>NW_025763384.1:3293758-3952510 GCF_020726525.1 Truncatella angustata | reverse complement strand
GAGAGATACCCTAACCCTAACCCTAACCTAACCCTAACCCTAACCCTAACCCTAACCCTAACCCTAACCCTAACCCTAACCCTAACCCTAACCCTAACCCTAACCCTAACCCTAACCCTAACCCTAACCCTAACCCTAACCCTAACCCTAACCCTAACCCTAAGGAATTAATGATAATAATCACCTTAGTAGGTCGGTGATATAATATCCCGATCCAATAGTTGGCGAGGGTTCCGTCAGGGAGTAACGGGATACAACTAGGGAACAAAATAAAGGGTATCTCGGCTTTCCACATCTCACCTAGGTAGCTGTCGTCATGTGCGAAGGTGTCTCTTGTCTCCCCATCGAGGTGTTTAGCAACCGCTACTTATATGAACAGCCTTGTCATAGTCTCTACCCGAAACCTGTCTTTAGGAGAGTCGATCATAATCAGACTTAGTATAACCTCCATGTCTAGGTCATCGAGCCATTCTTCCTATAGAATCTTAGTAATAGCGTTGTAATAGCTGGTTATTACAAGCTTAGGCTACTATCTTCGACCGATACTATCGATAGGGTAAGCTTTATAGAGGTTTGTTAGTGTAAGGAGATCGTCCGCGGTACTAGTACTATATAAGGCATCTTAATTAGGATACCGGGGTAGTTCTTTTCGTTCTAGGGGTCTTACGCTATGTACTATGCTTACCAAGTTGGTCAGCTCGCCGTTTGTCATGATATAAGGTATAGCTTCGCCAATGTATTAGGAAGAGGCACTGGTATTTAGTGCCTTTTTCTTGCGTTCAAGTTCTGCTTTTATAGCACGCTTCCTAAGGCCATACCTTTCGGAGCTCATAGTGGCAGCTTGGGTATAGTACTTATAGTAACGGGGAGGTGAAAAATGGTAGTGGTGGTAGGGTGATGTTCTAAGCAAGTATAGTGTTTGATACTCCCTTCTATTTGTGATAATTAGAAGCTTGAACAAATCGTAGTTAGGGCAGCGCCTTGTTCGTTATCGTGGTATAAGTTAGGTAAAGGGATTAAAGGACGATACGGGCTTCTAATTTAGAGTGTATAGCTTTAGGGCAACTAAACGTTAATTTAAAGGTTATTAAAGGAGTTAAAGATCGTGATTAGTTAAGTGCCATGCTTAACTTAGTATAGGCAATCTGAGAAAGTCGTCTAAAGAGGGGTATATTGTTTAAGGGAAGGCACGAATCTGTATTTTCGCCACCTCTCTTATAAGTCACCCCACTTGTTTATAACTTCTTCCTCTCTTTAACTCTGCTAACAAACTTCCTAATAACTTCCTAGCTAACTTCCCTAGCTATCCTTCTTACTCTTTCTTATAACTACATTATAAGCGAACTTCTGATTATTATTAATCATGGCATTTAACGAAGATAAGAAGCCGGCTAACCTTATTGCTAGTAATTAGCTTCCCGACGGCCGTATATATAACCACCGTAGTTGTCCTAATAATGTTTACCATTAGTTAGCACGTTTAGAGTATACTTTCTAGCGTCGCGAATAGACTTAGATATAATTGGTTATCCCTCACCTTATTAGTCCTTATTAAGGTAGGTATATGCGCAATTCTCAGCCTCTTAGTTAAGTAGCTATATTGTTCGAAGCAAACGTTCGTTAGTATACCTATTAACTACGTAGAGATCCGAGTCTAATGCTACGCATGCGATTCTCCTCGCGTATACAGAGTTCCGGACAGATTCCTACTATTCCTCCCTTACCTCTAGTTATAATCAGAACCCAGCCTCTAGCCGACAAGTTACCCCTTACTTCGATCGACCCCTTCCTTTTGTTAAGTCGTCAACGTACCGGGCAACACCAGTCCGTGAACATGTTCCCGAGATTCTTAACTTAGAAGGTAACCTATTTACTCCGTGTTATCGCTGGCCCTTACTACCCGACCTTCTTTAGTACGTATCGAGGAGCCTTCTTCTCTAACTATGTCTCCGTTCTGCCCGAGTTTCCTTCCACGACGGCTGGGTTTATCCGCCTTTAGTTAGACGATACGACCGACGATCCCCGTACTAATCCGTGCGTTAACAAGGTATGTTACTCATTTTAATTATTGGCTGGTTCGACACTAATCGGGTAGTAGATGTTACAACTCATGACTATTAGTGTCGTCGGAGGCCTTAGTAAGGACTAATACTTACAGTGGTCTATTAACTCCACTGACTTCTAGATAGCTGTTCGTGCTTCTAGACTAGTTATAGAGCACCTTAAGTACATTGATTAATACCGCACCCGGCCCTTATATATAGAGATTAACAACGGGGGGCCGTTTAGTCGGATTGTTCGTTAGATCGCGAACCGGTTTTTTAAGGTCTCGGGGCTTTTCATTTAATTATACGGTAAAGATAACTTGGTCCCTTGTAAAAACTACGAGGTGAAGTTTCGCCAGGCTGAGCAGGTTAAGGGGAGGGACGGTAATCGGGCTGGTATGTATTATGCTTTCGGTTGCCGATCGATCCTTAGTATGAACTACTATGCTTATAAGAATTACGTAATAAGGGTATAAACTTCTTATGAATTTTAGTAAGACAAGTTCGATTCTCTTCGCGCTCGTATAAACGTACGGAAGTAATCTGATCTAGATTCGAAGACTTGCCTAGTTTTAATTAAGTTCTAAGGATAGAACTTATATAGCCTGATGGCTGTTATAAATAAGAAGTTTAGGGGTAAAGGGGCTGGCAGCGTTAAGTAGTACGACAAGTACGCATTTAGCGTATAGAATAAGAGTGAGCATACCGTGCGATAAACACGCGAAACGGTATTAAATAATAACAACGATACTCTTAATTAGTAATGGTAAGGCTAGAGATGCTTTAATAATAACGTAATAATAATGTATGATAATAAGAAAGATTAAATGACAAGGAAAGGTAAGCGTATTATATATTAATAAACCTTATTATTTGCTCTTACTATTTACTTCGACTAAAGTTCTACGAATATATTAGACTAAGGATAGTCGTTATTAACTGGCCTTAATCTAACACTTCCTTATATTTTAATTAAGCCGTTTTATTAGAACGTCCTTGTCTTATATGCTCTTCGTGCTCTACTCTCTTATTAGTCTCCTCGTGTTCGGGGTCTTTAATGTCCCAAACTTCCTTAACATCTATATGTCGTTTATAGGGTCGTCATCCTTTTAAAAGCCGTCCTTATCTTTCACGAACTTCCTTAGTCTATTTGCCGAAAATGAGCCATTTAGCTCTACTCTATCAATTTCTTAGAATATATAAGAGAACTTGGGTGATACGCTCTTAATTATAAACGGGCCTATTTAATGATATAATAATTTGGTTGCCCTAGACTTGTTAATGTGTCTTAGTGTATCGTAAAGTAAGATTAAGTCGTTTAGTACTAGGGGTGATTTTCTCATTCTTCTCCCACCTTTGGCATTTGCTCTCTTAGCTACTTCCCTTCTATGTTTCGTGATTAATTCCTTTGTCTTGGTGACGTCTTGGTCGAGTCTTTGGAATACACGGGCTCGTTAAGAAAGTAGTTCCTTAGATGTGTTACTTAGATTCTAACTCATGATTCGCCAAGTTAAGACTATTATCTCGAGCGGAAGTACTAGGTTATAGCCGTAAGCCAGGTAAAACGGTAAGAACCCCGTTCTTGCCTAACTAATATCTAATTAGCGAAAATGACATATTTTAACTTTGTTACTTATCCGGAAGTCTTCCCTTTCGTGGTTGTTATTAAAGAGTGTGTTATTAATCGGTGGCCGTTCTCATTAATCCCCTAAGACTAAGGATAATAAGCAGAACCGATCTTAATCTTAGAGCCTATATTTGTTAGAAATGTAACCACTTCCTTTTTGTTTTCTAACCCTCTATCCGCTCTGATTATAATCAGTACTCCGTACTTAAATACGATTTGCTTTTCGATAAACTCCTTGACTACCCGAGAATTAATAATTTTTAACGGCTTGGCTTCTAAGAATCTGGAGAATTCGTACCTGGCTTTTATAATGACCATGTATCCTCGATCGGATCTAATATACTTAACGTTTATTACCTATATTACGAAAATGGACATAAGTTTACTATATTAATAAGGATTAGTTTATCTAATATAGCTAGAGAATTAACAACCCTCGCATTTCCGGAGTTCGTTCTAGACTTAGGTATATATCCCTACCTAGTAGTATTAGCCGGCGAGCTGTTTATACGTAGAGTCTCTTCCTTTATATCCGTTGTCTAAATGCGCATTCTTGATTAGCTGCCTTCGGTCGTCCGGGTTATTAACGACCCTTCTTATTATGGCTTTATTCCGAGAAACTCGCTATAAGATGTCCTATTTAATTACGAATTTAGCGGTTTTGGCTTAGAATCGCCTGCGTTGTTTTATAATCCTTGTCTATAAAGGGTATACCAATGTTAACAAGTATCGCGCTATATCCTGCGATTCCTCTAACTAGGTGCCATCTAAGGGTCTATCCGTGTTACCGTTCAATACGTTAATACTGATCAGGTTAAGCTCTACGTCGATAAAGTCGTCGATTTCTCCTTCCCATGTTTTGTTATCTAAGTCTAAAGGTCTAAGGGGCTTCCGGGACAATGTATCGGCGGTAGTGTGCTTCTTCCCCGGTATATAACGTACTTCGAAGTCGAAGTTACTAATCCATGCTAACCACTTAGTGATTAAAGCCCTAAGGAGGTCCGATAACGCTCCGTTTAACTAGGCAACGAGGACTTTCGCATTTGTTTTAATAACGAAATGTAAACTATATAAGTAATTCCTTAGCCTCTTTAAGGCCTTAAGCAACCCGTGGCATTCTCGTTTTATTACGTCGTATGTCAATTCTGCTCCTTTCTAAGAGCCACTCTCGTACCTTACTAGGCGTTTAACGCCATTAATGAGTTAACATAGTACTACTCCCTAGCTTAAACCGCTAGCGTTTATTATTAGAATAACCTCGTTACCACTAGTATAGTCCAATCTAATCAGTACTGGTTTAGACGCCAAGGCATCTTTCAATATATGTATAACGGCTTTCTCCGGTTCACCGAACACGAATAGTGTGTTTTTGCGTAATAGCCGGGTTAATAATAAGGAGATAATCATATATCCTTCCACAAAAGACTTAAAGTATACAATAAGACCCAGAAATGTCCGCACATCTAACACGTTATAATAATCCGTCCATTTAATAATCTTAATCACGAGCTTACCAACGGGTTGCCTTTTATAAGTACCGTAAAGATAGCTTATAACAGTGGTTAATGTTCGGTACCACGCTGTTTTCGCACCACTTATAGTGGCTCCTATTAGTTCGTAGTTAGTAAATACTTTGTCAATGTTTAGTAAATGTTCTAGGACTTATTTCCTAACATTTAGATAACATTCTTTATAATCATAATGACTTGTCGATCTTATAATGCTAATGTCATCGACAAAGAAGTTTGCGACATCGGGAACTAAGTCGTACAAAATGCGTCTAAATACTCGACAAAAGTGCGCTACCGAATTAATAGCGCCTTGGGGTATCGTGGTCATACGTAAGAGTCCGATCGGTATTATAAACGAGGTGATGTCCCTGCTCGTAAGGTCTAAGGTAACTTGATTATACCCCGAGAACAAGTCCGCTAAGGTTACCATTATGCGCCCAGCTATTTTCTTTACAAAGGCGTCACAGTCGTTAAGGGATCTTATATCGCGAAGGGTAATAGCGTTCGCCTTTATAGCTAAGTTAATTAGCCGTAAGCCTCCGTCCTTCTTAATAATAAGAAACTAAACATTCTTATACGCCCCATAACTTGTTCGACAACTCCGGCCTCCTTCCGTAGTTTTAATAGCTCTACCACTCTTAGCATAAGAGCTTTAAGTATAGGGATGTTCTTAGATTGTCAAGCTTTATAAGGGATTACCGGTATTTAGTAAAGTAGTGCGACGATGTCTTTAATCCTCCCGTTTTCTTTGAACTCCTAACTTAACGCGGCCTCTCTTCTATATAATATCTTAATAAACACAACGCGCTCGTAATTATTAAGCTTTAGGTTTACATCCTTTATAATGTCGGCTAGACGTTCTTTCGTAAGGCGAGTGCCTCTTGTTATAGCTAACCACTTAAGAGTTACTTAAGATAACGGACCCTCCGGGTCCTAATCTTCCATAGTAAGGCACGCCTTTTTCCATTCGTGCTCCCTCTAATCACTTGCCCCTAATGGTACAAATCTATCGCTTAGATAATCGTCCACAGGTTATACCTTCCTTAACTTTGGCTTATACATGGTGTTAACCTAGGCCTGCCTAAGCCGCGTTAAGGTCTCGTTTTCTACTATGAATAACGATTAAACTAGTATTACTAGTTCTTAATTAGAAAACTCCCTAATAACCTCGTCCCTTGTTATTAACTCCGCCTTAACATCCCGAATCGTGTCCGTTAGCACTATAAGCCCCTCGGTATAGGTCGCCCTTACTTTAACCATCTTAATTATATATACTTCCATCCCTAGATATTTCATATACTGGTATTAATCAAGACATACTCTTGGTATTAAACGGATGTTATGTATCTAAGGCGATGGTTTTAACTTATAATGGCTAATAAACCGGTCGATTCTATTAGCACTTAGTTTCCCGGAGTAAGAGGGCTACTTAAACGGCCCTTAACCACTTTCCTCGTGCTCGACAAGTTGTTAATCGGGACTACGATTATACTTTCGCCGAACAACATATACCTTATAATTATATCTTCTTAAAAGACGAAGCTTATCCGTACCATTTAGATAAAGTTTATCCCTAAGATTAAAGGATTCTTAGAGACATAATCTTAGACGACATAAATAAGTAGCGTAATAAACCGTCTTACCAACCATACTTAAGTCTTTATCATGCCATAAATAACAGCTAACGCTCCGGTCTTATAACTCTGAACTTCGAGGCTACACTTTCTTATAAGAATACCATGTTAGATTACGTACGAAAGGTGTATAATAGAGATTTCTGCACTTATGTTAATAACACCGGTAATTAGAGACTTAAGACCTATCGGTCCAATTCTTATAGCCAGCCGAGATAAGGGGCAGATAAAGTTAGTGACTTGGACGGAGTTAACTTTAAGTTCCGTAACTACGGCGTCTCCTTCCGTCCATTGCCCGTAGATTTCGATTACATTCGACTAAATGCTCTTTTAATCAGTTAGTCAATGTCTACCGTAATAAGTAAGGGCATTTCAAGGGAGTTAACATTAAGAAGGGGCACCTTTCCGTTACTTCTTGTCTTCTTTTTCTCTTCTAACGCGGGGTTTTCTAGGAAGAGCGTTTCTCGGTAAACTGGGTTTAACACTGACTCCTTCCTAGTTACCGATTGTTTGAGTCCGCTCGCAAACTCAGGACTAAACTTGGCAAGCTCGTCCTAAGTAACTTTGAAGTCCTTCTTTATGTTCTCTTAATCCTCTTTATCCAAAAGGCATTTATTACAATGTCTTACGGATTAGACAGCTTATGTCTGGTAGTAACAACGTTCTCTTTCTAATTATTACCATTAGGTAAGTCTCTTTACACCGTAAGGGTCTTTACACTAGTTAAAGCATGAGTAGTTTTCGTTGCCGTCACGTTTTAGGGCTCTTCTTAGGAGACATTAAACATGACTTCCTTATCTCTATTATTAACTTCTATAACACGGCGTCTCTTTACACTTAGTGCTAAGACCTTAATTATGTCAAGGTCATAGTTTATACCAGCTTTAGGGCTAGTAATAAGGACTTCCGTATAGTCTCGAGTTCGGATAAGTGCGAGCCATTAGAAATCTTTAGCCACCTCTTACTAACTATAAATAGTACTACCGGTGTTGTTAATTACCGAAATGTGATTAATTTCAGTCTCCCAGGTAGTAAGGTCTGGGCCAGCTTTTAATTAGGCTGGCTTACATGTTGTTAACGAGTCAGAATTATCCGTTAATAAGTAAGTGTTACACGTTCGAACTCTTCTCGGGTAGGGTCGATCGTAAGACCCACGTCGTATTTCGACTTTATGTATTTGGCCCTTTTAATCATGATCTCGGGTAGGCCATCTTGGTTGGCTAATACCCATTCGGTAACTACTTTCGTAATCGGTACCCCATTCTCGTCCGCCTTTCTATGTGCCCATTTTGGAAGGTAGATGTCTAATACTATCCTGTGTTCACCACCAAACACATATTCATAACGGTCAAAATCGTACCGTAAAAAGTTGAAATCGTACACATTTCGCCTTTCGTTACAATCCTTTACGACATGGCCTTCGAGTCGACAAAAGTGGCATACGATCGGGCCACGCGAACGCCCGGCTCCCCCTCCGAAGCTAGCGTTATAGCCATTTCCTCGACCTCTACTAGTTAACACACCTTTACGACCACTATATCCATAGGGTTAGTTGTTATTATACTAATTACGACCGTACGAGTTGTTCGGTCGGTAATAGTTATCGCTTACTTCTAAATATATCATGTCGATCGAGTTAACTTAAGCATTAAGTCCAGGATTGTACTAGGTAAGGTTAGGCCTAGGATGACTATTAATTTGGCGCCTCTCTAGTACACTTTTCTATATGTTAAGTAGTTTAATGCGTAAGTCTTAAATCTGTTACGTTAGGGCATTTATCATGTCGGGGCCTTTCGCTAGTAACGTTACTAGAATGGTAACTAGCCGTGAATTCGTCGCGGAAGGTAAGATTCGCTCGTTATCTCCGAGTAATAAGCGGTGTTAAAATCGCTCCATATGCTTAACCATGTTAACTTCCGTAATAGCCCACCTCTTGATTAAAATACCAGCCTCTTTATACGAGAGTGAGAAAAGTCCTTCGTACTCTTGGGCATTCCCCGAAAGGCTAAGTAGCTGTTTAAGCACTTCCGCATATAGTCTTTCGAGCAGCCCACGGGTCTTGTCCAATTCTATAAGCTCCTTGCCTAGCTTCTTAAGTTTTAACACACGTGTCTCGTGATCAAGAACATAGTTATATACTTTAAGTGCACCTTGTAATACTAGTCCTCTCTCGAGGTCTCTAATCTTGTCTACCACAGACCTGCCTTGCTTAGAATCCCTAATACGGAAGGCGTATAAAAAGGATGCTTCGTAAGTGGCCCAAGTAAAACAGCCGTCGATCGTAATCCTAACTCTTTCTTCTAGTATCTTATTCCTCGTCTAGTATAACAACTCCGTAACTATACCTTCCTCGGTTAAACTATACACTTTAAAGATTCAATAGACTCCTTTTAAGTGAGAGGTAGCTTCCCGCCCGTCGAATCGCAGATTAGGGTATTAAGTAACGTCCGGGAAGACATACTACATGCCCCAAACCACTTTGTCGTATAAGGTGTAGTTATTACCGTTTACTAGGTAGGTTGATTAACGTCTTCTCGGGTCTTAACCGGAGTAAGATCTCTCGGCAACATCGTAATGTCTAATGTAATACCTTCCTTCTTCCCGATATACCCCTTTGTCTCCTCATACTTAAGTATGTCTTAATCATTATCTTAACATAACTAGCAACGTAGTCTAGGCCTTTCCAAAGCTTCGTCCCACTATAGTGTACCATCGTTGCTCGCCCTTTAATACCGCCTATTCTTGAACTTAACATCTATTAGTCGAGCTTTAAGACTCTCTAATAGCCACCTAATCATTCGAGCCGTACATATTACGCTTTTAATTAACTCCACTGTAATCTCGCTAACACCTAAGATAAGGGATTCCATAGTGTATAGAGACCTTCTTTCTAAAGTGTTAACCTTTATTCGTTAGGCCATGCCCTAGGCGGTGTATCTAAGTCCGTACAAGCCTACCCCTTATAAGGTCATACTAGGTTCGCATTACAATAGTCCCTTTTTCTTAGTCTGCCATATAGGTTATCGCTTCCTACCCATGTTCGGTAGGTTCCGTGTAGGGTCTAACCCTATTATTGTCTTCTTACTCATCGTGCTTTCAATGTCTTCGTTAATTCCATAACTTCCTAATTACGATATTCTTAATGTTTCCTAACCTTAATTAAATCTGTTTTCTATATTATATATGTTCGACTCTTCGTATATAAGTATTAGATTATTAATCTAGAGGCTCTAAGTTCGACCCTTAATAGGGCAGCCAATTAAACCAGGACCATTATCTTATCCCTTAGGTTATAAGCCTTACGACGAACTCGTTAGTTCACTCGCGGACTAATCACTTATGAAATGAATGGAAAGAATGAACTTAATAACCAAAATAACGTTAATTAGTGACGACGAGCCATTCTCGTCGTCTTCCGAATACACTGCTATATGAACTGACCATGTTACCGAAGCCAAAAGTGTAAAGAAACATGCCCGTTCGACTATTTACAAGTTCCATCCCTTCGACCTTATACTAATCAGACCCCGGACAACCACGACGAAGGTCGTACGACCCACTTGGCTCCCTTGTAATATTAGTACAGCCAACACTCACTACTTTACCATTTAAAATCGACGAAGTCATTTCACTAGTTAATTATCGACTATCGTTATTAAAAACTATACGGATATTTCTAATTATATATATAGCCTTACTCGAACTAGTATTAATAAACGTAAAATTAGAAAATAACTTAAAAGCGGAATAACTTAATTAATAAGATTATAAAATTAAGAAAATCCTAGGATATTAAAAGATTAGTCGAGGATATAAATATAAAGTTAAATAAAAGGATTACTTATATTCGGAAAATACTTAAGAACTTATAAAGCATTTTACGAAGTCTTTAAAAATCTTATAAGATTATTAAAAGAAACTACGGCTTTAAAAGGTAAAAATCCTACGGAGTTTTAATTAATAACCCCGAAAGCATTACCGGCTTACGTAACGATTACGGCCTCCGACTTATTACGTTCCTCTTTATCCAGTTTATTAAGGGACTAAAGACCGCGGTTTACTATTTCCGAACCCCGCGATAATAAAGACTCGCGTTAAACCCTTAAACGATCGAGCTTCGTTAAGGTAACCGTGGTCTTTATATATAGCTAACGAAGTCGCTTAGTTATCTCGCGCTCCTCGCGTCGGATACGCTAAGACTCGCTTATAATCCGGGTTAAAGAAGACACGGGAATATTAGAATTATTATAAAAACGATTACGACGGATATACTCCTTATAATAATCCGTCCCTTCCATTATACGACATTTCTAACCTCTTTTATAATATAAAGAATAAGGCATTACGTCGTAACCTAACTCTTTAATAAGTGCGGCGAGGCGATAACGTTACTTAGTTTTTAACAATTTTATGGAATTAAGTGTCGACTTTAAGACACGACTAGACATAATAAGCAAACATTACACGAATATGTAAATAAGGGAGAAAGACTCACTAAACGGTAAGTGGGCAAAGGCGACTTACTTAAGGGACTAAGTCTTAAAGGGCTAAGACGAAAGAGAGGGAGAACCTAATGTTACGAACCTAGCTAGAAGGCAGGCCAGGGGCCCTACATATATATAGCCGGCAAGGCGCCTAACGGCTGGCCCGATAAGGAAGGGTCACGTGATAAAATCACCTTTGGATTAGTGAGCCAAAGGTAAACACAAACAAAGGATTACTCTTAGATCACTAACTCGGCAATGAGCTAACAGTGAGCTAGAAGTGAGCTAATAATATTAGTGAAGGAATAAATGGATATAATAAGGATTGGATTTCCTACTTTATATAAACAGTCATTACTTCAGTGATTAATCTAAGCATTTATCTTACTTATAAGTAAAGCTCACGCTTTAACGATTACACTTATAAATCCCTTTACTTAGTATATTCTTAAAGGTCTATCTTTATAGTCTTTTATTCGTAGCTAACATATCTTGTTAGCATAAACCCCCTTACATTATATTATTTATAGTTGTATAACCCGATAATATAATCGTTATAAGTTCTTACTAACTATATAACGGATAACTCTATGAGTTTTAACCGTATACTAATAATAAGATATACGTTTAAACGCTAATTTCTCACTTAACAAGATGCTATGTTAACATACTTGTTATAATATATAATAACATTAAGGTTAGAGTTTTTCATTTAATTAATAAATTATAAGTTATAATATTATCATAGCTTAGTTAATTTACTAGTTTATAAGGTCTTTAATATAACGATTATATTATCGGGTTATATAACCGTAAATAATATAATGTATTATTTTTATTATTATTAAATACGCCGTAGGACTCTAAGTCCCTCGGTACCTCTCCGAGTTAAACCGTACGGTAAACCTTGCCTTAAGGGCTAGACAAAACCCGTACGCTTCGTGTGCTTTACGCTCTAATAGCGTTTACGTTATAGTGTCTATAATGCGACGTTGGTTTTCACCTAACCAACGTAACTACCCCTGAAAAGACTGGCTATCCCCGATATTAGATAGTCTCCCCGTTTGTAATAGCCACTAAACTAGAACCTTTAACACTTTCGGAATCAACGTAGCCGCGGCGAGGTCGCGGCGTGTATCCAATCTTACCGGAGCTATAAAGCTCCTTAGGCGTGCTTGAGTCTCTTCTAATAATCCGCAATAAAGGAATACGTGTACGACTGTTTCAGGGGCTTCGCCGCAGCGGCAGAGGGGTGTATACGCTCCGAACGCGTCTATTCTAAATAAGAAGGCTGCGAGTCCAATCCGTTCCGACCGGATTTAGAAGATTATCGTGGCTTCTTTCCTCTTAAACTTCTCGTACTGTTTTAGACCGGTTCCAGGGGCTTCGTCGGCTAATGCTCTACGTTGGCGATCATCTTGCGAAGCGTTATCGCTTTGTCTACGCTTTTGCCAGTGTCTAGAGAGAGCTTGTCTTATATCTGGTCCTTCGGCCCATCTTAGTGCTCGTTCGTACTTCTCGATCGGGTATGCTGTTGGGCGTAAGGGGAGCGGTAACGGCTTTCTTCGCCTGACCGGCCTTACTTCTCGTAATATATGCGTCGCCTTTACGTAAGCGGTGCGTAATAACTTGTCAGTCTTTTTCTTACGAATCCGTAGTTCGAACTTCGTTGCCTGAGCGCTTAAATAAATGTCTAGCGGCGGGATCGCTGATTTAGCTTCAAGTATCCGCGTTGGTATAGCCTTATATGCGCCGCAAATAGCGCGTAGGCACTCGTTTTGGGAGCTCGCTAGTGCTTTGACCGGGCCTACGGGTCTCTCGCTAATAGTGTGCCACGTAGCCGCTCCGTATGCAAGGGCTGTTCGTATCACTACTGTATATAATAGCCTTGCTCGTAGGAAGTCTATTCCCCACGCCATTCGTACGAGCTTCGTAAGGGCTAGCTTTTGTGTAGCGAACTTCGATTTTACTCTCTCTATATGGGCGTGCCAATTCAGTTTCCTATCGAACCAGACGCCAAGGAACCGTGTTGATACAACCGGCGTTATAGCTGCGTTTCCGAGGCGAACTCCTAACGTTAACGGGTCTCTGGCTCTTGTAAAGTGTATAAGCTCGCACTTTTCTGGCGCGAAGTCCATGCCGTGCCTAGTTGCCCATGCCTTACACGTCGTCCACGCTGCTTCTAAGTGTGTACAGGTTGTCTTTGCATCGTGGCCGACGCTAAGTAGGTTCGTGTCGTCGGCGAACCCTACTATAATTAGCGATGGGTGATTTGCTGCTAGCTCTTCGTATAAGGTAGAGATATAGAGTAGGAATAATATAGGTGATAGTGGGGAGCCTTAGGGGACGCCCGCGTTTAGTAAGAAGGGCGTGGACTCTTCGCCGTCGAAGCGTAGCCTAGCCGTCCTATCCTCTACGTAGCTCGTAACCCATGCCCGGACCCATTCCGGAAATCCCTTCTGGGCTAGGATCGCGATTAACCTGGTATGATTAACTGTATCGAACGCTCCTTTTATGTCTAGTTGTAGTAGCGAGGCAATGCCTCCGCGCCGCCAAGTTGTATGCGCTACGTCTTCGACGATACGTATAGCGAGTTCCGTAGAACGGCCCTTACGGTTGCCCATCTGGCCGTTAGGAAGGACGCCCCCTTTCTCGGCTGCTTTTGTGATTCTCCGGGCCATTACCCCTTCGATAACCTTCCCTATCGTACTAAGTAGCGCTATTGGTCGCCACCCGCTTGCCGTGCGTCTTTGGGCTGTTGTCTTGTTTGGTTTAGGGATAACTACTACTCTAGCGGTGCGAAAGCGCCGTGGGAAGTAGCTAATAGCGAGGCTTGTTGTAGTTATATCCGCTAGGATCTTATAGAGTGGTTCCCCGCAGCTCTTTAATAGTCCTACCGGGATTAAGTCGTCTCCCGGGGCTTTCCATGACGCCATCTTTGATACGGTAATGCTGATATCTGTTATAGATACCTCTTGTTCTATATCGAGTACGTTGCTCGCTCGTGGCGGTGTTATAGCGAGGTCGTATAGGTCCGCGTACGGGCTCGGGAAGAACCTTTCCGCTAGGATTTGTGCCTTTATGCTATGGGTAGTCCCTGTGGCCGTGGCCGTCCCGTTGTCGTTGCTTTGTAGGTCTGGTATACTATGTTGATCTTGGGGTTTCTAACTGCGTAGTCGAGCCCACCGTTGTAGCGCCCATAAGCTGTTACGGTCCCTTGCCGTGGCTTCTAGCTTTTCTTGCCAGCTCCGTTCTTGGGCGTCTGCTATTTCTTCCTTTTGGTGCTGCGTAGCAGTGGTATACTTAGTCCATGTGTTAAGGGATTTCGCTTGTAAGTAGTCCCTACGGCGTCGCTTTGTATCTGCGCAGGCTTTGCTAACTTGTGGACTCCACCATGGTACCCCGTGGCCAGTGCTTACCGTCCGTTTTGGCGCTGCTAAGTCTGCGATTTCATGTAATTCGTTTACTAGCCAGTCCACTGCTTGGTCGATTTCATCGGCTGTTTGGACGGGTAGCCAGTTCTCGAATTTGTTGGCCGCTTCGGCTAGGATAAGCTCTTTGTCGGCTGCTGCCTAGTTCCAGCCTTCTATCGTACGTAGTCCTTTAGTTGCGGCTTCGCCGCTATTGAGGATTTGTACCCTTTGGGCCCGGTGATCTGAACCTTCTAAGCCTGGGTCCCCTTCGTAAAGGATCTCTGTACCTTCCGTAGCCCAAGCTAGGTCGATAGTTAAGTCCCTTTGGTTGTGTCTGCTCCTTGTTACCTCCCCGTACGGTGTTATTAACGTAAGTCGCCACCGTTGCGCCCACGTTGTTACTTTCTCACTATGCCTTGACTCTCGCCCGTGTATATCCCATAACGGGTGGTGGGTGTTAAAATCCCCTACGAGCAAGTGCTTTCCTTTAGGAGCGTCGCTTAGGAGCTCTGTTAAAGGGCTAACCCAGCTGCTTATTTGGTTCGGTGAGTAAATAGACCATATCGTGACTGGTTCCAAGCCTTTTGTAAGTGTAATACATGCCCAGTCGTGGCCTGACCGGGGGTGTAGTGTTGTTATGTCGTATCTTTTGTGTACGTAGAGCGCTGCTCGTCCGCTGCTATATACTACTTTGTAGCTCGACCAAGATGGGCAGTAAATGATCCCGTTTTTCACCCATGGTTCTTGGAGCGCAATGAAGTCGCTACCTCCTCCCTTGTCTAACGCTAGTATCACGTTGGACCTTGATCCTGCGGTATTCTAATAGAGGGTTGTGATTCCCATTATGTTATAGAGGGTGGTGGCATTCGGCTGTCTTTTGCTGTAGTGGTCCACTGGCGGAGCCGAGCTGCGGACTGTTCCCTTTGGGCGGCTTGCTTCTTCGACCCGCCTACTGGGCGTCCGCGTTTCGATGACACTACGGTAAAGCCATCCTCGCTTCTTGGCTGGCTTGTGTGGTCGGCTGTAGGTAGGGAGTTAGGCGGGGTAAGCCGTCCTTTGCTTTGCGATCCCTCGGTGTAGCTACGGACCTCGAACTGACGTGGTCGGTGGGTATACGCCTCCGCCGCTCTTTCACGCTGCTTGATCGCGGCTGGACAGCTGCGGTCCCACGCAGGGTGTGGCCCTGTGCAGTTGATACAGCGTTTTGTTCCCTTTTCGCCCTTTTGGGGGCACCCTTTTTCCCCGTCTAGGTGGGCCGTGGCTGCGCAGATGCCACATCGTGGTGTCTTTTTGCAGAACCTTGCGATATGGTCGTATTCATGGCAGCGGAAGCACTGGCGTACCCGGAGCGTTGCATCGTATGGTTCGCAGCTAAATACTGACGCTTCCCATACTAGCCCGTAGTCGCAGAGCTTCTTCGCTGCCTCTACGCTATCCACGTGGAGGATTAGAGCTCCGTACAAGGCCTGGGGGGCTTTTGGGAGGCTCCTCTTCGCTTTAGTGACGTGGTCATCCACTTCGTTGACTTCGAGGATATCCCGTAAGATCTTTGTTTCATCGTGGGCTACCCGTAATAGCTTTGTTGGGATGCCTTTCGCTAGTACCGCTACCTCCCGGCGAGTAAGTAGTGCCTTTTCTCCGAAGGCGCTACTTACCCACTGTTGGTTAGCAGTGGCCGTTTGGATAGCCCCGTGTTTAAACGTAACTACCGTGTCGCCGCTATATAGCTTGCGGACTGCTATCGCATCGTTAACGCCACGAGCTTTGTTTACTGCCTTTAATACTTCGGTAGTAGACCTATTCTTTAACTGGTCCCCTTGGATTCCTTTTACTACCACCTCTCTCTCGCGGCTTGCCGGTACAATTACCGCTTGCTTCTACGGGTCGACCCCGTTGTGTCCTAGCTGCGTATCCGCTGCGACTTTAGCCCAGGTCGTATCCGTCGTGTTCTTCCTCTCCGTGAGGGCCACTTGTACCGATTGTACGGACTGTAAGATCGCTTGTTGTAGCCCGGCTAGAGCTTTGGTCATATCCTCTTTGCTAGCCGTGCGGCTCCCATCCTCGAGGGAGCGGAGCTGGTACCATCGGCCCATTAGCTCCGCTAATTCACTAGTCTTTTCGGGGGTAACTAAGCTGGTTATCATCGATTCGACAAGTTGTAGTTCGCTGCCGGTAGCCTCATTCGCATTCGCTTCGCTGCTTTTTCGCTGTTTCTCCGTTGCGCCCGCGCCATTCGGGGCGTGGGTGCTCTCGTTTGCTTGGGGGTGGTGAAAACTCTGATCGAGTCCGCCCCGCCCTTCGTCAATTGCCATCGGCGCCGCCATCGCGTTGCGCCTACGTCTCGACGTAAGTGCGCGATCGTAAATAGCGGGAGTCGATAGTAAGGATTCGATTGCCGTGCCCGGCGTGTTAATTAGACGCGATTTCGTAGAGTTACCGTTCTTCAATCTTTTTTTCTTCTTTAAACAGGTATAGCTTTAGTCTACTTAAACTAACAATGAGGGACTTAATATAATGTAAAGGGGTTTATATTAATAAGATATACTAGCCTCGAATAAAAGACTATAAAGATAAACCTTTAAAATATACTAAGTAAAGGGATTTATAAGTGTAATCGTTAAAGCGTAAGCTTTACCTATGGGTAAGATAGATACTTAAATTAATCACTAAAGTAATGACTGTTTATATAAAGTAGGAAACCCAATCCTTATTATATTTATTCATTCCTTCACTAATATTTCGTGGAGCGCTAAGAGCGTAATGCTCTTATCGCTCCTAGAGCGCTAGGAGCGCGGCGCCTTTATCGCTCCTAGAGTCGTATGAAGCGCCATCCCTTGTGTCGCTCCTTAGTCACGTGACCCAGAGTCCTGTGCTGTCTTTTGTCTAATAAAATCTTAACAGTGGTGACTGGCTGCCTTATGCTTCCTTTCTCCACTTCAGGCCTGGTTCCTAGCCTTCGTTCGTAACATTTAATATAAAACATTTACATTTATACCTTAACTCTTCTTATTAAAATATCTCTATAATTACGAGTCTAATCCGGAATTTAACAAGTAATTTGAAATTATAATAGTTAGATTACTTATTTATTAAAATTATAACTTATTACGATAACGGGAACATTAATTTCCTAGTAAATCCGTATACCTATCCTTTGAAAATCCGCATACCCCTGGTTAATCCTTAGCGCTGGTTTTCTGTCATTTAATTTAAATCCGCAAAGGGCATGCGACGTAATGTATACTTGTAAGGTAATTAGAACGCACATATAAAGAGAGTTAGAAGCAGCTTTTTTTTTTTTTTCCTGTTTCATCTTATCGAGTATAAACGATCTAAGTATGGCCATGGCTTACATATAATGGAGTACCTTTTTGAACTATATCCGCGCTACAAACTAGGTTGTATCCAGATGGCCGTGGTATCCAGTGGTGCTTGATGTGGTACCCAACGAAGTGCAGACCACCATCACCAAAGCCAGCAACCGAGCTGGCACCCCAACGATTATAAGACTACGAGAAATACAACTATGTACCACGATTACGCAGAGAGCTCAGTTGAAACATTGCAAATTGAAGTCAATGCAACATATTGATACATGTCCGTGAAATCTATGGAAGTCATATCTGAAAGGCTGCCAATAGCTTTTTTTAACCACGCATCGATGGCGGGCATTAGTGTACTTACATCTCTGAAGATGTCGCCTAGACGGCGCGGTTACAATGGCTGGTCGTAGGCTTAGCATATCGGCCATTCTGTGCCTATTGACACAGCTGGATTACTTTTAGCATCAAAATATCCATTGATTGCATGCACGCTTCAACAGAAGAGCGCGCGTAATTGTATTGCGAAGCATCTTGCAAGAAGTTGGGCAACAAGGCACAACTACAGGGTGGGTGCTGAAAGGTCCTGGCTCTAATAGATTCACCACTGCCCCCACTGATTCAAGCGTGCTCTCAAACCACGACCTTGAGTTACATTGCTGCTCTCGATTCGGTCAAGGGGCTACATTGTAGTGGTGAGTGTTTTGATCGCAGTAAACGATTAGAACGGGCACGCTTCGACCTTATCATCAGACAACCAACATGCCATCAAGAAAGCGACAGCTGCTTTCTGATCGCCTGGCGCCGTATGTCCAGCATCATTAACTGAGGCAAATGACATCTTATTCGCGGTTTTGAATTGGCCTCCTTTTATCATCTTTCCAGACTGGTCTGGCCAATGCCAGTCGTCGAATTTCTGCATCCGATACTTGGCTTGGTGGTTCCATGGAAGAGCATCATACACCCGCTTTTGTCCTTCTGTATTGCTGCCACACCATAAGTTTGAAGTAACAGACCAGTTCTGGTAAAAAGCTTACACGATGATATCGTTGTTGCCATTGATGACCAAGACACGAATAGGTGATTCGTCAAGAATCCATGTCATTTCGCGTGTGGTAGGCATGTACACATATTTGCTGAAACCCCACCGGTCGTTGAGATCCCAATTCAGGGCTGTGAAGTTCCATCTCTCTAGTCCAAGTGCTCTTTGGAAATGTGGACGATTGAGATACTCTGAAAAGTTGCCATCCAGACCACATAGAGGGTATTCGCCTTTACAAAGCGCACGGTCGTCGTAAATTACACGACCACCATCTTCTATCAAGTCTATAAATTTCCAGCAATAGACGAATGCTGCCTCGCAGATATTCAAATCGTAAGTTTCGATGCATTGATTGTTGAGTCTCTGGCATTCTGGTACCCCGAGTTCGATGGTGCGACAAGTCGTCTCGTTGAATCCTAGCTTCAGTCGGTTATTCCCACCCTTGTCAAATTGACACATGTGATCATATTCGCCGAGAGGGCCAGATCCCATGTAGTCAACAACAGCATCGACCAGCGTGATGGACTGAATTGGAGTTTTGAAGACTCCAGGAATACCGAGGTGTTGCCGCATGCCGATGTAGTGGACAAATGCTGGGACATACGTTCCCCCGAAGGATTCCCCAGCGATATGAAACGGGTTGCTTGAAAAGTGAGGAAAGATTTCCACGAAGAAGGTCGAGAGGAACTCGTTGAAGTCTTCGGCTGCTTCCGTGATAGTATCAGGACCACCTAGCGTGCTTCCATTGATTGATGACAAGCCAACACCGGCAGGTTGGCTGCAATTCGTTAATTACAAGATGCTCCACATGTTTGTGATACTCACTCAAGAAAAAGAAGATTAGCAAAATTCGACCAACTGTGATCGTTGAGATAAGTTCCATTGTTTCCGGTTGTACTCGTGCTGGTTTGGCAAGGACCCATCTCTGCGAAGAGCCCTATCATCGAAGAAGCACCAGGTCCTCTGCAAAAGTTAGTTATAATGATTTCTGCCTCGAGGAGAAATTTCTCATACCCATTCATCCATAAAACAACGGGATCCGTCGTCGGGTTAGAGCGACTCTCGAAGAACCCTTTAAAATGGTCAACAACGGCGAGGTAGCAATGCGTAACTCAACCATACAGAAAAAGAGACTTTTCTCGTCAGAAATATGGACCCAGCCAGTCCATTGACGACTTCCAGCATCACAGATGCTCTCATCTTGTTTAGTGATGTTGAATTTTGCACCCATGCTCATTGACGTCGAACTAAGTGGCGTTTGACCTTCAAATTTGCCGAATGGGATGGCAAGGCCCGCTACAGCACTAGTGATCGTGCTAGGTTTAATAAGCATTTTATTCTAATGAACTTTAGCTCTTTAGCTTCCCTTGAACGTGATTGAAATAAAGACGCTTCTCAAAGAGATGTGTAGTCTAGTCCCTAATCACTATTTGGATCTAATAGTAACCGCTCGCCATGAATTGCGCTCTGCTATCTTCGCATTTATGCGGGGTAATCCAGCCTCTAGTCTAGACTAGATTGTTGCTATTTCAGCCGGATATTGCGTAGCCGACCCTTGATCAAGCAACTGGTGTTAGTGTAACCCGGGGCCTGTTGGCCGTTCTCGGCGGCCATCTGAATAAAGAAGCGGGGTAATCCTAGCGTGTCCGGTGTTAATTGGCTGTGGCCGCATGAACATGGCCGGTTGAGCGTCCCAAAGTTTACATAATTCAGGACGTACATTATTGCACCCGTTCCCTCGCTGCACCATTTTACCTGGTTTAGAGGCTCCCACCTCCGCCCTCTACACATCCCATATTTAGGCTTTCCAGGATAACGCGCCCACACTTGTACAAGAGTCATGAGTCTTGGTTCAATGAGGGCTGAGATGGGGACCCCTGGTAGCTGAAAATGGCATCCCTTTAACCAGTGGAAACGATCCACTAACCTGTAAACCTTCCTGTGTAATATACTTGCCGGTATGCCGATTAGCGAGCTCGGGAACACCAATCGTGATCTTTTTTGGTTTGCCCCGTATGTCCCGGAAGCAACACGCGATACTATATAACGGCACACGGTTGCGAGCAGTCCAGCCATTAAACGAGATATGGATCAGACCTGGGCATGCCTAGAGGACATTTACTTCTTTCCTCATGCTTTGTTGATATTGCTAAATGATAGATCTTCGCGCGGACTAAGCTACCAGATAGGTGAGGTTGCTAGATTCTGATAGCTGGATTGAGGTAATCGAATATGCGGCGTAGTTCTTCGCCTTCCGCCATTACGAATGGTTTGTTTCCTTAGTGATCTATTGAACCAGGAGTGTCTATAAGACTTGCTTGTCAAACCGCTTAATTAATCAGTTCGTAATGTCGCGTCCTCGGTCTTTGGACGCATCAAGCCCTAAGGCCTATTAAATAGACTTTTGTATAGATAATCTCGATAGCAGCGAACGGCCATTCTTCCGGCCCTCGATCTCGTCAGCTCTCCTCCCTAGTGGACCTTTACTCTCACAGTTAGAGCTCTTATCTTATGCTCCTCGAAGAGATGATTTTTCATGTTATTAATACTATTAGACTCGTACGCGCCTACTTTAATACGCATCTGCTTGACACACGATTTGCAAACCCATCGTCGAGTAACAATGCTTCTTTGTGTCTTTTGGAGGTCGTGACCAAAGCCTAGACCCAGGAACCTGTTTCCATGGTTCGTTCGCTTCGCAGATAATCAGGAAAGAGCCGGCAGATCAGCTTCTCATCCTCGGTGACCATCGACAACATAGGCGGCTGTCCAGTGGAGAATGCATAGGGAACAAGTGGTTAATTACAAGAACGAGGAGCGCAAGCGACCAAGCGACAGAGCTCCGGGCAGACCATGCTCTTTCCTGGTTCAAGATTGGTTTGTGATACAGTCTAACGCGATATTCGAGACTCCCCGTTCATGAGAAGAATTTTCAGGCCCAAAAAAGCCCTAATACGCGTCTCTTGTTATGGTAGGTTATGACAGTTTCGGAAGTTGATAAAGAGCACTGTTGTAGTGAAGGTCTGGTATAATGCACTGACAGGACGAGCTTAAATTTACATATTATATAACTCTTTTAAAAATATATTTAAAATAATAAAATAGAGTCTTTTTGTTTAATATATATATTATATAAATTAAACTTAAAAAGGTTAAAAAAGTTAATTCGCGGATTTTTAATAAACTATGCCCCTTATCTTTTTAATAACTAATCGTACGAAATTAAAACTTTAGTAAAGTTCATCGTACATTTAATAATAGGTTAGCGCTTAGATAGCAGGGGTGATAGCGAACCACTCTAGGAAAGCTTGGATTCTCGCCTCGGAGGCGGCAACGCCAATGTTCTTATACTCGGCGCCAACCTTGAATGTAGTCTTCTCGGTTTGAGAGTTGGCGTTCCAGGTGGCGGGAAGGGAGCCGTTGTTATAAGAGCTGCCGGTGTTAGGGTCGCTGGTCTTGATGAAGTTGGCCCAGTAGCTGCTCAGAACGTTGGCAATGTAGTAGTCCTCAGAGGTATAGTTGACACCCGGCTGGGCCCAGAGGTTACCCAGAGCGTAAGGGATCTCGGAGCCGTGCGACGCGCTACCGTCATTAGGAGGGGCGTAGTTCCAGAAGTAGGTGTAGGTGAGCTCGCCGGACGATTCGCCGAATCCGCTCATGGCCTGCCAGCTGCTGACGGTGCTCTGATCTCGTACGAAGGCGATCTGGGATTGCGAGGCTTGGGTATCATTGTTGGCCGGGTAGGCTGCGAGGAAGGCGGCAGATGTGTTTCCGGTGTTGCCCTGAACGTAGGAGGTGAAGTCGGCCACGGTCGTGGTAAAGGTGTCGGTCACACCGTACTCGTCGGCGTTGTTGCCCGTGATGTAAGGAACCTTGTTGGCGGCACCGTCACGAATGGTGACAATGTACTTGTCCGGGATGGCGTAGTAGTCAAGGACGGGCTTAATCTGCTGGTCCTGGCTGCCGGTGTTGGCGAGAATGGTCTCATATGTGACAGCGCGGGCCTCCTCGATGGTGGTCGCGTTGATGGCCGCAAGCGCGTCAGCACCGATGGCCTCGGCAGCTTCCATGGTGTCGTACGAGAGGGCGATTTCACTGGTCATGACATCGTTGGGCGAGCGCACGCCGGACTCGGAGATGGCGCCGACTATGCCCAGTCCAGTGGTCAAGTTGCTGTTGACAATGTGGTAAGTAGCAGCCGAGCCGAAGGACTGTCCGAGAACGGTGATGTGGTCCGGGTCACCACCGAAGGCAGCAATGTTCTCATGGACCCACTTGACGGCGGCGAACTGATCCAGAACGCCCCAGTTACCTGTAGCGTTGCTGTCGGAGGTCTCGGGCAGGCGTGAGTCGGCCAAAAAGCCAAGCACACCGTTGCGGTAGTTGTAAGACACGAAGATGATGCCTTTGGAGGCAACGCCGGCGCCATTGAACCCGGTCTGGGGCGGGGCTGTACCATCACCGTAGCTCCAGAAAGCGACGGGCAGCTTCTCATCGGCGGACGTAGCGGGCGTCCAAATGTTGACACTTAGGCAGTCCTCGCTCATGCTGTACTGCTTGAGCTGCATGTTGGAGGTCGGACAGATGGGCCCGAAGCTGGTGGCGTCGAGCGTTGTATTCCAAGGGGACGCGGGCTGAGGCGGCGCGAAGCGGTTGGCGCCCTCTGTAGAGGCGCCGAAGGGGATACCGCCGAAGAAGGAGATATTGGCCCAGTTAACGACATATTCGGCGACGGAGCTGTTAAGCGCAGCCGTACCCTGCACACTGCCCCAGCCGGGGATGTTGACGGGCGACTGGTATAGGGGAGCCGCCGCATGAGCCATTGCGGCGCTGGCGGCTAGCGACAGCAAGGAGCATGTAGAGTGAACCATGGTTAACGATTACGGATGTGTTGAATGAGTGTAGTGAATGTTAGTGAGTGAATAACAGTTGTGATTATGATCATAGTAAGCAAGAAAGAAATACCATAGCAGCTATATAGACCATTATCCGTAAAGCTTCAACCAACACGAGCCATAACCAGTATACCCACTGCATACCGTTGGCCGCCTCATGCCACTCTAAATTACGCGTCCCGTCTGTCGAGACTGTGACTGAAGTTTAGAGCCGACCGAGATGGCCGTGTTTTACACTCGGAGTTAAAGTTTTGGTGGGGGAGGGCCATCTTTCTTCGAGAAGAAACTCTAGGACAGATGGGTTTCCAACAAAGTCATTGCTAGGTTAGGATAGGTTTAATTTAGGTCAATCGGCAATTTTGGGTTCGGCGCTACGTATGGCAGTAGTGCCTTTGCTAGTGTCCCGTCTCGACTTTTAGCAGCAGCTTCTTGTAGGGTATCTACATACCGGCGGTCTAATCCGGGGAGTACGCGGCCTCTGACGCAACGACTCTAGTAGTTTCAGACCCTTAGCACCAGCACCCGCACCCTTGAAGGAAGAAAGAAGGCAACAAAACCCACTAGACTGCAGAAGGGCAGTGCCGAAAGGGTCCCCTTTGCCCCCTGCAATGAATTAATTAATCAACGACTATGTAACGCCCCGCTTATGTCGCTCTCGCTATCGGTACGAGCCGCAAGACAAAGAGAGGTGTTAGGGCAAGATGTGGGTCAATACTACTATTTAATACAATCAGTCAAACCTCAGTTTCGGTGGGGTCATATCTTCATTCAATCCACAGCGGGTGTGAATCAAGCAAGCGGAACAGACCGTTTTCACATAATATAGTCCAGGATAATCAAATCAATTCTCAAAATGACTGCACAAATAGAACTTCAGGTAGACCTGTCTGGGCAAGGCATAATCCATCCGAAAGATAACGTTGAACCGTAAACCTAATATCCCCCCTCACTTTTCACCTTTTTACCCATCTGTAACACATTCGCATCATATCCAATAATTCCGAGGGAATTATATTCGTTATGATCTGCTCTTAGAAGGTACTCGGATCTCTCATTTCGTGTATCAAAATTAGCTACAAACATTCACGTCATCGCCTGCAACGCAAAGGAAATGGCAGGCTTTGTCACGAGCTCTCGACCGACGGAATACTCCAAAACACTTATCCATAGTGTGGCAATATAGATGACTATAGATGGCCACAGTGTACGGGGAGCACTCCGTCTAAGGCGACGAGCTCGTGGATCACCGAACTTGGGAAGTGGTGATCACGTGACCAAGCCAGTGGGTATATGCCCATTTTCTGTACACCGATATTCTCTTTTGTAGACTCAGACTTATATATACTACTTGACAGCACCTATACTATCATTTCACGCTTAGAGCGTTACACTTACGATCCCATGCTCAGGCGAGCACCGTATTCACTATCCTATGCTCTAGTAGATTTAGGCTCTTCCTTTCAGTGCATCACACCAAACCTTCACTACAACAGTCCTCTATGTCAACTGTAGAAACTGTCATTATTTTATTAATTAAACTTTATTATTATTAACTTTAAATAAGTAAGCCATAAAATAATAATATAAGAAACGGTAATACTAAAGTTAAACTTAAAGTTATAAAAGTATATAATAAAGGAAGAGTAAACGCGAAAATCTTTAACTAATAAATGCATACTTCTAATATGTGAAATATTCCTATATACTAGAAGTACGGGCGCCATGTTCTTTTCATTGCTTAGGGAACCAATTAACAACACCTTTCACCTCGTCTATAACACTCTGCTCTAGCGAAGTCCATCTATCCTGACCACCCCATTTCTTGAGCAAGGCGAGTTGTTGATCGTAATCGGTTGTAATACTAAGCTTTGTCTGATTTGGGAAGTCATCCATGAACTTTCGCCGCGGATACAGCCTGCGCAAAATGGCGAGAATATCGTTCATATTGCAGTATTCAGCCCAGGCTTGTAACCGTGCGCCATCACATTCACGGTCTAACACTGCGGCAACGTGAAGTAGCGCGACATCCTTGACGTCAATGTGGATGACTACACATGTCGACGTTACTTGTCAGCCGTCAAAATTAATCATTGCCGGGGCTACTTACTCGCCTGGAACAAGGCCCCGATTTCTTCATTTCCGTCGTATAGATTTTTTATCCATGGGTATGGGAGTTCCAAGTGTCTCTTGGTAAGACCCTCGCCAAGTATAGTTGCAGGGCTGACGACGTTGACGGTAAAGTGAGACTTGTTCGTTTTGGCGAAAGCCCACAGGGCCTTCTCTGCCTCGACTTTGCTAGCCTGATAGATCATGTGCCAGCGTTCCTGGGTGTATGGCGGCGGAGCCCAAGCAATTTCGACGGCTCTGTTGTTCCAGGTGTCTGGTCCCGCGTGGGCAGTCACTCCTGGAGTGATATCCACTGCGGCGGCGATGGAACTAGTGTAAACGATTGACTTTACCGAGGGCTCGTCTAGCGCAGCTTTGAGAATCGAATTTACGCTGTTGACCACTGGTAGAATGACTTCGTTAGGGTTGTGAGACCAGGAGAGGACCGATGCAATATGAGCTATTGCAGAGACCCCCTTGATCGCTTCGTCAAAAGCATGTTCGGCACCGAGGTCTGGGACATGGACGAGCTCGAGATCACCACGGTCAGCGAACGACTTGAAGATATCTTGAGTGAGCCATGCCGCGCTTTTTACATTTCTCACCGTGCCGCGGACTCTGAAGCCACGTTCGAGAAACAATTTAGTTGTATGTGCTGCTATATGACCGGTGATACCGGTAACAAGGACCCAAGAGCCCTTGGGAATTGCGGTTTTGGGGTCAGACATGACGAAGAAGGGACGTGTAAGTAGCTAGAATGAAGCTGAATCGAAGGGGGTCTGACTTGGTACGAGATCAATCTAGGAACTTCCTATTTCCTCGAGAAGCAAAGCATTTTATATATGTCTTATACGTGTAGGAGGGACCCACTAGATACCCAACCACCTATACCTACGCAAGGGTAAGAAATAGCCGACGCTGCATTTGGAAAGAGCAAGTCTTGGCAGCAACTTTCGCCGCTGACAAATGCTAAACCCTTCCCAGCTCTATTAAGGTCCGTCCACACCGTTCGTACAATGGCTAAAGATTCATATGGGATTGCATCTCGTCAACTCGTGATGAAATTCCTAGCGGATAGTTATCATTCAGACGCTTATACCACGACCACCATGTCCGACAACAGAGGTGAAATCCAGTTCGTCCATTCATCCCGCCTTGGACTCCCTAGAGTAGCATCGGCTGAAATGCACCGCCGTGTTCACTCGCATGCAGCCCGGACAGCACATGCCAAGGCGAGGCGAGAGAGACTCGTCAATTACCAGGCCCTGAAAGCTAGTAGTAATTCGGAAGATGGAAGGCAACCATTCAACAAAGCGACTACTAAGGTAGAGATAGCCGTCATATCAAGTCCTATTAGCCTCCTAGAGTCCTATCGGAGAGATCCCTTCGCAAGTTTCGCTAGGCCTCTCAACCCGATGGAAGATTTTCTCCTCAACTACTGTAAGTAGCATCCTCCCCCGCCAGAATAAGTCGATACATCTCGCAAGTCCACGACTTTTCATGACCGTCTCAACAAGCAAGTATTCAGCGACTAACCTAACATGGACATGCAAAATGTTGTACCGTGTTCAGATCTACAACGCAGTAAGATCAACCATCCGGGAGATCATACACAGCACCTCAACAGACAGTTCGTACAACTTGCCGCTACCCATGCTAGCTCTCTAGATGGTCTTTTCCTGGTGACATGCCGCCACCTATCGCAATGTCTACCGCACGAGGAGCTATACTTTATTCAACTTGCTCTTCAATATAAAGTCTCTTGTGCGCGGTCATTAATAGAGGCCATATCAGCTTTGGGGATGCGATCTTCGATTAGTGATTCAATCGTTACATTAGCTATATTCCTAGCGCAAGACGAAGTAATTACAATCGTATTTCTTGATTTACTTGACAGGCGACTAATAGATCATAGATTTTGATCGGCGATATTACTTCGACTAAAAGACATCTAGAGGGTGCAATCCAGATGGTAAAGCATAACCGGGCATTAAAGAAGACAAAATTCAGTGTATTTCTTTATAATCTTGTTCAAAAAGACATCGCAAACTCTAGCCTTATATAGCTGGTTATATTACTTTACTAGTTATAATATTAATTAAGTATAAAATTATACATTATAAGTTATTTAAGGTATATGTATTTTATTAATAATATAAAGTTCTAAAGTAATAATTAACTTAAACTTGATATAATTAACTTTTTATTTTAATAAACATAAATATATCAACTGTAAAAAAAAATTAATATTATAATTTAATTCTATACTTCTTAATAATTATTGCTGGTATGCCTTTCGCGAGTACTGCTACCTCCCGGCGGGTAAGTAGTGCCTTCTCTCTAAAGGCGCTGCTTACCCATTGCTGGTTAGTAGTAGCCGCTTGGATAGTCCCATGTTTAAACGTAACTACCGTATCGCCGCTATATAACTTGCGGACCGCTATCGCATCGCTAACGCCACGGGCTTTATTTACTACCTTTAAGACTTCGGTAGTAGACCTGTTCTTTAGCTGGTCTCCTTGGATTCCTTTTACTACTACCTCTCTTTCGCGGCTCGCCGGAACGATTACCGCTTGCTTCCACGGGTCGACCCCGTTGTGTCCTAGCTGCGTACCCGCTGCGACTTTAGCCCAAGTCGTATCCGTCGGGTTCTTCTTCTCCGTAAGAGCTACTTGTACAGATTGTACGGATTGTAAGATCACTTGTTATAGCCCGGCTAGAGCTTTAGTCATATCTTCCTTGCTAGCCGTACGGCTCCCATCCTCGAGGGAGCGGAGCTAATACCATCGGCCCATTAGCTCCGCTAATTCACCAGTCTTTTCGGGGGTAACCAAGCTGTTTATCATTGATTCGACAAGTTGTAGTTCGCTACCGGTAGCCTCATCCGCGTTCGCTTCGCTGCTTTTTCGCTGTTTCTCCGTTGCGCCCGCGTTAGTCGGGGCGTGGGTGCTCTCGTTTGCTTGGGGGTGGTGAAAACTCTGATCGAGTCCGCCCCGCCCTTCGTCAATTGCCATCGGCGCCGCCATCACGTTGCGTCTACGTCGCGACGTAGATGCGTAAACGTAAATAACGGGAGTCGATAGTAAGGATTCGATTGCCGTGCTCGGCGTGTTAATTAATCGCGATTTCGTAGAGTTACCGTTCTTTTGACTTCTTTTCAAATTTTTTCATCGAAACATAATAGCACGCCTAAGGAGCTTTATAGCTCCGGTAAGACTTGATACACGCCGCGACCTCGCCGCGGCTACGTTAATCCCGGAAGTGTCGAAGGTTCTAGTTCGGTGGCTATTACAAACGGGGAGACTATCCTATATAGGGGATAGCCAGTCTTTTCAGGGGTAGTTACATTGGTTAGGTGAGAACTAACGTCGCATTATAGACACCATAACGTAGACGCTATTAGAGCGTAGAGCACACGAAGCGTACGGGTTTTGTCCAGCCCTTAAGGCAAGGTTTACCGTACGGTATAATTCGGAGAGGTACCGAGGGACTTAGAGTCCTACGGCGTATTTAATAATAATAATGTTAATTATTAATATATTATTAATTATAAATACATATCTTATTTAAAATTTTAACTTTATAATTATATTTATGGAATGGCTTCTCCATTCAATTCTTTCCGTACAGTTTGGGCGACAAATAGATCTATTCAGCGCTATCGTACGAAGGAGAAGAAGGGATTCTTCCCCTCGTACGTGGTCTATAGATAGGGGTTCACCCGTACGGCTGCTGGCTGCCGACAGCCACATCGTGGCTGTGGTGGCTTACTGCTAGCACGCCGCGTGACTACCTATACTACGTAGTCAACCGTCGTACGAGTCCGCGAATAATATATTCCAACAATATTATATTTAATTTATAAGAATAAAAATATTGAATATATATTTAAGATTATATAATAATTATTAAAAGATTTTATTTTAAAAGTATAATTATATTAAAAATAAATTATATACAGTTTAAACTTAGAGGACGTTAAATATATATATTTAAATATTAAGAAAGGTTTAAATAATATATACGCCGCGTTTATAAAATATATATTAAGGTTATTTTAAAGAGTTAAATATATAAGTTAACTAATTAAAAATTACAATTAAAATAAAATATATATATTATTATTAAAATTATTAATTTAACGTTTATAATTAATATAATTATAATTAAGTTAATTCTTATTAATATAAGATATATTTATATATAAATAAAATATAATAATAAAAGGTTATAATTTAAATTAAAGAAATAAGTAATTAATAATAATATAATATATATTTAAACATTATTTTTATTTAATAAATATAAATTTTTATTTTTAAAATCTTTATCTTTTATTACTTTTATTTAATTTATTTAAATAATAACGTTATTTATAATATATATATAAAGTAACAATTAACATTTAATTTAATATATAATAATAAAAATATAAAGCTTTTTAAAGTAATTATAATATATTATACTTAGTTTAAAGTAATGAAAAGCTAGCTTGAGTATAATTTACTAAGTGGATAAATAAGTTTGAAGTTAATAATGTTATAATTCCTCTTCGGTCCTATCGAGCCCACCGGTCTCTAAGCTGTTTGACTCGACAGTTTATCGGATATCCAGTGGATTGCGAATAGCTGTTAAGCATCGTCTCTAGTGCAGCGCGGTGGTGTTTCATCGTGAGGAATTGACCGCCTAGCATCAGTCAGTTCTTTGACACGGAAATTACACGAAATGTACGACAAGTGGAGTAAGATTTACAGAATATCAGTGGACCAAAGCTGTTAAGTGCCGCCGATAGGTCTCCAGTCGTGTATGCTAGCCCGCAAACATTTGTTGTGAGGAATTGGATTTCCTCCTCCCGTCGGCGATTACCGTCGAACCCATCTTGCGGAGCAGACAAAATAAGCAGAATCTTGGCTATTGCAGCATATTGCAATGCGCAAACTGTGGAAGAGATGTTCAGTGAGCGAAGCGATCCGGTTGTTGAACCTCTGGGGGAGAGCTCACCATGCCATGGCCTCTGCATCCATGCCGATGGAAAAACATTGCCTGGCTTGGGAGCCGTGGAATAGGGCTGGAAAGTTGCTGGTAGATTCTCAGTCCATTGTTCAAGATCCGACGAGAGTCTCTTCCATGTAGTATTTAGATCATCGCCTCGTTCCGGTTGCTCCTCTGCATCTTCGTATTCCTCGAACGCGCAGTACAAGTTTAAAGCCTCGGCGAGGATATAGGTAATCAAATTTGCCCGCATATCGTCACCAATGCCTTTACTCGTCATCATATCTCGCAGCTGTCTGAAGTCCTTGCCGATACGCACCATCCGGTTGCGACTTGAAGCTAAACCAACAGTGATCTCTTCCCTCATGTAGTTCCAGAAACCCGCTTGTGATAGATCCCAGGTCGAGAAGTCGATGGCAACAGCAGTCGAGAATGAATAGGCACCGGAAAGATGACAGTGAGGATTAGGCATGTCGTCCTCTAGAGAGTCACAGTTAGAAATAAAGAACCAAACGCGCGCGACAGGAACACACGAGCAGATGGGAGATGACACCATACCATTCAGGATCTCGTAGAGCTGCAATAGGCAAGCCGCTGCTAGATACTCTCCTTGGAAGTTAGAAGAATTGGCTAGAGCTTGTAGCAGATCCTCGACACATGCGGCATAGAATGCGAAGGCGATTTCCTGCGCATGACCTGTTGTTTTGAACCAGTGACTGCTAGACATGGCAATGATGGCTCGAAACAATATCGGAAAGTCGAGAGCACGCGCTGTGACTACATCGTTGAAAGTGTTGGTCGCATCAGTAAGGTCGTACCATGGAGCGATGATCTTAATGTAGTGGGAGAATATCAGAGCGATGATCGGCTCCTCCAGAGAAAGTCTCGGGGACTGCCGTGATAAGTTGGCCGCTTGCCGGAGTCGAAGAGCCGTAGAACCCGAAGGATCGCCACGGCTTTGCGGAAAAAGTGCTTGCTCTCGGCGGGGACTGGCCACTGATGCTTTTCCTGTAATTAGCGCCCAGGCTTGAAATGCTCGTGATAGTTCGGCCATTCCCTTACACGGACTGTATCCTTTTGCATTGTTGGCATTGTTGGTATGAATCAAGAAGCGATAATCAACAGTTGGCTGTTCACAACGCAGTTGCAGCTTGGCACAATTTCCACATTCAGGAGTGACACCATCACCTACATAGGTATATACTATCATTAGCTTGGTTGAGTGGATGGATAAATGTCTATAATTCAGTCGAGGTCAACTCGGATGGGGATCGGTGTGATTTCTGTGAGAAACTCCCTACACTTGACCTTTCGCCGCCTGCACGTGTTACTACAGTCCAGACGTTAGTTGTCCGTCTTGAAGATTTAGGGCCAAGAGTATGGATACCATGCTAGACGGGGACATATCATTATTAGCGGCTCCTGTGATGGGACATGGCTGGAACACACATACTGTTAGGGTCTTTCCGAGCCATTCTGGAGAGGCTTAGATGAACATAAACATGCGTATGACGTAGGGTGTAAAGTCCGAACCGACGTAGTGACCGTAAATGATCGACACGTACGTGCTACCAAGTTGTGAGTCGAGTATATTGGCGTTGTGGCATGATCGCTGCCGTGTGCAAAGGTTGGAATTCCTAGAGGTGTCATCCGAAAATGACAATTCATGTTTCCCTACATCAGCGAAGTAGTGGAGCTCAAGGATATTTATCGGCATTCTAACCTAATCCGGCAAGGTTCCCGACGACTCCCGTGAGCCTCAAAAGATGAACTTAGCACACTTTATATTTGAACGACCTTGTGCTGAGTACCACTCTATACTAGACCCGCATGAATATTGTGAGATGTTGACAGCGTTTTCGTCGCTTTTTGTTCCTGACAGATTATCAAAGTGTGAAACCCGTTATACTCGCCATTTGGCAGGTTTCCCTATCAGGCGGTCTTGTCACAATCATGCGCACAGCCTGAGAGGCTATGTGGGCAATCCCTTATGCCCAACCCAGGCATGGTGACACGGAAGATTGCGCACCCCTACCATAGTACACTGTACCACGTCTATCCCCCTACGTTTACCCAACGACCAGGTGCACAATTTTCCGTGTCACCAGCGCTGCTAGGCTGCCAGGATCCTGTGAGTTGACCTGACCTGTTAGGTGGGGGGCGCTAGTAGAGATAGAGTCTGACAGCGCTAGCCTAGAAGAAGTTACTTTTCCGATGAATGCTGGGGAGACGCTGGACTGCCATGGCTATTTGCGGGCAAACACACGCGTGGAAGAGACAACTTGTTGATCGACTACGTAGTGAAGCACGCGAATAACTCGGTACTCATGTCTGCCAAACGTTCTAGGAGTCCATCGTAGTCAGCCGGTGGATATTGAAACCTTGAGTCACACCACCTCACTCCCACCGGCTTGTCGGAAAACCAAGCCGTGCTATTGGCTCGTGCTGTCTGCGATTCAGTATGAACGCCAAGAAAATTGGACGGCTAAAGGCACATATAACTGTTGTTGCGTTCACCTCAACTTATATAGTGTCGCCCTCTCCTTGAAACTTTACCGCATGAGAAGTAGTCTCTACCCAACAGCACCACCAGTATTACATCGTCATGTCGTCCGAACCCGAGAGATCAAATCGCACCGCCGCATATTTTGATTATCAAATGGGCCGCAGGCCGTCTCAAGCGCCAGCCCACTTGTCTCGCGTTTTATATATTCCCCGTCATTACGACAACACTGTTCATCTGCCTATCTACGAGGTTGGGCACCGTTATCGCGATGCCGTTCAGGGTTGTCTGCTTGGATCGACTGTCTACACGACCACGCTCGGCTCCATGGAGACGCCTCATGGAGATCGCATGGAAGACCAAGCAGTATACCTCGCTGATATACGAAGATCAGAAGAAGAAGACGTAGAGATACACCTATGCAAACGAGAACTGGCGTCGCGCGGTGAACATGTCGACCTGTAGGACCAAATATCTTCGTTACTCCCCTTTGTAAGCGCTTTGCTAACTATTATGGCCAGCAACATGACATCAAACTCTTTCGATGACACATCCGCCGTCACCATCAAGTCGGGAGAGGGGCCCATGAAAATGTCCACCTCTTTTCCTATCGCAAACTCGACCAGAGGCAGGAAGTCTATCAAGCATCCTTACTTCGCTCTGACTGGATTGAACACAACCACGGAGAAGCCTGGGGAGCATGTACCATATGTAAGGTTGGAATGGCAGATAGATCCAAAAGATGGGATACTGCGATACACACTGTATCGAATCGACGAAACTGTAGGGAAAACGATTTGCGCCATCTACCACCACAAGCATTGGGAACTGTCTCTATCACTCACGTATAGCGAAGGAGTGCTGCTGTTACCAGATACAGAGCACAGCTTAAGGCTCGAAGGCATAGTTGTAGCTAGCCTTCTGGGAGTTCTTGTACAATTGAGAAAGCTCGATGAAGTTACGAGCAACAGGCGAGGACGGGGATGGGGATGTCTAAGGAAGATGATACACTGGTAATTTTGCCATTTCTAGTCTAAGCGTGTTGCTCAAGCGTACTGACCAAGCTGAGAGTCTGGAGAGTCAGATAAAACGACGTATCAATTCCAACGATCATATGCGTACTTGAATCGAACGGGGGGTTTTTTCTTTTCTTTTTCGGCTCGAGCCAATTCACAGGGAAGGCATATCCGCCACCCTGCGCTCTTTGCGTGCATATGTTACAGCTCGTCGCATTGTGTTCCCAGGGATCTAGTGTTGTCGAGCTTAAATGAGGGCTGTTCGCTGATTGCTGGCGCAACTTCGTGAACGAACAGCTACAGATATGGCGCAAATTTACTCGGTCCACCCCGATATTTCCTACAGGGCCTTTAGGGCTTACACAACGTCACTTATACGTTTTGCAGTCAATTTAATTACAATTAATATAATAGTACATGCATTTTGAAGTCCTGAAGATGGCAATTAAAAGCTGGTATAGTATCCCCGTGCGCGACGTACGGCGTGCATCCGTTTCTCCATACTTAGTATAATCTTTACGATATACTGGTCGGGAATCGCCTTCCACGCCGCGACTAAGTAAGTCTTGAAATATGCGATATCGAGCTGGTTTTGCTTAAGGTCCCATAAGTTAGGATATATCCTACGTAAATTACGTTTTAAAGCAACCCGTATATATTCGATTAGGTTAAGGTCGGGGCTATAAGGTGGCTAGTCTTCGAATATACAGATTCCACTTTTTATAAACCAATCCCATATCTCTTTAGATGTATATATTAGCGCGTTATCTTGTTAAAAAACGTACTAATCTTTATACTTAGGTAAAAGGCCTTTTATTAAAGTATTAATATAGCTTAACGAAGTATAACCACGTCGGGTTTGACTAGGACGTAGTGGTCGAGGGTTACGTTCTATTATTATTAATGGACTTCGACATACTACCTACTCCCTTTCCACCTTTTCTATCTAAAGAGCACCCTATACCATAATTATAATACTTGCTTTAACGTGGTTCTTAAGATTAACAAATTCTTTATTATATTTCTCGCTCGGAAATCGAAAAACCCACGCGGTTAGGCTGTTAGTTAAGTTCTAGCAAGAAGACTTATCGGAGTATACCATCTATTCGAATTGGTTATACATAGCGCCAACGAGGGTCTAACTTTACCACGATACGTACGGTTAACACTTCGTTTAAATGAGTTAAACCCCACTTGCTAAAGTTTATACGGCCTTTCGCATCCTTACTTGTCAAAGGGATTCGTTTCTAGGCCCTCTATTTACCGAATTTGTACTCTTGGATGACTCGCTTGACCGTACGCTTAGAATCGGGCCATGGCATAGCTTTAAGGACTGCTAGCCATGGCAAATGTCGGTTCCTTTTACAAACAGCGTACATTTACCTCTTCTAACGCTTGGTAAAGCCTATCCTGCCTTTTCCCGGACGTTTTTCGAAAGAGCCGTGGTCTTATAGCTGTTTTACCCAGCGTTGTATACTGGATCGCCCGGTCTTGAATCTTCGCGCGACGCGATGTTGGGATTGACCACCATAATACAATCCCAACGCGAAGGCTTTCTTCTTCGGGGAGAAGTCCTGACCTTTCTCATGACCTTCTAGCAATATCCCCAGAATTTTGTCTAATTCAGAGTCCATTTTGGTGGTTGTACAGCGGAATGAAAAGGAAGGGTTGATTGCGCACTATGCGTGGAACGCGAAAAGTCGCGTGGCTGGACCGAGTACATTTGCGCCCCCACTGTACTGCACCGCAAAAGGCATCCATCGACTAGCATTCCAACTGTAGGGAGTTGGGGCGCCGCAAAAAGTGGCGAACTTTCGGGTGCTAACTCCAGTGCCTCAGCAATCAAAATCCTATGTAACTTTATGAACTCTGAAATAAAAGCCTAAGCAGCTGCCATCTTGTGCCAATGGTTGTGTAGTGTCGGATCGCCATATCGCCACAACGCCATAACGCTATATCGCCATATTTGGTAGAAATCACTTGTTGTATCACGCGAATTCGCCAATCATCATACCCCCTGCTAAAACCCACGTGTCAGCGGCCTTAACAGGTACCGAAGCCGATATCTGCACGTTACGCATTGCCCCTGCGTTCAATTCAGGCTTTCCCCGCCCCCAACGCTCTTATCAAGAAACTGGCAGTTCTGGCAATCCTGTCAATCCTCTCCAAAGTATCTTGGCCTGCCAGCGCAATGAGCGCGCCGATAATGTTGAAATTCTGTTTGCGAAACTTAACATGAACTCGCTCACCATCCTGGAAACAGCGGGCACACTGTCAAACCTGCTGAGGGCGCTTGGCAAGACACTTTTGAACGTGGCAGAGCTGCGACGGCAATGGGGAGACGATGATCTAACGGTCTTGGCACTGGAAAATCAGCTGCTGACGTTAAGGGGAGCTATGAGCCAGACCAACGTCTGGATTGAGCAATCTTTATCATCGCAGCTCGGGCTACCCAACATGCATCACCAGCTGGTGCTCGGCCTGGACCGATGTATCGCTTGTTGCCGGTTGCTCATCATAAAGGTCGATGCTGACATGCTCCAGCTCCAGCAGACGACTACAGGACATAAACCGGGCTTCTCCAGATTATTCCCTAAGATGAGAAACTTGAGGACAAGAAACCTGAAAAAGCTGCAGCTCATGATTCAGCAGCAGACGTCGGCGCTGACACTTTTACTCACGGCCTGCAATACGTAAGCTTTCCACAAACCAGTTAGCACCCCCTCGCAAGCTCATGGCGATGGGACCGATAGTGCCTGTGAAACCAATGTCCTTGTTTATGAGCATGGGACTCGGCTAACTCAGTTCCTCATCAAGTGCTGCAATTTCACAACAAGAGGCGCTACTGGCAACACCACAAACACGACGCGTCTTGGAGGCTATGGAGGACAACACATCGTCATTGTTCATGCACAGGGACACGGACTCACTCGTCATGTCATCATCGTCATCGTCAGCTTCCTCATCTGGCTCATCCTTTGGCGGCGCATCCAGGCGACTGTTGAAATTCGATTTCGACCAGCAGCTCTTCGTGTCGCAGGTTTACCAGCAGTGGTCCCGTAGTTTTCTGAGAAGGCAGTCGCGGGAAGAAGATACGGAGCGGAAAGCTCTGAACACCGCCACGCCCTACGTGAACACAGAGGACAAGTTTTCAGCAGATGGTTACCAGGTCGAGACCAGGGAAAAGTTCTTCATACTGCCACCGATCATAACAAATGACAAGCTTGTTGCTTACGACACCAGCGAGATACCCGTCGAAACGAAAGAAAAATTTACAGTGGACCCGACTGATGTGATCGAGAAGATTCCTGTAGAAGGAAAATGGATGACCCCAGTCGAGACCAAGGAGAAATTCATCGTCAGCCCGACCGACGGAAGCCTGTACTCCGCCACAGCCAATGACTCACTTTCAGTGTCTAGCCCGAGTACTCTAAGCTGGACGCGCAGCAATGACTCGTCAAGTAAGAGCATATGGAGACGTCGGCGTTTTACGACCGAAATGAACGAGGATAGAACCCTTCGTACACGATCTCGTGCTATTGATAACGTATTGAAGCAAGAGCAGAGACGCAAGAAACCGTACGAGTCCAAGGTCCTGCTCTTTGGGTCCCAGTCGAGGTCTCAGCTAATGACAGCTGCACACATGAAAGACAAGAAGACGCACACGGCTCAGGAACTAGATGACTACAGAGATGTGATTTTGAGAAACCTGAAAGAGTGCGCGCTGGTACTCGTTGAGCAGATGCGCGACGCTCAGCTGCGCTCGGAATCACAATATCTGTGGGGTTACGTGGACGCAATAGAGACCTATCACAGCAACAGCGATTCGAAACCCCATTGGGCAGCGGAAGAGCTGGACAAGAGATTCGTGGAGGGTCTACGGACGATACTGAAGGATCCACTTGTCCAGGACCTGATACGACAGTGTTATCCCGGACGCATTGGGGTTTGGCCTGGACCTGGCAAATAGTAAGTATTATCCTGGCCCCTTGAGGACGGGAAGTATGAGGTGACAATCTGAGAGTCTGGGAATCTAAGACGATAAGGGAATAGCTGCTCTACAGAAATGCGCAGATCTAGGCTGACACGGTTGCTACAGTTATTTTGACTCTTTATCACGTATATCAGCAGCCGAATATGTGCCGACAGACCTAGACATCCTCCGCCTGACAACTTTCCACTCCGACACACGAGGTACTCCTACAGTCGAAGTGTTGGATCAAAATCTCGCCATGGCACTCGTGGACGTGGGCGGACTGACCGGGAAGACCCGAAAATGGATGCACCAGTTTGAGGCTGCCCAACTCATCGTCTTCGTCGTCGACCTCGAAGAGTGTCACGAAGCAGGACAGATGATCGAAACCATGCAGGAGGCAAAAAACTTGGTAGAATCGCCTTGGTTTTCGGACACGAACATCATGATTCTCCTTGACGTGCGTATGGCCGACGAGGCCGCTGGGACAATCAGCGGCAACCTTGTGAGAACGGCATTATCCATGTTGGGGAAATTTCAAGAGCTTCAGCCTGATCGCCTATCTGTGTCATTATGTTCCATACAGACCGATGGAGGAAAGGTGATTGGGATGATTCTGTCTGCGATACGGGAGCTAATCTTGAGGAAAACAATACAAGACGGAATCATGGCATTCTAAAAAAGAGAAAAAGAAGAAAAGGCCAACACGTGATTCGACCCTGCAACCGACACATGTCGCCAGATCTCATGAACTGGAGGTCTGGACTTTGCACTTCCAGTTCTCGCCTCGCCGGCTCTGCAATGTTTGAAATACGCGCCCGGGAGCCATGGCCTCTCCAAGGGGTTTTCAGTCCGATATCGAAGAGTCCTGATGTATCGCAGTATTTCTACATCACTCACATATCTTTCGTCAGAGGATATAAGCTCAAAATACTAGGAATCATTCGGGGCGAATACGGGTGTACCTGTAAGCGCTTTGACTCGGCATGTAAGCATTTCGGCTCTCAATTCCTGTTGGAGCACATGGAGTTGAGCTTCGTTATGGACGGTGTCGAACTAAGTGAAGCTGGCCTGCTTCCCGAACTGAGAGAAAGACCCTCGGCACACCATCCCGCACGAGAAGCGGCCACCATCGTTGCAAGAGGATACAAACGAAAGGAGATCTCACGGGTCGAAAGAGGAAGCCTTACGGCCTGCCGACAACACCTAAACAGTGGCTGGCGAGGTGGTGTAAGGATCAAGGCCCTGTCCGTGTGCCTCTGCAGATGTCCCCCGTCCTGGACCATTAGTATGACCATGGGTTTCGCAGACATCCTATCATTCGGCGCATGGATGGTGTTTCCAGACTTTGATCGAAAATGGCAAGGAGGAAATCTAGTCTGTGAGCACGGAACGATCTGGCCGCATGAGATTGACTGCTCATCTTGATTGAAAAAAAGTAAGTCTTGGGGACATGATGGGTTGATGTCCAACCACTAACTTTTTATATAGAAGCCATGGCACGGGACCATCTCTGGAGGCATGCCACCCTTTCGAAAGCTCTGAGTAGATTGTAGCATCGTCGTTCGGCGCCCTTATTCTGGATGGGAAGAACGGGAAGGACGGATTTACAGTGGCCCATCATGCTGTTGCGCACACGACATGTATTGGAGATGTGGTCAAGGATTGGACGTCGGACAGATGGGCCAGCGTGTTGAATTCTACGTTGAGGAGAGGGCTTGTATTCAGTAGCTGTAAGAGTATTTCGGACTTTGGCAGCCTGATGCGCATGATACAGGGAGGGGAGTACTGGGGCGCTGAACTCAATGAACGCACTGTAAGCATTCACTCCATGCACGATGCGTCCGGTGGGCGAGGCAGTTTTATTGAAGACTGCCAAAGCAATGAAAGCTTGAGCTTGAATTGTAGACTCAGCCGGCACTGCGCCAGTGCATCGACACTGTACGCTTTCGTCTGGCTTAAAATAAGTTGACTCACCACAAAAATCAATTGTGCTCAGCGGACCTGGCCGAGCAGATCGGCCCAGCGCTATAAGCCTGTTCCTGACGCCTGACCATTAGTGGCATAGTCTGCTGTAAGGGTGGTCAGAGATTCTTCCCGAGGCGTGCATCCCCCACAGCTTGCCTAGCTAACACGCCAGAACTCTGCAATCAATTGTCATTGTCAATCTGCCACTCCCGAGACTAGACCACCGCCAGACTCGCCAGAAAGTCCCGCTGTCGGTGACCATCATGATCATCATGGTCAGGATGACACCCTGAACAGCATTTCGCGAAAAGCCGTGTCTAATAAATCACAAAATCACGACCGCCAAAGACATCCCCCGAATAGCCTCCCCGCAAATGGCTACGCGGACCTTATGCTAAAGCCCGGGGCGCGGGCCTCAATAAACAAGCAATCGAACCGAAACGCGAGCATTTGAGCAGGAGAGGAGATGCGCAGGAGTGGTTCGGTCGAGGAGTTTATGGAAGACTAGAATCATGCTGAACATCTTCTTTTTGCTGCTGCTCGGTCTGCCCAAGAAGGTATGGAATTAAACGCGCGAGGACATGGACGGCGGCGTACACTTTGCACAACAACTCCACTGGAGTAGAGGGTGGCCTTGGCTCCTGACAGCAAGCTTGCCATAAAACGGTTCTCAGAGAAGAACTCTGGCAAGCTTTGTCAAACAGCTTGAGTCCCCGAGAACTCGTTGACCTCGCAGGGCGATCAGGGTAAATTGTTGTGCAGGCAGACTGTATGTGCTTCCGTAGACCAACTTCTCATCTCTTATTTAGTGGTCTCTGCAGCGTGCCGTACGGTGTTGAAAACAAATGATCCCAAATGCGACCACGGATTGCCAAGCTGACCACAAATTACCATGCGACCAGTAACCATGCCACCGGTAGTACCCATGCAGAACCATGTGGCCGTCCCGAGGCGTAGGTTAACCTAGATTATTATTACAAGGGACTGGCGTTGCCTTAGCGTCGGGTGAGCGCGCACTCTGAGACTCCTCCAAACTTTGGGGAAATCAAGCTCAGTTTTTGTTATCGTCGGTCTTTCGTCAGTCCGCAAACCCTGGTGGAAATGTTGCTTGGGTTGTCTCTCGACGTCGCATTTCCTTTGTTCAAGATCGAACGCAGGACCACCAGGACAGCAGGACAGCAGGATCATATAACGTGCGCCCGTTTCGCCCTCTAGAGGCGCTTCCCCCGGAGAAGTAATGGTGGAATCCGAGCGCAATGACGTATCTCCCTTGTTGCTTCTCTCGGAGTATCTCGACGCCGATCCACGCCCTTCATTCATATCGCATCTCTCCGATTCGAAGACCGACTTGACGCTCGACTACGCCAACCTGGCGTTGCGAAATCATGCCTCCGTAAACAAGCGCGTAACAGATGGCCACAGACAGAAACACCCCGTACCTGCAGAAATCCTCGCCCGGCTGGCCGGCGATGGAAATGGAGATAGTGATGAAGATCTCTGGCCGCCTGTTGGCAATTCGACCTTGTATAGTGGAATGCGATGGTCCCCGATTGTTGTTGGAAGCCGATGGGTCGTAATGACTGTTCTCGACGAGGTCGAACTCCTCGATACTCTGCCACCAATCGAAGCCATGGGCGACCCGTCCAAAACGACCGAGCAAACAAGTCGGATCGGTCCAGACAAGCACACATCGCTAGGGTCTGTCCGACCTCACGGCCACCTTGGTGATATCGAGTACTTGAAATGGGTTCGCCGACACGACTGGGCATCAACCTCGTGTGGCCCAATCGAGACATGGACTGATGATCTTCGACAAGCGTATCAGCTAGCACTTGCATCACCCGACCCTACCTGTCTGTTGTGGGGCAGTGACTATACTATGCTCTACAACAAACCCTACTCGATCATGATCGAGGGCAGACATCCGAAAGCCCTAGGACGCCCAATGGTCGAGAACTGGCCAGAGGTCTTCCCGGTCTATAAAAAGCTCTTTTGGATTACCAGGCAGACGGGTCAGCCAATTCAGCACGAAAATATCTCGCGAATTTGGGCGCGCGGTGGGTATCCAGAACAGATCTACGCCAATCTGACCTTCCTGCCGATCCTCGACAAGAACGAATCAGTGGCGGGGTTGTGGGTGTACGTTCATGAGACCACTCGCCAAGTCATTCTGGAGAAGAGAATCATGAACTTGGCAGACATGAGCAACCGTTTGGCGCATTCGACAGCTCTATCGGACATATGGACATCACTGATGGCTGTACTTGACGAGTGTAAAGATGACATCTATTTCGCAGCTGCATATGAGGTAAAGCTCTCAGTTGGCACATCAGCATCAGCACGGTTGAACCTTGAGATCACACATGGCATGGCCGACAGGCTAGGAAGCCACCCCGAGCTAGATGCAGCAATCCACAGAACCATGACAACTGGCGTAACCACCCTGTTGTCGATGACAGATGGCAGCTTGTCCGAAGCCTTGCGCGCCTACCTCCAAGAACACGGCGTCCGAGGACCCTGTCGAGAGGTTGTCATCCAGGCATTGAGATGCAACCTCGATGGTGCTGTAGTGGCCGTGCTGATCACTGGCATCAACCCCATGAGAAAGTTCAACGAAGATCTCCAGTCGTTCATTCAGCTCTTGGCAAGGCAGCTCGAAAGCTCCATCACAAACATCATGAACATGGCCAAGGAAAAGGCTCGTCTCGAACATGAATTTGCCACCAAGATGAACAAGAGATTCTGGCACTTCAGCGAGAAGGCACCGATAGGAATTTACACATACGACCGAGAGGGGATCATGACGTATTACAACAAAGCATTTGAGGATCTCACGGGCGTGTCACAAGAAGCCATAGCACGACCGATGGGATGGACAGATGTGGTTCATCCCGATTGTTTGGATCGCGTTATTTCTGTTTGGGAGAAGGTTGTCAATGACGACAGCGACTGCCCACCAAGCTTTGATGTTCAGTTCAAGAGACCGTGGGCACCTCGTGGGAGGCACGAGTCACTAGACCGAACCTGGTGTTTAGCCACTTCCTACCCCGAGATATCAGAGGAAGGAGAGGTGACCGGCGTCATCGGGTGCGTGGTAGACGTATCATCTCTGAAATGGGCCGAGAGCATTCAGTCTGAAAGGTTATCCGAGGCATTGGAGATCAGGCGGCAGCAAGAGAACTTTTTCGACGTTACATCACATGAACTAAGTAAGTATCGATGGGTTTCATTTTATCGACTGTCGATCGCCGAAGCTGATGATGTTGCAGGAAATCCCCTCAGTGCAATTATTCACAGTGCCTGCGAGCTTGTGGATCAGCTGACCAAACTCAGCACTCGCCCTCTGGTATCCCTTGAGGCCACCTCTCAAATAGACTATCTTATAGAGATGGCAACAACCATCATCTACTGCGGCAACCATCAGAAGCGAATACTTGACGATGTACTTACGCTGTCTAAGCTGGACTCGAACCTTTTACAAATCTTCCCCATCAGCACAAACCCCGCGAAATTGGTCACCGAGGTGGTCGCAATATTCTCCTCGGAACTCCGCACGTCCGAAATCGACCTCGAGGTCCATCTGGGAGACGATTATCGGCGGTTAGGCGTCGAGACAGTATTGCTGGATCCGCACCGCATCACCCAGGTGATGGTGAATCTACTGTCCAACGCAATCAAATTCCTCAAGAGCGAGTCGCAGCGGCACATCCGGCTTAGTGTGGACGCGTCTCTCGTCGGACAGGAGCAAGATCCTCATGTGCGCTATGTCCCCTCAAGGACGGGTTATTGCGACCCCACCAACAACGCCGAATGGGGAGCGGGCGAGCCTCTATATGTGTCCTTTTCCGTACAGGATACGGGGCCGGGCATGACGCAACAGGAAGCTAGCCGACTGTTCAAACAGTTCTCACAGGCGTCGCCCCGCACGCACGCCAAATATGGCGGTTCTGGCCTTGGCCTGTTCATCTCGCGGGAGCTCACAGAGATGCATGGGGGCCGAATCGGGCTCTCGACGGAACAGGGTCACGGCAGCATTTTCAGTTTCCACGTCAAAACGCGCCGCGACGTTTCCTGCCAAACGAGCGAAATCCCGATACTTGACAAGATGTCGCTCCCTCCCATCCAACACCTGAAGGTCGCGACCCCACCACTAGAATCACATGGGCAGCTCGAGATCATCACCATTCATGAGCAACTCGAGCAGCTCGCGAAGGCGGACCCGCTGTTGCCGCCCCCATCTTTGATTTTGGAGAGGGTTGTCAAGAAATTGCTCATCGTCGAGGACAATCTCATTAACCAAAGACTCTTGGAAAAACTTTTCATCAAACATGGTTACGAGGTGGCCGTGGCGAATGATGGGGAAGAAGCATTAGCTATAATCATGGGCTCTGCGTGGAATTGTTCCCTTGCTCGACCCGCCCAGCCACGATTTGATTTGGTATTGTCTGACATCGAGATGCCCATCATGGACGGCAAGACGTGCGTCCGCCGCATACGACAGCTTCAGCAGGAAGGCATGCTACATGCGCACATCCCGGTCCTCGCCGTGACTGGCAACGCACAAATGGAGAAAGTCAAGGAGGCACAGGAGTGTGGGTTTGATGCTGTCGTCACCAAACCTTATGTTATCAGTGAACTCCTCAAGGTTGTACACGAACACTCTTCTCACGTTTGGAATGCAGGGTGAAGATGCTACAATGCGGACATTCAGAATAGAGGTCGAAACCTCAACCCCACACCAAAGCGGCATCACTGTTGTTCGGTGGTGCAAGAACGGTGCAGGAACTTGATGTGTTCTAGACAACTTTCTCAGAATACGGGTTACTTGACTCTACCCCCGAGTCTGTCCCCGTCTGTCCACGAGTCTGTCCCCGAGTTTTATGCCTGGCAATCGTCTGCTTCGGTTTGCTCCCACATCGAGTCATCATATAGTTACATACAAGATGAGCCGCAATTGCTACCGCTCTTCACCGCCCAATGCTAACCGCATGAGCTGTAACACCCAATACATTCTTCGAGCGTCTTTGCTACTAGAGTTCGTCACGAAGTTGCAATTACAGCTTTCTCCAATATAGCATGTTTGTTCAGTTGCTTGTGATCAGGATCAAGCACGCAACGTAACGTATAATCATATATACACCGGCTATTATGAAAGATCGGACTATAATAGTCATGCCGTGATGGTGCGAAGAGCATTGCTGAAATCGATATCATAGAATAGCAATTCTTAGGCGGCTAAGCTAATCATGACTACTTGAGCGATTTGACGATAGCCATTGCCTTGAGGCTGAAACGTATATTTTCGGAATGAGTGTTGGGAGGCGCAAAATATGACATGGCAGGCTCCACATATATTTCACTCAGCTTCACTCGTCACGTACTCTACGCGACGAGTTAAAAATGTAAGCGGCTTTCATGAGTGGTCCGAATCTGGGAAGTGCTGCCTCCTCGTGGCGACTGTATATTTTGGAGTGCTCCACTATCCTTGGTGATCTTATTAAGGTGGAGTCTGGTTGGAGAAGTGTGGTCGCCATTACAGCGTCTGCTATCTCGATAATCTCAACTTCGGATACTGTTATTAAGGATGAACATTTACGAGAAGCATCTAAAGGCGATCGTCTGATCATTCTAATACTGTCCGACTTCCTTCTTCAAATGTTCGATACTGAATTCTTTTGTGATAACTTTCCATGCTGACTTGATGTTTTGCCGTCCATTCCCTTACTAGAGTATCCTACACGCCATGATTTAGAGCAGTACCGACCTCGGCACCACCGTCCATGTAATGGTCAATATCGATGCAACGCTCGATGTGGCCATCTCCACCTCCTTGCCAGCCAGACATGAGCGTCCCTGCCAGAAGAACAGATAGTGCTTCTTGCCTATATCATGCATATCATGATACAATGGGCGATAGGCTTGCTGGTTGCAAACACTCTGTGTGCTAGCAATGAAGAACCTACTGTCAGAAAGGTTTGGCACAAGCGCTGGACCCAGTAGTTGCTAAGCCGTACCCAAATAAGCTGCCGTTAGATACGTCTGTAGGCCAGCGAGGAACGAGCAATACTGGGCGTCTGTTCTGAAACCGTTTTGACTGGTTTAGGGACTTTCATTTTCGGCCTCCGGACCTAATGGATTTGGGCCCCCTTGAGCCACTTTACCCACCTTTATGCGAAAATAATATCTGTGTGTAAACCAAATTGAAAACAGACCGAAACCTCCTGTGCTGGTCGCAGGTATTGCCCTGGGTCTATTTTCGACCCGGTTCTCTATTGATGTAAAGGTCTCATAGGACAGGATGGATTCGGGCGAGTCTTTTTTTCCTTTGAATGGATCGAAGGTGCCGTTACTAATAATACATATACTTGTGCCTCGTGGGCTACGTTACGTGCCGTCTCGTGCGCGTAAGTTCTTCTGCTTACATTAGGTTGCATAATTTGTAGTACTTGTGTTGTCTCTGCGCAGTAATATTACGCATTAACCACGACATTTTCATTGCTCCCTCTCCTTCTCGTATGGCTCGTAGCTGTGCCTGATCTCGCTTTTGAGTCACTCCGTTAATTACTCTAGGTCGGATAGGGCGGGCTATATTGTAGGCGGCTGGGGACAATCAGATGATAGCGCACGTGGTCCCACCTTGAAGCTTGCAATGACGTACAGAATGGTCTTATCGAACAAGCTTCGGGCAGTTTACAGTGTCCACAATACTTTAAAAGTGACACTGCAAGCATGCCAATTATGTGTAAAACACGTCCAGCGAATCGTCTAGAGTCTTAATTAATTCTTTCTCGTAAACATTACCCGGAAAGAGTGATGCGCAGCCCCAGATGTTGATGAGCATTATTGCCAAGAGGCAATCACAGTCAGTATGCAATTTTAGGAGAATTGCGCAAAGATTTCCTGGCGGCTTAGTTCTTGATCAACACACTAAACATAAATCGTCACCATAGGTATGATCTATTCCTGAGAGTAAACCTCAATGACTATCAGATATCTTATCTCCTGTGATTTTCTCTAAACTCACTCGTGAGAAGATGCGGGTGATTTTCAGGCTCCCTATGGACTATATATTTTACATCCATCCCTCCCATAGCTTCCACAAAGATTTGGTTTCTATGTTCTGATTCGAATCACTTTCTTCACATATATTTGGTGGCCTGTTGCCATGATGCCCACTGCGACGCACTGGTGATGTATTGTGACTGGTCGGTGACCCATAATTTCTATTCTCGATATTGGGCTCACTTTGTTTGGCGAGGGTGATTGAACAAATGATGGTCTTCGTAATGCAGGCTGAGACTTTGCCTTGAGTCTGTCACTGTTTCGAGCTGTGCGCTGACCCCGGTCTAAGGAGTGGTTTCGATTTGAGGAACCGACATTAGGCCCTGAGCTCCGCCCATCGTGGTCTGTTCTCGTGTCCAAAGAGGGATCCTCAGATGGCGTTTCGTCTTTATCACGCTTCTTCCTTGCGAATGTTTTCATAAGCTCGAGGCCATTCGTTAAGGTAGAAAAGCTGGATAGAGGCGCAGTACTGGCTCGTCGGGAAGTTCTAATATTATCATCTGTATGTGGGGTCACGATAGATCCACGCCTGTGATGATCATCCGTCTCTGATCTATGAGGCACTCGAAAACGTCTGTTAGGGCTACTTGGGTGATTTTGCTCAGGGCTCTGTTGCGGGATTTCGTGCAATGTTCTCGAAGGCTCCGGTCGCTGGGTGCGACTTGCGACTCGGGGCATCTTCAAACCTTCGTGATGGTCAACGCCAGGACAACCGCCTCAGACACGAGAACGTGCTCATTATTCTCCACCTCTACTCTGTGTATGGAGGGGTAGAGGCACTGGGAAACACCTCCAATCTCGTCTCTGTGAATTGGTCTCCATTTGGCGATGTCCTGAAGTTTGGTCGAGTCATCGGGAATCTCTCCTCGCACAAGGTCTCGGTGTTTGGGTGTACAAAACTTATATTCGTACGAAGAGCATATTATTTTTTGGTGTAAGCTCAATGCCGGTTCGAAGATATTCATCTCAAGTGTTTTTGGATGCGGCTCCACAACTTTATCTTTGTTCCATAGTAACATGAGAATATGGTCTTCAAAATATTCAAATTATGTTTGCTTTTCGTCTTCTTGGAATTGCCGAAAACCGTTCGTTCTTGTTGAGGCTGTGATAGTGTCCGACCTCCATTAATTGGCTATATATATATGGTCTGTGGATTTGTTAGCTACGGCATCCAGTAGTTTCTGCGAATGTGGTCAAACGTACCGTCATCTCCGTCCACACTGTCCACACTTTTCATGGCGGACAAAATCTCATTGAATGCTTCAATGATAACAGGTGACACTCCAACGGGGTATTCCTTGCTGAAAATGGCCTTTTCCAGGTATGCCCAAATGCCGCGTCAGAAGACTATATATATGCATGTTTCAAGACTGCCAAGCCACTGCATCCACGGTGAGTTCTCCCCACGGCCGTTCCAGTATGTATACCAACGTTCTTAAGGGTCGAAACAAGTTTTTGATCATCTTCGTCACTAAGCTGAAATGCCTCGGTGAAAACCTGTCTGTAATCTTTTGAGATTCCTTTCTGATGTTGGTTGATTCTCTTAGCCCATCGTTGGATGGCGCGCTGGAGATTCTCAATTCCAGTTTTATTTCTGTCTCCATGATTTAGTCCTCTGTGCCTCGAAGCATCATGATAGTAGCCATTGCAGTATACTATTGTTGCTTCGAAACGCTGTCCGCATCCATGTCGGGCACTTCGACATCTGAAACTTCGTAGTCCATGGCTGATCGATGAGTGGCCGCGGCGAATTTCTAGATATCAAGACAAATACAAGGAGAAAATTGAAGCCGCAATTAGTATTGAAGACAGCTAGAGTACAGATAAGGCCATTGTCCTCTCTTTTTATTAGGCTCTTCAAAGGGCTATGTCGCTTTCTATGACAACAGCCATAGTGCTTAACGAAAAGGCGAGGCAAAAGGAGACTAGGCTTGTGGCTAATGGATACAGGAGAATAAAAGTAATCAGCAACATCCTAATAACCATGGATTTGAAGTTTAAATTGGTCGGGTAGGACTTGCAAATGACGTGTTCAAACTTTTCGAACTAAATGTAATGATAACAACGCAGTGTAGCATTTCAATCAGCCGTAATAGGTAGGCATGGTTCCCGCATCGTCCTTGGCTCTCAACTGCATAAAAGAGGGTGTCGGCTGGTAAAACCGGCCCGATCTTATTGGGCAGTCATCGCCTTGTCAAGCCTTGAATACTAAGTGGGCTCTTATCTACGGACTCACCGAAAACACTCAGTGACCGGTCAGAGTATTTACCAACGCCAATTTGGGGGCTGAGAGCCTCACACTTCTATATGGGACGAAGAGGAAGAGGATGGCCAAAGGAACGACAGATAAAAGATCTTGCCCAGCCAGAAATTCCAAGCTGCTTCATCGTGTTAGAATAGTAACTCTCGGTTGCGTCACACACTGGAAGAACTGCATTGTCAAATTTATTTCAATGGCGACAAGTTTGCCCAACCAACGAAGCGGCTTGAGAAAAGGCCGATTGAAGATTGTTGTAGCAATCGATTTTGGTATGATAGCAAGAATGTGACGAAAAATACTTAGAAGAGGCTTAGGGCTGATGTTACCGTTGTTGCAGGAACAACCTATTCAGGAATCGCTTATGCCAACACGGACGAGGTAAGCGGTGGCCCATGTCGAAAATGTTATATACTTATCATCCTTTGGAATATTAGCCCGACAAGCTCAACGTTGTAAATCATTGGGGGATAGGAGCTTGTACAGCAGATAAAGCCCCGACGTGAGTTACTTTTACAAAGTCCTATGTTCCATATAATTTTGTTCGCACGGGTCCTGTTATATGATAACGGTGGATCGACCGGTAATTTAAAATAGGGGTTTCAGGCAGAAAAGGAGGCAAAGAAAGGCGTTAAGCTCCATGAGTGGTTTAAGCTGGGTCTCTGCCCCGAGTATGAGAAACGTCGCGCCACAGCATCCGAGCTCATCAGAAAGTACCGCAGCTCCACCGCTCTTCCAACATTGAATACAATAAGCAATTATGAGCAACTTGTCGTGGACTACCTCAAGAGCCTCAAGGGCCATTTAGATGAACAACTCGCATCGGTCTACAAGCTTGTGAAATAACTCCCCAGGGAGCACATCATCACCGTCCCGGCAATATGGGACCACAAGGAACAGGACAGGACTTGTGAATGTGCAGAGCAATCTGGGATGGGGAAAGGATCCCGGCTACATATCATCTCCGAACCCGAAGCCGCCGCCATTTGGCGTTGGACACAATACCTACGCTAGGGCTGAAGATAGGTGATACATTCATCATCTGCGACGCAGGAGGAGGGTAAGCCTTGACCAAGTATCATTCTACAGTGCATGTCACTTACTTATGTCTCATATTACAATACTGTGGACCTCGCATCCTACTCAGTCGAGTATTTGAATCCTGTGATCATGCTGGCTGGTGCTGCAAAGGACTCAGGTGAGCTGTGCGGCAGTAGTTATCTGAGCAGGGCTTTTTCGAAATACCTTCAAGACAGGATGGCAAATTGCCGTGGTGGATGGGATCAAAAATGGCTTCGCTTTGCCCTAAGCAATTTCGAAGAGACCATCAAGGTTAGATTTACAGGAGAGGACCATGAGGAATACCCTATCTTCATGCCTACATTGAAAGAAAGCAAGTCGCATGGGATCATCAATGGCTCATTGATCCTAGGGTCAAAGAGCTAAGAGAACGTATTTTGGTATGGTCATCAGAAAATCCAAAAGCTTGTCAAGGATCAAGTCAATAATACTCCGAAGCCTGCCAACGTAATTGCTGGATGAAATTCATTTTGAAAATGTCGTGAGGTCGTCATTTCTTCTTCAGAAAAAGTTTTGATATGCCTACAGAGGCCGCCGTTAATACCTATGATTATGAGCACTATCATACCACCCACAGGACACAGACATATCAAGACCATATATTCTTAAGAGATTCACACATTACGTGCGGATAATTTCACACCATTACGGGTTGCAATGGACTCTACAGGTGCAATTAAAGCTGTGAAAATTTTCTGACTGAGACGATGGCTGCAGGACTTTATCTTGTGCCAGCAGCAATCCCTTGATAGTTGACGGATAAGAGCTTGCACTCCGGCTCCCCATTATATGAACAGTAAGATACCGAGTATTAATATAATGAATAGTGAGACGCTATGCGGCACAGGAATTCATGTTGAGACGATGACTATTGATTCTTAGAGCCAGGCTTCATTGTAAGTCCTCTCAACAAGAATCTAAATAGCAACCGCAAGGTGAACCTGTTGGCAAAAGGATTTGTGACAGCCATAGATCATAGTCGGTTTATAAATGAGCATAGTGTGAAATTCAGCGTCTGGCACCACTTTACAAAACACCATAAAGAACCATCGGCCAAGGTAATACGGCAATTCCTCTCCAATCCTCCAGCGTCTGATCAATCAAAAGGCGAACAGACCACGTATTCATTCAGACTCATGAAAGATCTCATAACGGCAGCAGCCGCTCTTTGATCATAGTTCATAGTCATGTTGAGTCTCTGTAAGTTTTAATTTGCCCTTTGTCTCAGTGAGAGCAGGCCGACCAACATTTCTTGCTGAAACTAGCGGGCTAGGCTTATATATTAAGAACTAATTTATTTTCTCAATTGGAACGGAACATGACGACAGGAGCAGTTGCTCTGCTATATTCACATAGCAATGCCACCCAACCCAGTGCCGCATACATAGATGACGACAGTGAGCTCAAAGAGATTTGAGGGTCGCAGTCGCTTTGCAACTATGGTTCATCGAGACATCGTAGGGCTAGCGTTTGTGAGATGCGAGTTCCGAGTTCTCGGACTGGGCCTGGGGCTATGACGACTAGATACGTCTGGATATCTGCAATGTTATTTGAAGTTGTTTGGTTCATTACGGAAGGGGGGTTCAAGGGGTGTGTTGTAACACACAAAAATACGCGGTTGACTTGGGTTAATCTGACTATCAAGCTGACAGAGTTGCATGAGTAGGAATCTTGTGTAGTATGTGACACATGTTCCGATCCAAGCAATGCCTCGGTGCAGCACCATAGCTGACAAAAGTGCTGATGAAGTCTGCGCCATCCTTTGCAGTCTAAGCAAAGGTGCTCAAAGAGAGGGTTTAAGGTAGGATGAAGTTATGAGGAGTATATTCGTTGATCACTTGGTGAGTATCAGTAGGTAGCTATGTGTGCGGTAGCACACTTCTTATATAGATGGTAGGTGACTGAGGCCCTATTTCAACGAGACGTCACTTATTCGAATAGGTTCGATCATGAACGTTCATCACTGCCGAGACCATTCCCAGGGTCTATTACTTCCTAGCCTCGACAACACCACAGCGGTTCAAAGTTTGCGGCATGGTAGCATCAGAAATTTCTATCGGCAATCGATCTTTCGTCATCAAAAGTTAGCATGTTTCACAGTGTCTGAACGGTAAATATATGAGCGGCGGAAGTCGTGCTCATTGTCTCAAATAAGGAATCGCAGACGCGCCATTGCATCACTTTTTTGTTGGGAAGCACTTTGAGATTTGGCCCAATTGCAAGGGGAAAACTTTGCAACACTGCCATTAGCAGCTCGGGTATTGATTCATTTCATTCCCGGTAGAAATGACATCCTAAATGGAAATTCGGCGTACCTGAACGAAATAATGAGCGTGGTGCTAATTTTCAGGGAAAATTCCGTCCGCGCGAGTCGTGCTAGGTCATCTGAGCGACACATATACTATCGAGCACCTTTTTATGCATACGTCCGATTTGTACATGTACTATCCGCAGAAGTCATCGTCAACGGTCTCACTGCTGGGCAATGTCTACATATAAATGGTGATGTAATGCATATATGGTATGAACATCACACCACAGGTCCGGCGAAGCTCCTCTATGTGACCAAAAGCGCTTTGATATCCCATATTTCAAGAATACTCTCGGTACACTAGACGAAGAATCTCGTCGGGAGGCAAGATCGTTCAAGCAGTAGCCTGGCATTTGTCCGTGCAGCCAGTGTTTGCCCCCTCCCCCCAAACCATATATGGGATACATGGTTGGGTCGTTGGCGAGATGATTTGGAGCTCACATATACCCTGCTAGTTCAAGTCATCGCAGGCAAGAATAAGTAGAGCCACGAAGCTATCAACGCTGGAACCCAGTTCTAGAGGAGTCCTGACTTTATACCGTGATCATCATTTGAGAAAGCATCAAGTTTTCTGTTTTTTTATGAGTGGTCTGAGTTAATCGTCGCAGATTGTCACGAAGCACGGCAAGAGTGTACCAGCCAAGGTTGGTCATAGAAGGGGCCGATCACAAATCAACAAATAGTTATGAAGTCATTCCCTAGAGTACATGCTATCGCAATCCGCTTTTCACTTCCTACGAGGTGTGGAACTTATCATATTGTCTTCACTTCCACACAAAGAAGGCCTGGTAGACGTATACCTCGCTCCGATATATGCCGCTTCCATGTCCACAAGATTGTCAGCTCTTGGTCGCACCATGATTGGGCTTCTCTCAAGAGGAGATTCCATTTCATCCTTCCAGTTTCTTGTCGAGTTCGTCGTCGAGAGATGTGATAATGAATATGCTTCGCTTGTGGCATGACTCTTAACCGTGGCGCTGTATACCCGGGCTGAAGTTACTTCAGATGTTCGGCTTGCCCTGGACAACCTAGAAACACGGGATCTCTGAATCGTGCTCGATACTGTGGATCTAATGGCCGATAATGTTTGAACAAATAATGGTCTCAAAGCCGGGACCGAGCCGCATACTACGACGCAAAGGAGCTCAATTAGGCTCCAAGCAAACACATCGATCTGGTAGTCTGTAGGTAATTAGTCGTGTCATCTGGATCAGTGCGAATTTAGTTACTTACAACTACCGTCAAAGATCGAACCACCCGCCACAAGGTACTTGATGCGAACGAGACTTGCAATAATGCCACTAACTTTTATCAGTCCCAATGACTCCACGCTCAACTGTGCTGCAAAACTACTCACAATGATGCAATTGCTAGCATGGCTGCAACTCCAGCCCGTTTCCGCAGGCTGGTCTGTAATTTCCAAAGAGGAGGGATGGGAAGAATCATCAATATGACGTCGGACGAAATGTTCAGGACGGCACCAGCCGTGAATGCGATGCCGGAGTTTAGACATTTCACATCCGTGATCGATGGGTCCCACAACGAAGCGACTGGAAGACACTGGAAGGCGATGATAAAGATATAAGTTCCCTCGATGGTGAAGGTCAGCACGAGCATAACCTTCACGGCTATTCTGAACCATTGAGCGCTGCTTGCAGTTACCAAGACTCTTTGGTACAAAAGCAAAATTGCTATCTTTCCTGTACACTGGACGAAGACGTATAACACCTTCGCAGCGTAGAACAACTGTCACAAATCAGTGAAGTCTTCAAATAGTATATACATCAAAAGAGTCATACCTGGCGATCCAGAGAAAAATTGTCGAGGTCTGTATTCCAATAGTGCCTCCCACTGCCAATGGTAGTGGTAAAGATTTGTATAAAGGCGATGGTCAAAAAAGCAGCCTGGAAAGCATTAGATTGGTGACATGATTTGAAGTCTCCGTGGGCACATACCAGACTCAATAGAGACATATAGTCATCTGGCCAGAGCTTTTTCGTCAACTTGATCCTCGTGGCACATCGCGCGATCACGACCGGAACGGAGATTGCGACAGCGACAACGGCGGTGATAAGGGCAACGTGGGAGCGCGACTCAATCGGATATCCCGCGCAGATTTGATTCTCGATGGCGAATGCTTTCTTTTGATCAAGGAGCGAGTTGCAATTGACTTGAACGCAAATGTTGATGTCCGATTGTATGGTGATGTTGTTACAGAGACAATCCGCAAGGAACTCTTCCGCGCCTGATAAACACTTGGCCGATTGCAATATTGGGATCATGCAAGGTGACTATATGAAATGACTAGTAGTTAGATACTGCTGTCCTCGACCTAAGGTGACGTTCGAGAACATACTGCGCAGTCTGGGGTGGTGTCAAAGACCGTTGTGATGTTGAAAGTTTCGGCGTCCGCCTGGGCCAATCCAGTCACTGTTGCCAAGGCCGTGAAGCCTATCACGCGTTGTAAGGACGGCATATTGAGTGGTTGTGACTTGCGGTTGTTTCGAAAAGTTCAAAAACTCATGGCAAGCGATCAAACGTTTGCAAATGACTTATTGACAATCGTTCCGGATTATATCTATATCTCGGATTACAACACATTCCTCATCCATGTGGATGGCAACCTTAGATTTGACACCTGCATCATGCACGGCATGATCTTCTCGTTGCATGTTTGTCAGAGCCTCTGGAATCTCGCATGGAGGATGGGTGGTGATGGGACCAAAATTGGATGGCTGCCCGAAAACTATGCAGCTTGAAAGGCTTGGCCCCGAGTGCTTAAGCATTGTGGCTGTTCAAGATAAGATCACAACTGGGTTTTACATGCTATTGTCTTCGATATTTCTCGAGCGTGGCGTGGTCAAGCAAACCGCGGCTACTCGAAAGTGCTGTACTTCTGGGCATCGAAGTTATACTGGCTGTCTGAGAGGCCATGGCCCGCGCGCAAAGTTCTACGTTTACCGAGGGTTTGAGCGGTTCAAGGATGAAGAACTACCAGGGATAAATCAATGGTGGTGGACCATATGGCGGGGTAAGTATGAACACCTGCGATTGTGAATACAGATTTAAGCCATCGCGCCCGGCGGCTCAGTGTGAATTGCATGGGGCCACATCGCTATCTTATCTGGTGGGGCTTCACCCTGAAACGGGTTCTCACCGATGCATCTGATGTTCTCAGACAAGTCAGCCACCATATGAGGACACCGATGATAGTAGAGAGTGTGCGAACAAATGGTAAATGTACAAGATTGAAACTGTAACACTGCAAGTTCCCGAGGAGACGTGCAAAGCAGAAACTGACACATTTCAGATAGTATGGCTGGACACTTTCAGCCACCCGAGATCCAACTTCCTGATGTCCCAATCATAATTGTTTAATGGCAATATCTCCATGGTAATAATCCAATTATACTAGTGTCGTCATTCCACGGCAGTAGATCTCGAATCTGCGTCCTCGAATCTGCTTATGGTTCATTTACTGTCTATCGCACGACGCTTTGATCCGTCAAAGGTCAATGCGAACTCAATGGTCTGGCCAATGCCCGGCCTAACTTGCCCATTCAGGAATGTATTTAGTCTTGACAGCGCCTGATTGGGCTCAGGTTACATGAGCATCAATGCTTCGATAAGCCGCATGGCCCATATGGGGCACATTTCATTGGTAGCTGCGAGAGACCATGGAACACAGAATGCTCGTTCTGTCGATTTGGTAATCTGTCGATCTAGGGAAGGGGGGCGGCTATTGACCGATTTGACCTCCGATACCTCGAAGATCTTTCTTCCCTTGTCTGCGCGAAATACTATACCCAATACCAATGTGTGCCGCTCACGTTAGAAACGACCCGCACAACTGGCATTGCGTTTGAAGTTAGGCTGCGCACAATCACAACTAGCATCCATCTGTCGGCAACCCTTGCTCGGTACTACGATACTACTGCACGGCGAAGATCAGAGTGATCTTGGTTTGGCATACGGGGCTCTTATTGTCGCGTGAGTGACCGCTATCGAGGGAAGCATCAATAACGTCAGACTTGTCAGATGCATACATACGCCACAAACACCAACACGATCATACTAACAAATGGGGATGCGTACTGGACCTCAACCCAAGAGCTTTGCTCTAGGCAACCCTTCTCTAGGCGGTTTCTAGCCCTGAATCGAACGTCAAAGAAAATCAAAGACCTTGCCAGGATTCATCAACCACCTGAGCGACGTTAGCATGCCGTGGAGCATTGGCTCTGCTTTACTCACTTCGGATCGACAGCGTGCTTGAGTGTCTTCATGAGTTGTATCGTGTCATTTCCAAGCTCATCTACGAGGCATTCCTGGCCATTGTCAGTAGTGCATCTTATTGCTTGATCTGCGAAGTTTACCTTCTTCCCTATGCCAATTGCGTGTTCTCCCTAGATGTAAAGCATCAGCCTTGTACATGATGAGGGGGCTTTGTGTTTCATTTACAGATACGGTGCCTTCCATCTCCAGTGCTCTCTGCATCATCTTGTGCACACAGTCGGAAACAGATTGTTCTTGAGCTTTGTTGTCTGTCTCGTAAAATACAGCCTGGTGGAAGTTTCCATCGCCAACATGTCCAACCACGCTGGCAAAGAGACCCAAATTGCCCGAGTCCTCTTTGGATAGTTCTTTAGAGAATTTGTTAGTACGTGTAGTGCAGGAAGACAGTGATCGGGAGCCTGACCAATTATCTCAGCCAACCTCGAGATCGGAACAGCAACATCGGTTGACCAGATAGAATACCCTTCTGGTTTAATAGATGTCATCGTCCAGAGTGCTTCTTTCCTCGCAGACCACAAATCGGTTTCCTCTTGTTTAGTCCTGGCAAAGAATATGCTCATCGGCGCGTAAGGCTTTACTATCTTTTGCACACGTGATACGTCACCTTTGATGCCGTCCGCTGTACCGGAGAACCTGGAAATCGTCAATATAAGCTTCTACGAGTTGCCATAGCCATACTTCAAAAACAAAGTCGGCTTCTCGTCCCATTTTGTCTTCCTGACTGCCTCACTCCCATGACGGTTCACCACTTGCATCTGGACTTCATCCATCAACTCCAGGGCAGCCAACTGAATCCCGGATCTGATGAGCTTAGTTGCCGCGCTTGCTGCGTCCTTGATCGTGGGAAACGATACAACTGCAACACTCGTGTCCGGTAGTATAACTGCGAGCTTCATGGTAATCTCAGTGACGACGCCTAGTGTGCCCTCAGCGCCGACAAACAAGGATGTCAGATTGTAGCCGGCTGACGTCTTTCTAGGTCGTTTCCGTGTCTTGATCACTTGCCCATCAGCCAGCACCACCGTCACGCTTATTACCCAATCTTTCATAGTACCATATCGGAATGCATTAGTTCCGCTGCAATTTGTGGAAACCATGCCGCCAATTGTTGCGGTAGGAGAGGGATCCAGGGGTAGGAAGAGTCCGTCGCCCTTGATCTTGTTGTTCAGGTCTACCCAGTTGACACCAGGCTGCACAATCACGTCCATACTGCAAATGGAATCAGTGAAGCGTGACGCGAGCGGCTAAATATACCTACTCATCGGGGTGGAACGCAAGAACCCTGTCCATCATCGTGAAATCTAGGCAGATGCCACTATGCGGCGACGAGAAGTTTCCTTCTACAGACGACCCAGCCCCAAACGGAACTATCATGATTAGTAACGTGTTCTTCGAAGGCGAGACGAAACTCACCTATGGGCACATTATGCTTGTTACAGATCTCTGCGATGCGCGAGACTTCTTCTGTTGTTCTGGGATAGACGACTGCAACCGGGCGGCCGGCTGAGTTCGAGGTTGACCAGTCCGAGTAGCCATGACTTTCAATGATGTCCCCATCAAAACTTACCGCGTCCTTACCAACGACAATAACAATCTCGTTAGCAGCCTACTCGATTCATTAGCTTTCCGAGACTTCCGTTCTGTAGAAGCAGCGTACTCTCAGCATCGTCGCTTTGTCGGCATAACGCGGTCGATACCGCTGGCTGTGAGGAGCATGCTTCGATAGCTGTGCATTGGACCACCACGCCCCAAGGCCTGCAGCAGCTGGCAGCGCGAGCAGGCCCCAATATGGTATTGAGACATAGCCACTGCTCTTCGGTAAAGACTTTACAGCTCTGGCCTTGTTGCTGTGTAAGCGGGTCTGCTGACTTCGCGCGTAAGCTTCAAGCAATTGCGATACCGTCATTGCATCTGGGCGCTTTGGTTTGCGAAGTCTAGAAAACATGGCGGTGGTCGTCCCTATAGTTCTCAGCGTAATCAGCGACCTGGGGAAAACGATACCTGAAGGCTCCCAATATCGATCGATTGCCTGTTCGGTCGCGGTGCCAGGGGCTCAATGATGCACCTTCAGGGCTTGGTTATTGTAAACACGTGGGGCCGCCCGCGCCAATTCACAACTGTCCGCCATAATGCAGATTGAAGGTGCCCCTCTAAAACAATAGGGTAACCTAGCGTCATCAGCCTAAGGTTAGTAGTTATGAGGGATATATATAATCGACAAGATTAGCCTAGTCTAGACTAACCTCAGTCTAGTGGTTAGCTGGTATCAGATTTCGCGGACGCGTTCAATTATAGTCTATATGGTGACCTCTAGGCTTGAATTGGATTCTCGTACCGTGGGGCAGATGTTCCGTTTCCATGAAAGATCTTGCCCATTGTACCACAACCCATTCCGGGCAACTGAGAGATCAAATGTCGCAGTTATGTACTTCTAAGCGCTTGAGCTGTCAAGAAAGTTTCAGAGCATTGTCTCGTTGAGTTATGACTTTTACCGATCGTGGCCAGTAGTACAGTCTCTTAATCCTAGAGATTCCGATAGATAACCTTCAGTCTTCTTCTTCATCACTCTCGGCTATCTCGTGGCCATGGCCGTAGCTAACGGAGTGCAGTGAAAGACCATTGTCAAGGAACGCGTACAATGGCGGTACGGCTCAAAGCCATTGTCGCATGAAAGACAATCGTAAAATGTATAAACGAGGAGCCCAACCCTGCTCACCTCGGCAGTCATAGAATCAGGGCACTGGTGGCTCATTCCAGCTATATCTTGGGCTTCTTGTTTTCCCAAGTCCACTGTATATTGATTCGTATCCAGCGTTGAGTTTTGTCTTTTCTCGGTTTGGGTTCTCGCTGCAACTTGGATCTGGACCACCATGTGTGAGGTTCGCAAGGTGTACTATCCCTGCCGCGAGCACGAAGCTCTCAAAGATGTCAAGTGTTGTCTCGATGCACCCGATTGGGGACAAGTCTGCGAAAACGTTACATATCCTGGTAGATACATGCGCAGATGGCAGCGCTTCACATATTACGCATCTTGTCCTGTTCGGGGCTGTACTAACAAGGACGGCACCACACCAAATAATTTTGTCAACAGGATTTGGGTGGAGAGCATTGAATTGATAGACTGGTCCTGGGCGCTGTGTGTGGGTAAGTTGATATAGGTTGTGGATTGGCACAATACATGGCTACGGTTAAAGCCATGTCCGAATGCGCTGCCGAAAAACAACACCTTTCAGATAGGAAATCCTTTGTTAGCTATTCGGTCTTGGGATTGTCATTCGGCAGTACTGGATACAACGCAATGTTCATTGATTTTCTTTCTTCTTGCCAACGCCAAATCACCCTAATACATGACAATGGATGCCTCGGATACACACCTAGAGCAACTACTTTAAGTAGCCTTGGGGGAACAGAGGTAAAGTTAGCTCTGTTTCTTACCGTCACATCATATTCCATATCAATAAAATACTACGATCGCCATACGTGACGTGTCTATCACATGACAATGTATCCTTTCCCTTCAGCGTTTGGACAAAGAGCGCAAGGACTTCTAGGCGAGAATTGGTCCATTCGTGATTACTCAAGCTTGTAACGCGGTCGAGCACGAGATTAAATTGGTTGGTTCTAGCCTCGAGAACAGTACTCACTGGGCTGCTTTAGGTCTGTCAGCGACCTGCTAGAGGCATTGATGAAGGTGAAAATTGCCCAGAACTCTCCAATCAGCCATCTTGACCACATGACCACATAACAACATAACAATTGCATGTACCTCCCAGCACTCCTTTAGAGCTGGGCCGACAATCATATCATAACCTTGATGTACCTTTGAAACAGGCATATACGATGCGCCCTTTCTTCCGCAGATTCCTACTTGTATCTCTAAGACCCTACAAGCTTAAGAAGACAAAGAAACAGTCCTCAGCCACCCCTCGGAGCCAACCTACAATTGAGCAACCGACTCGGGGAGGGAATCTTGGTCGCCCGCGGGCGAAACCTTGCTGCGAGAACTGCAACATAATTCACAACAGAATCGATACAACCGAAAGACCCGAACGGAGAAACGACGGTGACGAGACCAAGCAAGATGGTGAGAGCGGAAAAGGCAGCAAGACGATGCCTATCCGTGACACCTTGGCAGGTGCTAGAGAAGAAGCCGAGCCAGACCCAGAGCCCATTACATGTCTGAGCAAGAGACACAGACTGCTCACTGAGAATGGGCCGGAGCGCGTCTGGGCTTGGGTTCGTCAGGAACCAGCAATGGGAGCAGGAAGAGAAACTGCAGAGAGATTTTGGACGGCGAAAATACACAGGAAAACCAGGCGCGAGGAAGCATCGGCACAGACCAATCTGGTCCAGAGTCATGAACAAAAGGGTCAATTCAAATCATGCCATGGAGGCATGGGAATCGTTACCGTGAAAACAGAGATCTCCGAACATCGAAAACCGAGAGGCCGAGAAGTAGGGGATAACAAGAAGACCGCCTATGAGCCCGGCATTACTCAGTCCACCATTGGTAGAATGGAAAAAGCGCAAAACACCAGTATTTGGCAGAAAAGACAAGACCCCGTAGTCTACAAGGGAAGCCCGAGGAATCTGCTTGCCTCTAGACCGGTGGTCGCCAACAGTGCACTTGTGCAACAGAGAAGTAAAGCTTTCCTACACCATCGACCATATCAGGCCCTTGCCCGGATCGATCAGAGGGCAGAAGCCCTGGGTCGGGCGCTGGGTATCACGACTCCAGAAGGTCTGAATCCCATGCATTCTTCTGGCAGACAAAGGCCTTCGGGCCATGATAGCATCAGACAATGGGGAATCGAACCGAATCACGGCGAACTTGATCTCAAAACCGGCAAAGCTTGCGATTTGAGCTACGAGACTGGCATTATCGAGTTTATCGACAAGTATACCAAGTACAACCAAGCGCGTGATATGGACGACCAAAGAAGTGACAGCAACAATGGGGACAACGACGATGAATTGAGCACAATCGTCGTAGAATAAGCCAAAAGTTGACAGGAGAAAAGGAGTACAGATGAATCGTGGTCTTTGCAAACAAGGACCATGGATATCGATGCAAATGCAGCCAAAGTACAAACCCCAAAACATTTTATCGATGCTGGTCTGCTCGTATAGGGAGGCCGTTCTCGGGCTTAGCTTGAGGCGATGATCTTCTCCAGCTCAGCTGCGTCCTTGGCGACATCCGTCAAGTTCTCACTACCATCCTTGGTGATCAGGATGTTGTCCTCGATTCTGCCGGTCGTAATCAGCAAAGCGTACTGGTGAAATCGGAGATTTTTTTTACTTACCGCACACCACCGACGTCCCAGTACCCGTCTAGAACCTTCTCGTCGATATACTGGGAGTGCTTGGGGTCCTCGAGGTACGGCCGGATGATGAACTCGCAGAAGTAGATCTAGCAATATCAGTTTGATCTGCATGAAAGTCAACAAGACTTGCAACTTACACCTGGCTCGACGGTAATGACACTGCCGGCGGGCAGGTTCCTTCTGCACCTCAGATATCTAAATAGGGGGTCCGGGTCAGAGTAGTTTGGATGGCCACCAGTGTCATGCGTGTCCATTCCAAGATAGTGACCGAGACCATGAGGCAGGAATGCAGCGCTTGTTCGTGCCTTGAGAATCTCGTCCCTATCTCCCTTGAGAATTCCTAGTGACAGCAGGCCATCAATGGCAATCTGATGGGCAAGCAGATGCACATCATCCCAGAGTATGCCCTCTTTCAATACATTAATACAATCGTTCTGCATCTTGAGAACAATATCGTAGATGGCCCGCGACTTATCGGTGAACTTTCCAGAGATGGGGAATGTCCGCGTGATATCGGAACTGTAACAATCCCACTCGGCACCAGCATCCAGGAGTAGCAACTCCTTCGCCTGACCATCTTGGTGTAGGTCGCGGTTATTATGGACGTAGTGTAACGTGGCGGCGGCCCGTCCACTGGCGACAATGCTTGGATACGCCTGCTTCTTTGCGCCTCGCTTGTTGCACTCTCCTACGAAGACGCCCTCGAGTTCGTACTCGTTCTTGGCCGACTTGACGTGCTCGAACACGGCCTTATGCGCTGCGCCCGAGACGATGTTGGCCTTCCTGATCAGGGCGATCTCATACTCGTCTTTCACGACGCGGGACTCGTCGATGGCCTCGCCCAGAATCTCAAGGTTCTTGTTGTCGAACTCGAGGAACGTAACATGGTCGGCAACACGACCGGCGATGGCAAAGACGTTGCTCTCGGCACCCTTGTTCTCGGCGCCCAGCTTGGCCAGCGTGGCGTTCAGTTCTGTGCTTGGCAGTACGGCATCGACATCGTATCTCTTTAGGGCCTCCTCGGGGGTGAGCGGCAGACCAGACCAAACGATGCTCTCGGGATCGGCGGGGGGGATGAACAGAGTAGAGTGCTCCTTGGCGATGTCGTATACCAGATAGCAGTCGGGCAGGTCAACGCCAGTCAGATACATGAAAGCCCTGCGCTGGCGAAAGGGAATGGGTTCGTCCGAGTCTTCGAGTAGTCCGTCGGTGCGGCCTTCAAGGTAGATGATGCCATTGGTGGCATCGGTGACTCTGGAGCGGATGTATTGGACAACGCGCCTGGCATGGGCTTTGCCGGGGTATTTGCCCTTGAGGATGGTATCAACATCCCGGCCGACAGCCATAGCAGTGAGCTGGGTAGAATAGCTTCGGGGCTGTGTCGGTATGGTTCGATACGGAGTCGGTTGTCTCGGCCGGGTTGAGTAGGTTGGGAGGGAGGGATCAATGTTGAGTGGGCGCGGGAGCAAGTACAGGCTACTGCTGGCAGTCACAGCGAATAACGCAGATATCCCGCGGATGTTGGTTGATTGTGTGAGATTCCGGGAGAGCCGAAGATATGCGGGCGACATGGGGAATGAAGAGCGGAGAGCGAAAAACAAGTCCTGTGCTAGGTACAGTACGCAAGTTGCCACAAATTTAGTTGTGACAGGACCTTCCTCGCCTGGATTGGAGGTGCGGGGCAGTGCAACATGTTGGCATCGGGTAGCATACTTTTAGGTACCCCGCGTTTATTATTTTATTATTAGAACCCGCCCTATGAACGTTCCATTCACGTCACTGCGCCTATAGAGGTCCAGATCCAAGCCCCGTTTTCTTTTAGTTCTACTGCTTGGTATACAGCACTTTTGCATTTCTTACTCTCGCCTTGTCCGTCAATATATCCTGCAGTCAACAAGTCATGACTGGCGGGAGAGGAGAACCTTGTCCGTAAGATCAGTAGCTGCCGGCTCGGAAGGAACTTGTGTAGAACACGATACCACGGCATATGGAAGTGCACATGTTGGTATGCTTGTATGCTTGGGTGCATGTATGTACGTAGTATATGTGTGTGCGTGTGTGTTTGTATCTTGTATGCTCTCCGAATACTTTGCCCTCTCCACGACGCGACTAACCTAGGTTGATGATATAATTAACCAAATGAGAAAAAAGGGTATCATGTGTACGCTGGCCAAATCGCAATCGTGCTTCCCCGTTACCACATACTCGATACCATGGCGCGTATGGTCCAATGTTCGTTCCTAGGCTATGCAAATATGAAATGAAATGCATCAAATCCCGCGCTGATGAAAGCCATAGATGTCGCCGAACGAGCCCAATTTGCTGTGTTGACCCTCCCTGATTTCTGCTGCCGCTTGCTGCCGTCTGTTTTCTCTTTCTCTTTCTCTTTCTGCTTTCTATGCTATGTTGCTAACCACCGACGCCTGTGCTATTATTTCGCTGTTCATAATCAGGACTTCTCACCCATTAACCTCTGCGTCAATCCTACGCCTGTGCTCCAATTTGAGTACGGGCACTCTCCCGACTTCAGCCGCGCCTCCTGCTCCGGCTGCTCCAAAACTCCTCTCGTCCTTCAGTGCCTCCCAATGCTTTCTGAGGTTCTCCTCTCGAACGACCAGCTCAAACCCTGCCAGGAAACAGAAGCTGATCTCGAGCCTTGCCAACTCGATTTCGCTGACGCCGCCAACTTTAGCAAACTTGGCGTGTGGATAGCTCAAGTCCTCCAGCGCCTTCATGGCCACTCTGAGACCAGCCAAGAGAAGACGGTGGCAGTTCCTCCTCGTAACGGGGATCGCTCTTTCGTCGACCGCCAAGCGGAATATGTAATAGGAGGTGGCAAGGTACACAGCCGAGCTCATCGGACACCACCGATGAATGCGCATTAGGTACTCCTCGATGCTGATAGGCGGCGGTGCTTTGCTGTAGAACTTGCGGGTGATGGCGCTATGCTGTAGGTTGAGGGGCTGCGAGTTGGCCCCTATGACTATATACGGCTCGGGAGACCCTGGTGGTGGGGGAGGAGTCGGCGTGTGTCGCAAATGTACGCCGTCGATGGGTTGGTAGCGCGACGACGGCGTGGTCGAGCGCGACGACTGATGTGACTTTGGCGTCGGCACAAAGTAGGAGGTCTGCTTGTTCTCTTGTGCTTCGGCTTGTTCGCGTAGCCGAGATAGACTCTTCTCTGAATGCGACCGTGCTATATCTGCCTTCTCTTGCTGGAAGCCTCGCATGTGTGGGACGGTAGGGTTCGACGGCGGTGGTGTCGGCGGAATGTCCCCAGTAATTCGGACGAGAGCTTCTGCGCCGGCGGCGAGCAGCCGAAGTGCAGCTATTGGAGAAAGCTTAAACAGGTCCTGCGACGAAGGAAGAGGCCCGGCATGGTGGAGAGGAGGGGGTGTTCGCGCCTGTCCGATCAACTTGGGATCGGCGGAGGGAATCGGTGGTGGAGGCGGCGAAGTCGGTGTCGTCCTTGCAGCGCCTTCTTCTTGTCGTTGTGAAGGTTGAGCATCTTGAGTGGTGCCCCCTTCCGACATTGTTTCTGTCAGTAGACCTCGAGAGTCGGTCCCCTGTCTGTTACCGACAGAGGGGCTAAAGGCTCGAAGCTCGGGGACTCGGGGACTTGAAGCTCAGAGCTGCAAGAGAGTGCTGAGCTCCACTGGTGGAACGTTTCGGTTTGGAGGGTTTGAAGATCTTCTCTACAGTCGAGCCTTGTCGAGCAAAGCCGGATATGTGATTGCTCGAAAAGGTTGACCTTTGCTGAATGGGACTGTCAAAACCCCGCGTTGGTTTCTCAGATGTAGCGTTAGTACAACTCTCGCTGGATGAGCACAAGCCGACGAGGACGAGACCCTTGTTGTTTCTATCGTGGCCAGTAGCCCTCTAGAAGTGATATGAGGCTCAATCGATCGTTCGCACTTGACCACATCATCCTAGAGCCTTGAAAGTTGCACACAACTTAGGGGAGTATGCCATCCAGCGGTCAACATGTGCTCGCTATTGGTTCGCGAACCCTCAGATGTATAGGTACAGCGCTGTGTGAGGCAAGTCGATCAGGCAAGAACCGATTCACTGAGGTTGGCAAGTTGGGTCGTATGTTTTCACAGTATCGACTGAAGCACATATGAGGGGTAAAAGTAGATCACCTGCATGTTGTGATTGGTATAATGTGCCGCTTCCAGGCCGGGCTTTACTTCCAGTTGAACATGGCATACATGTCTCTCGTATCGAATGATTGGGTGTGCCTTGGGATGGTATGAGGATGGACGCTGGGGAACAGATGCTGGAGAGAGTAGACTGACTAACCAGTGTTCTTTGACGCGTGAATCGCTGATTTCTTTATCCCGGGTTGAGCTCGAAAGGTGGGGTCTGCCTCCCCTGCCGAAAATCCAGTCTAGAACTACTACTACTTCTTCCTCTTCTTCAGAACAAGCGTCCTAGATCCGTGGATATGTATACACAGCTCGACATTAAATTAGATTAACTTTCAACCCACCAGGTGGAGGTCGCTTATGTCTGTAGGGTCTTGTTCTGGCTATGAGAACCTTGTGCCTGCAGATTTGAGGGCCTCGTGACTCTTGAAACCCCTCTAAAACGGGCCGGATCACATAGCATAGCGCTGCACTGAGCCCGCAGTGCGGGCATACATACATACCCAAGTTAACTTTATACATAGTACCACGTCCATGCGCGCCAATATTGTATAATTCTAGGTTAGAAGACTTCCTATGAGTCCGCTCTGCTCCGACATCAAACAGTTCGACCTTGACCTCAACAGAATACTTAGAATCCCGACTCACATGTCAAAGTTTGAGTATACCCGGGGACCCCAAAATCAAGCGGCCGATGGGCGGACTGCTCACCAACGTTGGACATGTCGCGAGAATTGGAGAAAAACCAAGCCTCATTCGGTGCAGAGTATCACATCTCAGGAAGCCAATGACAAACATGTGATCGTCGAATACCCGGCATTCTGAGGGATGCACCTCGCCCAAACAGAGGGATTTGCATCTCCCGTACCCTGGCTTCCCCAATCATGCTGCAGGTCACTCGGTTAAACGCAACGGAGCCAAGCATTTTAATATTGAGTGGAAGGGCGGGCCTGAGTGCGGAATCTCCAAAACCGCAACCCGAGACCGCGCAAAGATCCTAGCTTGTACATGATATGAGGGGAACCCTGTAAGTCCTGGGCCGAGATGCTGTGTTTCGTCGGGAAAAAGACGCGCTGACGATTGATTTGTGAGTCTGTATGCTGACAATGTTCCAGGCCATCATTCCATGCCGAGTTAAGGTCAGACATACTACATGGAAGAGAAACGCTTGGTATATCCTCTTAATCCTTGAAAATTGGAGACCATGATGGGCGCGGCTTTCCTTTGATACACTTGTTGACCACAATAGCTGGGAGCTTTCACAAAAAAAGAAAGAAAGAAGAAGAAGAAAAGCGAAGCGATGATATACTAACACAACAAGCGCTGCCATCCCTGGCACGACGATGACAACTTCCTAATACTAGATTCAAAAGCTGTCCAAGACCATTCGTTAATCCTCTTCGACGCAACTTGCCAGATTTCATTGACGATTCAAGCTTTATAATTTGCACCGCGACACCAGATCCTTAAGATCATGTGCGATCGAAATGGTAATGGTAGGCGACAGTATATCTCGTTGGCGAGCACCGTGTCGCGCTTGCTTGATGCACGATGCAACTCCAACTCCTCATGGCACTTCACGATTCGCTCCAGTGTAAGCCATCTGTCAATGATTTGTGCAATTGGTCCAAGACGAGGTTTAGAAGTCGATCTATCAATAGGCGTCATCAGTTCTCAGAAGAGGCTCCTCAATGTGACACGAATTTTTGTTCCATCTCGTTAATAGTATGGCATCTCCCCGTTGCTAATCCACTTTAACTTTTTTGGGAAGACCTTGTTAGAGTGTAGGGTGACTCGCGACCATGAACCCACAGACAATTAGGTTTCACCTATATCAGGATGAGGTTATACTCTGGGCAACTTTGATCGCCTGGCATGCTACATTAAATGATTCCCTGTATACGCATAACCGGACCGACGAGATTGCTCGATCCACGCAAGTATCGACGTGAAAATGGGCATAGTATATTTATATATCAGCACCTATGACAACTGAGAAATCGTGCATGATAAGTCACACTTTGATTCATGGAAAATGTACGCTAGAAACTCCAGACTCGGAGGCGCTTTCAGGGTTGTCTTCAACCTAGATTCGATTCTGTATAAAACAAAATTGGAAGGCAGCTGGACAAGTAGTGACATTTCCGCATCTTAGACTCCAGAGTACATTATGACGTTGGGCAGCCGAATAATGAGTTGAAAGGAAAGGATTCCCATCTAGGTTGCGATTGTGTCGTTCGTCTTTGAATGTAGTCTTTTGTTCTTGTCTGGGCACGTGTGTAGACTTGAAGCCAAGTATGCTAATCAAGCGGGACGGCACCTTGGAAGAACGTACAAGCGACCATGACATCAATACAAGCAACTACCAGGGACTTCGGACCATATCAATGGAGGATTTCAGAAGGCAAATTTCTTCCAACCGCCAGACATTAAAGCTAGGATCCGAAGCTGACCTTCACATCCAATACAGCACTCTGCCCTCTTTTGACAGTTTCAATTGCCCTTTTCAGAATTTCATCAAGATCTGCTGCCTTCTCAACCTTGGCTGCATATAGCTCGCCACCCGCGGCAGCCTTCGCGATGCCAGAGTAGTCAGGAACGGGATCGAACGAGATGTTGATCTCTTCATTCGTGGCCTTGGAACCAGCTCCATCTGGATGCACAAGGAGGAGCGACTTTCGTGGGGCATTCCATCCTGTGACAATGTTAGTGTTACTGATGTGGTCCTGCCGATGTCATGGTATTAGTTGGAATATACTCACCCTTGTTGTTCAAAACAATCGTCAGGATGGGAATCTTGTATCTCCTGGATATCCAATACACGCTCCCCGGCACACTGAACAAGAAAGTTCCATCACCCACAATCTGCACTACGAATTTGCCTTTTCCCTGGCCGCCATTCTCAGCATCAGTCGCGAGCTTGATCCCCATGGCACCGCCCCCGGACCAACCTAAACCACCACCTCCACAGTTGATCCACGACCCAGGCAGTTCAGGCTGAATGTTGTCATGGACAAATCCTGTGTTCGTCACGGCCTCGATTGCCCAGATAGTGTCTTTGGGACATGTGTCTCTCAGCCTGCGACACAGATATCCTGTGCCAAACGTGTCGTCGGACGACTTTTCAGCCTTGGTTGCGATGTCATGTAGACGCTTCTCGTGCGCAGCTGTCAGAGTTTCCCAAGCCTTATCGGCAGTTGCTGAGTCAATTTTATTGTGCAGGTCAGCGTTGATGTGTCCAGTGATTTGCTCCAGAGATTGCAAGGCGTCGGCACGGAATCGTTGCTGGGCTGGCACGTAAAAAAGAGGCATCATTTGCTTCAGGGGATCGACGTCAATATGGAAAACCTTCGCCGTATCTGCCGGCTTGCATTGTGTGGGGATCCAAGGAACATCACAGTCCACGACCAAGATAACATCGGCCTCCCTAATCTCGGCTTCGACGCCGAAGCGCAGTCCTAGCCAGGCTGGGTGAGATGCGGGGAAGCACATATCACTACCACCAGTGTCAAGAACCCTGAGTCCTTTGACTGAATTGGCCAATTCGACTAAAGCCCCTGGGTTCTTGTGGTTGCGTCCAGAGTAGCCTGTGATGAGCAAAGGCTTCTTGGCGCCGATCAATGCCTCCGCTATATCGCTCACAGCCTGTTGGGGAAGTCCACCGAGCTGTACACGATCCCAAACTCCTTGATCAAGATGATAAGGCTCGATATCCTCTTCCATCACCTCTCTGGCACCGACCAAATGGACAGGACCCTGAGGATCGCTGGTGGCAAATTGTAAGGCGCGGTTGACCATTTGCTTGATGTTCTTGCCTGTCTTGATCTCGGCTGTGTAGCGGCAGTACTGGCTGATGATATGTTTCTGGTCTGGCACGTCCTGAATCCAGTGAATGTACTCTGTCCGAGAACCGCGCATTTCGCCCTCGATAGTGAACGGGCTGAGGCCGGCAAAGACTAGAATAGGGGCACGTCCAGCACTCGCGTTATGCACAGCTGCACCAAGGCCCTGTGTGCCCACATCGACGTGCACAATAACTACCTGCGGCTTCCCCGTCAGACGCGCGTATCCGTCCGCCATGGACATGGCGACCATCTGTACTATATCAGCAAACCAAATACCGGTAGGTCATGATCTGTGGCTCTACCTCGTTGGGACAGGTGATAATCCGAGGAAAGTTGCTGCCCTTCTCCTTCTGTCCCTTGACCATTGCTTCAATGATGCTCGGATGATCCGATCCCAGGTTCACAAAGCAATGTGTGACACCAGCCTCCGCAATCGCCTCGAAGAAGGCGAAAGATGCTGTATACATATTGCTTGCTCCTTCAGCTGAATAAGCACGAGTTTGTTCTGATCTCACTATGTGTCGCTCCAAATTGGTAGATTGATAGAGCCTCAAATTTGTAGGCGCGATAAGTGTAGAGAGAGGGAGACTTTGGTGTCGTGGTGCAAAACGGTGGCTTGGCAGTGTCGTACGGCAACTCGACAGGTACCTAGTAGGAGCAGACGGGATGTGTGAAAGTGAATTCGCGTCACGCTTTCCAAAATATGGACCGGCAACTCGGAGTAGAGCAAGCGGGGTGCCACAAGGTGGGGTTGGTGTAGCTGTCTGGAGTAAAGACCGCATCATTCTCTCATCTAATCCACGTTGGGGAAAACGAATATCTGCGGGGCTATGGACTCGGGTCGAGAAACCGGATGCCGGGTTTAGCTATTGGGCGAGGTTCTGCAATAGGCGGCGAAGAAATACGGCCGGTTGCTGATGCTACGAAGTAGATATCCTCGCTAGTTGCACGCTGTAATGTTATCTCAGATGTCACGACCTATGTCTGCCAATGAACAATGGACAATGGCCGATCTTATGACGATACAGTATCGAACAGGTTCGGGCTTGATGCGGGTGATGTCTAAACAGTTCTGGTAAGGTGCTTGGCGGCATCCAGGCGATGATAAGGATGGTGTAGAGGCAGATGTCGAGAGGCAAAGTAAACCTACACTACAGCTTCCATGCCCGCCCTTTCATACCAGCCCCTCAGTGGATAGGTCAGGGCCGTCGATATGTAGTGGTCCGGGCGCGTGCATGATCACGGGTCTACCTTTGGCGCATGATGCCGTCCCCGAACCCCAGATTCCAGCTCAGACGATATTGCGGAGCCAGCACCGCTCGGCTCCGGAGCAGCTGCCAACGCCACCGAGATTACGGAACTCCAGAAAAAGAGTGTTTGTGCTGGATACTATGAACTCCTAAGCACGTCACCATTTTATTCGTTGCTAGTATACCATGTGCGCACAAGTCATAGGTACCGGTCATGTCTGATACGCCTTCGTGGGCACATTTCATAGTTTCATGATACGTAAACTGCAGTTCACTTACCGCTTACCATCGGCCCCGCCATAGGGCGCAACAAGGCGCAGCAAGGCGCGATAGAGGCGCATCAGAGCGGCAGAAGCCGCGTAGATAGTGTTGAGTTTGATGAATTAAGCATTGTACATACAATACCTGTTAGTTCAGCAGCTTACCGAGGTACCGCGGCACATCTGTCGGGATTGGTAGCGGGCGTTATGGATTCATATCATTTCGCTCCTTTGCTGGTCGCATAGCCATGCGCGTTGTTCGTGATTCCATAAGGGAGAGGTTTACCAACGGCTTCTTTTGCATCTTGCAAGTTTCAATCGAGATGCACCACATGAGAACACCACTCCCTCGAGGCACATAATTACATTTAAGCAGACTAGCTTTAGCAATGAGGCGAGTTTGGGCAGGAACAACAAGTGTCCGAGCATCTATCTGGTCACTACAATACGAAGATTGTTCAATGATTGTGCCGTCGCTATCATGGATTGAGTATAACATAGTATTACCGCGCCAAGCAGATTGGTAGATGCGTGGTGGCTATGAAAGGCTAGTTACCTTTATTATTCCCTTTTCTTTTCCTTGCCTTTTCCTTTTTCTTTTTCTTTTTCTTTTTCTTTTATGTCCCCTCTGCAACACTGAACGTCTCAAGCTACTTACAACGAACTCCATTCCTTGGAACTTTGGAACCTCTGCGCTGTGACGTCGTGAAAGAAGACTTTCCACAAAAAAAAAAGGGAAATCATGTTTCAAGTTTTGACGATGTGAGGTCATTCTAATTTCTAGTGAAATTACAGCCAATGGATCAGCTAAGGTCTAGGGGGAAAACGCTGATTGGGCTTAGCAAATCTAGCCCCGTTTGACCTGGGCGCGCTGGAGCTTGCTTGATAGGGTGGGACTTCCTACTAACGGGATTAACATAAGCACCAGCGAATGACAATGCCGCTTCACTACCCAGTCAGCAGCGCAGATCGCCAAAAAAGAAGACCGTTACAAAGCTTAATGCTATCTTTGGGTCATTGCTCGGTAGATATACGGAGTACAAAGTTTTGTATTGTTTAGACGTCTGAGATACTGCTAGCTATAATATGATGCCAGTCGTCCTCGGTGCTTCCCATGCATTGATCCATGTTCAGCTTGGCAAGTTCTCACTAACGTGGGGTAGCGACGCTTGTTCGAAGAATTACCGGTTGTTGGATCACAATCTGGTTAGAATATCTATGCGTTGTCCCCTGATAGCTAAGCCTCTTAGTGGTGGCAACGCCTCAGATTGGGCAAATGTTTCATTGAATTTAGATCTGTGTTCTGGATTTCTTGGGTGGCGGGCTACCGTCGTTTTCCAGCTCGAGCCAGGCAGCTCTGTGAGCCTACCGGGCCGTTCCCATTTTAAGCTCAGGGTTGGTGCAATTGACTTGGCAGTTTATGCGTTGTCAATCCATGTGCATCATTGCACATTGAGCCTGTTTGTTAGCCCATGCTCTTGCCGTTTTGCCTACTTTGCGTGTCTGACTTGGAATGCTGATTAGGTCACGACTGCAGAAATGTTTCCCTATGCAAGAATGTCATAATAAAACCCCAAGATTTTCCGAGCTGTCCACTACCACTACTCTCGCATCCGCTGCCTTTTTTTGTCCTTTTTTCTACACCTACGAGCCATCGCTTCGGGGCCATCTTCCTCCATACACATCGAGGAAATCTGCCGACATCATGGGACAGGGGTCAAGCACGCCATTGACAAATTGTCTGAACACAGTCTGCAATGGCCGAAGCGGTTGTGTAGCATACCCGGATAACATCCTCTACCAACTTAGCTGGGTCGCGCCATACAACCTCGACATACCGGTTTCACCTATTGCTGTCACTAGACCGGAGACTGCTGAAGATGTGTCCGGATTTATCCGATGCGCTGCCTCGAACAATGTCAAGGTGCAGGCAAAGTCAGGCGGCCATTCCTATGCTAACTTTAGTTTGGGGGGACGGACGGGGAACTGGTCCTGGACCTTCAAAAAATGACCAAGTTCTCCATGGACACGAGTACATGGCAAGCGACCATTGGGGCGGGACATCGCTTATCTGATGTCACACAGGAACTTCACGACAATGGGAAACGAGCAATGGCGCACGGAACCTGTCCTGGAGTCGGAATTGGTGGACATGCAACTATCGGGGGGCTTGGACCTTCGTCGCGCATGTGGGGATCTTGTCTAGATCATGTTCTCGAAGTTGAGGTCGTAACTGCGGATGGAAGTATTAAACGTGCAAGCGAGAATGATAACCCGGATTTATTCTTCGCCTTGAAGGGCGCCGGCGCTGGTTTTGGTGTCATCACAGAGTTCGTCATGAAGACTCACCCTGAGCCTGGAGACGTCGTTCAATATTCGTTTTCGTCAACATTTGGAAAGCACGCTGACATGGCGGACATTTTCGAGCAGTGGCAGACTCTCATCTCAGATCCCAACCTCGATCGCAGGTTTGGCTCGGAGGTAGTCCTGCATGAACTGGGTCTGGTCATTACGGCTACCTTTTACGGAACTGAGGAGGAATTCGAGGCGACAGGCATTCCAGACAGAATCCCGACTGGCAAGATATCTGTTGTGTTGGATGATTGGCTCGGTGTTCTCACACAGCAGGCCGAGGATGCCGCTCTCTATCTATCAGATGTCCGAACGGCCTTCACATCGCGAAGTCTCGCATTTCGACAGGATGAGCTACTCACGAGAGAAGAGATCGACAGCATGATGAGCTACCTTGACAATGCTGACCATGGTACCCTCTTGTGGTTTCTCATCTTTGACGTTACTGGAGGCGCTATTAACGACATAGCCATGAATGCCACAGCGTACTCACATCGAGACAAGATCATGTTCTGCCAGGGCTACGGAATTGGAGTTCCCACGTTGTCACAAACCACTAAAGACTTCATGGACGGTATTATCACCAACATACAGAGCACCGCTGAGCAGACACTTACAACTTATCCGGGATACGTAGACCCGGCGCTGGCCAACCCCCAGCAATCGTACTGGGGTCCCAATCTGGAAAGGCTGGGACAGATCAAGTCGAATTGGGATCCAAACGATGTCTTTCACAACCCCCAGAGTATTAGACCGGCGACTCTGGATGCGAGACAGGAGTCAGGAGCGAAGGGCAGGAGGATATTTTGGTGATGATTACTTGTTATGATACCCCTGGATGCGAACACACTAGACTAACGCAGAAGTAATTGGTTATTCTATTTCATGCCATTTCCATCAATGACTTCTGACGGTCTTGTCAGTGGCACCCAAGCCCACCTCCAGCTATGATATGGAGGTGTTTCGTACCCCCTGTTTATGCCAAGATCGCTGGCGTTGTTGGTTGGCTAGCAAATGGCAAAGTGTCCTCGATCTTTTACCTCCCCCAATACTTTCTCCGCTTTCTGCAATCGCTCATTTATTCCGCCTGGGTGAAATTTAAGAATGCGCCCCAAACCCCGCCAGGTCTAGACTATATCTAGCAGAATATATGCATGGACTAGGTGCTGTTATTCCTCCAATCAGCTGGATAATTGATTTACTCCTGGCTGGCGTCATCACTTATTCGCTGGTCTATAAAACATGATGCAAAAAATCCATGATCAATGTCATTTGTTCGGCGGTAGGCGATTCAAGTGACATCTATGATGAAGCCGCCATCAGCTAGTCGCCTGCTCGGCGTGCTAGGTCTGTTTGCACTTCCTCATGCCAACGCTCAGTCTCCCACAGCACAAACCCTGAATGGCACGTATAAAGGGTTTTATTTGCCAGATTGGGACCAGAATGCTTTCCTTGGTATTCCATACGCGCAGCCACCTCTTGGTAGCCTCCGCTGGCGATGGCCGCAGAGCATCAACGAGTCCTTCGATGGTGTGAGAGATGCGACACAGTACGGCTATAGCTGCCTGCAGTATGGCTCGACCTTCAACGTTTCCGAGGACTGTCTAACCATCAATGTGATCCGACCTGCTGGCAACTTTTCGGAGCCGCTCCCTGTCTTGGTTTGGATCTATGGCGGCGGACTATACGCCGGCAGCACAGCCGATCCACAGTATAACCTTTCTGGTATTGTCAAGGTTGGCCAGGATATTGGTCAACCTTTTATCGGTGTCAGCATGAACTACCGTCTGGGTATGTGGGGATTCCTGCAGACAGCCCAAATCTTCGCTGAGGGTTCTAGCAATGCCGGCCTGCTTGACCAGCGACTCGCACTGCACTGGATACAGGAGAACATCGACGCGTTCGGGGGCAATCCTGACGAGGTTGTAATCTGGGGCGAAAGTGCCGGAGCGCAAAGTATCGCATACCAAATGTTTGCTTACGACGGTCGAGACGATGGTCTATTCCGCGGCGCCATTTTGGAAAGCGGAGGACCGACAGGTGCGCAAGTCGAGACGATTTCGTGGTATAATAGCGCCAACGAGAACCTCACCCGAGCCGCTGGCTGCTGGGGCGTGACAGATCAGCTCGCCTGTCTTCGATCGGTTGATGTTGCCACACTGTTCGCTGCCCACCCCAGTGTCGTTTGGAACCCTATCCTGGATGGCGACTTGTTGACTGGCTATCCAAGCCAGCTGATTGAGGAAGAAAAATACAACGCGGTGCCCATTATCACTGGCGCCAACACCGATGAGACTTTCGCCATCTCAGGCACGCTCAATACTGAGCAAGACATCTTCAAGTCGATTTTCTCATGGCGATCGTACTCGTTGACGCCGCCAACAGTGCGCAAACTCTTCGAGTTGTACCCCGACGACCCCTGCTATGCGGTCCCCTACTCGATCAAAAATTGCACGAGACATCCTACACGTGGCTTACAGTGGCGAAGGGCTGCTTCCATCGGATCGGATCTGGTGATGGTGGCTCAGAGGCGCAAGATGGCAGAACTGTACACTAATGCTGGAAAGGATGTGTACAGCTACCGCTTCGATCAACGTCTGTGGAACGGTGCTGAATGGGACGGAGTGAAACATTTCGTGAATGTGGCATTCAGTTTCCAGAACATTTCTGGGTTGTTAGGTGCCAGTCCGCAGTACGATAGTCATAAGAAGCTAGCACATGCGATTGGACAAGCATATGCGCATTTTGTCAACGATCTGGATCCGAACGGGAAAGCAAACGGAACATATGCGGAAGCAAACATCTTGCCGACGTGGCCCAAGTACAACCTTGATACCCCGGAGAACATGGTACTGAATGCGACCGAGAACTGGGTTGAGGCAGATACGTGGAGAAAGGAGGGTATCACATTCATTAATACGCCAGAAGTATCAAAGGAGTTGTTAGCGTAGCTGGAATGAACCAGATAACAGTAATGAAAGATAAACATTTACACGTCGCGATCCTTTTAGATTTCTTTTTCTTTATTTTCTTTTTCCCAAGTGGCAGCTTCCTTCAGACTGCATTGGCATTGGACTGGACCCACAATGAAAGAAGCGACTGGTCCAGGGCTAGACTCGCTCTTGTCGCTCTCGGGAAAAAAACTGGATTGGTGCAAGACTTGGTGTAACATTATGTCGATCTCCAGGGCCGTTGCCCACTAGTGCCGGTTCCCAATGACGATCTGTAACTCTGTGCGAACCACACCGTCCTCAGTCCGAGTTCTTCAACATAAAACCGAGGTCTATTTCCGCGCCGTTTATGTAACCAATTCGTTATGTATGCTTCCGGCAGTTGGGCTAAGTGCCATTCTAAGAACCACATTGCATCAATGGCGGCACAGAGATTCATCAAGCGGACCTGATCAGACATGTATCGTTTTAAGTGGCACGGGCATGCAATCAGGATGCGGGTCAGGACGCGTACAGCACAACTTGAAGTCATACGGCTGCGTCACTCATCCAGATAGAGTGGATTGGCCCAACAGGAACCTTTCGGCCTCTCGGATTTAAGTCCCTATATATGGCAGATCGTTCTGGACGATAATGGAGTGACACATAGAACTTTTGTAATGAGCGGTCTCAATGGTCACACGGTAATCATGTTCTCCCGGCCACGATTACAAGCTGCCATCATGGGCATAGTCTCCCTGGCTACAAGCCCCGTTCAGGGTCAACTATACGACAAGACAATCCAAACGACCCTAGGCCCTGTCAAGGGTTTCAAGTACTTTGATACAAACACTACTGAGACGTTTTGGAATGTATCGCAAGACAATGTGGCTGCGTTCTTAGGGATTCCCTACGCAGCTGATACAGGGTACCAGAACAGATGGAAGCCTCCACAGCCTCGTGACGCTTGGAACGTCAGCTTTGAAGCCACAACATTTGGTCCCCAATGTCCCACTACTCATGCTCAGAATTATAGTGAAGACTGTCTCAGCTTGAACATCTGGACCAGCGCCAACTCTTCCAATAATAAACTGCCCGTTCTAGTTTGGAACCAAGGAAGTGAAGAGACAAGCAACACTGCGTGGTGGTATGGTGGTGGTATGGCTCGTAAGTCCAGCTTGAGAGTATCTTCTTTGTAAGATAACTGTTAAACAGGCTACAGTGGAAGGAGTGGTGATGGTTACGTTTAACCGCCGGGATGACGTGTTGGGGTTCCTGGCTCATCCTGAACTGAACGCTGAGGGTCTCACTTCTACTGGATATAATACTTCTGGCAACTATGGTGTTCTGGACCATTTGGAGGTTTTGAAGTGGGTGAAGAGTGTAAGTAAAACGAAGACCCAAGATCGTCTTCCTGAGGACGACTAACTGGTATCAGAACATCGCGAGCTTCGGTGGCGACCCCGAGCAGGTGACCATAGCCGGACAATCTTTCGGCTCTTCACAAGTGTACCATGCTGTGAACAGCCCTTTGTTCGGTGGCCTATTCCGTGGAGCAATCTCACAGTCTGGAATCCGGTACCCCTATGATACTCTACTAGCCGGACTAGCTACGTCTTATGTGACCATGGATCGCGCTCTAGAGTTTGGTGTTAATTACACCTTAGCCCATAACGTCAGCGATGTTGAGGGACTGCGCAATCTATCGCTGGAGGAGATTCTGGTGGGATCGGCTGATCGTGACTATAGCATCTGGAACATCACCGCGCTATCGTGTAATTACCCATTGATCTACAAGCCGGTCTTGGACGGTTACGTTCTCCCTATGAATTATGTTGAACAACTGAAGCAAGGGCCGGCCAATGATGTACCTCTTATCACTGGCAACACGAAAGACGAAAGTGGTGCAGCCACTTCGACCAATTACACCGTTGAGGAATACACTAGATACTGCTCCTTTAAATACGGAAACTTGTCTACGGAATATTTCTCGCTGTATCCAGCAGGTGAGAACTACACAACTGCTTCCGTGTCCTGGAATGCAGCAGCGCGCGACACGTCCCTTGTCAGCTCCTGGGCATATGCGAATGAATGGGTTCTTTCCGCCCAAAGCCCAATTTATACGTACTACTGGGACCGTAAGTAGCACACTCGTGACACTTCTGTCGTTTCAAATATATGAATGATTAACATGTTGCAGATTCCCCTCCTGGCCAAGACCAGGGCGCTTTCCATCAGAGCGAAATCATGTACGCACTGAATGCGTTGTATGCCAATGCCGATAGCTACCCGTTTACTGAGGAGGATTTTGATATTGCAAGACAGATGACAATCTACTGGACGAATTTCATCAAGAACAGAGACCCTAACCAAGGCGAAGAGGTCAATCTGACTTATTGGTACCCAAATGATGGCAAAAGCAACTATGTTATGCACCTGGGCGACGGGTGGGGCAACTACACAGTCGCTCAGTCAGAGCAAGTGAATCTGATTATGGACTATTTCTCCCAACAGATTCCGTACTAGTCCAGTGAAGCTGCTACCGAAATGATATACCATACAATCATAGATATTCATCAGGTATGAAAGTTGTCAGCACATGAGAGTCTGGGCCTTGGCCGTGGTATTTGATAGTAATGCAATAGCATCACAAACAAAGAATACTACACTCGCTGCTTCTTCGACTGGCGTGCTAACAATGCTGGACAAAGGATTTATTAATTCTGATAATTGTAGAAAATCACAAGTACCATGGGAAATGTATAAATCGCAGACCTCAGGCAGTGTACGGTATTATCCCATGTAAATTCACTTACGTTGTCGCGTAGAGTCCCCCCTGCAGAACCTGTCACATCAAGGAAGATATAACCATCTAGACAAGACCATGAACGCAATACCATAGATTCCAGGCCTTACTTTTTTCTTACTATAACAGCTTATAAAGCCATGCATGACGGCGTCACTAAAGTCGAGGAATGACTTACTGAGAATGACTTATTGAAAAACTGGAATATCAGCCACGGGCTGATGACGTAGAAGAATGCTGGACATACAGTATTGTGTGAGCTTGCGACTTGCCTGTGAGAGTCACTTTCGGGCTGTTGCACAGTGTCTCAGTATCACCATCACGAAAAACGAGAAGTGTCCTTGCTGCCACGAAGAAGAGGTACACTTTAAAGACGTGTTCGAGGCAGGAAAGATGGGTCGGAAAGATGGGTCGGAAAGATGTGTCGGAAAGACTGGCTCGGAAGACGGTCATCAATTCAGGGGGCAGAAATTTCAGGACGAGAAATAGTCAAATACGTGGGTATCGAATTCATTATTGATCAAGGTTTGTGTCAAAGTTTGTTGGTACGACTTTCCGCCTTGTTCGGCACCTGAAACCTCCCTCAACAAGCTTTCTAGATCATCGAGACGGCGCCAAGTACGACCATGACTCCAGCAGTTAGAAAGAAACGTAGAGTATCGGCAGCTCCACCATGCATTGTAGAAGCAGCAGAATTTCCGGTGCTTGATGAGGATGCGGTGCTGCTGGTCGTTGAGGCAGTGCCGGTAGCAGTGCCAGTGCCGTTGCTGGAGTCGCCAACAAGAGCAGTGAGCTTATCGTCGATGTTGAAAGAACCAGAAACTCCGGAGGTGTTGGTACAAGCGCTAGGTAGGTTGGAATTGACACCAGATACAAATTTTATAGCAGCACACTAGGAATATTAGCAACATGGTCATGATGTTTAAAACATGTAATTCATCATACCTGATAGAGAAGCCCATCAGGCGCATCGGCCACAACGCTCAACACAGCCGTTTGTCCAACATAGCTCTCGTCTAAAGTGACGACAGGAATACAGAACTTGTTAGCACCGCTTTGTTGTACAACTGGGTAGATCTGCGTCCAGTTTCCAGCTGCACTCTCATCGGTTGTGATTCGGTAGAGCCAGTTGGCTTGAGGGTGAAGTAACTGTGTAGCAATAGCGTCGCCGCCAACTGCAAAGTCTGTGATATTGTTTTTTGAAAAATCTGGGGTGTAGCCGCCGCACGGTGCATTGGGCTCGTCATCGTCGCTAAATGTGCCTACTGGCGTGGGTGATAGCAGGAGGAAGTGAGCTTGGCAAGAACCAAGAAAGAGTAGAGTTGCGGCGGTGACAGATGCGAGAGACGCCATTGTGACCGGTGTGGAAATGTAGATGTGATCGAGGCGTGTCAAAAGAATCTTGCGGAAGCTTATTGACTTCTAGCTGAGATGATCAGGAGATCGGCTTGAGGTCGTGGTGAATAGTGAACAGTGAGTAGTGAATAATGAGACATGTGTTGTCATTGGGAAAGGGCAGGAGCTATGTATTTACATGAGCTCGCTCAAGCTCGCTCTGGGTGTTTAATAAAGTTTGCTGGAGAGCGCATGGCACCAACCAACATGGACCGGGGTTCTACTATGACTGTAGTTTCCCGGGTTCGGTTTGAATGGCCGAATGATACAAAGTAGTAAATATCACCGAGACGCTATTACTGCATACCTGACCCCAGTCCTCTGGTCTAACTTAGACTAGTGGAAACATTGAGCAGGAATCGCCAAAGATGGGGTCCAACATCTGATATAACCCCCCATTCAGGAACACCTGCCCTTGTCTGAACATGGTGATATGGTGACTGATAGGCGACTGGTAACTTTAATGACGATGACCTCACAGTTCAGGATCTCCGATATGAAACGCATGTGCGTTAAGGGTCAAACAAGCTCAAAATCCTCGATCTGGAGGTTTGGTCTGATGATACTATATACTTTGGATGTAAGCTTTTTTGCCAAGACCTTAGTTCAGCCCGATTTGATGCTTCTTCCGGCGTCGCTTTTCCGTTGTAAACAAAACCAAACCGCAAAACAATAGGAGTGTTGATGGTACCGGGGCTCGGTGAGCTTGAGTGTATCGATTCACAAGGCTTTTGCCTTTGAAGTCTGCCATAATCTCTAGTGTCTAATGCGGGGGATACATGGTAGAGGCCATCGTTACTTGGGGGACAGTTGGGGTCACCTGAAAAGGGCGAGGTTGTTTTAGGGTCTGCAGGGACCATCTAATGGAGGGGTAGTACTAGCTCATAGAAGACTAGTTGCTGGCCTGAGCAGATTATGAGCAAGTTATAGACAGGTCTGGACGTAGAGCCCCTCGAAGCTTGGTAGATCGCCAGCAGCCCGCCCTGCCCGCTATCATCCAGATCCCAGACGATGGCGGGTGAGCCGCCCTGTCAGAGCTAAGAAAGATGCTCATAATCTGCTCAAGCTAGTCGCTTCGGGGTTGGCTGGAGTCAGAGGACACAGCAAACTCGGGAAACCTAGTCAATTGGACGTTTCGGACCCTCATACTCAGGCCCGACACTCTTGAGTAGGTTTTGCAAGCGAGGAGATTCGAACTTCGTTGCACAATCTAGCATAATGCAACATTACCTTATGTGCAAGGCCGAGACGGCTCAGGAATCGGCAGGCATACCCTTGGCTTCACACCGTCTGGCCATAAAGAATATTCGCTGCTCGGCCCCAAGATTCCGGTTCTTAATGTTAGTTGGTGCGCAAGTTTCGCTGTAATCTACGGAGTAGTCTTGAAAAGCAGTCAACAAGTAACGGCTTTTCGTCTTGCCGGCGCTTTACGTATGCGGTGCACGCAGAAGCAAGGCATTTTCAACCGGCGGAGGATATCGTCCACACGATATCACCCAACTTTTAAGAGTCCATGAACTCACAAGAGGACTTGACTAACAGTTCCGGTTGTTTTCGTAGTCCGACAGTCGACTTCTGAACACCAACACCCTACGAACACAGCGACGGGGAGCATTAAGGTCCCTCACCTATTCTGCACACAAACTTCAACTTACCAGTTCTCGGGGTTCGATCACAATTCGAAGAGCACACGCTGGCTCGATTCCGAATGGACCGGGGTGCGCTCGAGACTAGCCTACCATTATTTTCGTTCCGCCGTTCTACTGAGGCGGTTTCATTGACGACTGCTCGTCATTAGCTTTGGCAGTTTCTGACCGCATCAAACTAGAGATCAAGTTGAAGTAATCTATAGCTCTTGATATCGACCAGCTAACGTACAACACAATCCACCAGCCTAGCGACCTCATCGCCATATCGGAAAAATGGATATGAACATGGAAATGGCCATGGGTGGAATGAGTTCCAGTGGCATGTTCCAAGATACCAACATGTCTCTGGCTCAGACGTATTGGTATCTGATAGCTGGAGTGCTAGGCCTACTCCTCATAGTGCGCGCTATAAACTTCAGTCAGAACTGGATCAGGTAAGCTTGCTCAAAGCTATCGATTATGCACTATTTTGACATACATACAGGTTGCGAACATCTCGAACGAGTTCAATAAAGTATCCCACCATACCAGCTAATTGGTACCTTCAATTATGGGCCACTCTGACAGCTGTCGGTCGCGAAATAAGCTATCCTCAAATATACGTTCCGACCAAGTACTTCTCATGGCTGACACCACCACCCATGGGAAGAGTCATATGCCTCCTTGTATACTGGGCCGTCATCATTTACATGATGTGCTCGGGCGCTATCGTCAAGGATGCCTACTTCTGGGAACGTATTGGGTACCGGAACGCCTGGGTAACTGTTACTCAAGTCCCTTTCCTCTACCTCCTCGCGTCCAAGACAAACGTCATTGGCTTGATCGCCGGGACCAGCTATGAACGTTTGAATTGGCTACATCGTTGGGTTGCTCGGACCATGTTTGCAACGGCGACAGTTCATGGCTTTCATTTCTGGAGCGAGTGGGTCCTGTACGATCTTGTGGATCTGGAACTACAATACATGCCTATTGTCAGATATGGACTGGGGGCATGGGGTCTTTTGTTATGGATGGTCGTTACATCGTTCAGACCTATTCGCGCGGTGGCTTATGAGATATGGGTAGCGCAGCATATCATCGCTGCAATTTTGTTCCTGTGGATCGTCTACCTGCACGTACCGACCTATGCACGATACAACATCTGGTTCGCCATAGCAGCCATTTGCTTCGACCGGGTATTTCGCTTCGGTATGCTATTGTGGCAGAATATCAAGTTCAACCCGAAAACAACCGGATGCAAAGGTGGGCAAAAGTTTGGTCACCAAACTCAGATCAGCGTCGTGGGAGATTCCATCACGGTGCTGACCATCAAGGATGTACACTTCAAATGGAGTGCAGGTCAGCATCTCTATTTGTGGTTGCCACGTGTTGGCCCACTCGAAGCACATCCGTACACCATTGCCTGTGCGCACCAGACACCAGATACATGCATATGCAATAGCATTCAACTTGTCATTCGCACGCACTCTGGGTTTTCAAAACGCCTGCATTCGTTTGCCAGGAAGATGCAGGCATCGGAAAGGAAACAAACTGTTACCGCGCTCGTCGCAGGTCCATATGGTCGACCCCCACGGTGGGACATCTTTGAGACATTGGTCCTTATTTCGGCTTCTACAGGCGCCTCGTTCACTCTTCCGATCTTGGAAAGTGTTTTGCAGACCAAAGCAACGATTTGCACCAAGCGAATTGACTTTTTGTTGACTGCGCGCCAAGGTGAAGAGATCGGATTCTACCATGATCGGCTGCACGAAGCGATGGTCAAGGCCAATCAGAGAGGCATTGAGCTGTCCGTTCATATCGCTGTTACTGGCGATGGGCATCTCGAGACTGTTGCAGCATCACGTTCGTCGTCGGCGTCAGGGTCGGCAGCCAGTCATGAGGAAAAGCTCACAGTCGTAGAGAGGACGGGAACATTCGACAAGTCTGCCAAGAGCCAAGGCGGATGTTGTTGCTCGGCGGATATTGACGTCGTCTCTTCTGGGGCCATACCTCGCAAACGACTCTCGCAAACCAGTACAGATTCACATATACACCGTAGTGCCACGAGGCCTGATGTGTCGGTTTTCATCCGTGACGCGGTCGAAGCTACAGGCGGGGAGACTGGCGTGGTTGTTTGTGGCGGTGTGTCGTTAGTGGCAAGAGTACGCACAAGTGTTGCCAAACTGAGCGACGAGCGTGCTGTTCACAAAGGCACAGGGGCTCAAGGTATTCATCTGCATGTCGAAGAGTACTGCTTCTGATCAGATACTGGGGCTCTATCATCTAGCGCCATTCCTGGCGATACACTGTGACGCATGGCTACAAGGTTTACAAGCATCTAATTACATGCTGATGTCTCCGTTCCCGCTGAGGAAAATTAATCGCTAGAGGGTGACTTATCAAAGAACGACTAGTCCGACTGATCCCTAACTCTCTCTGTTAAGCATCTTTTCCTACCGGATGACCCTGCGAAGCTTGGTCATCCATGCATGGCGCCCAATCAATGGTCTGTGGCACAATCTACCCTGCCGTATTATTCATGGCATACTACTAGTCATGAGTACCTGGCCACATTCAACCACCTGAGGGTTTCTGGTTGAATTCGTTCTTTCTGTCCGTTCGCATTCGTGAGACCCTTCGCGACGGCCTCTCCCCAGACATCGAAGACGTTCAGCGAGCTGTCCTCAGCCACTATTGTCGAGAGAAGGCCATCGGAGGACCAAGCGAGGGCTGCAAAAGGGGCGTTATGCAGGAAATAAGTCTGAACAACTTGCAGAGGATTTGAGGCTCGGAGACATCGGTCGTGTACACACAGACTGAGCCATCGTAAGCTCCTATAGCAACAGAATTCGGGTGCTCTGATGGCTGGCAGATCAGGCTCTGTTGGTGCATTGTGAAGATGAGCATGTGCTTAAGCTTTTTTATTGATCAGCAGCCAAAACGCATGGCCAGGATCATACCAAACCAAAATGGAACATTGGGTCAACACGGAAGCATAACAAATACGGCAATGCAGCCATCCATATACCCGTCCGATCAGGTTTCAAAGTAAACGATGGACAACACGGCAATTCCCCAGATGCTAAGAGCTTCTGGTGAGACTCCAACTGCATGCGCATGGGGGATATGGCAGTCTGTTATGGCAATTTGGAGTATAGTGTTCTGAGCCACGAAGGGCCTGACAACGGATATTCTAGCAAAGAATGGCGAATACATTAAAGCAGTCGATGAGGTCGCGATTGTAAAAAAAAAATTGGGAAGTGAAGCTGAAGCTCACCCATTCAAGCACACCGTATACTTGGTCAATCTCGGTGGGATGTATAGAAAGAACTCAATCAAATTTCATCACGATACCTCCTGACACAACCATATGGATGTTTCTGGATTCGATTATCGCGACATGAGGGCTACTCCTACTACTTGCATATGAAGCACAGCAGACGCGAACATGGCGTAGATGGAAGTGCAAAATAATCGGGCAATCGATATTGAACATCACACACTCGCGTCGCTACGGGCTTTTTGGTGGCTCCGAGACGGCCGAGTATCTGAAATGAGTCCTGCTCGTGCATAATATTTGCGTGCCTGACAGGATACTCATAATTGGGACACCATGTCTATGCTTATGAGTTTGTCGTAATCGTAGCCCCGGAGAAACACCGGGCCGACGCAAAGTGATTTACGTCCAGAGGAGGATGTAGATTTGCTATGGTTCTATTGAGTCACCGCGACTGCGAGAACGCGTTCAGGGCTCCGAAGAATGAGTCAATGTACAAAAGCAATTGTGATGTTTTAATGAGGGCGAGCAAAGTTCGTGTATCACCTAGCCTGATGCAGGCACAGGTTTCTCGATCAATTTTGCATAATTCAATTCGTTCTGTACCGGTTTCTGCGGCGTCTTCTTTCATCTCTAGGGATAGGCACCTTTCCATCAAATCTTCTTCACTCTACACGACCCACATCGCGTCAGGGACAGCCTGTAATTTGGTAGCAGCCGAGCAGTCAGCGCGACAACTACCGCTTTCGCAGTCCCACCACCTACAACGGCCTGTACAAATTTTACCCCGCCAACATTTTTCAGTGCAACGACTACCCCACCAACACCATAACAATAACCATAATTATCACCAACACCATTGTCGGCTGCCGCAGTTGAACTTGACTCGGGCTACTCAATTCTCAACCTCTCCCCCGACCCATATCAATCATAACAGGAATATCTACCTTGGACACTCCTCAGTCCTGCCCCCAGCTACGGACGCAACCATGGCCAACGAAGCCGCCGTCGACAAGGTGACCCAGCAACTCCAGGACCTGCCCCCCTTAAAGGCGTTCCCGAACTGCTATCCCGACATTAATTCTACCGATATCTACCGCTCACATCTCACCCAAAAGCTTTCCGGGATCACTGGAGTAGACGAGAAGGTTATCTACAATGCCCTGCAATGGACCAACTCGTTAGACAAGGGTGATCTCGTGCTCGCCATTCCTGCGCTGCGCGTCAAGGGCAAGCCTGAAGAGCTGGGCAAGCAATGGCTGGACAAGTGGACGGAATCTCCCCTCGTCCACAAGCCAGTTCAGAACGGAACCTTCCTCCCATTCTACTTCAAGAACGAACCCCTCACCAAGACCGTCATCCCCCTGATCCGATCCAACAAAGCCCAGTACGGTGCCAACAAGGCTGTGGGCCTCAAGGACGAGAACGACCCTTCAAAGGGCCAGAAGCGCATCATCATCGAGTTCAGCTCCCCCAACATCGCCAAGCCCTTCCACGCCGGCCATCTGCGAAGCACGATCATTGGTGGTTTCCTCGCAAACCTCTACGAAGCTGCCGGGTGGGACGTCATTCGCATCAACTACTTGGGTGACTGGGGAAAGCAGTACGGCGTCTTGGCTCTGGGCTTCAAGAAGTACGGAAACGAGGACGAGCTTACAAAGGACCCCATCAACCACCTTTTTAACGTATACGTCAAGATCAACCAGGATACTGCGGCCGAGAAGGAGCAAGCGGACAAGCTCAAGGCAGAGGGCAAGGAGACAGAGGCCCAAGAGCTCCTCGATAACGGTACCGATGAGCAGGCTCGCCGCTACTTCAAGCAAATGAGCGACGGTGAACCTGAGGCTCTTGCCCTGTGGAAGCGATTCCGCGAGCTCTCCATCGAGAAGTACAAGCAGACATATGCCCGACTCAACATTCGTTTCGACGAGTACTCTGGCGAGAGTCAGGTTCCCGAGGAAGACATGCAGGAGGCCGCCAAGAAGCTGGCCGAGATGGGCCTCACCGAGGAGGACAACGGTGCCCTCCTCGTCGACTTCTCCAAGCACGTCGCTGGCAAGCCTGGTAAGAACCTGGGCAAGGCTATCATTCGCAAGAGGGACGGTACTGCTTTATATCTCACCCGAGATATCAGCGAGCTGCTGAACCGCCACAAGAAGTACAACTTCGACCAGATGATCTATGTTATTGCCTCGCAACAAGATCTTCACTGCAAGCAGTTCTTCAAGGTCATCGAACTCATGGGTCACAAGGATATTGCTGCCAAGGTTCAGCACATCAACTTTGGTATGGTTCTGGGTATGAGCACCCGAAAAGGTACCGTCAAGTTCTTGAACGACATTCTGCGAGACGTTGGCGACCACATGCACAGCGTTATGAAAAAGAATGAGGAGAAGTATAACCAGGTAGAGAATCCGGAAGCTGTAGCCGACATCATGGGCATTAGCAGTGTCATGGTTCAGGATATGACTGGCAAGCGGTGAGTTACATATTCCATTTGAGGCCCCATTCCGTTCGCGAACGACGAGCTAACTCTCTTCAGAATCAACAACTACGAATTTAACATGGATGCCATGACCTCTTTCGAGGGTGACACTGGCCCATACCTCCAATACGCTCACGCTCGTCTGTGCTCTATTACTCGACGTGCAGCCCTCAGCGATAAAGAGCTGGATACTGCCGACCTCTCTCTGCTTACAGAGCCTCATGCCATTGGCCTCATCCGAGTACTTGGGCAATGGCCAGATGTCGTACAGAACACCCTCAAGACATTGGAGCCCACGACTGTAATGACCTACCTATTCAAGATGACACACGCCTTAAGTGCCAGTTATGACCATTTGCGAATTGTTGGTAGCGAACCTGAACTGATGAAGGCTCGTATGGCACTTTATGACTGTGCCCGAATCACACTTAGCAATGCTATGCGTCTGCTTGGATTGTCTCCAGTTGAGAGGTAAGCGCCGCTATTGTATTGACATTCTGACCTTGAATGTCGTCGCTAACATAAAGCTTCGCAGGATGTAATGGTCAAAACGGGACTACATGGAAGAGCGATACCCCAAGGACGGAAAAAAGATATTCAAAATAGGTTGGGGAGATATTGGACAAGTGATCTGATTACCAGGGAGAGTTCAGCGCAAGCGCTGGCGCCTCTTGATTTCTGACCGTATTGAATAAATTAGCAGTATCCAAATGTCTGAAGGATGCTAGAATTCGTGGGTCACATCACCACCCGACGTGCTCGTCCTTCTCTCGGCGTGATGGATCTGTATGAGATGTGCTAACGAACGCTCGGGCCGCATCATACATAGCGCTGTCGGCCAGGCGTCTCAGGTCAAGATGATACCAATGAAACGCACGTCCAGTGCCGGGATACGAAGTCGTAGGACAATAGCTCTTCTCGCCATGCAAATTTTCCGTGTTGTCAATTACAGCAATGATCGCGGCCTTTCAGTCAATAGCGCCATCTTTCAGCCCCTAAAATCCGGAAACATCCCAGAGCTCGATATGTTACTTGCTACCTTCAAGGGGGCTATGTGGCCGGTGGTCTCGATCTGAGCCCCAGAGGGATCCACCATGCCTAAAATTCTGTGACGTCTATCGAGCGCATCAAATCACCCATTGGCGCCAAATACTCCTTCTTAGGCAGTGGAGCGCAAGCTTCGGCAAAGCCACCAGCAATTTTTATTTCATCTCGGGCATGTAGGTAACAATGTTCTGGGTTTCTTGAAACGATAATCACTCCGTATCCTCGCTCTGCAAAGTCTGCAAAGGTAACGCAAGTACGACAATCTGCACTGACCATATTCGCGCGGGTGCTGTGCAGGTGATCGTCCAGTACACCTGAGGGAGCCACCCGCTTCCTATGTTTCAAGATGTCGGAATAGTGTAAAACTAACGACAACTACACGAGCAACCTGAACCCACAGTGCATTCATCAGTTCTCTGCCTGGACTCATCGTCCTTGTATCCGAAGTTCTACGGGATGCCAGACAGCTTGGTCTGTGCTATGCTCCATCACTCAGAATGACCAACAATACGCCAGCGCAGCTACGGTTCGGTAGCTCAAATGGAATTGACATTGCCTGAGCAGACGAGGGGCTTGTACCGTACGAGCACACCAAGAGATTCATAGTCTAACTTACTTCTGATATCTCATGCTGCCTGTCGCGATGTAAACCTGGCTGATACCACTGATACACGCAGATTAGATATAGCCTGCTACGCTGATCTGATGGAGTCGACTAGTTCGATGATTTTGAGTATTGACAAAGCTGACGATCTGTTTCAAGCGTCAAATGTCTGTGACAGGTGGGTATACGAGTTGCTCTCGGGTAGTTATTGGTTCATGTGGACCTCCTCGGGCTAAGAAACGGTGCGGTGCTCGGTCTCTCAACCCTGGTAGTGTTTCTATACATGTAATGTTGTGGCCATCAGATTTGCTCCAGTAGAGCAATGCAACCCATCCAAGCACTGTACCACCGCACTTGTATTTCGGATGACGAGGGGTTGTTGCACGCACAATATGCACTCGGTACCGGTAGGATGGATGAGGAACTTCGGATGGAGGGACATATGCTCTAGTGAATCCGCTTTTCACTTGTGAGGGTTTTCATCCTGGGGTGTGGAAGACAGGGAGGCCCTATAAGGACACGGCGAGCAGAGATCATCCCTACCGTGTTCAGATATTGCTGCTGGTGCATTGACAATGATGTTTCTTATAAGCCCAAGTTCCTTTCTGTTCATGAATGTCCGATGAGATTACCTTATTATTTTCTTTGAAACTTTTTCCTAGCCTGCATCTTTTCTTTTCATCATCGATACTCTTGTGTGTCTTGTTAGTATTTCAAGTGATCCTGGTGTATACTGGACCTTGTTTTCTAGCCCAAGTATGGCTTTGTTACTGATAACACTTTCTATTTCCTTGGTTGCATATGTATTATACCTCAAAAACAAGGCCGCCAGTAGAAAACAGTTTCCGCCTGGCGCAAAGCGATTGCCAGGACCAAAGGGTAGGACAAGAATACGTTATCCTCATGTACGAATATGGCTAATCAATGCTGAAGGCTTACCTCTTATCGGTCGCATCCATGATGTGCCACCTGAAAAGACGTGGCTCAAATTCTACGAGTGGAGCAAAGAGTATGGTCCGATCTATCAACAAGAAATGTTCGGGTCTGTCCATATCTGGATATCATCGGAAGAAATTGCACACGAGCTACTTTCTAGGAGAGCAGCGGTCTATTCGGATCGTCCTATGATTCCAAACCTTCCAAACAACCGTTATGCAGGAGAGTATCTTGCTCTCCATGGTCGCAATGGTATGACGCTTCACATTTTTCTCAAACATTTCAACATCATTGACGTCTGTCAGAAACATGGAAGCGCCAAAGAAGGCTTGCCCAACAGCTGATGACCACTTCTGCGAACGCATCATTACACAATTACCCCACCAAGGAGCGAGATCGATTCCTGTACCTGTTATCGCAAGATCCTTCGCAGTATCGCGAATATATCGAGCAATTCACTGCACGCACCGTATCTCGTCTCTCATGGGGCAACACACATCCCGCAGACGTTTTGCGGAAGACTACCCTTGGCTTACTGGAGACGATCTCACCGTCGGGAGCAATCCCTAATATTGTCTCATGGTTGATGCACGTTCCCTATTTTATGTCGCCATGGAAGCGAAAGGAATTCGCTCGCCACGAGGAAGAAGCGATAGCTTGGAAGAACAATATGCAGTATGTATATGATCGCCTCAACGACGGTACAGCTCAGCCCAGTTTCGTGAACACGTTCCTCAGCAAACTCACCAAACAGGCCGACGGTGCAAACTGGGGCACTGAGCACGAGGCCATGTATGTCGTTGGCCAGATGGCCATCGCCGGCGCTCTCACCATCGGATCTCCAATTCAGAGCTTTCTCCTAGCTATGCTCCACTACCCAGAATGGCAAGAAAAGTTACAAGCTGAGATCGATGTGGTCTGTCATGGAAACTGCCCTGCTTGGGAAGACTGCGAGAAGATGCCATTATTAAGAGCTGTTGTTAAGGAAGTTATCCGCTGGCGTCCTCCCGTCCCGACAGGTATCCCTCATGCGACCGAGGCTGACGATGTTTGGAATGGATACTTCATCCCTAAAGGCGCAACAATCCATGCTCTAGAATGGTGAGTTCTACCCTTATCTACTTTCTTTGTCGTATTTTGCTCTGTTTTGGTCGACTACTCTCCGAAATACCCCTGTTTTGAATCCAAAACCGTCTCAGCTTCTTCCAGCTTCCCCTGAGCTATGGACGTCCGAAAATGTGTACTAGACTAGTCTATTAATACGCTACGTATACAGGGGAATCACACGCGACGAAGCCATATATCCTGACGCAGAAGCATTCAATCCCGCGCGTTGGCTCAAGCCAGAGTATCCTACGTATAAGGAGCCCCTGTCACAGCACCCGCACCTGAGCGGCTTCTCCCAGTTCGGATTTGGGCGCCGCACCTGCCAGGGTGTGCCGATCGTGGAACAGAACTTGTTTCTTGCTATGGGTGGCATGGCATGGGCGTTTGATATACGCAAGAAGAGACGTGAAGATGGATCCGAGGTCGATGTTCACTGGGATGACTTCACGCCGCTGCTTATTGCGAAGCCTGCGCCGTTCAAATTTGATGCCACGCCCAGATCGGACGCTGTCATGACCAAACTTTTGGAAATGTGGGATAGTGGAAAGGGCGAGGACGACATCGAGGTAGAGAAACAACAAGCCACGACCAGGAAGATGGCTGATGATCTTGCTCGAGAGGGTTCGAGCAGAGAAAAGGACGAAGATGCAACCTCCATGGGTGGAAGTGACACCTCTGGACCTAGTGATGACGAAAGTGAAAGCAGTGGTTACAACAGTCTCGAGAATAGCTGCAGCAGCACTGGGGAGCTGCATATCTGGGCATAACTCTCGGTGCCCATATTTAGATCAGTTTGCTCTGTATAATACTTGAGCTGTAGCTGATCTTACTGTATATATAAATATCATTTATCTTGTTCGATGTATAATCTATTTTCGTGGAACGTTCAATTCTCTCATCTTGCAAGAGTGGTGACTATTGCTTACTTCATTACTGTGGTATTGATGGTTTTTTCTACGGTCATAGCTGAGTACTCTACGGTTCGACCTCTGGCCTACCATTCACGGACCATCAATCTCACTTTGGCTCATTGGTTGTAGGCTACGCCTCCTGCCACGATGTACTGTTCAGATTCTAGGAGTTCCATGCCGAAAGCTAAAATGATCTGGGAATACATTGGTGTTTCAACACTACCAAAGGGGAGCCTGAGGGATCAATTTTCACAGTTCCATGATAGCTATCTCTTTCCTTAGGCGGATTCTTGATCCTCTGCCAAAAGCAACTTGCGCCGCGTTTAGTTCAGACAACTTCTCACTGTCTACTTCTAGCCAACGTTACAGAGCCGAGGGAAGGGTGGGGGGGGAGTCTCCGCATCAGGCGCATACAGCTTAACGTCTTGATGGACGATGTAGGAAATTGTGGTTACATCCGTCCGCCCCCCTCCCCCTCCTAGGCATGCGGACCCTATCTATCGTTTTGCCGGCCGGCGGTACGACGCGAGTAGAGAGATTAGGGGCGGGTGGGTAGAGGCGAAGTGATTCTTTCATGCAGGCACCGACGTATATCAGCAGCTGACGCGATTCTTCGCACACGCAATGGGATTACTGAGCATTTCTACTCTATCGGTAGCGCCAATATCCTCTCTAGCGCGGCTGAAAGCAGTCTGATTCAATAGCAAAAATGTTAAGGTACTTCCCGAAGCTGTAGCAGTCGTGTCGGTACCAACCTGGATTAACTGTGTCACATCGGCTTTCTTTCATACAGGGTCAGAGGGTGTCCCGTTACGGATTCACGAGCCTCAATTCAACTATAATAATAGCATCAGGATCAAGCCTAGGCCGATGTAAAAGTACTCATTATTATAGTTAAGGTTCTATGAAGAAGCCTGTGGACCCCCCTCCCCCCTTTCCATCTTGTTTTCTCGGGCCGTCACCTCTCGGTCAGCTTGCGCATATAGATAGCCCATTCCTTTCTTATCTTTTATTTCTTGGAGGAAGAGTTCTGCTAAGTTGTCATTCGCAATGATGTTCTGGCGAAACCAACGCCAACGTCCAGTGAGCCCGAAGAATGGCAGGCCCATACGCCATGAAGCGAGCAAACCACTTTCGTCGTGGCCGTTGCGGACGAATCCCCCAGGGGAAGCATACCATGGTTGCGGTATCTGCTGCAAATTGGTTGATATAACGTCAAATAAGGTCTGTCATCTTCTCGATGAAGAGTCTTACTAGATCGTCAATTTGCGCTTCTCACGTTTTTTTTTAGGAAAGCAATGGACCACTAGGTCATTTGGCAGCCTGGGCCAAAACTGGAGATGGACGCTTAGAACTTTCATACTAGATTACCACCCAGCGCCCTTGCGAAGTTGTTGGTGCGCCTTGCCATCATGGGCACTGAAGAACGCCGGCGGTCCCAGTAAACTAGTTCCGTATAGCTCTGACCTGTAATTCATCCCCAAATCCCAGTAAATGTCATTGAAAGAAGAAGCGCGTGGGAATAGGAAGAGGGTAGTCAATACGAATTGGGTTTTCAGCTGAGAAACCCTGACGTCAGATTGAATAAAAGTGAATACAAAAGAATATAGAAAACTTCCATATCTCTTGGTCAGACCCAGGACCCACTCAGTCTCGCCCTCTCTCAAAGAGATGATTGCATCTAGCATAGACATGGCCGCCGCATACCAAAGACCTGGGAATTACGATAAGGGAAGAAAGTAGACGTTGCAAATAAACCGGATGGAAAATTAAGTGACAATCGAAAGACCAGATTGACGGCTGTCCCAGGGACAAATCAAGCATAACTGGGAGCATCGTTGCTGGGGGGTTCATTTCCTAGAGAGACAGCATAAACTTGACTGAACTCCCGCAGTATTCTAGCTACACGAGGAGAGCCAGTATATAGCAATTTGTGATATATAGCTTAAGGCAGTTCATTACGACCCCTACTTTCATGTAACCATACTAGATTAATAGTTTGTGGAAACTCTAGGATAATAATCCGAGGTACACAAATCCTCAAAAGGATCCGTTCAAAATGCGAAAGAGACGGAACACGAAATTCGAGCAAAATGGTGTCTTCGTCAATAAATAGCTAGCATATGGGGAGGAAGAATTTAGACTCCTCGCACTCATGCATCTGCTAACTCGGAAGCTTGGTGATGGGGATCGATCAAAACCTAAGATCCAAATGCCTAAGATACGAAGAAAGAACCAAGATCCTCTCTTATAACTGGACTATTGATAAGGTGTTCCTCGAGTATGTGATGGAACACCAACACCAAATAAGGGAATGTAGCCTGCCGGCGCTTTCCTTAATTATACCTTCCAGTCTCTTAGGAACCTGTCAGGACTCCCTATCAACCAATTCATATGAATACGAAACTATTGCCCAAGAGAATAAGTTTATATTTTTGATATCATAAAATAAAGCCAAGGGTGATAATACAACTCATCGTCGACCGGGTCAATAATTAAAGGCAGATACTTAGTGTGCCACCCCTCCTGGATGGTAGCAACAAAGCAAGTCTCAAGCCGGCCCACCCGTTTCGCCTTACAATATTCCCAATACCAAGGATACCAGCCCGACTGGCCCCAGTCCAGGATCGCAACAACCCTCGGATTGGGCCCTGACGACAGAAGAATATTAGGGGGGGCAAAGGTCATTATGGATGAACACAATGGGCACTTGACTGCCGATGTCGACATCGCATGCGTCATGAAATTTCTGTACTGCCTCCGAGCCGAGAAATAGGCCTGCGAGCTCTGGGGAAGGATAAACAAAGATATCGTTTAGTGGACGTTTGTTAATGCTCCCTGTCGAAGTTAGATATACTTACCCATATTTAGTCGTCCAGAGAGGCGTATTACCAATATAGTTACAATATAGTTATCATGTTCATCTGTGCTATCGTCCTCTAAGCACCCACCATGCCCTTTAGTTCGTTGCATACAGCTTGTCGTTCATTCTCGTCCATGTTAGCAAATCGTGTTTGCAAAGTGTCGCCCTTGACCCAAGCCATATAGATAAACGTCTGCTTTCTCTCTTCAGCCCAGCCAAAGACCTCAGGAATTGGCACTTGCCCGTGCAGCAGCTGACGTATTAAGGCTTGGGTCTCGGCCTCGTTTATAGTGACGTCGGCCCCATACTTAACGATCATATCAAGAGAAGGAAAAACAACCGGGCATGGGCGATTGAATGAAGTGGCACGATCGTGCCCTGATGCTTCGTTAAGGGCCCGGACCTCTGCTGGTGACGGTAGTGTAGAACCTCGCCGCTCCTGGAAAAAGCTTGACTCTGGGAAGATCTTCGTATTAATGGATGTAGGGCTAGCTAAGCAAGCGCTCGCCTCCAGATTCTCAACTTCTGACATGAGAGCCAGTGTATGGGAGATTTCTTGAGCGGTAGATAAGTGCGGCTCGTTCTAATTCGGTGACTGTTGGTGGCAGACTGATAAGGAAGAATGGGATCTGTTTGTTATTAGGGTGATGTTTAAATTCCTAGCTAGTAAAAGCTCTGTTAAATACGATTAATAAGACACGACTTCTTAATCTCGGCTAATTATCGGCTTTAGCGCTAGACTTATAAGGTCGGTTATTATTAAAGTAATAAGTATTAGTTATATTATTATAATAAGAGGGTTAAGTAAGTTATACGGCTTTTATTAAAGTTATTCTAAGCTTAATTATTATAAGGTTTAATAGATAGAACTTATAAATAGCTTTTTTTTACTATACTTTTCACACTTTTACTTAATTAATCTTTGGTTTTTTATAATGAACCAGGACCACTGTCTTGTCCCCTTGGTTATAAGCCTCGCGACGAACTCGCTGGTCCACTCGCGGGCTGATCACTGAGAAATGAATGGAAAGGATGAACTTGGTGACCAAAATAGTATTAATTAGCGACAACGAGCCATTCTCGTTGTCTTCCGAATGCACTGCTGCAAAAACCAACAACTTAACTGTGCAAGGAGTGAAAAGCATGCCCTAAGAGACTATCTGCAAGTTCCATCCCTTAGACCTTATATTGATCAGGCCGTGAACAACTCCGACGAAGGTCGTACGACCCACTTAGCCCCGTTGCTGTAATAGTACAGCCAACACTCACTACTTCAATAATAATACATTTAAAAGACAACGTGAATGGCTCGTTATTGTTAATTGATATTATTTTAGTTATCGAACTTATTTTATTTATAAAGTAATTAATTAAGTTAAGATTATTTTATCTTTTAATTATAAGCCTTATAATATGCTTATCAGCTAATTTATAAATTATTCTAAACATCGTATTATACGTCGTTCCTCTTAACCTTGAAGACGCCTAATATGCTTGTACAGTTATAACGACACTAATTGGAAAAACATAGCTCTTGGGATTCTATTTGTTGCATTCTGCAAGTGGAAATACTCAATTTGAGCCCCAATGACGGCAGCATGAGTTGAAAGTGCAATTGATTGAGGCAATGTTTCCACCCGACTTGTCCAAACCCGATAGCCCACATAGAAAGAATGACCGCACAGAAGCACACTGCGAGCTTCAGGCGGTACAGACTTTGGACCGCACCCCTACAAGATCGCGACTCGCGATGATCGCCAGATCGGGTCTGCAGGCACACATACCCGATCAAAGTAGAAAAACCTCCCCCGGCATTCCTGTAAAGTCCTACTGCATCAATCAGATTATGCGCTCAACGCACTTGCCAAGCAGCAATAGGTCACGGAATGTGTTGTGACTGCATCCCGGGCCAGAGCCTTACCATTTTCGTCGTGGTGGCTGCACAACCGGTCCCAGCCTGATTCAAATCAACCTTACCATTCAGGCAACCTTCCTCGCATGTGTTTCAGCGCGACCAACTCAAGAGGGTCACAAGGCTGGCTGCTAAGTCCTTAATAGGTGGTCAGCACTGATGAGGTAACGAGGATCGTTGCAAGAAGTAGGACTAAAGAGATTACGGTTGGGTCAGGTCAGCCAAAATGGCCCCCAAATTCTCGGTAAATGAATGCCAAACTACCCAATGAAGCGGGATCTCTGCATTATGTATTCTTTGCTTTCCAATTCCAAATCTGCCTCGCCGAAGTCACAAGCTTATACAGATCGAAAAATAACTCAGCATGCGTAGCGCCCCTTTGGTCTACTTATCGCACATTTACGTAGTCGGTCCTGCTCCCTCACAAGCATGCCAGGATGCGTATGGTTGGCGGCACAGAGTATATCAATGCGGGATTGCCACCATGGACGCGAGCATGAATAGGCTCAGCGCCTGAAGTGGAACTTTCTGAACCCAATTGGAGCCCAATATGAACTCTAGGTCTCCCGAAGCTCGATGGAAAACCCAAACAAAGAATGGACTCGCTCGTACAGGGCGTGCGGTAAAGGGAGCACTGCGGTATGTCGTAACCTAACGTTTCACGTCATACATATCGAACAATTGCGCCGAAGGACAAGGTACTGATTCAGACCTAGGACCGTGGGCGAGGGAGCTAAAAGGCTGCGAGAACACTTTCATCATGACAAGGCTTCACAACCCACGGCCCCGTGCCCTCAGCCAAACACCCCGGAGGTCAAAGAAGATCATCATATGGTGAACCAGACTGAAATACACAATGTTGACCTTCCGAAGCCTTTTGAATCGTTCCAGGATTCGGAGGAATACAAAGACGTACCTCAAATTTATGTCCACCGAACCTCAACCGCTTCATCGATATCATTTTCTCAATGTGGGCGAAGAGCTTCCTCTGTATCCCATATGACCACGCGCTCGTCTGCTAGAACCTCAATTGACGACGCTGCCCGCCCAGACACGGGAGCAAAGGAATCCGGAGCTCCCACCACGCTTGACGCAGTGGAAAAAATATCACATAGTATTCATAAAAAAGCAACGGAAGTATTATCCCCGTCTCCTATAAAGGTTGCTACGTGGCCTCGCCATACATCTGACGAAACTGGTGCGAAAAATCCAAGCGAGCAGGAACTGGAGAATCGCCAAGCAAAGAACAATATCTTTATACCACACCTCATTGTCGAAGAAGTAAAACGAGAACCCGGACAGCAAAAGTCCGATGACCAGCGGGTCACCCGTCTGTCCGCTGGTGTTACTCCATCCAGAGCAGATCGAAAACAAAAAGAGCTCAGACAAAACTTTTCTCCTGCGGCAATGACAAGAGCGCTAATGGCGTCACAGCTGCGCAGAATGCCCGCTGGCGACAAGGCGCAATCGGCCAAGTTCATCGAGCTGTGGGAGAAAGAACTTCTACCGGCCATAACACAGATCTTGGACATTAACATTGACGGAGGGTATTCGGTCAATGTCCGGACTGGAAAGGCGGCCGACCATCAAATTATAGACGTACTGACCACCGCAAACGCCGCCCAGAATTGTTCTGAGGCGCTGGAGTTGAAGAAAGCAGCGATACTCCCAGAGAAGCTAAACCTAAAGACCAGTTTCAAGTTCCGAGGCGGCAAGAGAGAACACTGTGTTTCTACATCTAGCAGCCGTTCATCATTTAGTACGAACCAAGACGGCGACGACGCCTATATTGAGGAGATTTTGGAGCCACGAATCAATGTGGGTAGGCACGACGACCCCCAAATGGGTGACTCTGTTGGGCCGACGTTACCGAGCTGCCGGGGCAGCGCCACCCTCGGCCCATCCCTGCGGATCGCTAATGCCGTTTATCGGCTCCTAAACTGGCACATCTTTGACGACAGACGAGGAGGGATGAACTACAGCTGTGACGCGCCCACGCCACCGTGGCTCGAAGTTGTACACCCTTCATTGGATGATCTGTCACCTGGCCTCGCTCATGTGCCTATTGGACACACGGTCGCGTTTTCCGGTCGGATGTACAAGACGACAAGGGTGTCGAGAATGCTGCACGCTTTCTACAACGATAACTCGAGAGTGACCACGGACTGGGTGCTGTGCGAAACCAAAGTTGCGGAAGATGCTATCAATAAGGTCCGACACATCGTGGAGGGGCAGAGGCGTGACTTGTTCTCTATCGGTATAGTGGGCACTGCAGACCCCCCGATACCCTCGGGCGAGCCAGGGCCGATCGTGTTCTCTACCGGACGGTCTAGCGGCTTTACTTTTGGCAGGATATGCAAGGCTCGAGGCTGCGTCAAACTCGATGACGGGTCAAAATTGCGCGACTGGGCCGTCGAAAGCATACGAAGTCTCCCAGATCCGATTTGGAACGTGAAGGAAATGGGTGTTGGGGGAGATTCCGGCGCGGGCATCATCGACTGTTGCACGAACAAGCTTCTGGGGCAGCTGTGGGGTCGGGATAAATACGAGGGCAACGCTGATTCGGAGCCGCGCATGACTTATTTCACGACTATGTCGGACATCTACGACGATATCCAAGAACGCTGGCCCGGTGGTGGATGCCCTCGTCCAACCTTGACTGGCGAAACAGACACACCGGGTGCCATCACGTTTCCCACGCACCCTCCACTAACAAGCATCCCGGAGAATGTGAACGGCTTAGACCATGGCTCGATCCCTCATGGAATAGCCGCATATGGGCCTTGGGATGGTCGACGTTCCAATGCTCGGACAGCAAAACTCCCGCATCAGTATGGGAGCCAGGTTGTAAAAAGCTGGGTAACTTTTCCCCACGCAAAGACATGGCCAATGAAGATCTCGACACCATAGAAGCAATATGGTCGAAAATCATCAGCAGTTGGTGGATTCTTGACTTCGAATGACGTTCATGCCCGCTATATGTGATTCGGTCGCTGCTAATTTTGTAATTTCAGAAGGGCGCATCTTGCGATCAGGGAGAGGAGCGTTGTCTTTGACCAAACCAGATAGAATCAACTGCAATTTCTGTTTCTCAGCAGCGCCCCGCTAAATTTGTGACTGTGAGCTGGAGGCTTGGTCAACATAAGCAAGTACCCGTCCCCCCAGACGGGAATCCTTAACTCCTACAAGGCGACAGGTGGCTTGCCAGCAGCGGGCATGGGGCGCAGCCATCAGAAGGCTTCTGCCTGGAGGCCTCGGCGATGTCCGCTCCCAGTATACAAGGCGACCCGCACTTTTTTCATTATAGGTTCAATTGACTCACAATCTAACTTGAACTCAATTGCAGTTACCCATCTGGTGATTCAAGATTAGGTCAGCTTTAAGTCAGTTCTCGTATTACCAAAATCCGGCGACATGGTCCCGTCCCAAAAAGCCAGGCCACGGGCCGCTGCCGCCAACGGTACCTTGCCAGAACCAGAACCAAGACCAGCTCCAGCATACCAGTCAGTGCATCCTGTAATTAAATTTGCAAATGCGCCGACGTACCAATACCAGGGAACAGATCCGTTCTTTTCCATTGCAAGCTCTGATCTCGAATTCAATGCAGCACAACATCATTTCCAGGATCTTGACGCCGTGTCGACGGCTTGCGCTCCGCTAGTCCATAGACAGGATTCTTTTGATGGATCCTTTGGCCCCTTTGCCATGCAACAGTGCGGGATGGAAAAGTTTCCAATCCTCGAATCGTCCCGCTATCCATTCATGTACGGGCCAAGCATGGTGGCGCCGCCGAGTATATCGTCACACTCGTCGGCTACGTCGCGTAGATCGTCTGCAAGATCCACACTGTCATCTATACATATGGAATTTGCACAGCAGCAACATCAGCAAATACAGAAGCCAGAGTATCTTTCGGGCCCGTCGCATTGGTCACGCGGTCCAAGTCCCTTGCGGCATCTGGTCGGCACTCCGCAGTCGCCCACGGAGGCATCAGAAGGTACTATTCGAGGTGGCGAAATTACACCCCGCAGACGCGACAGTATTGTCGCAGACCCTAGCACGTTGATTTCTCATGTTTGTCTTTGGGGAGTCAATGGGCCATGTGAAAGCGGTGGCTTTGCAACGAAGGAAGAGCTCAATTGGCACGTGAAAGCTGAGCATTTGTTGGTTTGCCCTGTTCTTGGGTGTACAGAATCATCATTCGAGGATGCCTCACTGGTTGATGTCCATTTGAGATGGTCTCATAAGAGTAGTGTTCTGAAAATCGATCAACAAGTTCGTCGTTCCAGTGACTTGCTCAACACATCGGCGATGAAGAGGTCTTCGTCTTCAGATCAACCGAATTACCCAGCCAGCACAAAAATCCCATGTTTGCCTCAATTACGCAAGGAGGAGATGAGACTTAGGATGGATATGACGATCGCGACTTCCAAGAAAAAGTGTCGGGAGCAGCTGCGGAGTGTGATTGACAAGAAGTCCAAGAGACAAGCAGGTAAGTGGTTGCTGCTATATACTCTTGTCGGTAGTATGTTAATAGCGCTACAGCTGTAACGCCGAGATCTATCGAGAGTCCTAGTATGATGATGAGAAGTTGGACCCCCAAGGTAATTGAATCAGTCAGTTTTCCCGTCGTTTGGGAACATGGGGTATTGCCCTTTCTCGTCGAATTGATGCCAAAATGGTGCGGCCCTGGCCACGTGATAAGCGTTATACGCGGAAAGAAACGAGACGCGCGAAGGATCTGCATAATGACGGCTACACCTATGTCGAAAGCCCGCAAGATTATGATTGCAGGTCATGTGCGCGACCTACTACCTGATGCATACAGGGGTAATATCAATTTCGTGTTCTCCGTTGGTGACGTCGAACGTCTTACTTGGGCTAGGGGTCTCAGCAAAGACATGCCAGACGATATTTGCATCCCACGAAACCCGTTTTGTTATGTCAGTCCTCAGATGGGAGACAGCATAGGCATGGTTCTACCAGATGGTGATACCACCGCTACGTTGGGGCCGTGCCTCAAGATTGGGGATGCAGCATTCTGGCTCGCCAATTTTCATCCATTCGTAGAAGCTGATCTAAATGGCGATCCTGTGAACGTCGAGCATCCCTCGCCTGAAGATCGTGACCGATGTTCTAGCGAGAATCATGACGCCTTGGACAGCGCAGAAATTGATGTCCGGTTGGGTACCCTGACAGCGACTTCGGGGTATGACTTGAAGACAACACGCATCACTCATGATCCCTATTGGGAAGATTGCGAGAAAGAGCCGCCGCTCGTTGTGACTGATTGGTCTTTGATATCGTCAAAAAGTCGACAGGCCAACATGCTTCGAAAATTTCCCAGCACGGCAACTCCTCAGAGAGATGTGCCCATTACTAAATCGAGCAGTGTTGTACCCGGTGTCGAAGTTTGCTCTACCGGTCGGACGTCTGGTTTCAAGCATGGTCAAGTATGCGAGATTCCAGCATATCTCGACGGCCGAAAGAACGGTACAGGGAAGGCAACTCGGGAGTGGTTTATTGAAGAGCAGTTCGAGAATGAGAGCGAAGAGTCTTGGATCCGTGGTGGTATGGGCGTCCCAGGTGACAGTGGGGCTGCCGTGGTTGATTGTGAGACAAATGCATTGATCGGGCAACTCTGGGGGCGTAATAAGTATTTCGGGCCCGGTCCCAGGCTGACTTTCTTCACGCCCGTTTTTGACATCTTTGATGACATCCAAGAGCGATGTGGAGAACAGACACGCCCACAGCTACCGCAATACCGGGAAGAAGCAGACCGATGGCCTGCATACCCTATCTGCAGACCTTGTTTTGACCTTCAGGAGTACATGGCTAGTCGCCGAAGTTCTCGCGAGTCGCTGATATCCATGATCCCTGGGGCTGGTATACTGGCGGACAAAGAAAACGATCTGAACTCGGTTTCTGAACTCGCTACCCCAAGAGAGTGCGGTGATCAGGCGTATTGGATCCGACATGCAGGCACAGAAGATGCTGGATCCTTTTTCGGAAGTGTAGTCTCACCCACGCCTGTGATGAGCACATTTTTCTATAATCCTCACGTTGCTTCACCGAGGCCGCACGTGTTGGAGATGAAGAGTCCCTACGCGTTGGACTTACACGACGATGATCTCCATGACGCTGGCATTGACAGCTCGTATAGCGGCCTGGGGAAGCGGCAGATAGGTTCGGTGGCTTTGATGAGGAGTGGCAGTCAACAATCAGGCAAGAAGAGAAGGATCATGTAATAGCTGTATCAAGCTCGTCTAGAAGTCATACTAGTCTAGTGTAGACTAAATCACCTAAAAATGCAGCAACATACAACACCGGGGATTCCCCAGTGGTCACCCACCTGAGTACTAATCTAGCGCGCGCATAGGACTTTATCTCAAAGTAAGCGGATTCCATAATTGGATAATTATTACTCAAAAAAAGAGTCCTTGCAACCCTCCGTTCCAAGCCCAAAGGGTCACTTGGCGAAAACCAAACGGATTCAGAATCGTACACCTAACTTTCTTTTAGCCTGCGCTTTTCGCTTTTTACGTTTTGAATCTTACGCACTGCTTTAATTTATACTGTAGTGGTAAGTATCTGTCACAATAAGACGCTTGTAAGAGCATAGGCAGAGTCTTTGTCTTGATCTGATTGATCTACAAAAGAGAGGGCGCGTAGTGTGCTCTATATACTGAGTATAAATGTTTGGGAGCTCCGGAGCATACTTGCCGCGACTCCACCAATCGTGACATCTATGCCATCGATGGTTTCATGCGGGTTTGCTTGGATCGCATAAGGAAATAAGTCAGAGCTGCTCCTCGGCCTTTGTATCACAAATGTATATGCCCAAGATTGGGAATCATAGTTTGGCATCACCGAGAAGTCTCCCGTGCCCGCCCATTACCTGAAGTGCCTTGCGATTCGTGGTTCAATATTGGGCTGTCTATCTGAAATGAGTCTACATTACATAGTCCAAGGATAGGTCTCTTTTTATACCCATCGCGGGCATTTGAAGTGGATAATAAGGCTTAGACATGTGTTACTTCGCATTCTCGTGCTCGAAGAATTGCAATTTAAGCGTAGCGCAAATCTAATAACACAAGTTGACTGATTTATAGCGTCTTCATTCGCCAGGGTGGAGATAAGGTGGATTATAAGGCTTAAATGGAAAAATTCACCGTTGAAAACCCACCTAACGATATATTTAGTATTACGTTACGCACTACTAGATTTCTGTGTCCAAATTACAAACCAAATTTATACTAGACTGTAATCCGAACCCTATGTTTCTTTAATCATATAATAACTTGCGTATCTAGGTCGTAGTGGAGTCGTGCGTCTTGGATTCTTAAACTCTTACTTTTCTATAATCGCCACTCTTAAGCGGTATAAAAGTTCGCGATAGGTGATTCGTGGCTTCCTTTCGCCCGAGCCACTTTCTTTCTTTCTTCCTTTCTTTCCCCTCTCTCTCTTTCTTTCATAATAGTTTATCGTTTTCGAATAGCCTTAAAAGTTACTATCATTAGTAGTTTTATACGATATGCCAAGGAATTTAGGGAATTTAGGGTGTTTTGTACTGTCTACCCTAAACTAATATTTACTAGAGAGCTACTAGAGTAGCCTACAATAGTTAGTAGGTGATAATATGGTTAAATTCACTCCGGTGGGATGTATGTATAAATCCCCTGTACAATTGCCTATTCTACTGAGATTGCCAAAGAGCAATCGTGTGGGCCCGGGGTAGGCTCGGCTAGAGCTCAAACTACAATGTTGCGACAATATCTCTCCCTCGAATGTTTAGTAGAGCCGCATCAGTTGTCTCAACGCAGCTGCTTCATCGCCCGCAGAAACGATTCCTCTGCCTCTCCTGTATTTTATCCATCACCTCTCAGCTCCGCGTCGCCTACCACGATTTTATTTTTTACCACACTATCAGTCCTGTCCCGCCTCTCTGACCCTAGCACAGCTGCTGGCGCGACCGTTCCGGACATCAACGGCCGTCGCATGTGCACTGTCACCGCTCAAGGCAGCCAACCGAATGACGTCTCCAACATAGAAATATGGTAGCCTTTGCCGTGTGCGGAACCGGCAGCACTGTCGTCTTCCCCAGGGACCAGAACTACTGGAGTGCCGAGAGCATCAACTCATCAGTCAAAGATTTTCGCATCGATTGGAAGGGACAGTGGACGGTAGACACATACTGGAATACAGTCTTGCTTTCCTTTTTTGCATCCCTTGTGGTATGCTACTTGATCTATGCTGATGACATGCTTTGAGTAGACTAGCGTTTTATCCTTTGGAATGTGATTATTGTTCTCATCAACATTACGAGGAGCCATCTTTGTAGTCCATCAACATCATGAATGGAAAGAACATATTCTTCTGCAATATTTACGTTAATGAGGTTGCACGACTATTTGCAAGTGTTATACCGGCGTTAGTACATCGATCGTGATGGCGAACTAGACTATTAATTCCTAGGTTTCGCACTCCACGGTATTAGCTCTTCACCAAGATAGAATGGAGAAGCTAAGTCCATATCATAGACTGTTGAAACAAATTTCAGATTCGTTTCTTGCAATTATGCTTTTTGGCCTACGGGCTTTACACTTTATTGCTATTCTCATTATTGTTCAATTTAATGGTCAGTGAGCTACAAGACTCTGCCAAGACCAATCAACATCGTTAAGCTTCATGGACATAAAACTCGAAAAAAACAATATACGATTTCCGTCATCTCTATACAGCTGCAGCTTGCTTAAATTTAAATTACAATAATCCTGAACATGTGCAAACGTTTGCGAATCATTCGATAAGCTGGATCCTATCCACTTCACTATTGAAATGGGAAGCGGTCAAAACGTCTATCCCAACTCTGTCATAAAGATCATCTGAAACATCCATAGCCTTTGGTCTTATAGGTTAGACATAACGCACTACATCGCCTTTTGGCTTTGTCTTTCTCTGTTTTCCGACGGTGATGCATTTCCAGTTGTCCTTACTCGAAGCCGACTCAACGATCACATCCAATGTGACCCTTCGAGCAGGTATGGTTCTTTGGTAATGAACTTTATCTCATCTGCAACGATAATTCCGAAGCTGTTATCGGATGGTAAATCGGTGAATGGATTTTCTTAGGTCACCTGTCCAATCGATCTCGCCGAAAGGAGCCGTCACTATTTCCCACTTGTCATCAAGCTTGCGTGTTCTCTAATTCCATTAGAATTCTTTTTTTAACATAAGAAAGACTTGAAAAAGAGCGTGTTAAGCTTACTAGCTACTAAAATAATATCGATATATAAGTTTAACATTTCTTTATTATTACAAGTGTAACAGTTTATTTATAAGTATTTTATTGATATAAACATAAATTTCCAAAAGTTATGCTTCTTTATGGGGAATTCCTATGCAGATCAGGGGGGCTATTCGGGGTAGACCGCACTAGCGTCGACTTGTGTATGCGCCCCCGGTTTATCTTGAGTGGGGGATACCCTTACCAGAGGAGGTCCACCAAGCACGGACCTAGATCCGACGAGGGCAACAAGGGTGCAAATTTGGTACCAAAAAGACCAAATAATGGCGCATCTCCAGCGGCTCATCTCCCACGGCTTTCGGGACCTCTTTCAAGAGCTAAATGTCGCGTCACCCAACGCCAACATCGATGGCTGGACTGACCTAGTGTGATGAATATAGTATCGGAGCTAGACAAACCCGGATCGTATACAGGACTGTTGCCAGGGCTTATGCTAACACGTTATGCTAGCTCTACGAAGACTATCAATGCTAGTTGTACTGAGCTGAAGTGGCGGAAACTGAATTCGCAAGAATAGCTTGATAGGCTTCACCTATGCTTAGATAGATGCTTAGATCCATTACTAGGGTAATTACTGTCTATGTAGAGTAATAAATAAATACATATCCATTCATTCCCCCACTGATAATTCCTGCATCACTAACCCCTTGTGATCTATCAGTGACCAACTATGCCAGCCGCCAGTGTTTCTTCCAGCTGTGCAATTGGTCGTTCGAAACACCCAGTACTGCCTGAGGGGTGAGTTGATGAACACAAGCTGTTTGTTTCGTGAAACAGGTCACAGGAAGGGCGCCTAGTTCAGGCAAATTGTCAGCAGAATGGAGTGGATTGATCTTGGGATTAGGACGGACGAGGACTTACTAAGCAAGAGCTTTTCCAGTCTATGCTGGAGATTTTGCGATTATGCGAAGTCTCTGCCAATGTCCTCCACTTGCTTTCGGTAGCACTCCTGATCTTCTTCCCCGTCTCCATGATCAAAAGGCTAATGATCAAAGCGCGGGTCATGCTGCTTTTCTGCCAAATACGCATCGAACTGAGCCTTCTTCCGTTCCAGGAATTTATCCTTCCTAGCAAGTATCGTCGTGTCTAACATCGCCTCGCCTAAGCCATCCTTATGTAGAGTCTCCCAGTAGATTTCGTCGACGTCGAAGCTGCTGCGCGATGCAAGATTGAACCAGAAACGCTCGCTGACCCACGAGTCCCGCATTCGAGCCGAGAGGCGTAGTTCTCTAGCTGGGAGGGGTGATTTGGCCTCGACTTTCTCCATTGCGCGGATGAACTGCTCCTTCCGCGGCTCGAAGACCTCCAGGAATTTCTGTTTTCCCTCGCTTACTAAGATGCCCGGCTGCCCAAGTATTAGCCACCACGGTAGATCATAGGCAAATTGAGCCGGCATGACATTCGTAAACTCGAAGTCGAGCACAGCGGTTATGCGCATCGTCTTAGGGTCAACAAGCATATTCGAAGGCCGCAGATCGTCACAGAAGAGCCGGAATGGCCCGGAATCGTCGATGATTCCGTGCGAAGGAATTAGCTTGGCGAAGCAGTGACGCGCAACGTACCGGTTCCAGATGGTGTCTTTAGCTTCGAACGCTATATTGCGCTGTGTGTCCAAGTTCGTCTGTAGGCATTGCGCGCGCGCTGTAAAGTAATCACTAGCACGACTGAATGGAACCATGGTCGTGAAGTGGTCGGCGGGAAAGCCAGCAAAGGTGACAACTTCATTCATGTCGTAGGTTAGTGGGGGTCCAGTAACAGTCCACTCGCCAGATATGGTGTCTTTGGAGATTGTACCAATGTGCGGGAATGTCAAGCACGAAATCTCTAGTATGAAGCCAGCGATCTGTTCGTAAACAATGCTGAGCGTTGCCTCGTCAATATTTGGATTCAGAATGGCAGGATCCGCCTCGTTCTCGGTGGGGGTTTTCAGAATATCACCGAGATTTTCCCCTTCCATAAAACCCTCGATTATGAAAGGTCCCAGCTGCTGCGGACTCTCTTCAGTGAGACCCCAGTGATACACACGTGGAACGGGGATGCTCGTATGTTCGTAGAGGTAGTCTATGACCATGACCTCGTCCTTAACTTTCTTGTCTCGCCACGGCCCGTATATCTTCCCTGGGAATGGAAAGCGAATAAGAACACGTTCGCTGGTCTCGACATTTTCAACGGCGATGCTGAGATTGAATGAGCCTTTGAAGTAATCGAGGAACCTTCCGGCCTGGTTCCATGCCAGACAGTTATCAACAAAGGTTACAATATCGTTTTTCGCATCAATGACTCTGCGTATGAATGCCATTTGCGCTTCCTGGGCGTCTTTCTGGGCGATGAAGTCGAAGGATGTCATCTTGTGGGGGAAAAAAAACTAAAAAGATAGGACGCGAAGATGGGAGTGGAAATTGGTGGGCAGAAGATGATGAGAATGAGAAAAAGTAATTAGAAGAGAAAGAGAACGATGGGGTTGGTCGTGGGGCAACGGGGACCTTTAAGCGGCAGGGCAAAGGACCCAGCCCCTTGCACACACCAATAAATACACACATCTAACTATGATCAAGCTAACACGAATATATTAGGTCCACTGGCGTTTTTTACGAAGATGATGCACAAATAATTCAGCGATGCCTTGAGGTTTCATGCATCACGTCATAACAAGCATTAAGGCGTTTCTGGAAAGAGAAGGGCTTCCTCATCAAATCCTGAATAGCAACACAATGGAACCCGTATCTGTTAATCCAAATCTGTCTGAGCTGGGGAAGTATGGCTAAACAAGCTTGTTTGTATTTGTGTTCACTTATTCTGAATGAGTGTGATTGTGCAAATATCAGTACGGATTTTAAACGAGTGACAACATAGTCGTCAACCATTCGCGACCAATCTCACTTGCTATCGGCAAACATAGAAAAAGCCAACCCAAGAAACCAATAAAAGAAGACTTGTTTCCTCCACACGGCCCACTGTGAGCATGATGATTCAGTTGGGTTCCTCATTCCCGATTAGTGAGGCCGGTAGATTAGGTAGTTGCAATATACCTCTGTCAGTTCAGGGGTTCTCAGACACCCTTGCGACGATTTTGCTGGGAGACAGTCCCGCCATCTTGTGACATCTTCTTCATATTCTCCTTCTGCCTCAACTCCTCTTCCTTGCGACGCTTCTCCATGGCAGCCTCGCGGGCCTTCTGACTGTCTTCGCCTTTCTTGACAAGCGCGTCCAATTCGTCGTTTTTGATGATACGATTGCTCATCTTGTCGGCTCTAATGATTGCTTTCGTGGTGAGGCTTAGAATTTCCTGAAGTGGAGAGGTCTTATGAGTGTGCAAGAAATGATGATGAGATTTGATGGTAGCAACGAGGTTGTTAAGTTGGAGGACGAGAGGCTCGAGCTGAATTTATACCCATTTCTCGTGTAGCGAAGCAGACACAAACATTTTGTGAAGCCGGAGTACCCTTCCCAAGCTCTGCCCGTCATCAATCCGGTCTCCTCTCCCCCTTCTCAGCTGCAAGCATCTGCATTATTGCGGTGGAATGATGTAAACATTCTAATGTCGTTAGCAACATTAACAATCCCTGTGGGTAAGTGGCTTGTCCCCGGAGAAGGAGGCTGGGAAATGGCTACTACTATAGCACATCCAAGGAAACCAAATGCCTTGCAGGCAAAAAGACCACAGCGCTGGACAGAATGTTTCTCAGGCAAACTAATAACTTTTACAAACTTAAATGCCGTCACGACTGCCCCGCAAGACAAATTGCTACACGGACCAGATGGCTGCTTTCCGAAATTGCACGTCTTGTAAGCACAGTAACAATTCCCCAGGGACAAAATGTGCACAGGCTTAGATGGCTGTTCCACTAGCCATAATTATGACAGTTTCTACAGTTGATATAGAATACTGTTATAGTGAAGGTTTGAAATGACACACTAAAAGGAGGAGCCTAAATCTACTCGAGCATAGGATAGTAAATATGGTACTCGCATAAGCGTGGGATCGTAACTGTAACGCTCTAAGCGTGAAATGATAGTACAAGTACTGTTAAGTAGTATATAAAAGTCTAAATCTACAAAAGAGAATATCGGTGTATAGAAAGTGGACATATACCCACTGGCTAAGTCACGTGATTATTACCTCTTAAGTCAAGTGATTCAAGAGCTCGTCGCCTTAGTGTACGGAGCGTTCCTTATACACTATGGCCATTTATAGTCATTCATGTTATTATATAATTATATTTATAAATCTCGTTTATTTAATGTATTTTAAAAGTTTATCTTTATAATTTTCCTTTTATAATTAATATACATTATTAATATAACCTGAACTGATTATATTATTAATAATTTTATAACTTAATAAAAGAATTATTTTAATTTATATACTTATAATTTTTTATTTATTCAAGTAAATTTATGTTTTTGTTTGATATATTAAACTTAACCTTTACGTTGTGACGATTATACTATCGGGTTGCACAACCACAAATAATATAATGCAAGGGGTTTTATGCTAACAAGATATGCTAGCCGCAAAGAGAAGACTATAGAGATAGACCTTCAGAGTATACTGAGCAAAGAGATTCACAAGTGTAGTCGTCAAAGCGTGAGCTTCACCTATGGGTAAGATAGATGCTTAGATTGATCACTGAAGTAATGACTGTCTATGTAGAGTAGGAAATCCATCATTATTATATCCATCCATTCCTTCACTGATATTCCTTGGAGCGCTGGGAGCGCGATGCTCCTGTCGCTCCTGGAGCGCTTGGAGCGCGGCGCCTTCATCGCTCCTAGAGTCGCATGAAGCGCCGTCCCTGTGTCGCTCCTAAGTCACGTGACCCAAAGTCCTGTGCTGTCTTTGTCTAATAGAATCTTAGCAAGGGTGACTGGCTGCCCCATGCTTCCTTTCTCCACTTCAGGCTTGGTTCCTGACCTTCGTTCGTAACATACGTATTGATTATAAAACTATTGTAAATAATAAACAACTACATTAAAACTTGAATTAAAACATAAATTTTGAGTTTAAAATAAAGAAATTTTAATTTCTCTTATCGTTTTAACATATTACTAAGGCTGTACGGATGGAATCGTTGTAAGGTGTACTCCTCGGTCACGGAGAGGATGACCATGCCCTACTACAGGCTCCAAGTCAGCAACCTCAAGACTATTCCTCCTACTATTAGCAGCGCTGTTGTTTCGACTGGCGTTACGGCTGGCGTTCCTGCTGGCGGCATGTTTGCTCGCATAGTACGAACTTCTCCGTGAGCTGGGCCCGAAACGATCGCCACTGCCAAGCGCACCTGGACGCTTTGGGTGGCCTGTCGAGTCACTTGTGGGAGTGGCAGTACCAGGAGTAACGGGATGCGACTTCGTACCGTTATTGTTGGGGCTGACATTCCGGCTGGTGGTCTGGCTGTGTTCAGTGTCACGACCGCGCTCTGAAATACCTGGCTTGCTAGCATGGCCGGGCTGCTCGGCGTTGGATCGTGTGCGGACCATACTGAGGCGTCGGCCGCCTTGTTCCGAGGCACCCGAGGCGAGAGTCTGTGCGAAGGGCGACCTCTTGCGAAGTACAGGACCCTTCCAGTAAATTACATAAACTGCTGTGACCAGGAGGAATGAGATACAGAATAGGATTGTCGAACCATACTGAAGGTTCATTCCCTTCTCGGCGCCGATATTGGTGTAGAACGGAGTAGCAGGGACGGTAAGTACACCAGCCAAGAAATCTCGAGACCATCCATTACCTCCAGTGGCAGACGCTGAATAGGGCCCGTAAGCACATATCATATAATCGATCGTAGCCATGTAGATCGAATAGTTAGCGATACCAATGATGGCGGTTCCAAACATTGTTCCGATCCAGTGAAGAGGAGGTCCAGAACTCGTCCAAGCGAAGATGATCAGGCCGATGGGCAGGCACGGCGCGGTCCACAAAAGCCACCACAGGCGATCCTCATACTGGGCATGTTCGTCCGCGGGATTTCGCGCGCGAGCTGCCTTGTTGCGTTTGATTGCAGGGATGAAAGACAGCCATGCAATCACATAACCAAGACCGATAGGAATAAATGCTAGACCAATTTGGTAGGCATTGAAGCCCCACTGCTTGTAGACCAGTGCAAACGACTGAATCTGCATAAAGATCAATGCATCCGCGAAGCCAGAGAGAAGCGACAAGGTGAGAACGATAGGCTCTGTCAAAAACATACGGAATGGTCGAAGCCATGTGTACATGAGTTCCTTGAGTGTGAAGCGATCCCAAAATGATTCGATTTCGTTAGGACCATATACATCAGCGACGCCATCCTTCCTGCGCTGCCGGGCGATCTTGTCAATCATGATTGTCGTTCGGGTTTCGGGGACCGTCAGGAGATGGAGGATCTGCACAAAACCACCAAAGATGAGCTGGATCCAAATAGTCCATTGCCAGGCGAGATATTGCTCAACGAAACCGCCAATAATGGGCCCAAGAATTGAACCGCCGACGGAAGAGAACACAATGTAGGCCACAGCGTACTGTTGGTGATCCGAGTCAAACATATCAGCTATCATGCCCAAGGTAACACTGCCGCCAGCGGATGACAGGCCGCCTAGCGCACGGCCAACAAGTAGACATCCAAAGTTTGGAGCCAGAGCCACGGGAAGGCACCATATGTTGACGAGGAACAGAGATGCTTGCAGGACTGGTTTCCGTCCGAACTCCTCAGACCATGGAGCCCACAGCTCACAGCCGAAGGCGTAGGCAACGAGGAAGATGGCAGCGCCCACACGCGCAGCTTGCTCGCTAACATTGAAATGCTCCGAAATGCCACCAAGTCCGTTGGAGTAGAGGGAAGTATTGAAGTTCATGGATGTTTGAACGAGGAAGATTACTGTTAATATCCACCATTTCTTCCATTTTGGATAAGCAAAAGCTAGTTCATCCTCGCAATCGTCCTCTTTCAGCTCGCGCTTTCCGCTTGCGATGGCATCTTTGTCAAACCTCTCGTTACGAGCGCCGACGGTTTCGTTGGCCGGCTTCAATGGGCGATGACTGTGTTCAGTGGATGACTGATCTTTCTCAGTTTGTGAGTTTTCGTTCATGGTCGCGGTTGCCCAGGTTCTTCAATGACACGGAACAACAAGGGTTTTGTGGCGGCATGTGTGTTGTGTGAATAGGACGGGACTTTGGCGGATGATCTAGGTAAGGGGCGAATACACTTTGGAATTTTCGTTCAAATACTATATATTGATACGGGGACTTGCAGAATATGTACTGCCCAGGAAACCCTCTATACACCTAGCGTAGTATGGTAAAAATCTACTATGTATGTATGGGGTTGGTGCTTGAACGTGTTAGTCTCACGCTATCCCTACCCTTGGCTGGGATGCGGGCACGGTGGATGGTTGCAGCATGCGAGATGACCCCCATAGACCCAGAATGATGTAATTGTACCGGCGCAAGGCTCAAAAGACTGCGAGAACTCGGTACTTTCTGAACGGTTGGCCGCAGAGATATACTAAAGTCCTACACGACCTTGCTTGTCTTTCGAACAGCCACACATGTCGTAGCAGGAAATTCCAAGTCCTCTATGAATAGCCGCTGTGCCTAATGGTAGACCTGGTCATAATGATAAGTGAGTACATGTGCACGCGACGAACAGCTGGTAGTTCTCCCTATTTCGTCTTACTGCGAAATCTGCAATGCGACCAGAGTCACGCAAGTGCAGGAGACCTTTTGGTATCCACTATGACGCAACTATCCGCTTTTAGATCCCCAGACACGCCTGAGTAGGTAAGAGCGGACCACAAGGCTGATTACGGATCATCAAAGTGCAGGAGGGTCTATCACCGCTGTGATCACAATTGTGCCATGAACCCACTGAGGATGGCAGGATGGGGGCCTTTGACTCGTGATCATGAGTGGTACTACAGTATATATGCAAACACGGCTGATGGTATGGGACAAGACGGGAAGATCTCATAAAACTTTGCGGGAATATCATCATTCCACATGAATACCGCTGACTCGTTGCAGCAACCAAGCAATGACAACGTTTCCTGGCTCGGTTCCGTTCCGGCTCTAAATAATAAGATCCTGGAGAAGCACCATCTGATCAATTTTTAGTTTCTGCATGCTGCTGATAATAATCCGGGGAGTGATGGGCAATGAGATTATGGAGAAGAATTGGTGCACGCAAGCACCAATTACGTGCTATTGACAAGCCGTTGTTCTTGGTTGTATTGTAATCGGTCCGGCGTTGCCGGCCCAGTCAAAAGAGTGGTGTCTCTAGCCGTGGAAGAGGTGGAGGTATGCATGGGGAATAGCACATGGAGCGAGAAACTTGCAGGTTATCGATTTCTGGACTGCGATTATAGAGCTTGAGGAATGCTTCAACCAAACTTTGTGGACGCGAACTATGATGCGGCGAAATTTAAGCAATTGCCAAGGACAGGTCACAAGGCTTCGGAGGCATTACAGTGGGTTTAAGGCATTCCATATATCGTGCGGGATGACGGCGTTCGCTGATGGTTGCTAGGCACTTGGCAGATACGTGGGTCAAGTATTTCACATGGAATGCTCGCAGCGCGTGATATCAGACTTTTCTGACTTTAACAGATCCGACGAACTGCCTACCAGGAGTTGTTCCTACTACCTAAGCTTGCATGATACTAGTATTAGAATAATAAAATTCCTTTGCAAATTGTGTTACGAGATACTTCTGCGATAGATCTATGCCAAGCATTACCGGCAGCGCAAGGTAAGTTACCCTATTTCCACCTGCCCCTTCGACATATCAGTATATTTTCGCCAGTTAGTTGATATCATTTCGCAAGTCTTTGATTTGACTGCAGGATCTCTCACGCGGCATCTACCTGACAATGTAGCTCACGCCGGCCCGATAAACTCGTGTAGCCGAACACTTTCGAACTATGCGGAGCCTCGGCCAAGCGAGAGCCTAGACATCACACAGAGGTTTTGTCATCATTGGAGGTGCCACAAGCGTTCAATATGGATGTACGTTGAGTCCTGGAAGAAGCAGAATCTAACAGTTGATTCTTCAGAACTTGGCATGCTAATAAGAACGACACCAAATGTGAAACACAACAAACGAACAGGACATCTGCCGTAAATCACTTTTCCGCAATCGATCGGGCTTATGTCAAGCTCAATGTCCGACGTCAAAATCTTGGCTGACTTGACCAACAATCACCAATCGCGTACCGATAATTGATTTCGCAGGTTAGTTCGATGACGTCTAACGCTTGGCAACAGCTTATTTCAGCCAACAGTGCAGCTTGAAATCCGTCATTAAGTGCCATAGTTCATCGGGAAAACCCATTTGCGGGAAAGATGACGAGGGGAAAAGGTGATTCGAATTGTAATGAATGCCCGCATCGACCCAGAATCTAGGACGCGATATCAACAGATAGAGCACTGAGATGAAGATGGAGATAGTGCAGGAAGAGGTAAGTGTTTAGTGTTTAGGCCTTGGTGGATATTTGATGCTTGTTGTTTATTTTACACCGATTATAAGCTTGGCATGATGTCGAACTCTATTAGTGTTCATCAACGCCTGCAACGGTCTGCGACACACCGCCGCTGAACATCAAACCATTTCCAATCATTTCGAACGAACGATCGAAGTTGAGGTTTCACCCACACATTCTTGGCCCAGCTGCACGGCAAACTGGTGGAGGGTCTGGAAACACCCCTGTGTTATTATTATTTAGTGGTCTCAGAGCAAGTCCCAGTGGATGAACAAAGCAACTTCAGTGGATGAACAAAACAACTTATAGCGACATTGATTGTATGCTGTCGAAACGGAATTATTGACTAAACTCGAAGAAACGGGCAGTCTAAGATGTGTGTTCCGTCATGCGAACCGCGAACCTTGGCTGGCTGGCTTATCTCACAAAGATTGCTAACCAGCTATTTCCATGTAATTCAATCAAGCGCCGAGGGTGGTTTCCCCCCCCCCCCCCCCCCCCCCTCTTTCCCCCTGGCACGATCGTTGTTCTCAGTACGTGTACAATCATAGAGATTTAGGTTAGTGCTACTAATAGCTCTTTGGAACATCATTGGTCTCCAGCATCCTCCCCCTTCATCCTGCACTTCCTCTTCGTCATCAGTCATCTGCAATTCCATATGTCGCGATAAGAGTATCTACACGTACCCAATAATCAAGAATCACAAGCAAGACCCACTAGAAACTCAAGCCATTAGCGTCATCCAAGCTCTTAGCTTCTGGAGACGCGCCAACTTTCAAGTGCTAGAGCTTCCAACTTTTAGTGTTCCAGGTCTGCGTCCAATTGACGTGAGATTCAGTTAACGCAATAACGATTGAGAGAGACCTTTACGTAGGTAGTCTTCGTTGCTCTCAGCTACTGCTCTACGTTGGACGCTCGCTCACCTTATCCAAGTAAGGGACCCGAGTCAACGTGTTTCATATTTCTCACAACAAACCCACACAATCGACAGCCCGGAATTTGCTTCCCAACAGAACCACTGCTCGGCCGTCTATTTTGATAGCACCACGAGCAGATGAAGAACAGGTCGGTCCCCGTGGACGACACCACGAGTTTCATCATGGATGGTAAAGCAAACAGCCACACCAACGGCTCTCTGAATGGCGGCAACAAGACGACCAACGGCGTCAACAATGCAATCAGCCGTCACAGCCACAGCGCAACACCCAGAAGGAATACACCATCAGCAAAGTCCAACTCAAGTGTCTTGAGTCGTCTCCTTAGCCTCGCCGCCAGACTATCCATATGGTACTCCATCCTCACACTTCTCTTCCGCTGCCCTGCCACCTTGGAAGCCTGCAATGAGACAACGCCCAAGGTTTGCAAGCCGTATTTCCAGCTCAAGCAGGCAGTCACGCCGCATGTCACCCCATACTACGACGTGTATGCCGCACCTTATGTAGATCTGGCAAAGCCCTACTACGACACTGTCGACCGCGCCGTCGTAACCCCAGCTCGGACATACGCCGTCAAGTATGGCGGTCCCCAACTCCAAAAGGCACAAGCTCTTGGTCAATCGCAGTGGGAGAAGAGCCTGCAGCCCCAGCTGCTGAAATACCAGTCACTCGCAAAGACCCAGTATGACCAAACCGTCGCGCCCCATGTCAACAAGGCTTCTGATATTGTAGCACCATATTACGATATCGCCCGAATCAATGCCTTCCAGACCTACCACGAGCTGGTTGTGCCTTCGTACTACTTCGTCCAACCTTATGCTCTCCGAGGTTACAACCATGCTTCGGTCTTCACCACCAAGACCGCTGTCCCCTCCACTCTGTGGGCCTGGAACAAGACTTACGTCTTCCTCGACTCGACCGTCTGGCCTCACGTGAGGCATGTCTATGCCGCCAAGGTTGAGCCTCAACTCCACCGAATCGGGGATCGTCTGGGTCGCTACAGGGGCATCAAGTCCAAGTCGACTGAAGACACAGTGACGTGAGTTTTATCCACACATCTATCGCAGATGCCATTGCACATTTTCGAACCGACGACGTGAGGTTTTGCTAATAATCACCATGACCAGTCATGCCACACAAGCTGTCAAGTCCACCTTCACCAAGCCCTCCGCTTCGATCGCTGCCACCACCGCCCCTGCTGAGACAACTGTCGACGTCGAACCCACTTTTGCTTCCGTACCGACCGCCGCCGAGTCAGAGGCCCCCAGCCCAACAGCTGATACCAACGTCGATGAGACCCCGGTCACACTCAGCAAGCAAGAGATTAAGGATAAGGCTGCTAAGGAAGTTGCTGATGACCTTGAGTTGTGGCAGGGGAAGTTTACCAAGGCTGCAGATGAAGGTGCCTCTGAAATCGAGGAGCGAATCGAAACTCTGGCAAACGAGGTGATTGAAGGCGAGGTTCGTGGCAAAGGTCTTCCATTGGTTTCCGAGCTCAACACCACTGTCGCCAACGAAATTGCGGGCCTGAAGAAGACTATCTTGTCCATCTTGAACAAGCACAAGGAGAACGGAAGCCCTGATCAGTTTGAGGATGAGGTCAGTACTGCTGTGCGAAGCGCTGGTCTGAAGATTAAGGACAAGGCTCAGGGCATCCGCACCTGGCGCGAGTCCTATGAACAGCAGGTCGAGGTTGCCGTCACCCACGCTGCGCAGGACCATGTTCGCATTCTTGAAAGTATCCGTGATCTGGCCCTCCAGAAAATCGGGATGAAGTGGGCTTGGATGGATGGCGTCACTTACAAGCACTGGCAGAAGTTCCATGAGCTAAGAGAGAAGTTTGACGAGTGGGTTGAGGATCTCAAGCGTCTGGTCGTTACGCACCCTGGTCTCAAGGAGGCGCAGATTGCTGGCAGTGATGTTGAGGCCCAGGGAATGGCTATTGCCGGTGAAGCTGCTCGGGAACTCGCAAGCCTGAAGCAGGTTGCCGCCTGGAAGGCCGTGGCCGGTGACTACACTGACGACTTTGATGCTTCCACCACAAAGCGTGCTGCTGAGGCTGCCCGACAACAGGCTGCTGAAGCCGCTGAGGCTATTAAGAACGCTGCAGCATCTGTCCAAGAGGGCGCTCAGAAGGTTGCAGGCAAGTTGGAGAACCATGTCAAATCTGCGAGCGAGTCGGTCGGTGAGGGTGTGTCGAGCGTCATCCCCAAGGGCACCTCCACGAAGACCATCTCGGCAGATGAGACCGTGACTGCTACTGTTTCTCTTTCCGAAGCAAATGACGAGAATGAAACCTCTGCTATCCCTGCTTTAGAGAGCCTGACTGGAGAGCCTACCCACCGCGCTACAGATCTGGCTTCGGATGCCGCTGAGACCGAGACGCCCGCTAGCGCACCGGAGGCTACCAGCGCCGCATCTGAACAACCTCTGCCAACCTCGGACGAACTCAATGGTCCTGAGCAGATCGAGGAGGATATCGTTGTGACGCCCGATGCGCCTGACTATGAGCCACCGGTCCAATCAGCAACGACTACCATCAAGCCAGCACTGTTCGGAGCTGCTGCACAATCGGTTCCATCCAGACAACCCATTCTAGACATTGATACCGACGACATTGGTTCTTCCATCTCCAGTGCTGCTTCTGCAGTGCAATCCGACTACCCTCACAGCATCACGTCGGCTGCCCAGTCAGCCTACACGGCTGCCATCGCAGAGGCTGCAAACCAATACTCCCGTGCCCTCTCTGCTGTCTCTGTCCAGATTAGCGGCGAGCCCAAGCCTGCTCATGAGCAAGCTCTCAGTTCGGTATCGAGTGCCTACTTCGGCGCGCTTGCTGGTGCAAACTCTCGTCTCAACGACGCCTTGACAGCTGCGTCTACTGGTGTGTACGGGACACCTACTACAAACTGGATACCAGGTCTGCCTACTCTCCCATCCCTCGACTGGAACAAGGTGCCGAGCTCGGCATCGAGTGCATACTACGAGGCTCTGGCAGCTGCCAACTCTCGCTTGAATGATGCCGTATCAGCTGGTTCCGATGCCGTCTACGGAAGCTCTACCACGGGCTGGACGGATGCATTGCCAACGATCCCATCTGTGCCTTCTCTAGACTGGGAGCGAGTCCAGTCGATTGCTCAACAAAACTTTGATGACTCCATCCAGTGGGCTGGAGAGAACTACGAGAGTGCCAAGGTGGCCATCGGGCTCGCTGAACCTACACCCAGCACGGCCGCTGAGCGTGTTCAGAAGCTGTCAGACCAGGCCAAGCACAATTACTATGCTGGTCTCGGTGTCGCACATGCTCGTTACTCGGAGTTCATTGCGGCTGCTTCCACTGCCATGAGCTCTTTGACTGCTACACCGACGCCAACGGACGTCCAAGGATCGGCAAGCTCTATTGCTTCTGTTGCCACTGAGTCTGCCGGATCCGTCGTATCAATCGCTGGAGAGTCGGTATCGTCTGCGGCTGCTGCCGCTAGTGATGCTGCTTCTTCTTTGGCATCATCTGTTGGCGATGCCACCTCCAATGCTGGCGATTCAATTGCAGAGAACTGGGACTACCTCGTCAGCCAAGTCAGCTCTCAGATCTACGGTGTACCTACCCCCACTCCTTGGTACGAGAACTTTTATGCTGCAGCTAGTGATTACGCGGCCTCTGCTACCAATGTCGCTGCCGATTACGCTTCCCACGCCGGGGAGTATGCTGCAGAAGTAACTGATGCTGCCGGGTCCTATGTTGCTTCTGCCGGTGACCTGGCTGCAGACAACGTTTCATCTGCGACCTCACTAGCTGGCGATTATGCCCAGTCAGCATCCTCGGCCGCGTCTGAGCAATACGCCATTGTCGCATCGTATATCTCGGAGCTCATCGTCGGAAAGGAACCTACCTTTTCCGAGTCGGTCTCATCTCGCTTGTCGGAGCTCTACGGTCTGGCAAGCGCCACAGCTGCCAGTGCTGCAAGCCATGTCACAGACAATGTTGCCTCTGCAGCCAGTGCCGCTGTTGAAGCCGCCTCTACAGCAACCGAGGGCTTGAAGGAAAAGGTTGAGAACCTGCGAGATGAACTGTGAACAGCTCGTCGCGCCAACAATCTTTACAAACACAAAGATAAGAGGATATGAGTAATGATTGGGCCATGATCAGAGGGAATGCGACACCAATGCCCTGGTGTAGTAGAACTAAATTTTCACTTTCCACATGACTCTTTTATTATTGATCAAATACATATCCAGAACGATCAACTGCGCTTTACTTATGTTTCCTTCTCATGTATTACGAAATGGCGCAATCGCAAGTATTCAGAACTCGGAGGGCTGCCGATCATCTCTAATGACAACATTGATATTGGCTCATGTGGCGATGAATCAGGTATACCTTGGACATTGGGTGAAAGTCTGTGGTGGCATGAAGGCAGTGTTACCTCAACCTTGCTAGTAATTGACTGGGTGTCCGGACTTGTCGGCAACGGTAAATTTCAAAGGAGGATGTAATGGCGGTTGATATGGGATATGAACTTTAGCGAATGTACGTACTGCAGGATCTGATCTGCTTCACAGCTTGAACATGTCAAATGATGTGCACTTGTTCGTGCCTTGACAGCGTGTGTTCTATACGTTTGGAAGCTGCTCTTATCCAATCACAGTGAATTTTAAATATATCTCCTGATGTTGGCTAAATTGAAAAGTGCGGAAACACCATATCGAGCAGCCTCGTTCGTCGTGATCCACGACGCTTCTTGCCCATCGTTGAAGTACTCGGGAGCAACAGCTTTGGTCACAGTCCAGTCATGGCTGTTGTCGTATCCGCCACTATTGTTTCCAAAACCCGCACCGCTAAAGAATTGGTCCCAAGCTGCCGTGGCCAGCTCATCGCTCATTTCTTTCACTGCAGCGAAGGCTGTGATGGTGGAATGACTTTGCCTCCAACCCGCAGAGGCAGGAAACTCGAAGCCGTATTCATTGAGCTGTATCTCGCTGCCACCATTATATGCTCGGCAGTAGGAAAGCCAGACTTTCATAAACTCGGCGACAACCGCTGGGTACTCGTCCTTCGCATAATCTAGAAGTTCCGTAAAGATTTCGGGAAAGCCGAACAACATCGACAGGTGCGAAATCGCGTATCTTGGCGTGGGTGGTGGACATCCTCGTATCTCACCCGTTGAGGGATTCAGCAAGACTGCGTTGTTACCGACACCATGCGTTAAATTAGAGATTCCTTCCAACATTTTGATCAGGAGATCTCGTGCTCGTACCCACCCTTCCGTCCTTCTCTCCCAAGCACTCAACCAGGCTGCAGCCAGTGGTCCGCAATCAAGACCGATGTTGGCCATGGCGAACCCCTCTGGAATTCCGGAATGCTCTTGCACCTTACGATGCGAGTCCAGACCCAAAAGAGCGAGCTGGGAGTCCTGCAGTTCCGAAATTAGATCACCCGTTCGTTCGTCGCCAGTCAGATAGTAGTAGATTCTTCTAAACAACACGTTCGAGATGCGGAGTTGCTTCGAACTGTCGCTCCAGTGCTGCACGCCATGACGGGTCCCGAAGCCCTTGAATCTTCCAGAGTGATATACGTCAACTTCACCCGTATGTCGCGTCATGGCCTCAGCCATCTTGAATACGTCCGACCGTCCTGTGTGCAGGAAGTAGAGCCACAGCCAGAGATCGGTCGACAGCTCCGAGTTGTCCCAGGCGAAACCGCCGACATCGTACCGCCAGGCGTGTCGGTATGTGTCATAGGTGTGTTGCACGTCGCCGTAGTCCCAGAACCCATACCATCTGTGCTGCTCGACCTGACCTTGGTAGAACGAGAACAAAAATTCTAGATTCTTCTCAATCGTTTCTTCTTTTTCGCTCGGCGAATAGTTCAAGACGTGATGGTCGGGCGCCCAACACCCATGGAAGACACCTGTGGAGTGCATGTATTCTAGGTTTGGGATGAGGCGAGGAGGATTTCTGACTGAAGATGAGAAGTTGCGGAGCTCTGCATTTGATGGTGTTGTTTCGTATGGTCGCAAGTAAATGATGTTGGTTCGTGCGATACCGTTTGCTGTGGCGAATCCCGGCTCGTAATCTTCGTATGTCACGTTTAAGCCCTCGAGCTGTTTCGCGTATGTGTCCATCCCCAGCCCGTCATGATATGGCATCGTCTCCAGCGGTTCTGCAAGGGGAGAGTAGAGCCAAATTGTGATGGTTCCTTCATGTATGGTGAGGTTGTTCAGATCTAGCTGTGTCGGATACCGCTCCCAGAAATCAGACATGCCGACAGCCAGGCCGCCTGTTCTTGCTGAGCCAACGTACGCTATGCCGTCGGCTCTGGTGCCGGCGTTGACTTTGACCCAAGAATGTCCCTCTTTGGTCCGCTTCTTGATAGTAAACCCGTCCGATGACAATTGTGATAATGTGTAGTCGCTCCACGATGGGATATACGAGAGTCCCCTTCGCACCTCGGTCTTTTCCCACGCCTCCTCTTTCAGGTCGACAGGCTTACCAGCTGTTTGGTCAATTCTGTTTTTCACCGTTGGACCGAATCTCAGTCCAGAGAGACCCTGAACCTCTTCTTTCAATATACCCCCATTAGAGCCACCCAGCCGGATATGTCTATTGTATAGTTCTGCGCCTTTTAGAGGTACGCTAAAACGAATACCTAGAGATGTGAGTGCTTTACTGGCTTCAAGATCGTGGATGAAGGTATGCACAATTTTCACAGTCGGCGCATTCGAGTATATACAAACTCGGACGTCAAATGGGAGATGCTCCTGCCCTTCAGATGAGACAACCACGCCTGATACTTTGACTACAGCTCTGTCAGATGTTGCATTCTCGATTTGCACTTTTTTGACGACCGTTGAGTAGACAGCATTGTCGACTGATGCAATCACTGTGGCCCCAGAACAGATGACCTGACCTTTCAGCGAGACCTCCTCAAGCAGAGACGGGCTGCCAGGATTTGCGAATCTGACTCCAAGTCTGTGGTCATTAACCACATGAAGGCTCTCAGCGCTTCCATCTACGACAACGGCGACTCGCTTGTCGACCTCGCCCGCTTTAACGACATAGCTTTCACAGTGATCTATGTTCCCGCTCACGGAGTGGGCTGTCCACTTGAGGGATCCATCAGGCCAGAAGGCTATCTCCTGTGAAGCAAGCGGCCATTCCTGACCGCCTCCTCGGATAACAAACGTTTGGCCGGTCCGGTAGAGGTTTTTCGGCCATGGCATACCAAAAGAGGCGCCGCTCAGCAGTGCGTCCAAGTCACCCGCGGGAGTGAGCCATTGCACCTTTGCCTCCATTATTGCATCGGTGCAACGTGCTTATTGCTTTTCCCCAATATGACGATAAGCTGACCCGACATGCAGAAGATACTGTTCAAAAAGCAATGACGGCGACTCTAGAGATGTTAGTAATGACTTGCTATAAGAAAGGCTGAGCACATGGAACGATTGATACTTAATTGTACACCAACCTTTCTCAGTCATTTTCCGCGTGATAAGCACGAACAGCAGAGTCCACAATCACGACATCGCATTAGTCCGCCTTGAAAGTGGGCCACTGCTTGGAAGATGCGAAACAAGCAGCATGGCTCGGCTAAGTGCTCCACAGCATCCAACAAATCCGAAAGCAGATACAGGGAGTCAGAAAAAGGTGATGTGAGCTGGCGGTCAAGGAATATACGATCACTTCACTATTACCAATAAATCGAACATCGTGATTTTAAAGAATCAAATCGACTAGCCATGGGTCTATCTTTCTTGCGCCCGGCCGAGCTTGGTCCGGCTCTGGCTTGGGCATGTTGGTTATGTTTAGGGTACAGTTCATAAAACACGAAAAGCTTAGAAGCAAAAGCTGAAATTTAACGGCTACGGCTAAGCCGTTGAAACTCGTGGGAAGCAGCATCAGAATATTTAGGTCCACCTACCTGCCACTTGCTAACAGTTTACATACGAAAAGTTTACTCTTTTCGTAGGGCTGTCCCATTTCTCCTTCGAGGACGTTAGAATGTATAATCACCCCCTCTGAACATGCAAACTACTCCTTCGATCGTTAATCGATACAGATAGCTAATCTCAGAAACCAGATGGGCTGGAAAATAAAGTTCGGACATCTCCGAGATGCTCATCGGTTCTCGTTGCTTGATCATATCAAGACTGAGACTACTCCCCAATCATAGCTTCGACGAAGACGACCGACCTAGAATCCCCAACCCATTCAGCATCTTCTCCAGCACCAGTTGGTTCCATTCATTGACCTCTGCGCGCGTGTAATATGCTGGGTTAAAGCAAGTATTAACGGACAGCCGGCCCTGCCACGCCCACATGAAGCACTCCAGCCACGGCCCAGTCACTGTATCACCAAACCAGACTTCCTCGATCCGCCAAATCCCTTTCTCCTCTACATCGGTATACGATGAACCAATAAAATTGTCTACCACCCCCAGACTCGACAAGGCGGGTGTGGTCTCCTCAAGCTGCGCCACGGTAAACTCTGGCACCATTGTGCGGATCATGGGGCCCAGCGCGCTCCACACCTCGGCGTCCGCCTTCGGCAGGTCTTGTTGATAGAAAGCGGCGAGCTCGCGCGCTATCTCTGGGAAGTTCTTGCCGTCCGGCTCGACGACGTAAGGGAGCACGCCGTGGTGGTTGCTTAGGGCATAAGCGTCGGGCAGAACGGCTTCGTCCACGACGGGGAAGTAGCGGCGCAGGTCGAAATTGCCAAACGCTGCGAACTGCTTACCTACTTCTGCCCTTGTTCCTCCCGATGCAGCCGAGTTACGCTGCGCCTGGATGGTCTGCGTCGCAAGGACCACGGCGGCATGCCAGGCTGCCGTCACGCTCAGACGCTGGGCTTTGCATGCAGCGATGATGGAGCCCGTGGTGCGAGCGCTAAGCTGGAACTCAAGCGCTGCGTTCCGTGTAGAGCAGGGAGGTAGAGGGCGTGGCACAGGTACGGTGATTGGCGATTGCATGGTGGTGAGCGGCGCGAGAATCTCCAACGCCCGCTGCTCGCCTCGCCCGGGTCCTATCTCTTTCATGTCGAGAAGGTCATCGGATCGTGGAGGAAGGCGTGCTATTTCAGAGCCATATGTCTTCTTCAGTAAATCCTCCTTTGCTGGTGATGCAAGAAACTTGAAGAAGCGGTCCCAAAAGTTCATCACGCCCCTTCCATCGAGGATGTGATGCTCCCCTTGCATGAACAGCTGGCGCTCCTCAGGGAAAAAGTGCAGTGTGGTTTTACTTGTCTTGACCATAGTTTTCCAGTGCTCGACAGATGTCTTACCGGGAGTCACGATGAATGTTTCGTCAAGCCAGGCTTCAAACTCCACGGAGGACAATGGGGAGGTGTATGTCTTTCCATTTGGGTGGTTCTCTGCTGCTAAAGTCGGATATTGCTGTCGCAACTGTAGCCAAGCCTTGCGGAGGAGAGGGACCAGGTCCTGGGTAGAAAGTTCATTGCCGGGTGAGGAAGGGATGTGGCTGAAGGTGACGGAAGAGCCTATGAGGAACAGACCAGGGGATCCAGGCGGGACGGTTATGGCATTATACAGGACCTCTTGAAATCCGTACGGCTGGGTATATGTGTTCGAGCCGGTTTGGGTCCACGAGGGATGGCATTTTACTCCGCCCTCAGATGTCATTTTTGGAGGCGTTGGTACAGTTTTGATGACTTGGATGAGATGCACACGGTACAGCATGGCGATAAAAGGATATTGCATTCGTTATATAAGTTCACAAGACAACATCTGTATCCCATACTCCAGTGGAACTCACGCGCCGCGCATCCCCCTGATCCTTCGGGGCTTTCGCCAGAGCCAATTAGACCTGCTGCGTCGGTAGAAGCCCTGGTGTGACGCACAGTTCGTATACTCCGTAAGCCGTGCCCCACTGGATTGCGCAAACATGGTTACATTCAAGGATGAGAACCCTGATGATATTGTCTCGCCGTTGCTGGGCGTCAACATAAATGGCAAGGATAGATCTGAACGTCGACAGAAAAGTATCTTGACATGTATATATAACGCGCAAATATAATCCTAAGGTGACCGAAATGTACAGGTCCTCCTAATGCAATGCTTTCAAAGAAATAACATATTGCCTCCTTACTCATCTCACCATGCTCCATGGGTACATTGGTTCAATAGATATAGTCGCCAATTACTCTAGGTTAACATAGTCTAGTTTGTTACCACTTGTACAGCAAGATTATGGGCCCGATTATGGGCCCGATTGTGGAGTATAGTGTGCTGCTAAGCCAGGGTCAGCATGGGAAGGGTGTACCCCGTCCATATCTCCTTGCAAAGACAACGCGATCCCCAGCCATTGGAAAGCTGGAAAAGATCCTCTTATTGAATCATTTCTGCTATTCATTCAAAGCTTCGATCTACCATACTTCAAACGTCCAATGCTGGCTTGTTGTGGTTTTAGTTGTGACAGTACGTATCCGTAAGCATAAACTAGATTAGAGGCTCTAGCGAGATGGTCTCATAGCGCAACCTTGGAATATGCGACATCGCGCGACCGACTGCAGGCGCTGGGTTGAGCTACATGGCGTTTGTGTTTCAATTGCACCCAGCGAATCCGCAAACTATCCCACCAGCTGTAATATAGTTCTCGTCATCAATATAACCCATTCAAAACCGCTGCTTCATGTGGAAATTTTTTTTTTTTTTAAAAAAGATAAATAAATTATTTAAATTAAAAAAAAATGGAATCATCAAAACATACAATACGGGCATTCGCCAGCCGTCGCCGATACAAGTACTAATACAGTGGTTCAAGGACATATCTACCTGGTGAGAAGGTCGCGCTTTGCCCATAGCTCGTAACATGGAAAGGTGTAACCAGTGATCCGCGCTAAAGAGAATCTGGTAATCTGCTTCCAGCGGTATTAAGGCTCGATTTAAATATGGGTATATATCATTCAGAAACGGTTAGACTTTAACTAATAGCCTTACCATTCGCGCTCGTTTCCCTTAGTGGATTCGAAATCTATCGAGGGGTTTATTTTAAGATACTTTTATTAATATTATATTAATATTATAAGTAGTGTAAGTAAAGTAATAATAAGGGTTTATTTAACAAGTTATACTTATTATAATTAAACTAGTTATAAGTGGCAGAGTGGCTTTAAGAGCTACAACTATAAGCCTTATAATAATATTATATAAGCCTATCATATTAAATCTTGCTAGCAGGGAAATATATAAGCACTTGATAAAGCGACATCAGAACGCTTCCATATCGTAGCCGGCCGAAAGGACACCTCCATATCTGAAACGTGGCCAATGATTGACCACCCTTTAGGGTTTCCGCCCTCTTGAGGTCTTTCGGTCCATTGCGGCATGATCTGGTGGTGGTAAATAATCGGAGTTGTATCGCCGTGAGGTACAAAACTTGTGGGGGTGCAGAGGACGTGCTCGAGTCTGCTACGGACTGTCCAATATGCACATGTGCATCGTCTGGAGTTCTCGATGAGAGTATGATTTTTGCAACGATTTCTTCTCCAACTCCGTGGCTTTTACTGTGCTTGCGTTTCTTGTTGGTAGTGTTTGGCGATTCTCGTCGGAATGGAAAATACTATGACGTATTCCACCCCCTAATGAACCACACCCACTAACGGGCTACCCTCACTTTCGACGACAACCTCAAAATTTGAAATACTTGCAATATCACCAAATCTTTTCGGAAAAAGTCGAAAAAAAATTTTCCTAAGGATACTTTTAAGTCTATGATACCTCCTGATTGCCTGATACTGGTCAGATCTCGAAATTCGACGAGCTCGCCACTTACAGGGCACCAAGTCCACTAAATCGAGGTCTCTCGGTAGGGGTGGCCCATTGGTGGGTGTGGTCCGTTATTTGGTGGAATTCGTTACACGTCTATCTTCGGTACGCTGAGGCAGAAAGATGACACCGTCGTTCTTGCAAATTCCTTGTGATAACTCCCAGTCAATCTCCTTTATTTGAACGTGTTGGAAGAGAGCTGGACGGTAGATCTATAAGCGACGAGTCTGGTAGTCCGTATCCTTTCTAGCGTATGTGTCTTTGACAATCTCTAGTCGATCGGGTAAAGACTGTCTAGACGTCACAAATGACCAATAGAGATTAAGGATATACCAGACGCCGAAATTCCTAAGACTCGACATTTAGCAGTCCCTAAATCCAGGTCAAGCGCACAGAAGCCACCAAAGACAGAAGTCGCAACCAAGTACCTTGTTTCAGGGGAGGATGCATATCTTCATGCTAGGGATTCACTATTCAAAAAGAATAAATGGTGGGTGTTTCAAACCTAAAGCACTATTTCTCCAGCATCGAGTACGTGGAAGAACTTGTTAGCGGATTGGGAATGGCTGCAATAGCATTAAGGAGGCAACAGGCACCAATGAATCTCCCCACTGAGAATGGCCCCAACCAGAACCGACGAGTACTGGAACAAGAGATCAGTCATAATAATCTACGGAATCCTCAGATAATAGCGTTTCCACCGACCATGGCGAAGAAATCCAAACTTGGAGAGTGATGCAGAACATCCGAATGACAGCGAAAAATATGAGACAGACAGCCATGGCTTTCATAATTATGTGCCCCATTGCGATTGTACTGGAAGTATAGACGACGAGAGACGGCGAATGCGATGACAGGCATATACAGGCTCAGCACGAGAGTTCTGGAGCGACGGATTCTCGGAGGTACAACCCTACGAAATCATCGACGATATTGTATGGAACGACTCGAAATTCGACGACGATGTGATTAATGTGGAAGAAGGAAATATTGAAAACCAAGATATCGATGACGTTACATCATATACCACAGAGTAGTCTGATATATCCTTAATTTCTGCAGGGAGTTCTAGTAGTAGATACTTAAATTCGTCTTCAACCGCAGGACGCGCACAGTATTTCAAACCCGCCTACGAGTTCGAGAATGAGCCAAGGCCTGAATCGCACAATGAAACTGATGTCGATGAGCAGTCAAGTTTAATAATGCCAAACTCCTCAAGGATTGAACGCGTCAAATACACGTGCTGTCCTTCGACAATCCCAGCATGACCAGACAGCATATATTTCGACTCTTGCGACAATCCAAAGGACTACTAATTGGGTCTCCGACAGTATTTCATTCGAGCAACAGACTACTCGCATGACCAACTGGAAGAGTGGAAATTTCGTTTGCAAATATCAAAAACAAAACGTACTTCATGTGTCAATTAAGCTCGGGAGAATCGCACGAGGGTCTAATTTCAACACGGGTGAATTTCTCTTCATGCGGCCAATACTTGCACTTCACCGCAATATATTGCCATGAATTTCCATGCTATATATAGATGAGCTGTGATAAATGCATGGTTTACCGTACTTTTCACGAAAATATCACCGGCCAGAAGACATTGCTACGTTCGAACACTCAGTCATTCACCTAGTTCTTCTTGTCACAACTCATAGGCTCTCCAAAGGATGGCTAGTATAAAGTCCTCCACGACTAGTCTACTGGAATGCACTTAATTTTGACTGTGGCCTCGAACAACGGAAGAATTTCGTAAACCAGCCACTAATGTTCACTTTGACCTGGACTTCGGGACATCTCTTTGTGACCACAAACAATCCTTTCTCTCTTCGGGCTTCTTGGAGCAATGCGCTCTTGGCATGACTGGTTATCGTACTCGTAAAACTAGAGTTTCTCAGGTTTTCTCACTGACATCGGTCTAACTGACCTGGGTAATCGCTTTTGGCTGTGGAATAGTAGTCGAGGTGATATCCCCACTCTCTTATTGCAGCGTGGTATTGATGTCGGATTTTCTCACCAACATAGTATTCGTTGTGGGAAGATTCGATGCGTTTGGGTCTCTTTCGTTCATCCATCTATTCTGAAGTAGAAATGCCCTAGAAATAGTCACATTTAATTTGTTTGGGACATAACTTTTCAGAAATATTCTGATTAGACACACAACCAACAAGCAAGTCTTGGGATTGAAGACATGTGATGTAGTATTTGAATCTCAGAAACCGTTCAACTCTCTTACCCATATCTAGGATGAACTTGAATATATCGAGATGTTGACCCCAGTACTTGGCACAATATGGAAAAGGGTAGTGTTCGGCCACGTTCTGCCCGCCGTGAGTTTAAAAATGGTGTAACTCGTCTTTTTCAACAACTTGGAAACAAGAGATTGCTGCAAATATTGAAGACATAATTTGGCGAATAGGCTTGGCTCCATGTTACCAATATATTCCGAGTCGGCCATGGGTCGATGTCTGAGCACTCCTAGATTCTTCATTGAAAAGATTTCACTGAATCGTGTCGTAGAGTCAATGTCTCCATTTCATCGTCTGAGCCGATGGTATCCCATTTGACCGATGGAGCGCAGTTCTCAATGACACTTTCCGGCACTATTTTGGCATCTTCTGCAAGATTTCCCATTGACTCTGTTTCACAGACTTGAAGAGCCTCGTAGAGCTCTTCCATTTTGAGTAGTCGTATCGCATATGTTAGGAGGTAGATAAAATTGCTCAATGCGACTTGAATCATACTGCAAGGTTTTGGCATTAGCTCAAGGGCGTCTTTCAAGACTCGGAGACAGCGACTCTCGATGCTGAGTAGCACATTCAGATTTCCAAGCTGTGAAATATTTAAATAAGTCGTTTTAAGGATGATTATTGCCGGAACACGTTTTATCACCTTCAACGACAAGGTGAATTTCTCAAGTATTTTATTATGACACGCTTGACCTAGTCCATAACAATATCTATATGCCAAATGAAAGAAATCCTCTTCCTTTTAGGAATTTCTTCAAATCTTTTTCTATACATTAATTATTTCTCTCTCTAGAAACAAATCATATAAATGAAAGCTTAGAATAAAGTCATTAGGTCACGAAAACTTGGTTTGCTGCTTGCCCTAGGTATGTGAAGATAAGAAAGCCAAAGAGTAAAAAGGCTTAAACGCAAAAAACGTGAAAAGACGTGGTCGCGTAGCTTTGCGCCAGTACGTGATCGAGTTCTCTTACTAGTACAGCGACCTCCTTGTGTAGCCAGGTTTCTGCAACGGAAACTCTCCTTTATCGCCCGAGTGTCCGTTCAGATGCAGACTTGACCTATGAAAGTGAACAGATAGTTTGCCAGCTTTCACCAAATGACCAAAGAGTGGCCTGAAAGCTACTCGGGGGCACACTTGTGTAATGGACACGCCGATCCAATCCCATCACGCCATCATACACAATAGAGCGCCAGTGGCAGTTTAAAGGCTGTCCTGAGTGCATTATAGACTGGCATAGTGGCCGATATTAATCCACACGCCAGCGGTACACGCTCACTCTACGTCTGCATCCCTTTTGCCGTCAAGACAATCATGTGGCAAGGAATACCAGTTAACATTGTTCATCCTCCCACTCGATCGACAATCGCTCTAATGCTAATGAGAAAGTTCGGTATAATTTTGCCAAGCTCGTGCACGTCATTACCTGACGCGTTCGCGCATGCATGCACAGCCGGCGTATACGGCGAGACTCATCTCGATGTCACAAATTGAAAGCAAAGAAAAGAAGAAGAAAAACGGGTTACTTGTGACACTGACCCGCTGCAAATAGGCTGGGCACGCTTGGCACCAGATATCGAGTTACGGCAATGCTTGGCAGCGTGCTAGATCAAGGACATGGCGAGGGAAGGTTTGTCTGATCGAAGGCGAGACCCGGCGTTTCGCCATCCAAGCAACCCTTTTGACGTTGCTCATAGCCGTACTACATTCCCGATTAATCCAACTATGGATCCTGTGACAGAATGCCTGGTGTGATGGGAAGACGCTGGGAATAGTGTGCAATTGTGGAGGGATCTTTCGCTGTGAAGTATGCAATCTGATAGACGAAGACTAACGTTAGTACACGTTAGCATGATAGAACTCCATTGAATCCCGCCTACGTTTCGTAGCTCGTAATACGTTTGACACTAAGGTCAGAGTGGTCAACATTTACAGATACGCTATTAGTAGGTTAGTGCGTTAGGCCAGATGATCGCCAGTGTGATGATTCGGAAGCTGTCGACTCGACACGCGAGTGCAACGCGGGAGAAGGCAATCAGGTATCCCTTTTAAGGTCGATCGGCGGTGATTAAGGTAGGTGCCCAACGGTCCACGGGCCAGGCGCAGACCACTATTATTGGTAGACAAGAGAAAACATGAACAGCGGGTCACCCAATTCTGATATGGTTGACGTCTATAGCATGGATCTGTAGATACCTTCTTGTTGCCTGTCGAGCAGGTCCACTCACCCGTGGTTGGATTACTAAAGATTCAGCGACGCTGAGAACAGTTTGTGGCTCGGAGTCTTTCAACATTGGTTTCCCAAACTGGCCGAGACTGCAAAGCTCATCAACGAACGTTCATTCTGATTAATCCTGTCTTGCTTAAGGAGTGCGACACTATGAAACAACAGGCTCGAAGCGCTCAGATAAACACGTGAAATTTTATATACTGACTCGATGCCCAATGCTTTGCTCGATCGGGAGAAGTCGGGCTTGTCCTATCACTGCCGAAACAGTACCTTTGCGCTGGCCCCCACCGAAAACCCACCATCTCTTAACAGCCAAGCGCCCCGAAGTCCTGCCAAGCACCGCTGTGAAGAGCCTCACAGCGCTCATCTCAAGCAAATCTGCTGCGCCTAGCGGTCCATGATCCGGAACGACCCACCAGTTTGGATCAAGCCGATGTTTGACCTTGTCAGACGAAGAGGTAGCTTTGCTTACGCAGCATCTTCCATACGTCAACCCGTATCGGCTTCTAAGACTCTTCAGAGACTCTTCAGAGATTTCCTCGACGATCTCCCACTGCCAAGTGCACAGCCAGGCAGGCCAGGGAAGGCAGGCACGCGCCATCTGCGCCGATTGGCCACGATGATATTGATCTGACTCTTCTGCGTCTGTTCCCTGCCTGTCACCAGGATGAGGCACATGCTATCTGCCGGAACCTTACTATTTTCAATCTCTTGGACGTTTACGATGCGTGGGGGCCTCCAGATCTGCTACGAATAAGCACAGAAGTGAGCATGGTGGTCGACAGCCAGCCGCCTGGCATGCACCTTGCACACGCTGGCGCTGTCTGTCCTCAAGTATCCGTACTCTGTAGATAGACCCTAGACTAGAGCTTACTTGGCCCAAGTGGGTCATACCGATCACGTCCGCAACCCCTGGCAACACTCTTCCCCAAGGGGATAATTGGGGAGAATCTAGGCTTGGTCCATTTCCCCATCCGGTATTCATGAAGATCCTCATTGGAAGCTTGGGCTGCTTGCTGGCACTGATCCACCCCAACCAGCACTTAGCTTATCGCGACCCTCATGTTCGCGTCACAACACGCCCAAACCACAGAGTCTTGGCCCCAGACGTTTCTATCTCCATGATGTTTCTCATTTCTTGGCGATATAGCTATAGGCTCGGCGTTCCCACTTGATAAGGAGACGGGCTCGCCCACGGTGGCAGTGAAGGGATCTTCGAAAGAGGTCATCGCTGGAATCGACTTTATTTCATTTCAGAGTCTGGCACTCTTTTCATTTCGATAGTCCTATTTTCCGGTGTTCATCTTTTTCTTTTTTCTTCTTCTCCTTTCCTTGGAAGCGTTAAAACCGACGCTTAGGTAGCAACAACTGCGTATACTTCACCATATTACTCATTTGAATTCATCGAATCCTAAGTGGAAGTATTGCCAGGAGCAATGGAGAAGAGTCAGATTTCAGGCCCTTACGTGGCAGGGTCAAGTGCGTACCCCACTGGCCCATCAACATTCTCCTTCGAGACACCAAATCAGAACGAAATGGCCTACAGTGGCCGATTGAACGAGAAGCGACCCGCGAGCCCCGAAGTAGAAACTCAACTCAACTCGGCAGCGACCTCAATCCGAGGCGGCAAGGAGGGTCACGATGTTGAACACGGCCATTCTCATGTCGACATCAACGATCCCAATAGACCCCGATATGGGCTCAAGCAGAGACTCCATCACTTCACATGGGCTTGGTACACGTTTCCCATGAGTACTGGTGGTCTTTCATTGTTAATATTCGCTCAACCACATCAATTCCCGGGCCTTCGGCAAATCGGTCTCTTCGTCTACATCGTCAACATCATCATTTTCACCGTCATTACTACTCTCATGCTTACCAGGTTCCTGCTTCACCGAGGCGACTTGACTAAGTCCCTATCTCACCCTCGAGAAGGCTTCTTCTTCCCGACATTCTTCCTCTCCATCGCCACCCTCATCACGAGCACACAACGATATGCAATTCCCGAGCAAGATTTTGCCCTGACCTGGGCTATCAAGACGGTCTTCTGGGGATACGTCGTGGTAACGTTGATGCTTGCGGTTGGCCAGTACAGCTTCGTCTTTGCATCGCACAGCTTCGGACTACAAACCATGATGCCGACGTGGATTCTACCCATTTTTCCCATCATGCTGTCTGGTACAATCGCGTCAGTCATCGCCTCTACCCAGCCTGATATCGACGCCATCCCCATTGTGGTGGGCGGCTTGACATGCCAAGGACTCGGTATCTCTGTCTCCTTCATGATGTACTCTCACATGGTCGGCCGCTTGATGCAGGCCGGTCTGCCCAACCGTGAGCACCGCCCCGGTCTATTCATGTGTGTCGGACCCCCTTCATTCACTGGTAAGTGATGCTCCCTTCCATCCAAGGTCGTGGCCGTTAGCTAACGTCTTGTCTTAGCCCTTGCGTTCATTGGCATGGCTGATGGGTTGCCTGCCAACTTTGACCCCAACGGCGACGGCATAATAGACGCTGAGATCATCCGGATATTTGCCACGATCGCCGCCATCTTCCTCTGGGCTCTAGCTCTGTGGTGGTTCTTTGTCGGCGTCGTGGCCGTCATCGCGTCTCCACCAAAGTACTTCCATCTGGGCTGGTGGGCTATGGTATTCCCCAACACGGGCTTCATCCTGGCGACCATCTCGATCGGCAACCAGCTGAAGAACGAGCCCGTCCTCTACGTTGCCAATGGGCTTTCCGTGCTTTTGCTTTGCACCTACTTCCTCGTGCTCTACAACCTGGTACGCGCCGTCTGGTCACAAGACATCATGTACCCGGGTCGGGACGAGGATGTCGAGGACCATTAACAAGGTCATCCTCGTATCACTTTGTGGGCAGAGGAGAACTAGCATGTTGATGTCACAATGCCTTCTCAGGACCTTCGCCATCGCTTTCTTTTATAATATCTACATCTACTCATACAAATCATGGAATTGGCGTTGGCGTCTGGGGTGCTACTAGCAAAGCGGGGAGTCCTTCGAAAGGGGGGAAAAAGGGCCCGCTGCACTTTCTTTAAGTCTTGAGATACCCTACCCATATTAGATAAAAAGCCGGGAGGAAAAGGGCTGCATACACAAAACGCATTACAAGGGATGATATGAACGGGAATAGAACTTAGATCGGTAAAGCCGTTCCAAACTCCATAATAAAGCCAACTTCTCACGCTCGTTAATGGACATGAGAAAGCTGACCTGCATGATGCCCCTTACGCAATTGGCGAAACGAAAATCTTGACTGAGGTCATCGCTAACGCTCCACAGTAGCTGACTGAGGTTTAACAGATGTTGAACTACCCTTAGTGTCAGTAATCGTTGTTCTTTTTCGAACGGTGTGAAGGAAATAAGTTGCAAGCCAATCTGTCAACATAAGATCTTGATGAATGACAAGGCCAAAACAATATTTCAAGACGAAACTAGCGACAAGTTCATTAACGAGAAGCAATTATTATTCGAGACGCTGTGAAAGTGACTACACACCGCCAGTTCTATACATGCTATGTATTCTTGCAAATGAAGACGTGTAGTTCCAACATCCGATGCAAACCTAAACGCCGACCACCATGCTTATAGTGCAAGCGCGTTATATATATGCTATAGACGCGCACCACCTCTCCAGTCCCCCGCGGCTCCTGCAGTGGCGCCCCTAGTGCCTGTGCCGACCATACCCCCGAAATTGTGCAGTCTCTCACCAATCAGGTAAGCCTCATCCCTGACCCTAGCTCTCCAGCTGTCGAGAATCGAGAAGATGCCCTTTAAGATCCAGAGCATGGCCCAGCCTAACGCGGCAATCGGATAGGCCATCCTATATGCAACAACCTGCTTTTCTGGAGTCCAAGGATCAACGCTGACAATACCTTGACGGAAGAGTGCGTGTGCTAGTAGAGGTGGAAACGCAAGGAGGAACACGGCCATGAGGACACCCGGAACGACGAAGGCACGAGTGAGAACCTTCAAGTTGGGTTCCATCCAGCCTCTCCGAAGTACGGCACGAGCAGCTTGTGCGGGGCGGCCTCCGAGCCGGACGAGAAGTCGCGTGCCGATTTTGAGATAGAGTAGTCCCAGAGTCCATGCCTGAACAATGTTGACAGTATGACCATCCTTGAGAGGCTGTGTTTGATCAAAGACGTGCGAATATCTCCATGTTCGCAATGGTATCATAACATAAAACTCCGCAATCAACGCGACCGCCAATGGGAACACGATCAAGAGCATGGTATACGTATAAGCAAGTTTTGCGCCGTCCTCGATGAGCTTTAGAGCACGACTGCGGACTTCACTGTTTATAACCGAGGTGGCCGAAGCTGACAAGTACTCCCGTGCCTGGGCCAGTGTAGTTTGAGCGTGAAAGACGAAGTAACCGAGAGAACCGAGAATATACATCCCAATGCTGAAAGCGTAAATGTCGTTGGTCCTGACATGTCCCGGCAGGAGGAGCTTGAACATACGACGACCAAAGACCAAAGGGACAATAGTAAAGGCAACGCCGGTTACCGCGGCGAACCACCATATAAACATGATGAATAGGAAAATGCGAATTCGAAACCAGGGAGGAACATAGACGAACTGGTAGCTGTTGCCCGAGTAGATATCCGGCTCCGGCGAATCAGGTTTGTTGCCCAGCTGTTCATCACGATCAGAAACTTCCATGAACACATTTCGACCTTTCGGGATTTTAACCTGATCTGAAGCAGGCGCTCGCACAAAACGGCCGTCGGGGATAAGCTGATTCGTCTCGACAAGCAACGATTTCAGTTTGGCAAGCTCATTCATCTTATCCGAGGGAATCTTGGTAGCCGGCTTCGCTTTCCCACCCTCGAATATGTCATTCCAAGTTTTGGGTACAACCATTCCCTCTTCATCGATGTCGAGGAAGAGCTTGCGGTACCAAGGTGCCTCTTGAAACACGGACTTGGGCAAAAGCTGTAGACTGCCTTCCTCGTCTATACGTCGCTCGCCAAATAGAAACCAGCTCAGATGGAGGGCCCTGGCACAGCGGCGGAACCACCAGGTATACATGACATGCAAGCCATCGCTGGGCTTGAAGAATTTGACGGCAAGCGGCATGAGGAAGTTGTAGAACAAGAGGTCAATAGGAAACTCCAGGACAGGCTCGTTGGATGAATAATGGATCGGAAGGACACTGGGTATTGCCAGCGACAACCCCCATACAACACCGCCGAGACAGATAACGACCAGTGCGCCGTAGACAAAAGCGGAAAACAGAATCTTTCGCAACTGAGTGGTCACATTCCGCTCCAGGACATCCCGTACAGGATGGAACTCTGGGTCATCAGGATCCCGAATGAAGTCTGACATCGTTAGTTCGTGGCCTTTGTTGTGTTGAGATGAGCGATTACTTACAGAGTACGCCTTTGCGCATAATCTTCCGGCACATGGATACAAAAAGGGCGAAGTGGAACATATATCCTGTGCCGACGAACCAGTGCACAAAGATGGATGTCAAGGGATAGTGGTAGGTGAACAACAGGCGCGATCTAAAAGTTGTGTCCTCAAATAAAGGAAGCAGCGCAAAGTCGAGTAGTAACCCACAGTACAAGGGGAAAACGAGCATCTCGATACTAATGATCAAGATCACCTTCATGACGCCACTTGCTTGGTTGAGAACGTCGATGACCGATGCTTCCCACTCCTGGGCTGTATTGCCTGTTGAAAACGGCGTCCCTCTACCTAGATAGAGACCTGCGAGCAGCGACATGGAAAGGTACCCGCCAAGGATGGCCAGAGTCCGATCCTTGGCGCTCCAGTAAACCAAAGAAGGATCGAAGGTTGCCGTGGCATCAGGGATGGTGAGATTGATCATCCATGAACTTGGTTGTGCCATAATCCTTGTGATATTTTTCGCCACCTCTACAGCGTACGGTGCAGATGTTGCCGTTGCCAACTTGGCAGCCTCCCATTTCGGTGCATAATTTCCTCCGAGCACGAACATCGCCGCTTGCGTTGATGCCGAAATTAGGGCATGAACATGGGACTTGACTGTAACCAGGGCTTCGTGGCTGACCACCGAAAAGTTGACGATTTCAGTCGAAGAGATGAAGGATGTCTCATAAGCGATACTCGCCCATATCCTGTTCGAGGACTCGACAGTGAGGAGCCGAGCATCCGAGGAAGCAGTCGCTAGCAGCGAACGAGCGCTCTCCAACCGCAACAACTTAGCCAGCAGATATAGGAAGTCAAAGACGATGCTGACTGTGCAGCCCACGGCAAAGAGGCAGCTGTCCTGGACAAACCGGGAAAAACTGAGAACCATACGGACAAGTCGCATTGGGTTTGCTACAACCCACACAGCAAGTCTGCCAATGTTATACGGGAGGAAGATGCCCAGGAAGATGGTGATGGAGACAAGGAAAGCGCAGAATATGGCATTCTGGAACAGGCCTGCGATAGGACCTCTCATCCCTAGGAGCTCCATGACGCCATCAAAATCTTCTGCGTCGTCAATAACCTCCTCGGGATCAATGCCGGCTGCTGCCGCAGCTTCTATGACTTCCGGTGCAAGGTCACCGGCTAAGACATCATTTGCTACAGCTTCCTCGTCTTCCTCGTCGTCGCTGCTATCATCGTCCCGGTTAAGATCCATGAAGGGAGCATTTTCATCGTCGATGAATATTGCCAATGCGCCAGGCACATCAGCTTCTGTGCCGCCCGCAAGATCGCCCCACATAAAGTCAGCAACCCTTTCGATAAAGGTAGCAGGGTCCCGAGCAGCCACTTGCTCTCGAATCATTCCAAGAGGCTCGACAGGTTCCACCGGAACAGTTTCCACCTGGGCAGTTTGGCCTCCACCCGCTGGGGCTGTGTCGCTGGAGCTTGTTGTAGTCAAGTTGCTATTAGGTGTAGTCAGACTGCCAGCAGGCACTTGTCCGTTGCTCTGAACGCCACGCTGCACGTCATTTGGTGTTGCCGGCAAGACTGCCTTGAGTACCGGAGTTTCGGGCGGGAGGGCAGCTTCAGGTTTGGCTTCGGAGTCAGAAATGGGCAGGGCAGAGAAAGACCAGCTGTTGTTAGCCAGCGGGTTGATGCGGTTGTGGATTAGTGGGCCGTCTGATACAGCACGTGGTCTGGTTGGAGAAGACGGGAGCACATCGTTGTCTTCTGCCGCCGTCTCGTCGCTATCGTACCCGCTGCCATTGGATTGGGGCCACTGCCACGTATTGTCAAGCTTTTGAATGTTGACCGCGGCTTGTTGAGTGTCACCATATATTGCTCTTTGCTTTCCTTTATCTTGAGGTGCAGACAATTGATGGCTACCAAGCGCATTCACGTTATCGTTGTTAGCCAAGACCGAGCTACCATGATTGTCCGAGTCATGCGCCAATTCAGGTTGCGTCTGGCTCGATGGCTGAGATCTTGCCTTGAAAGAAGTCGAGGGGACCGAGGCTCCAGCTTCCAGCCCTGTTCCATTCCTGTATTGTGTCATGGACTGGGTGGCGTTGACCCAATAAGCAAGTCGTTCTCCCAAGCCCTCATCGTGAATGATCCGAAGGATTCTTTCCCGATCGCCATTGGCTTGACGATAGATACGAAGATACTGGTTGACGGTGCTTTGTGACTGCTCGTCCAACTCCTCTAACAACTTTTCTCGAACTCCATTGTCCAGTCGGCCACGCCCCGGTGCCGAAGAAGAGTCGGGTCGACTTGGTATTGATCCGCCAGCAACATCTTCTCCTGTGTCACGGCGAGTGAGACGCCGTCTGAACCCAGCAATGGGCCGTTCCGGAGGAACCCCAGTAGCTAACCATGGACGGCCCCCCGTAGCATCCCATAATTCATCTCGGAAATCCTCAGGCGCAAGATCATTATGCCAGACGTTTTCCTCAATCGCATCGATGTCCCTCCGCCACGCAGGCTGCTCATCCTTGTCCCCGTCACCGTGTGAATCGGTAGTTTCACCGCCGTGCGCAATTGTGGATTCGTCGTCTCGCATGGTATTTTCGTCCATGGCACGGCCGACACCATTGACCGCCGGGATGTCTTCGTTTCGAGCCTCGGGTATTTGTTGAACTTGGGGGCGGTCTTGGTTCTCTCCAGCATTGTCCACTTGAGCGGCAAATGCCGCACGCATGTTGATCTCAGGCTGTTGCTGTACCACATAGTCTCTAACCAGGATGATCAAAATAAAACAGACTATGACCAGTATCGTGATGATCTGACCCTCGAAGATTTTGATGACAACCTTGTTAACGGCTGGGTGTGGGGTCAGGTTCTTCAGAAAGCCTACCTCGCTCAACAGCGTTTCTTGGCGTTTACTGACATCCCATGACATATGTGTGCCGTTTAGGACGTCGGCGCCGGAGATGAAGCGTGCCAAAGAGGCGGCGAAGGAGTTGAAGGTTGTCATGTTGAGGCTCGGCGGAGAGGCTAAGGTCGGGAGAAGGTTGGGCACGCGCTCGGCGATGTGTGCCTTGTTCGCCGCAGTCATAGTCGCTGTGAACAATGGACTGGCTGGACAGATATTCGAAGTCAATCCTTGGGTGGCCAAGGCGTGAGCGACCAGATTCATATGCGCTTCGGTGTTACCGCCGGCATCGGGAAGGGGAAAGGAGGCTGATGTAGGGCCAAAGCCTTCGTCGCTGATCCAGAACAGGAACGACCATACCGATCTCATCAGGTAGGGCAACCATCCAAGCCAGACACTGACAACCAGTGCAGCCCTCAGCCACACAAGGATATTCGCAAATGTGTATTTAGCCATGTGGCTCGCAAAGACGTAGAAAGGCAAGCTCTTGGGCATGGTTGGAGAATATAGCTTGGTGAACCGGAAGGGCGTCTTGCACAGCTCGCAGTGCTTCTTTTGGGAGTGGGAGAGCCACTCCATGAGGCAGTCCTGGTGGACATATTTGATGCTGCCACTACATTTGCAAGGATAGAACAAAGGTTCGCCCGAAGCGCCTTCACCTCGACATATACGGCAAGTGTCGACATCTCCGGCGACTGACTCGCCGGCGGCGGTGGCTGTAGCTGCTGCTGCTGCTGCTGCTGCTGCTGCTGCTTCGTCCGATCGAGGCTGGTCGCCGGTTCTCGAGAAATCGAAGGCTCTCCCCGTGCCTGTTCCTGCGCCTGGCCCAACTTCTGCCATGTCATCTGGTTGCGTGACCGAAGTTCGGCGGCGCATGACGGTATTGGGGAACTCGACGGGGTCCGGTTGGACATCGGCAGCGTAGTGGTCCATCTCGCAGAAAGCAAGAGAGCAGATGGAACTCTGCTAGCTGCTCGGTGGTGATATTGTGTGTTCAAGAACGCCCCGAGGGCCGCGTAGGAGGGACTGTAACCATGAGTCGAAGTTCGGCTCGATTACAGTGTGGGTATGCGATGCTGAGGCAGGCACCACAAGCCGACTTGATTTCAGCCTTGGGGTGGCGGTGGCAGCGCAAGTGTCAGGCAAAAGGCCGTTTGAGAGGTAGGGTTCGTGTCGTACGCCGTGTCCCGTCGAGAACTGGGGATGAGATTGAAAATGAAATCGAAGTAGAAGTCGAATGCGTCGTCGGCGACCTTCTGGGCAAGGGCAAGGGCGGGGAAGGAAGTAAAAAGCGAATATAGATGAGGAAACTCTGAAGCAGACCTGCTGTGCAGGACGTAGGCCTTTCCGCTGCACTAACGTTAGTGATAAGTTAACTTACCAATGGAACAATTCAACCGAGTAAACTACAGCCAGTACGGGCAGATCACTAAGTCAGGTTAGTCTCAGTTAACCTAAGGTTAGTCAGATGGTATTCTCCGATACTCGTAGTGGAATCAATCAAGATTTGAACACCTCTGAAAGTTGGGGGGCAGTTGGGGGGCAGCTGGGAGCAGGCTTCGCTCACTCAGTGCTCTGTAACTTGCCTCCCACTGCACCGCCGCAATCTGGGGCAAAGCTTAAATAAAGTGGCCTTAGTAACCCGTTAGCGGCCTGCGAACCCTGAATAACCTCGTTTGTCATCCACCCCCCAGCTAACCGAATCACTGTGCGAACGGCCAAAGCATCAGGATACCTTACAGTAGGAAGGCACAAAGCTCTAGGAGCTCGGGCAAGATATAACAGAAGAACAACTCAATACTAATGAATTGGTGTACGACAGAGAGTTGCAGGGTTGCTGGAGGGGTTCTTGTCTAGGACTTTGGGTAACTAACTCGGCAACTGCGCCGACTCTGGAGTCTATATACCATTTAACGGGACGGGCATACAGCAACAAGACCATGACTTTCCGCGTCTAAGCCCTTTATCTTGAATCTACTGATTTGTTGTGTTTAATTCATACTAAGAAAGCCTGTGTTCAGATGCAGATGAATGAGCCATGGCCCTGGTGAAACACTACCTGGGACGCCCACTCGTTCCAGACGTCCATATACACAAGGTATAAATGGTTTCTCGGGAGTAGCCAATCTCGCTGAACACAAAGTCGACATCAATTCCAGCATGACTTGTGTATAATTGCCTATATAAACCTTCATGTAATCACCGCACAATCAAGGAAAATTCGCGAGGACGCCTTTTAATATTTTTGCTGCGACTCGTGTTCAAGCTGACCGGCTCCACGACCTCCTGTGCTGCAATCTCAATCTTGGCTAACGATTAGAACTCCCAGACTCGCCTTCGTCCTTTTGTAATCTCTGACTTTCGCAATGTTCTGGAAGGGAATCATCGATACCTTCGAAAGCGTGTCACTCCATCTCTGGCAGACAGAGGGAAGTCCAAACTGCATTGACGCCAAGACCCTCGTCATAAGAGAAAGGCAATGTGATGCTCCTGTTCCACCACGTCGTCTACCTGTTACGCGGCACCGGCCACGCGTTCGAAAAGACGACACTCTGAGTCCAAAGATAGTTAAAGGGACTCACCACGAGGTATCCAAAATAGATTCCATGGGGAAGAATAGCAATGTCTTGAATTACTAGATTACTATCGTTGCTATACGTGACATCGGCGCCTACTCTGGCCACGAGAGCGTATGTCACAAATACGCCATTGATGTCCACTGATCGCCCACATAAACCTTCCATGGTCAAGAATATTCTTCCAGCTGCTGTACCTGTCAGATAACCGATAGTTTAACAAATGGGGATCGTCATAGTGACGTGAGGGCGGAGAATATTGGGACAAGCTTCCGCGGCACATGTTGAAGTGGAGGAGATAGAAATGGCATAGAAAGGTATTGAGTCTCGTATCACCTCGAGGGTCGATCTCACAGCGGGGAAGCGAGATCATAGACATTGACTGATTATTTTTGTTGGTTGCTTGGTGTAATACTATAAATGTTTAGTACCGAGTGGCTCCTGGGGCTTGGAGTGTAACTGCTAGGACATAAGGTATAGGATGTCATTGTATTGAATTTGCTATACCGCGGAGGCTTACCGTCGACAGTTTGCACCAGAAGAGAAGCTTGAACTCCCGATTATAAACACCAGATACATTGCCATCTCAATGGACCCCAAATAGAGTATAGCACTTCCATATTGGTAGCTCCAGCTTCATTGTAGGAATCCTTACAAACGAAGAATCAGCAGCGATGTCTTCGTTACTCCTTCACCATCTCATCGCCCTTGCTGCTTTCTTCGGTAGCGGAAATCTTTTCACTCTGCTTGGATTTTCTGTAGCCGCTGATAACCACGTAAATGGATATCAGAGTTGCTAGTACCGCCCAGGCAATGGCTCCATAGTACGATGCCTGATAGCCACGTAAACGAGCCGCGAGTGAGTCTTGGCCGCCGTTGTTACTGGTAACGCTGTTGGCAATAACCGTCAAAACTGCCACGCCAAAGACGGCACCCCCAATGTTGAGCGACATCTATGTTTTTTATGTTAGACGTAATGAAGCTCATATCTTGAGCACGGGGTGGACGTACATTGAAGACGCCTGCGACAGAACCTTGATCGGCTGCAGGGGCTGATGTGACCACGATAACCATGGAGACATAGTAAACGGTTCCGACACCGATTATATACAAGATCATGCCTGGGAAGCACAAACGCCAGTAATCGTCATGCGAGCGAACAAAGGCGAACAGGACAACTCCGGCAATGGCAAAGAGCCAGCTAATCAGCAGGAGAACTCGCGGTCCGACTGGTCCCAGCAGGTGTGGAATGACCATGTTCACCAAGAAGGCGGTCACTCCAAGAGGCAAAAACCGGACTGATGTCTCCAGTGCAGTGAAGCCAAGATCTACAAAATAATTAGATCAAACGCTCGACTTATGTGGTAGGGGTTGTGCGGTGGATGCTTGCCTTGCAACTGGAGGGTAAGAAAGTAATTTGCACCTTGCCAGACTGCGTATGTGATAGCTGCCAGAATACACCCAATGGTAATATTACCTGTCTTCCACAAATGCCGCGGCACAAAGGGGTATCGTGCCAGCTTCGCTTCGACTACGCCAAAAGCGACTAGCAAGACCACGGCAGCTATCAGTGTTCCAATGACACTTCCATCAGACCAGCCAACTTCGTTGCCAGCCGTAAGTGCATAGACGAGGAGTATCAAGCCCGGAATCGAAAGTCCAGTTCCAACGGGATTAGAACGCTCTATGATCTCCACAAGACTGAGTGACTTTTCCTTGTCTTGACATTTCGCGCTGCGAAACAAAAATAAGGCCAAGACAGCGAGGAGGCCTTCCAGAATGAGAGGAAACCAAAATATCTGGTCAGCCACATTAGAGACAGATCTTTTGAAGGCAAAGAGTGTGAAATGAAAACATACCCAGCGCCAAGAGACCAGGGATGTAAAGAGGCCACCGATGATAGGCCCCAGGCTGAAGTAGCATTAGTTCACAACAACAAGCGGCCGGTTTGGATGAAAAGAAAACCGTACACGAAGCCCATCGAACCTGTTGCACCCCACCAGCTGAGAGCAAGAGCGTGTGCTTTAGGGTCTGGAAAAAGATGCCCGACCATGGCCTGGGCTGCAGGAACAGTAAAAGCAGCGGCCAAGCCTAGGCTATTCAGCTCAAATTCGTCATGCAATGTGGCAACGCTTGGATAGACGGACCTTGTAAAGCGCGACTAACAAGGAAGCCAATCTTATCCTTCACCAAGGCACAGATCAAGGTGAAAACGTTGAAGGCGATCATGGATATCTTGAGTACAAGCTCTTGGCCGAAGATGTCTCCAAAGCGACCACCAATCATAAGGAAACCACCATACTGCGTCATTACAATAGCATCAGCGGCTGAAATCGCCATTGGAAGGGCAATGTTTCCTTACGGTCAGCGCATAAGCTGTCATCACCCACTGAAGGGAACCTTCGTCATAGCCAAGCTCTTCCTTGATGGTGGGAAGTGCAATGGTGCACATTCCCAAGTTGGCAATGTCGACGAAGAAGGTGATACATCTATCAACGCGTGTGAGCTGATGTATTCTTTGTAACTGAGTGGACTGACACTTGTTGTGCATTTTCTCATGCAAGGGGAAGAAAGAAGGAGAAAATAAAAGTATTCGTGCAAGATGGTGATGTAAACGAATTCTATTATTCAGAGTACTTTCTCAAACTTACACAACAGATAGTCGTATGAACTGGACCGTTGTGTGCATGCGATTTCGTTCCGTCAGATTCACCGGCGGCTCATGAGTAGACATTGTGTGCCTCAAGATGGACGAGGAGCAGAATGCAGGATCCAGAATCTACTGCGATCCGAAATAGAACTTCTGGCGATTCCGATTTGGATGATGACTGTGATTGATGGGTGAATTTAGCTTCTTTTACCCGTACAAAAAATGTTGAAGACTAGTCGTATGGATTTAAGACATGGGATTGCATCCTTCAAGCAAAATTGGCAGTTCTGTTGACAGCAAATAGTCCGCTTTTTCAATGGCGTACGAAAGGTCCTGGCCCGCGAAAATTGTCCCATTTGCCCATGCGAAGTGAGTGGAGTTTACCCAGGTTTGTTCAGGGAAGGATGCCAACCTAAAGCCAAGTTGGCCAAGCATGCTTAACCAAGATGCACAAGGCAACCCATGCACATGCAATGTAACGTAACGTAGGTACCTATTCAGAAAGAGGAAACTCATTGTTGCCAGAACCACAACTCTGTACGGTCCACCAGAGCGCCGATTCCGCGGAGGGCACGATTTCTACATTGCTATACTGCAAGTTTTCTGAAGCGAAATATATGTTTTAATCGCCACTACTTTCCGGGTTCCATTGAAGTTGAGATTTACTAAAGCTATATAAACTATAAACAAGTCATAATAACATATTTACTGTTTACTGTTTAGCGAACTTTATTAAAAGTGTTTATCACGCAGGGTGTTTCTTGTACAATTGTTGTGTACGATACATGGAGCATCACACCTATATTGTGACAGAACTAATCGTACTATGACCTGTATAAATCTAAACTCAGTGACGTACTTTCGAAATCACGCCATATTCACATCTTCAGGGAAACATCTCGAGTTTGCGAAGTCAGTGCTCTGATCCGTGTTCTGACCGGCCGCGTAACCGGCAGCCTGATCGACCGCGCCTGGGAATATTATCCCGAATGTTTTCTAATCGGGCAAAACAAAAACCGTCAATGGAGGTTTGGCGTGTTTCTCTCTCGTTATATTACCTCAAACCCACATTTCAATTGGTTACCGACGAGGCTCGCCATGGCATCTCTTCCGTTGTAATTTATCAATCGCTAAGAAATGAGCTCATTTAGAGTATAGCTTAACGCATTATCCGTGTAGCAGCAGAAACCTGCCAGGGTATCTGCATCCATCACGTCAGAATTACGAAACGCAGTTCGTAAAGAATACTTTTTGGTACTTGTGAGTACTGCAAGGAGCTTGGCTGCAGTCTTTCGAGTGGATAGAGGCTCGCTTAGGGACAGATGGAAAGATGTTCGATCTGCATCGTGTGGTGGCTTCGTGTCTTCAGAGGAGAAGGTGGAGGCTCCTATGACCATGAAGGTGAAACGAACACGAGCCATCCTGCAACCATTCCTTGGTGACTATATAACCATCTCGTTTGAGCGTATTGTATTTCGAATCAGTAAGGAACAATCGATACATATGTTTGTAAGATGACGCTTCACATTGAGCCGCGTATGGCTCTTATATCTGGGCCGGCCAGATCTCCGAGGGAAGACCATCATCACTTAGCAGGCGATCATGTGGCAGCCTACCCCCTGACACATAGCCAAGAGGGTATTTGGGTGGATTACTTGGCTAACAGGAGTAGCACTCAGTATAATTTGACCCTGCAGTGGAACATGGCCCACAGAGTTGAGCCTCAAGTCGAAGTAGATTCAATTGTCGCTGGTAGGTGGAGAGCTTCCATTACCTTCTGTAAGAGTCAAGCTGAAACTCATTATTGCCATGCAGCCATCCATGAATTGACAGAGAGACACTCTGTCCTGCGCTCTACGATTGTTGTTCTCAACGGAAAACCTCATATCCATGAGCACGACCCCAACAGCGTGGTGCCAGTAATCCGTCTGTTAGCCATCCCCGGTAGGAACATAACGGAACAGCGGCTTCACCAGGCTCTACATGAACCTTTTGACCTTGAGCATGAGTTTCCCGTTCGTTGGTATATTGTCCAGCAGTCATCAGGCAAGCATATCTACCTGGTGTCTCATCACATCGCCCTTGATGGTGGGGCTTTAACTCGACTCTCTAGCGAACTGCTCGATTTCGTGGAAGGCAAAGCTCTTGCCCTAGATCAACTGTCAGAGAGGTTTAGTCAAGCTCATTCAGTCGAGGTATACTACCCTAGTCACTACGTCCAAAAGGCAATACTCACCAGTGTCATCCAGCGAGCGTGGGCACTCACTACAGGCTACGAGAACGCCCAAGCCACATGTCTTGACCAGATTATGGAGACTCACCCATTTCGATGGTCCAAAACGCCACCGCACGGTACTCATAATTTCCGTCGTCTGGAAGTCTGGAAGATGTTTTCTAAAGATGTAAGTTAATGCGAGAAGTTGAACATGGGTTACACGACGTTTGCCGCTGCTAACGCGAGTCAAGGAACTCCAAAACTGGAGCACCCGCTTTTCGACTTCATGGTTCCGAGTTGCTGTCTCGCTGGTAGGACTACTCCTGCATATCGACACCGGATCCCCGCTCGACGGAGACCATGCGCTAGCAGTGTCCTTTGGCGGTCGGCCTCAAGGCTTCGAGCATACTGTTGGGCAATTTGCCAACCCTCTTCCAATCAAGATCCCTGTCTTAGATCATTTTCTAGCGGAGCCAGGAAGCGAAAGAAATACATTGGCTTCTTTGGTTACTGCTGTATCACGAAATATAAGCCGAGTCAAGAAGTCTGAGAGACTGTCTTTGCTAGACATCGCGCGACGCTGGCGTGCCAATAGCCGATTTGGACAATTTAACTCACCACAAGTCGCCGTCTCCTATGCACCAGCTTTCAAAAATGAATGCTGTCGACTGTTTCCTGTTGAAGGAACCTGGGATTTGTTTTTTGTCTTTCAGGATGGTCCACGGGGTGTTGAACTCGGGGTAAATCCATTCCGTGTGTTGACGACTTTCACATTCTCACGTTTCACAGGTTATACATGATCCCGAGATATTCGATGACAAAACCATGAACAGGATGCGGAGCACTTATATGAGACTGTTGGAGCTTAGCTATCGCCAAGACCCAGTCCTTTTAAACGAATTACCATCCATGCCCACATATGTCACGCTTCCTTCTGCAAAGGCTCCCAATAACTTCATCGCCGTGCACGACATGTTTCGCCTGCATGCAGCCGAAAACCCAGACCGCATGGCACTTAGCTGCGCAGAAAGACATTGCCACATGACATATGGTGAGCTGGATAATAATTCTACGCTTAGAGCTCACGGTACGTATTGCTGAGCAACAAAGTTCTTGGTTTGGTGCCGAGTGTAGGTACCTGAGTGGAAAATGTACAAATGGCTGACCATAACTAACCATAGTCCTGACATCTCACGGTGTTTCTAAGGGCTCCGTGGTGATCCTGCACTTGCACCGGAATTTCCATCTGCTTGAGTGGATTCTTGCAACCCTGAAGGCTGGAGGCGCTTTTGTATATCTCGACCCGACACTACCCTTTGACCGTAAGCAATTCATATTGCGTACTGCATCAGAACCCAACAGTATTATGGTGGTGGAAGACCTACTAGCTCCAGATGCGGAATGGACCCAGCCCTTTGCTGGAACTATTTTACCTCACACGCATGCCATGGAGCTCAGTCAACCAAGTCCAGAGCCCGTTACGAAACAAGTCGACCCAGAAGACCTAGCATATATGATCTTCACATCTGGTAGCACAGGTATGTTTGTCCGTCATGCATCATTAATCACGGAACCTGTCCTCTAACACTCCACGGTAGGTGAACCGAAAGGTGTCATGGTCGAGCACGGAAGCTTCGCGCACTTTGTCCGATCGAGCGTTCCCGTCTATAAAATAGGACATGGGAGCTGTATCCTTCAGCTGGCATCTTTCAACTTTGATGCCTCAATTCTTGAATGGTCTAGTGCACTAGCCGCCGGCGGTACGCTATGCTTTGCGGATTCCCCGCAGGCCTTAGTAGGCGAATACCTCGCCGATGTCATCGAGCAGAACTCTATTAGCTTCATGCAAATCACCCCGTCGGCATTGACTACTATTCCCCTCAACCGCCAGCTAAACTCGTTGAGATGTATTTCTGTCGGCGCAGAGGCGGTTCCGGCGCATCTCCTGGAGACCTGGAGGGAGAGAGTGGTCATGATCAATTCGTATGGACCGACTGAGACAAGGTATGTACTACCATCCACTTGGTTGTCTTTAGCTCCCTGACTTGGGTTTTCAGTATCGCGGTGGCTTTTCAGAAATACACAAAGGGCGGCCCACCTATTGAAGAGGTCTCGGTCGGTAGACCCCCGGACGGTACCGAGATCTACATATGCGACCCGTCCCTTACACGTATCCTTCCATACGGGATGGAAGGCGAGGTCTGTATAGGTGGCAAAAGCCTTAGTAGAGGGTGAGTTGTGCACTTCTTTAGTGATGCGATGTATGGAATCATGTGGGATAAAGACTCACTTTGCACGTTAGCTACTGCCAAAGAGCAGATTTGACTGAGACGAGATTTGCCATACATCCGGCGTTGGGCACTCGGCTATATCGTTCTGGTGATAGGGGGTTACTAACACCTGACGGTAGCTTGGTCATTCGCGGGCGAATGGACAGAGAGATCAAGATACGAGGTACGTTTATCCTGGTTCATCAAGACGTGTATGACTTACATATGCTCAAGGCTACCGTATTGCGCCAGAAGAGGTTGAGAAGGCCATCGCAGCGGCTGACCCGGGTGTTCGTGGGTCTTCGGTCCAGGTCTCACCCGACGGCTTTTCGTTACTTGCTATCGTCACACCAGACACGTGCCTTGCCGAAACAATACAGCGCGGGATCAGCAAAATACTGCCTTCGCATATGCGCCCTTCCTTGATATTACCAGTGCCGTTCCTCCCACTAAACTATAGCGGCAAGATTGACCACAAGACCATCAGGGAGGAATTGGAATCCTATCTAACCAAGGCTAAGAAAACCAGACATACGCCACGAGAATCAAGGCACTCTCAAACAGATAGCCAAAAACTGGCTAAAAGGGACATGGAAGTTGAGGAGGTCATTTCTAAGGCCTGGCAAGAGGAGATTGGGCTCTCCAAGACGCCTAGTACCGACGTTAATTTCTTCGATCTGGGCGGTCACAGGTATTTCGGTCCGATAACTAAGTGATAAACGACATGCTGACTCGCCCTCAACCAGCCATTTAGTTCCCCGTTTGCAGAAGCGCATCATCTCTATGTACCCGTCTTGTAACGTTAGCGTCTTGGACCTGTTCTCCCACTCCACCATCAAAAGCCAAACAAGACTTCTGTGTCAGCAGCTACATCCGGATAGCGGTCAGATTAGCGTTGAAGAATCCTCTGAAGCTGATTCATTCGTAGTGGTCAGAGAAGATGCCAGCGTGAGGGAACTCTGCCCGGATTCGATCGGATGGACGGAAGATCGTACCATAGCGGTAATAGGGATCGCTGGGAAGTTCCCAGGCGCAGATGACCCTGACAAACTATACGCAAACCTTTGCCAAGGCATATCAGGAATCCGAGACTCCACCAACAAGAGACCTGTGCCCAAGGACTGCATCTGGGTGCCGCGAGCGGGGACACTGTCGAGCATTGAAGACTTCGATGCGAACTTCTGGAAGCTGTCTCGTGAGGAGGCCGCAGACATTGACCCACAGCAGCGGCTTTTCCTCACGGCGACGTTACAGGCTCTCGAGGACGCCGGGGTTGACACGTTATCCGATACCAATAACAATGTTGGTATTTTCGTGGGTGCCGCTGCCAATCAGTATCACACAGTTACAGATCCAGTCTATGGGGACGCGTTTCAGCGGTCAAATAGGGGCATTGTCGCTCCCTCCATATCAGCTCGCACCGCCTATCATCTGAACCTCCATGGACCTAATGTGACCGTCAACACTAACTGTGCCAGCGGCACTGTGGCCATGGCGCTAGCCGTGGACGCACTCAGGAATCGCCGCTGTGATGTAGCTGTAGTAGGTGGGGTGTCAGTTCAGTTGTTTGAGTAAGCATATCATATTCAACAGTGTTGGCGCACATTTATAAGCTAACACTGCAAACTCTTCAGCGGTGGCTATGTCACACAACCCAAAAACATATTTTCTTTAACAGGAAATTGCCGGCCATTTGAAGAGACAGCTGATGGTACCGTTCCTTCGGATGCGATTGTGTCAATGGTTCTGAAACGTACTCCTGACGCCGTTGCCGACGGAGATAGTGCTTATGCCTTGGTTGCCGGCGTTGCTTACAACTCAGACGGTGCGACCAGCAAGGCCGGCTATCAGGTCCCGTCACCAAAAGGCCAATCAGATGTCATAGCCGCCGCGTGGGATAACGCTCGTATGTCGCCTGAACAGCTCCAATATATCGAGTAAGTCCTACAATGCGCTCATAGCTTCCCATGTCTTTTGCTTCCACTAGTCGTTGTAGTCTTGACTAATGGCGACAGGCTTCATGGAAGTGGTACTCCTATCGGAGATGCGCTTGAACTTGAAGGCGTAAAATTAGCCCTGGAAAGTATTGGACGTAAGCCTACAGGGTGCCTCGTGGGCTCAAACAAGGGCAGCCTTGGCAATACGCAGCACGCGTCTGGGCTGGTTTCTCTAATAAAGATCTGCAAGTCCATTCAGAATGGTACGATCCCTGCTATGGTTAAAACTGGCAAGTTGAACCCCTTTATCATAGATGCGAGCTTGGGTTTGAATTTCGCCTATCAGCCTACCGTGGTGAAAACAGAAGCTTTGATAGGCATCTCCGCTGCGGGCTGGGGAGGTGTCAACTCTCACATGATCATCCAAGCTCCACCAGTCAAGCTGATCAAAAAGCTTGAACATAAAAATTCCAAGTATGCATTGTTCAACGAGACCCTCGCTGCTCCGCGAAAGGCTGGCCTCGAAGTTTTCGCTGTTCCTTCGCCCATTGCTGTTGATTCAGCCCTTGATCTGATAATTCGAGAGTTGCAAAAGGTTATCGAGAACGGGCATATGGTTAAAGCAGATACTGACCTCCGCTCTCATGGCCTCGATAGCGTGGCCTTTGTTAGGCTATCACACAGCATCAGAAGCATTGCAAAAGGGGTTTCCTTACCGTAAGTGATCAACACTACCATCTTTTGTAATGAGCACAAATAGACTTGGTACTGACGTTCGATGCCTTCCTCCCAGAATATCTTCGTTCATACAACCATCGCTTACCCCCGCGACACTAGCAGCAAAACTCCAGATGTCAAATGAGTCTACAAACGGACAGCCAACGGGAAGCTCCGTGACGAGGACTGACATCCAACACTGTACACCTATCTGGACACAACTCCAAGATGGTGACCACAGTTCTGAGCACGTATTTGTCCTTCTACCGCCGTCAGGAGGGACATGTGTCGCTCTATCATCGCTTGTTTCTGCTATTCCAGGACATGTGCCGGTTTACGGCCTCGAACATCCAGGGTATACCAACAACTTGTGGCAGCAGAAGTCACACTCGTTACCAGATCTCGCGCAACTCTACGCAGACATTGTGCGCAATCATCTGGACATAGTACTTTCGAAGCAGATAATCATGGTCGGCGCATCATTTGGTGGAGTTGTCGCTACGGAAATGATTCAAAACTTGTTATCTTCATCCGATAACCCCAGCATACTCAGGACCGTGAGGCTTGTGCTTTTGGATGCGCCGGTAGCCAATCCTACAGCTGCACCGGAGTCTACGAATAATGATGAATTTCAGTGTGAAGGGGAGATAATTGCCGATAATACTGATGCGAGCAAAACCTCCCGCCTTTCGACTCCTTCCCTAAACGAGTCTTGGGTGTCCTCCTACCAATCCACGACAGACTCCCCCACAGAGGCGGTGCATCGCATGAGTATTCATGCACTTCTAACATATCCTGGGCCAGATAAGATGAGACAGCCTAACATTCAAGTAATCTACATTTCTTCTCGAGGGGATGGGTCATCTGAAACAAGCTTAGAAGAGAAAAGGTTGTGGTGGACACGTATATTCCCATCTTTGCGATGGGAGGAGCTTGTGTGCACACATGAAGAACTTTGGCATGACAGGGCAGCTGACGTATTGAGTCTGGTCAACGGTTGGAATGCATCAATTTAAAGTTGTTGATGCTATGTGCTGCTGTAGACACGGCTTATAAGAAAGAATAAAAAGCGTCAGAAGTACACATTAGCGCTTCTACTTACCATATAGTAGCTTCAGTGTGTAGCCATTTCAAACTTAATCATTATGGCATGTGCCAGCCGCCTCTCCCTACAATACATTGCGCTTTCTATACTGGTACGAACAACTGTAGCCCAGACTTCATAATGTGGTTCTTTGTTCTACCACCCTCAAGGGGAGGTCAAGATTGCCGGATTAGTTACATTGTTAAGCAAGACGCAACACTCGAAATGGAAACATATGTTATCCTAGCCCATCGGTTCCATGCCATATTAGAATCACCAATACATAATATAATGATTAGTATGAATTGGTGATTTTTACGTCGTAAATTCTCTAGCACCTTGCTTTATCATACGTCCGTACAATATCTATGTTGGACACTGCTTCTTACAACCTTGACACGTCTCCGACTACGGGTCCCCCTGAATATTAACGACCGCTGTCGTCACTCTTGTTTGTGCTGAACAGTTTGCCCCTCGCTTGATTGAAGGTGTTCTTGACACCAAAGAAGCTAGGCGTACGAGATTTGGGCTGATCTGGCCACTCATACTGAGTTTGCTCTGAAATGTTTGCGTTCTGATAGAGCTGGCTGCTGGAACTTATCGGATACCTTGAGTCTGGTGGCATGGCGTAATACGTATCGTTGCCAGAACGAATTTGTTGCTGCTGCTGTTGCAGCTGAGGAGGAGCGCTGTATGCTTGTATTGGCTGCGGTCTTGGTGGATACTCATTTTTTTGCTGGGAGAAAGAGTTGTGAGTTTGTGTCGGATGCCCGGGGATGTGGTGAACAATATGATTTCCACGGTGCATCTGGTCGGAGCTGCTGCGCAAACCTTCCCCGTAGTGATGATCCTCAACAGGCCGATCCCGCGCTTGGCTTTGTGTATGGGGTACCGTGAGCGACCCTGGCTCAAAGGACTGTTGGATTCCCGGTGGTCGATGAGCTGACTGGTATTGACCAAATACTTGCGCTTGACTCGAAGAAGTTTGCGATGAGGACTTGGAGACTGGCTGACGAGTTTCTGGATTGTACGCAGCGAAGCTGCTTGGTCGGTGCTCAGACGGATTGACTGCTTGGCTAATTGTGTTATTAATGTTGGCCAAGTCTTGCGAGTGGTGCACACCAATATATGCCGTTGGAGCTGGCTTCCTTCTCACAGGAGCCTCTCGGTCCAATTGGGGCATCACGGCAAGAATTTGGCTGGTTTCGTTGACTTGTTGATATTTCTCGTAGCTAGGCCCATGGTGGATGTTGTAATCTGTTCCTGGTTGCTGATGCCAAGTGTTGAGCCGCTGGGATGGATTATGATGCACCGATTGATCGGTACCGTTTTGCATTCCCGGTTCCGTGGCGGCTGCGGTATCTGGATACCCAGGGCCACCGGTAGGTCCAGTATGAATGTCAATGTGCACCGGGTGATGCTGAAGGACACTTGATGAGCTGAATTTGCTTGAAGCCTTGATATCGGAGTATTCAAGGTTTTGAATAGTGTATGTCTGGTCAGCGGGCTCCAATTGAGTGCCGTGGTCAACATCCATCTCGGAATCTTTGCCTTCTCGCCTGATATCTTGAGTATTTGACATCACTTCAGCATGACTGAGTTCGTCGTTCTTTTGACTTGAGTCGGTATCTTTTAGGAAACGATTTTCTGGGTAGCTTTTTGAATCATGTTCTGCAAGCAAATCCTCGAATTCATCTTTTTCAGATTTGGACCTGCTAGAAGTTGCATCTGCATCGGTTGGATAATCTGATCCTGCTTGTGGCCCATCACCCTTGATATCGTTGTTGTTGGCCTCCCGTGCTGCAGCCCTTGCATCATTAGCAACGCTAATGATGGCCCGATTGCCCGTCTGGATGGCCTTCTTGACTCCTGACAATATGATGGAAACATGATTGATTAGGACACTTAAGGTCTCTCCAGTGTTGTCCGTATCATAGGCCACCTGCATAGCATTCAAGCCATCTTTGTTTTTGTGCATAACGTCGGCACCTTTGGCTAGTAAGAAGTTGACAAACTCGTCGTCGTTGACAGATGCGGCTGCAATAAGGGCTGTATCGCCGTTGTTATCCGTAGCGTCAATTTCCGCACCGGCGTCCAGAAGTTGCTGCAGTGGCTCAAGACTCGCGACTTTTCTGGCCACAGCTATCAAAGCAGTAGAACCATCATCTCCCCCACTACATTGACATCGGCATGGGCAAAAATAAGCTTACCTATAATTTCGGCTTGGCCATTCCTTGCTGCTGTGATAATGGGGTAGGCGTCTTCACCTCCACCAAGATTTGGATCAGCACCATGTTCAAGCAAGATGTCCACTATTTCCGCACGGCCTAGCTCACAAGCTCCTTGAAGTGCGGTCTGTTGTGGAAATCCCGGATTGGATGTACGTGCGTTGACATTTGCATCCCGAGATAACAATTCCTTCACAACATCGACGTGTCCCTCCGTTGCAGCTGTTTGTAAAGCCCAGCCGTCGTCAGAATTGACGGTCGCGCCATGATCTAGCAACAGCTTCAGAATATCGAGTGTGCCGTCATATGCTGAGGCCGTAAGGGCATTTCCATAGCTATCAGACATCAGTGGCCATTTTATACGTGGCATGTAACAACAACAAAGAAGAAGAAGGCAAAATGAAAAGGACAGCATTGCAATAACGGGGGATACATGTCAAAACAACGACGCCTGGAGACAAAACCAATATCTTAGCACTTACTCGTCGCCCTGAGCATTGGCATCTGCCCCAAATTTCATTAGCAACAATTGAACAGTATCGGTCTTCTTGTTGTCCGTGGTATTGTATAATGACTGATCGATGGTGTCAGCTGAGATGTTCCCATTCGTATATTCCCAAAGTGCTTCGAGGACCTCTAGGTCATCAGTCGTCGTTGCCGCCTTGTAAAATATATTGTCGCAACTAAGATTTGCTCTTTTTTCGAGTAACACCTTGGTGATTTCCCAATTTCCTTCTCCTGCAGCCTCATCGAGAGCGGATTGATAGTCATTCTCGCTGTGCTCAAAAGGCAACAGCTTGTTCAATATCTCCAGACTTCCAGCTACAGCAGCTGCAATCAGTGCTTTGCTGTATTCCTGGGGAGAAAGCTGATCTGCATACTTTTCCATCAAGTATTCAAGCATCGACACGTCAGAGAGCGAGGCAGCTTGTTCGAGCGGCGTTTCGAGATTGTCATGGTCAATAGACAATGAGACTCCATGGTGCACAAGAAGTTCCACGGCATCAAAATTTCCAGAGGATATTGCTGAGTGTATCACAAGTCCTGAGTACTGACTGTATGCGTTCAGGCTTGCTCCTCTCAATATCAGTTTCTTCATGACACCGACATGTCCTTCCTCCGCAGCCAGATGGAGAGGCGTGTCTTCTTTCTCCTCCTGACCAGCGTTGATGTTTGCTTTCCTGTCGAGTAACTCTTCAACCATATCTGAATTGCCAAAATGACAAGCAAAACAGAGCTTCGGGGTCGACTCGTGTCAGCTGATATCGCACAAAGCAAAGTAATTGCAATAAGACCGTGTTAACTCACCGGCGTGTTTTTCAATCCGTCGAGGCCATCTACTTCGTCCTCGTGTCCGTTCTCGATGAGCGCTATGAGTAATTGCCTGAAACCAATTGCAGCGACTAGATGCAGCGCATTCATGCCCCTGATATCCTCATTCTCGAACTCCTTCGTATTCCTGTTGTATTCCACCAGCCATCGACGCCTGAATAAAGAGTCAAATTTCCAAAACTCATCGTCAATACTCAGATCATCGGCAAATCCTACGGTCGACTTGCTCCCGTGCTTGAGCCAATTCTTTACCATATATGGGAAGACATTCAGATCTTCCAGAATTCTGGCTTCTGGGTCGGCATCAGGCTCTGACTCCTCATCCCAGTCATCATCATCAACATCATCATCATCGCTGTTCGAATTTTCATCGTAGTCAACAAAGTCTCCTCCAGCCTCGGACTCTGTGTCTATATCCAAAACGCCATCCTCACTCCCGTCATCAGAGTCAGCTGCATCGGCATCTGAACCTTCCTTATCTCCATCAACACTGTCTGATGTGGGAGGTGCCTCAGTCTCTGGAAACCCGAATACGTGCTTGAGGTATGACAACGATCTCAGTGAGAGAAGGCCATGCTGCCTTGCTATCTCTTGAGGTGATAAATCGAGCAGTTCCTTGGCGTTATCGATCAGGTGTTTTTTTACCGCACTGTTCATGAAACAAACAGTGCGTTTGACCGAGACGAGAGGTTTGCACTTCTCGATCGATCGCCGGAGCTCTTGTTTTTCATCGTCAGATCCGTCTTGTCCACATAGCACAGCGAGTTCCGCTTCTTCTGGTTCCTCAATGGTCAGTATAAGAGCTCGAAGCATCTCTCTCACATTCTCTCCATACTCCCCCGCTGTCCTAAAGATCTGGAGCCATGCATTCTTAAGTAAAGCATCCAGCTCTTGCGGCATAGCTTCAAGCATTCTCCGAACTTTTAGTTCGCTTTCTGCTTCTGGCAGCTCTTCGAGCTGAAGACATGTAATGTCTATCCACGAGGTGTTTTGTGCCCGTTCCCCAATCAGACTACGGGCGAACCACGCAAGCGCCTTGTTGTACTTTTTGTCCGTCTCCAACTTTTCCACCTTGCTTTTGGCATGCTTCTGAAGTGTTTTCTGGAATTGATTACCAAACCTTTCGTCCTCCAGATTAATCACTCGAAGGCGCTCCAAGTCCAATGCTGTCTGAACGGCGTATGTCGGTCGACTTGTGATAAGCCATTTCGTCATGACACGGCTAGGCTCAGTAATTTGATTCCCTTCAAGCTCGAGACTCAGTAGCTTCAGTAATTTCAGTGTAGAGTCCGAGTCCTCAGGGAGCAGATGCACGTTACTCAGAATGATGTAGACACGACTTCCGGCAAACTCATCCGCAAGCATTCCTTGTAATGCCTTCCATAGATTCTCAACGGTTGCCGTTGCACGCGATTTGACACCGCCATTTTTGCCTTTCTCCTTGACAAAATCTTTGGCGTGTGTTGTCAGAGCTTTCTCCTGCTCAATGAGCTGCCAAACGAGGGACTTTAAACAATCCTCAGCAGTGCAATAATCTTTCCCTGCATCACACAAGAAGTATGCGAAGAGAATTTGCTCCCCGTTCTCTTGCTCGGCAATTCTGGCAAGGTTTTCCACGTCGTCCAAAGCGGCAAGCATCACACCGGTCTTGCCTCTACCTTCTGGGCCTCGGATCCAAATGCCATCCACTTTTGCGCTCTCGCTCGGAGGATGATTTCCAGAAGCAGGCTTCCCAAGCCACTTGATATAATCATCCTCTTGCGTAATAAGTGCTGACTTGCCAGGATTCTTGACCAAGAATTTTCTAAGTCGACTAGGGTGAACCCGGGCGCTATCTAGTGCTTCCATGACACCCTTGAAAGAGTCCCATTCTATATCCCGAGCGGCACTAAGCCGATTCTTGGCTGTCAGGTAGGCTCCATGAATCACCTTCTTCAGAAGATTTTCCACGAAATTCCATCGCCCGTCCTTGGCGCTTTCGAACTTTACTAATTCTCTGTGGTTACTTGCCAAACCATATTTCGGCACGTCACCTTCAAATGTTGCGGAAGTTTTACTGACGAACTCAGAGACATCTTTAGGTATAAGACGCTTAGTGAACCCAAAGAGTCCTGGAAGATGGGCTATCTTCGTAAAATCAGTCTGTTGTTCTTCCCAGAAACATAGTAACTCGATCTTATACTTGGTTTTGGCTGCAACTCGCCTAAACTCGTCCTTCAATTCCCGCAGTGTTTCGTCTCCTGGCTTCATCATCTCTAATAATTCTGATGTAGTGGCCTTGTTCCATTTTTCTGCCCAATAGGCGTACATGGACGCCCATGCAGCAGCTGGGGCTCCCGCGAATGGTGTACCGAAGAATACAGCTGCGGAAATCGTTTCGAACATGACCGGGCAAAGTTCTGGCTGCGCATTCAGGATGGTGATTGCCTTCGCGATCACCAATCCTCCCATGCTATGACCAATGAACACTATTGGCCTTTTCTTGCAGTTCTCACGTCTGCTTCTCAAGGCCACTAATAGAGTCTTGGATATGTTGTCCATGAACTGACTGACTTTCAGTTGGCCCTGCCAAGCCGACTCATACGTGTATAAAAGTATGCGTGCCTTTGGAAAAGCCCCACGAATACCATCTGCGCTTGTCATCCAACTCCACTCGGTCTTAGTTGACTTCCAACTATCGTGCGGGTGTGCACCTAGCCCTGGAACAAACACAATACTAGAACTATTAGATGGAGTCTTTAAATTGCAGCGGGAGCTATACTCAATATCTGATTTAATATCTTCATCTTCACCTGGGTATAGCACCTGAACTCCTTGCTGGACCATTTCGTATCCCTTAGCACGGCTGCTTGCACCGGCCGTGGCCTTTCGGGTACCAGTACGTTTCAGAGACATGTCGCCACTTTCTTGAACTCTTTTGACGAGGACTCTAGGCGGTTATCCGATGAGACGGGGGAGCACGTTATGATTATTGTAGGTTGAAGAGTCATTATTCATTTGGTGTTGCGGACATGTTATGCTTCGGTGGTATTTACGAACCTCGTGCGGCTGACTGCTTAATGCTGACTGCATTAGGGGGCTACGATCTTGGTTATTTTTGGCAACGCTTGACCGTATGAGGTTTCAACTTAATTTGGGGGCCATTTATTTTGACCATCTAACCTAACCTAACCTAGGAACATGGGAGTGCCACATCCAACAGCTGACCAAGCTGTGAGCGCATAAAACTTGAGTCATTCTCTTTTCTCACCATGGCGTCGCAAAGTGGTAATCGTCTCTCTCCCTTCTCGCATGTACGATCTATGTCTAGGACTATTGATACGCAAGTTCTAATAATGGAAGGAAGTTGGAGTCAAGTAAGTGCAATTCCGATTTTAAACCTGCAGGGGTCATTCCTCTGACTCCACACAGAAACCCCCGTTCGAGACACAACTGTTGAAAATGGGAAATACGAACGCTGGCGAAGAAAGCCTAGAAGCGCTTTTACCTGCTTCGTATCGTACACGTCGTGACGATTTAACACCACCAAAATTGGACGATTCGCAATGGATTGAGAAGGAACTTGACTTAACTAGACTCACCAAGATGTTCAACTATTTGTGGTTAGCCGGCCGGCCTATGCCGCCTAGACCACTTCATTACCAGTTGCTTCTCGGGAGAGACTTCATGGTCACAGAACAGATTGATCTGCATCTGGTCTGGTCGTACAATCGCTTATTACTGAAACCCCTCCCTCGGTTTCTGTTGGAACCACGGTTCTGGCTTCAATGCCTGTGTTGTCGAAACCAGTGCGGCTGCTCAATGGCAGCGAAACAGCTCGTGCATGGTGACAGCACAGAGTGCAACCAACGGCGGCTCTGGAGAACAGCCACGGGTTTTCTTTTCTCGTATGCTGCGTTGATCTGTTTCGAGAGCGACTTTCGTGTTGCGCAAGAGAAAAACCTTATCCCGGTCGGAATAAATTGGGCTTCCTGGAAGTCCTTCATCGAGGAATTAGACACCGAGCACATATACGGCAAAGTCAACCCACGATTTCTGTACGGAGAACTGCGGCTAGGGCGACTGAGTAAAATTCACCGCATCTCGCAGTTGTCCTTGAGGGGATATTCGCAAGCCTGGAATCAGTACTCGTCATTTTTCGAAGCAAACTTTGCCACTATAGCTTCGATTGTAGTCTACGTGGCGTTTGTCCTGGGGGCAATGCAGACCGGTCTTGCAACGTCAGCACTGCAAGACAACGACGCCTTTCAATCAGCGTCTTACGGATTTGTTGTTTTCTCCATATTAGGACTCCTTATTGTCACTGTTTTGCTGATGCTATTGTTTTTCCTTATCTTTTCAAGCAATTTAGTGGGAACCTTAGGGTACCGAAAAAGGAGACTGCGAAACATTTCCAATCATGCACAAGGTATGTCAGCAGCAGCTTGAAATGCCCAGTGTGCAGATTCGAAACTCGTGCGAAGTGTAGATTGGCTCTGGCGTCTTCTGTTCTTGCGAGATATAAAGACTTGAGTTGAGCCTCGGTATACGACCAGCGTCTGCAGTTGTTGTCATGCTCATCTCAACTCTCTAGAAGAAGGATGACGCATGTCCTCTATATTAAGCTGTCAAATACAATAACACACGAATTGATGAAATCTACTTTTCCTTGCGATAACTTGTGGCCTCGTTAACCATGGAACAAATAGAGCCTTAAGATTGCTAGCGGATGTCAGTAAATTGAGTGACAAGGTTCGTGTGTCTTCATGCACGGTTATGACCCTTCCAAGAGTGTATGATGGGTATGATTTGTCGGCGGGACTTATTCCAAACAATCTCCATGATGCTTTCGTTGTAAGAGGCGACTGCCGCCTTACGGTGGCATGGCTAATTGTCTCATCTTGTAGTATGGATGCATGGACAAGCTCCAATTGACGACAAGCTCGTGGCTTCTACCGATTCACAATAATATTTGGAGAGGAACGGTAATATTTTCCGTTGGAAACAGGATAAGGTTATCACTTCCTGAGACCATATCTTGGATGATATTTGGGCCAGAAAAATGCAAGCATATGTTCGCAAGAGTCCCGAATGCCCATCACTGGCCCTAGTCGCTGGTTTATCCTCGACTTACTCTAGAAATGCAAGCCTCGTTGCGCGAACCTTGTAAAGTCCTGGTACAAAAGCTGGCGAATAGGCTGGCGATCGCAATTTGGTCCGAACATGAAGCTGAATAATAAGCCAAAGGATATTATTACTATCATCTAACATCACAAAAGACACAATGGATACATCCAACACACGAACTTTGCGCACGTTCGTATTCAAGGAAACAATGCTCCAGACAAAGTAGATGGTCCCATGACCCATGACCAGCTGCACGAAAGTTATGAAGGGTTTGATCGTGTTTCTGGTCATAGAGGTGATTGTTGCAAGGAAGTTGGTACAGCAATCATGTTTCAACACGAGTCAAACCATCATTCACGCATTCCAAGTACAAGGTTTCAGCTCATATGAAGGATGTCGATAGGCCGCCAACCTGCATCCGGCCGCTCCCCCACCGCCTATGTAATCCGAATCTTAAAACCAAATCGCATCGGCCGTGAGTACAACAAAGGTCGCAATAGAGCAACCTGGTTCGATAGCCCCACCGTGCGACCTTCCTACTCGTGGAATACAAGCGCTCCCTAGGTCGTCTGTCTGCATGACATTGGCCTGGAAGGCTGAGGTATGCATTCCAATCAACTTGGTCGTGGCTTATCTCACTAGATCATGATACGCTGACACAGTCATAGAAAAATCACCGGTCTTCCTCTGTGTAACTTCACAGCGTTAACATGGACTTGGCTTGTGTGTTAAGTCTTGGTGTCGAAACACCTCGTCGATAATTCCTCGAAGGTAGCCCTTCTGTAAGGAATGCTGGCATATATTTGCAGTCAGTGCTCACGTTCTTAATTGCTTCACGCCGTTTCTGCGCTGACTACATTTCATAGAGGATATGTCTCGCTTTGTACGCATGATAACCAGTATTTGGAAAGGAGCAGTGTAGGGTGACAGCGTGATACCTCTCAGGCATCTTCAATCACTCGGATGGAAATAGCCAAATTATCATGGGACAATTTACCAAGATAGACCGTTCAGGTATTGAAACCAACACACACCTCGGTATATCTATCTAGCCTCTCCTAATACCGTTCCAGACTTTCTCTCCAAGAAATCAGTCTTATGCGGCGTAATGTTCAATGCACCACAACACGTGATCGGGGCCGACAGTTAGTATATTGATAGGATGTGGTAATATACAGCTCGCATGGGTATAAAGGCAACCACGTTATTACGGAAATCCACATGACCGCATTGTCGGGATATAGAAATCATATTTAATCCAGCGCAGAAAAAAAAAGAAATATGGGTTATGCGATGATCTACAGCCGCGCTCTAAGTTCGGGACCGAACATGAATGGGCCAACAAATGCCCAGCCTATGTCACTGGCAGCGCATGCCCCAAGTGCCCATTCGGGGCAGAAGGGTAGAAGACTCACGTTGCCTCAGATTCGCCGCGGTATTTGGTTCTAACTCAGGGCCACGTGCTAGGTAAGGATGACTAAACTATATACGTCGACTGGGAATGCAACTAGCCGTACGCACCCGTCGAAATTTTGCGAGCAAGGCTATCAGATGCCACCGAAGAGCGGTCTATCCTTGCCTGGATTTCAACCCCCCTCTAGCTGTCTAAACAGTTTCACATAGTGCTTGCTTCCAACATACCAGGATTGAGCGTAGAAAGAATAAAAATAAATAACGGGTGTCGATTAGTCTAGGTGTGGATATTGTTTGTATTCATGCACCCTGCCCATGTCCTCGGAAGCCCAGTTTCCTACTTGTTTATTGTTTCTCGGAGTTCGTTTCGTACCTTGTATCATTACTCTCGAGTTTGTGATCACGGGCAGTTTGAAAGCACAAGTCCGACTCGTGGGTGGCACATTCTACCGGCAACCTTTACGACAAATTAGGCCAGTCCTAAAATCGAAGGTTATGAATACAAATCGAGAGAACTGTTTTACTACACATTACAACAATCTGTTACAATGATTGTCGTCAGTTCCAATGGGATGGTTTGTTGGATATTGGTTTACTAGTCTTGAGGTTTGGCGCGCGACGTTCGAACTTCGACATCCTAGCTGGTGAGGCTGCCTCACATTAAACAGGACTAAAAGAGTTAGCAATGAAAGCCAAAGGTCATCCTAACTTCACCATACCACTCAAACGAATCTTTAAAGCGGGATGCATGCATACAACATCAGATACGAACGTTTAGATGAGCCACTCGCTCAGACTATCGCCCCTTCATATGATACGTTGTCGTTTGATCGCGGAGTGAGTGATGGGTAGCGGCATGATGTTGGCAAGTTTTCCAGCCGACCGTCTTCGGGAATTTGGAAGCTTCGCCTTCACTGGCAGCGGATTCCCAAACTGATAGATAAACTGCATATCATCGAATGCGGGGCCCCGCGAGGCTCCAGGTCGCCTTCACCGTTGTGGCACCAAGAAATGTTAAACGAACCAATCCTAGATGTCTCTGCTTTTTGAGTGTGCATGAAGCCTTTCGATGTGAAGAAAACGGGCAGCTGCATCATCACACTTAGGCCGAACCCCGCATCTTGCTAACAAACAAGATCCGAAGACTTCACTCGTTGGCTCGGTTACAATGGAGACATGGTGGGCGGCACGAACTGGAAGTTGGAGACGGGTAGTCACACATGTTTGAGGTGATAATACTGCTCTGCAAGGACCGAACCAATAGCCTGAACCCGACGACATGATTTTGCCAAGCATTCACCATGTTTGCCCGGCTTCTGGGCCAGAGCGCGCGTCGATACGGCCATGAAGAAGTGTGAACCGGATTGTTTTCCTTGGAATAATCATCTCAGGCAGGCAGGCTGTCTCAGCCGTTGGGTGACAGCAGATGCAAGTCTCGGTATTGTACAGGGCCCAGCAGTTCAGACTTCAATGCCATGCATGGGGTACGAAAACGATGACGAGGCGAAGACTTTTACTTGGTGTTGTCTAGTTTACTGCTTCTTCTACAGATTATGAGTGTATCCCTCTTCGTGCAGACACCGCGGTATAAATAACAGGACCAACGACCCTCATGCGGAAGCCTGTATATGAACATGGCTATCCTACTTGTAACATCAATCCAATATACAACTGTCTGGGTGAAAAGGGATTCATCACCGACGGAGGTGGTTGTGGTCCAGTCATTCAACAGGCTAGGTAGCACAGAACTTTACACCGTGACGCTTGGTTCTGGGGAACCGACGGATGCTGGTCCAGCAGCGGCAGCGACAACAGCAAGTTTTGTCCTTTCAGCAAGCTCAGACGGAGTGAGTCAGGATACGCTCGGTGGAATCATTGGAGGCATAGTCGGCTTTATCATTGTCGTTTTGTTAGCCTTTTTCTGGTTCGGTCGTATCTGGATGCCCAAAATGTCATCCACCGAAAGCTCTGGAGCGCGGTCCAAGTCGAGCGGCTCATCTCAGAGAGACGGGAACGGTTCACGCTCGATATCGGAGTCGACAAGCGAGATGACTGAGGAAGATTGGGACGATCAGCCGAGGCCTAGACCTGGACCTGGACCTGGACCCGGACCTGGCCGCAACATGGGTACGATGCCAGGTGGCCCGATGCCAGGGGCCACTTGGGGCGGGCCACTACCAGGTATGGGTCAACCTCCCGGAACATTTCCGATGAACGGTATGGGAAGAGGCGGGCCTCCAATGATGGGTCGTGGAACGCCTATGTTGAGGCCTCAGTAATATGCTCGCCTTTCACAGAAAGGCAGCATTTGCAGTGAATGCTCTGGTGTCGCTTCGTGGGTGTTATGGATAGCCGTGAAAAGCGCAGTCTTCGATGACTAGAATAATTTTGTTTCTCGCACTCCTTAGATCAGAATACTTGTATCTAAAAAAGGAGGGCACATATCAAAGAGAGCTCTTAGCAATGTAGCATTCATGGGAAACGTGAGAACCTCTTCATCCTACGATAAGCTCTGAGGCTTTTACGCAAAGAAGTGCAGCGAAAGCAGCGATGCTCCCAAGAATCACCATTTGTAGACCTTCCCAGGCACTCTGCTTGATTCTGTTCCACCGCCTTGAGTGATAGTGCCATGCGTGACTCCAGTGCTTATCCTCGACCTCCTCTTGCAGCAGATAGTGCTTGGTAAAGCCGAAGATGAATAGGGCTATCACGCAGACGCCAAAGCTCCATTTCAAACCAGCGCTGACGTCGGTGACGAAAAAGTACGGGAAGAGTGGGAGGAGGCCGCCTAATAGATAGCCTATTGCCACCGAAAGGCCATTCCAAATCGGTGAGCATGGCTGTTCATCCTCAGAATTGGCATCGTTCCTGGCCAGGAGGCTCTCGCGTTGCGCGACAATAGCATGAACGATACCTGGCTGCATATTGGCATGAGCTTTGACAGCATCCAGTAAATGCTTTGGCAATCGCAGAGGTTCAAGGTATTCTTCCAATGCAGCTTTGCTGCTCATATTCGCCGACGTTTTCTCAAGGTCCGTCTGCGTTGCTTGATTTTGCCGCTTAGCATCATTCAGCGAGGCTGCTGCCGCTGCAATGTCTCCTCGAGCCGAGAGATATCCACCAATACCCATGCTGATACTGCCCGCCGCGATTTCTGCCATTCCTGCGAGAATGACTGTGTTTGTCTGGCCGAGCGAAGACAATCCGGCGGTTAAAGCAAATGGCACAGTCAATCCGTCGGCAAAACCTAAAGTATAGTCCGCCAGGAAGCGCGAAAGGGTAGGTAATTGATTCGCTTGACGCTTGGCGGTGCCGAATATTTCCAGGTCATGATCCTCTACATCGCTAGGATAACTCAAAGAAGTTGACGGGGTATAAGGAGTTGCTGGGATAGACTCATAGACGGGCTCCTGTTGGGAAATGCCCTGCAGGACGTTGTTGATCGCCATGACTGTAGAACGGTATATGATCCTTGATTGAGATAATCAATTAGGCAGCCAGACTGAATGCTGCTTGCGTATCTCCGCCTGACAGATTCTGCTCGATGAACCAGCAGTATTCAAAGCTATACAATCAGATTCCGTTCCCAACAAACTATAATAATGATCCGGTGCGCGCTAATGTTTATTTTAATTCCTTTTTAGATCGACTTCCAAAGTGCTAAGATTCGAAATCTCCAAATACACTCGTCTTTTGAACACTTGAGTAGAGTCGCTACATCTGTAGCTTTTGCTGTCGTTTGACTTGGGATTTCGTTGCGATAAAGGTCGTGAGGGATTCAAAATATGATGTTCAACTCTTCATAGCAGCGAAGCCAGCCTTCGTCTTGCGTTGATCGTGCCGAGTCCCGACTCATTGAAACAAAGAAAGTGGAATAACAAAGTCCTTCGATGGAGCAAAGACGCCGACTACTGAACAAGCTCGCATTAATGGAGATGTGAAGTACTCACCCGTCTATGCAATGTGGTGAACGCGTAATCCCTGTGAGATCACCTTCCTCAACCAATGATGAATGCTACAATCAGCAGGTGCCCAGACTGTAGCTATGCCTGGATTCCTTGAAAGCACGTTACTCGTCAATGGCCATCGCCCCCAGTGAGCCTAGTCCTATTGGCGACCCTGGCTACGGCAGTCTAGGGCGCCTCAATGCAACCTCGTCCGGACAAATTTGCTGCATCTTTTGCATCCCCGTGGCCTTGTCTTGGGTAAAGGACGCTGGGATTGGAGATGTCGCCGCTGTAATTCGCCCACCTCCGTAGACTAATGAACTTGGGCTCTTGGCCCCTGCACACCACCGGCTCTTCAGTGGAGAGGATCTAGTAAACAGCCCACCAAATCCACCTGTCGCCTCCTGGTGCCAATGCTTGGCCCTATTGACAGCACGTGCATGTTACTACTTTCTACACCTTCCTCTCTAGTTCAACGACGCCATAGTTTGCACAACAATGTCCGGTATTGCCATTCAAATTCGTCACCGAGGCATCGTGGACGGACCATGCTAGGTTAGAGGCTCTAAATTTCATGCGTCGGATTCTTTCGACAGGACCCTACGGTCAATCGTCGCGGTTGAATGCAGCCTGTCCGTACAAGTTTCGACGCGTGATGCCATAACTTGATACTTCAGCGGGAAGTGCAAGACCGCTAAAGGCTCGCAAAAGCTTGTTTCCATCCATCTTCTAGGTTAGTAGAATGTTATATACGCCTTAGCCTCCGGACGTGCACAAACCACCCACGGGGTGAGACGACGGGTCCTCCTATTGGCCTATTGTGTGACGCGGGGTGAGGGGATGATCTACTCTGCAGGCTTCAGAAGTTCCTGTCTACCACAGCTCGCCATTCGCGTCGCATCCAGCCTGTCAGCGTTGTTCAAAGAGGGCCCTGGAGGATGCAGCTTACGAAAATAATTCCCTAACCTAGAGGAGTGGGACAGTAATTTGCGTGTCGTGAACCGGATGTCGGGTTTCGTCTCTTCGCTACACTGCATATCACGTCTTGACCACATTTATATCTCTGCGGTGGCCGCTTACCCAGCTTTTCCCGTAGGACCTGAACTGTTGCGTGCTCGGCATTGTCATACGTCCTTTCATACTCAATCATAGCAGCCGCAATGCATTACATGCTGCTCTCCATCCCATTGCTGGCCGCGACCGTTGCGGCACAGGCTGAGAACCTGTACACTGCGACGGCGGCAGCGTCAGTTGCTGCTGCTCGTGCGACAGCCAAGACATCAAGTCCAACTAGCAATGTGAAGGGTAAAGCATTCGATCGGTTTGTTGTGATCTGGCTGGAGAACACTGACTATGACATGGCTGCTGGTGATGGTATGTCAATGTCATCTTCGATCCAGCGTCTCTTGCTAACGGACTCCAGAAAATTTGGCATGGTTAGCGACGAAAGGTATCAAACTAGACGGATACCATGCTGTCACTCATCCAAGTGAGCCCAACTATATCGCAGCTATTGGTGGTGACTACTTCGGTATGCAAAATGACAACTTCAACCAAGTTGATGCCAACGTCTCCACCATTGTTGATCTGCTTGAGGACAAGGGCATCACGTGGGGTGAGTACCAAGAGGACATGCCATACACTGGGTTTGAGGGTATGGCATGGGTCAACCAGGAGACTGGGGCCAACGACTATGTTCGCAAACACAACCCGGCAGTCATCTACAACAACAATGCCAAGAACACCGAACGCCTCTCTTTGATAAAGAACCTCACCCAGTTCTACGTGGACCTCGAGAACGATGCACTTCCGCAGTGGATGTTTATCACCCCCAACATGACTAGCGATGGTCATGATACCGATGTCACCACTGCTGGCATCTGGTCTCGTACCTTCTTGGAGCCTCTGTTGGATGATGAGAAGTTCATGAAGAACACCCTTGTTCTCGTTACCTTTGATGAGAATGAGACCTACACCATCCAGAACAAGATCTTTGGTATCTTACTAGGTGATGCTGTGCCGGCTGAGCTTGTTGGTACTAGTGACGAGAACTACTACAACCACTACAGTGAGATCTCCACAGTCTCAGCCAACTGGGATCTCCACACTCTCGGCCGATTCGACGTTGGTGCCAACGTCTTCAAGCTGGTCGCCGATAAGACTGGCGACTCGGTTCGGGAGTGGCATGGTGAGATTGAGCTTGAGAACAGATACTTCAACTACTCCTATGCTGGACACTTCAACACCCATGGAGGAAACACCAGATACCCCGGTCCTAACTTGGGCAGTTGTAGCAAGCCGCACAACCGAACTATCTTGCCCAGCATCCAGCAGACTTGGCAGGGCAACCCAGCTCCCGTCTACTATGACTTCAAGTTGGAGATTCCCGATGGGTTGAATCCTCCTGCCGGCTACGCGCCCGTCAGCTAGACTTCACGTCAGTATGTCATATGTACTGAATTATAATAAATAATGTCAATTTCATTTCAAGCGATCAGCGTCCTTATTGTGCCTATCACGAGTACGTCCTGAGTATATCATGGGCTACCCTGCGAATTGACTGTGTTCGGCTTGTTGCAATCCTGTTCAAGTCAAAGTATGTGGCTCTTCAGGTATGCCTTTCGTGTCTTTGAAGCTTGCCCGAAAAGCTTGTTGCCATAGATGAGAGGCACACTTTGCACTCGGCTGCTGTGATGTGGCTTGCATTCGCCTGAACCCCGATCTGACTGTGATGGGATAATAGCGTCCGTGTGATACAGAATTTTCGGTGTCAATGATATGCCAAGATTCCATGGCAGCGTTGCGGCTGTGCTTTGTAGCTAGGACACGCTTGTCGGAGCGCGCATAGCACAACATGAAAAGAGCCAGGTCGTGTTGATTGGATTGAGCATGCAGGAAAACCCTTACAGAAATTCATCAGCTATCACTATCTGCTTTCACAAAACTGTCCTTGGCATGTCTCAAAAGTTCACAACCCCGATGTGATGCCCCTGGATGTCAGCCACATCAGAGTAGACCATTGCTTCCGTGCAAATCTGACTGCAGGCTCCTGGCCGGTATAGTATTCGAACATGTATGTCAGTTCGTATCCTTGGAACATTGTAACACAATATTGAATGAACGCGAACTGTAAGTAGAATGAATTCAATCAGGTGGCTTTTCTTGGGGGAGATGGGGTGGGTTTCCTCACAGCTACGTCTACGAAATCTTAGGAGGTAGCTGCATGTGCGCATGGCGCAGATATACAATGTTTCTCGGCAGGCAATTCATCGTGCTTATATCAACATGAGCCACTATCGGAAGCTTCTCCGTCTATAAAGCGACAGAGAAATCCAACGAGCTGGGTAGGTGGCACGTTCCACACAAGCAGGGAAGCAGGACGCCCGCGCAAATGCGGGAACGGACTTGCTTTTTGCCCGCACCGCCAGAAGTGACCGCTTAGAGTTGTATTCCAGGTCCGGATGATCTCTTAGGCTCTGTGGGCGTTCGCCTCGTGAAATCATAATGAGCTGATTTTTGGTTTTGACAGGCAGCCTGCCCCTGCAAATGGCGTTTGCTCACCGTTCATTTGTGTTCCAAAAGGAAGTTTTCAATGCCCCAAATCCAAAACGACTGCATGTCGCTCAAAACGGCAAATCCAGGAGCAAATCGCAAGTGATATCGGAAAGACGATCCCAATGCCAGATCTAAAGAATCCCTGCTGCGTTTTGGGTATCGACAGCCTAAAATCTCCGAGCCCGCCCACAATCTTGGACATCTCAATGTGTGCAGAAACGGCGGCGCCATATGCAGCAAGACATGCCGCAGGTCATCATGTCAGCCACCAGCCTTGCTGCACTTTCCAGCAAGATCTTGCATTCGCTGCATCTACCCCTGATGCCTCGCGAGCGGGCTGCATTCTCGCGCAACGGCTCACAGATTCCACAGTTCCTGCAACGTCGATCACTCGTAGTTTCTTCGCGCACTTTCATCGGGCTGCAATTTCTTGTACGGCTCCGATGTCCACGGCATGACAATCTAATAACACCAACGAAGCGGCATCAATACGCAATTGCGACCTCCCTTCGCACCTCATCCAAGGTCATACACTACCATTATTGGAAAACGCTTCGAGGACATGGTTTGAATTGGGCTCGTGCATGCCGGTCGACGCTATATGGTACTTCGGGCCTTGTCAGGGGCCGTCAAGGACCGAGTGCAGACCGAATGCTGTGTTATGTAAGTCGCACTACACATATCGCAAGGACTCCTAAGAACAGGTTATTTGGTCTTGTATCACCGAGACGCATGGAAGGGTTGGCGACTAACAAAACAAATGGTTGTACAACGTGCCAGAACCCTAGCTACGAAGACGGCAGATCATGATGAACTTGGAAAATTTTGGCCAGGTACTTTTTGAAGGCTCATGATCATGCAGTGATTGCATGGGTTGTCGAGATCGCACCTGTTGCTGCCGGAAAAGTGACACGTTACATTCCAGGGTTGAGTACCTCCAGAAGACTCAACCTTCCTTCGTTTCATGGCAGTCAGGGCCAGAGAAGTACCACGTCGGCTTCAGACTGAATGAACACAACTGGTTTCCAGTAATGGCGGAATAGAAATATCGTGAACCTCAATTTAAAATTTCTAAGTCCTCAACGTCTAGACATACTGCCTTTTCCGGCGTGCCATAGTGACGCCAAGTTGAACAATTTACCTCTTTTTCAGAAACGCCGTGATTCAAACCAGCCAAGGAAATCTAGATCCTCCCCCCCAAAGACCAGCGCTTCAACTAAACTATAATCTCTGGTATTGCCGTTGCCTACGAGTGCCTATTTGGTATAAGACTTTTACTTGGGTGCCTTTGGTACATCGAATACACGACTCGCACGCATTCTCCTCAGTAGTTCCCGCTCCTCCTTCGCTGAGATAAGCGTTAGCAGCCATAAAACGCCATAAATTTCCAAGTCACTTACAGCCTCGTTCAGTGCTCGTGGAGTGAACCGTCACCTTGAACTCTGGGTTCGATTGCACCGTGTTATCGCAGATGTCCACCGTCTCAGCACCGTAGTTCTTGGTCGTGGTGATATGGAACCGATACTTGCGCGCGGGGCTGTTGAACACAATATCTGGGAAGATGGCGTACAACTTGTTTTCTCCGTCCAGATATTGCCCATTCATGACCAAACAGCCCTGCGACGAGTAATAGGTGTCGTCCCAGGGGTTTTTTATGGACCCGCTGGCATCCTGAACCAGCACCTGGAATGTGATGGTTTCCTCGGGCTCTGCTAGGATGCTAACGACGAGAGGAGGCCACATCGGCACGCCCTTTTGGATGACCTTTGGGGGCTGGACCTCTATCGTTATGGGCCGAGAGCGCATATCGTAGCCTGACATGGTGTTTAGTGCGTTTTGGGCGTATGAATGGTGTTGAAGATTGCTCCCGTATGCTCTCTTAACAGTGTTGTAGCCTTGATGAATAGACTCGCTCATCGTCTCCGCCCCATAGCCCATCTTATATGCCATTTCGACGTGACACAAATGAGATCAAGCAGATGGTAAGTTTCTTTATCTCCTCCCCACAGCAGCTAACACGGGCTTGGGCGCAGTTTGTGGAAAAGACACGGATCGTCCAAGGCTGCTTTGTCGGATGTAGACCGCAACTTGACGTTTGGTTCTGAGGGCACCCGAATGCTTTTGCAAAAGCCTCGCCAGAGGTGTTGATATATTAAAATTCAGCAGCATGACAGAACCCAGTCTTACTAGTCAATACATGCTGTCTGAGAGACCACCGGCGCTCCCCCAATAGGGTTGCGTCGTTCGGGGATAGAGTAGGTCATGAGCTGATATCTTGGCGATCTCAAGACGGCCGCAAACAAGCCATGATGCGAGCGGGTTGCATCTCCCGGCCGGGGGACGCGGGTTGTAGCTTCCTCAGATCTGTCTTCATCTTGCCAAAACGTTGCTTTTCTACCCTTGGGCCTTGAAGAGTTTCGGTAGCAATGTAAGAAAGCAAATGTGTACTCCGTAAGCAAGGACGTGAACAGGGCTCGATATTTGCTAGGACCCTGAAGGGGGTTTGGGGGAGCACGTGGCTGATGTTGGTCGTGGTTGTTGTTCAGTAATCATTTAACCAATTGTTACAAGGCTTAAGCCACAGATCCCTGAAGACCTGCATTTCAGTCCACTTCAAGCCTTCTAGCACGATTGGCGAGCAACATCATCGCTGGCTAGATCACTTCATCCTGTGTAATGACGGTTCAAATGCCACAATATTGAAAACCTGAGAGATCGCCCTGAAGCTTAACACGAGACCTTTGGGGACTTTGGGGGATCAAAATACGCTTTCTCGCTTATCTGTCCAACGGCGCATCGCATCTCAAAATTTAGGGTTGGGTTCCAAGTGCCTGGTCGCTGGGAGATTTAGTGCGAAACGACTGCAAGTACTCGGTGCACGCATATTGCTTTTTCCCATTTCGTACGAGTCACCACTCAAACATATCGGATTCCGTAAGCGCTACGTACCGCTTTTGCGTGTCCGGCGAACCTTATATTCAATATTGCTGTGACTTGAAAGAAGACCTCTCTCGTCTATCTCCGCTCTTCCGATCTCTGCTCGATGGCCCGCTCCGCCCCTTGAAAACCATAATTGCATCGCAGTTACAGCCCTACCAAGTAAACCGGAGATGAAAAATGTCAAATGCGGGCCGATCCACGGTTGTTGTGTTCCTAACTATGATTATCGTTGTTGCATCGTAGATAACAACTACAAGGTGTGGGTGTCAACGATGAGGCCAACCAGAATATTCATTCCGTCCTAAGACCGGAGAAACGGTCCCTGGCTAGGTATAACCATGGTGATTTTGTGTAACTTATGCGTGCCGAATATTCGATGCCTTTTTTATACACACACCACACCATTAAGCCCGTTTTGTAGTGCCCAGCGAGTTGGTAGCCAAAAGTACCCATCTGCAAGATCAAAGCCAAAAAGCATTGCCGGCGGTATGCATGGAACTGTATGGGGATATAATAGCACGCCTCGCCATGCACAAAGGATCGTAACCTGACTATTAGCTTTGGAAAGGCCAACATGTCGAAGCCACAGATACCGGGATATTGGCCAACCGGATCTAACTCCTGAGTTTACATAACTAATCTCAAGATGCACCTGAGTGAGTCACCATAGTTCTGACTTGTTGAGCGGGTATAGTGAAGTAGTCCTGGCCATTTAACCTGTTCTAAATTCGCGCTCACTTGTGGCTTCAGCGTCGCACTAAGTTTCAGGACCTGGAGACTCGATTCAAGTACTGACTCTCGCTCAGTTTGTGAGCACGTAGTATCGCGGGCCATGAAACTCCCAGACCACAATTCAAGTTGCAACCCCGTGACGAATAAGTCGGAAAAGATCACTGCTAATCCTTGATCGGCTAATTTGGATAATATCTGATACGTAGATTACTGCTTCCTGATATGTACTGGAGCCATGCTAAGCAACAAGGATTTGTTCGTTCACCCCGAGGATATACTTCTTTCTAAGCTGCGGAAAATCACAGAGCGCCACAAGTGGCTTATCCGTTATAGATGTTCAAAGTGTCACCCAATAGAATATTTAGATCGCTCGGAGCAGATCCCGAACTGCCCATCTACTGCTAGAGCAGCACAATATGGACGAGTCTGAAAATTTCCGACACCAATGGTGACGCCGAGAAGTCGAACATTTTTAGGGTATATGGATCGATTGGTTTCTCCAAAGAGCTATACTTCGGGCCTGTTGTACATCTACTATACAACTCAGTGTACACTGCGGCCGGTCACAATAATTGCCCGGGTTCTCCGTCATTTTAACCTTGATTAACATCCTTGCCGCCTCTTTCTCGCTGGTTTCATGGTGCCCTGGCGGAGCCCATTTCTATTGCCCATTTATAATCTAGCCACTAATCCTTAGGAGGGTACTTTCGTTCGTAGTTGGACCCCATGCCAGCTCTTCAGCTGGTCACCCAGTACAGAATTGACCATTCGCTGCTGCTTCAACATGTTCGTACCACGGAACTTCTCGGAGGCAATCTCAATGCCGTACATGGACCCGCAGCCACCAGATATATCTTGCACCACAAGTTCGGACGGTGAGAACTCAGATGTGAGCTTATCCCAGATTTCTGATTCGGCAGTGTTGAGATAGTCTGGCTTTTCTGGCACACCCGCTATACTTGGCGAAGGTGCTTGTGCTTCGGAAGATGTCGAGTAACGTATCGGGGTAGGAAACAGGCTTCGCTTATATTGTGTTGTCGGTCCCGACGTCAGCACAGTTCGCACAATAGTGCTCTGAGCTCGCGATGACGAAGCGAGCTGCCGTACTGCTACTACGGCCACTCGGCGGCACTGGTGACAAAGCATTGTGGCTGTTGATATAAGGATATGTTTCCTGAATTGCCTCAAAAGGAATGAACAGCAACAGCAAACAATCCCACGTCTCCGAGATATATGTTTGGAACGGTGTGATACTTAGGAAAATGCAAATGAAGCCCCTACGGATGTAACTACCATGGGTGCAAAAAGTTCATCTTCAAAAGCTCCAACAGGCCTATCGTTATGTCCGACGCACTAAGTAATCTCGCTCGGGCCGGAAGATTACCGACCCGCTAACCTAGACTAGACTAGTCTAGACTAAAGTTAACAGATGCATCCCAAAGTGCCAAGAAGTCGGCAACATACCGATTGACTCTGATAAATATGGCCTGTGATGTCTCATCTGGTATCTCAGCCTTCCGCAATTCAAATTAGTTTAGTTCATACTCCTTTTTTACATGAAGTGGTGGCATAGATATCGAAGGATTTATCGAACGGATGCCTTCATGGATGGCGTCCCAGTATTCACGTCTTGGAGCCCCGACCCCCCTGTCAAAACAGCTCAATCATCATGAGCACGGTAACTGCGTACCTGAAGTTGTCCTTCCCGTGTCACCAATCTCACGCAGACATTTTGTCCTTCTCTTCCCTCGAATGTAATTCGATCCGACCGGGCATCCTTCCAAGGTCGTTTTTAAAAAAGTGAAGTACATGGGCGTTGCTGTCATGGTATCTCAATCGCCTGCATCAAGGTTTATGACAGTTTCGTGAAATCGCAAAGAATCAGCCAGATGAGGATCGGGGACTTGGGAGTTGTAATCTTCTCCGACCTTGCGTCGTATTCCTTCTCCCTCCATCTTGAAACTAAGCGGTTTCATGACTTTCTTGTTCCTTAGCGAGCCCATCGCAGCGGTTGGTTCTGGGGATCTTGGCGGAGCCCCATAAGCGATTAATCTATTTTCAGTGGACCACGTGCTTCCCGGGCTCGCTTGGTATTAGAAGTCTGAATAAGCTCCATGCTCACAATCCATCTTGCAGGTCACGCTGGTGAGGAAACTCATGTTCGGACGATCTACTATCCGGTGGGTCTGCAACTGCTGATCAGGAAAACTCAATTCTTTGAGGCGGCTTTTGCCATCTATGCGAAGCACGGATGCAATTGTACCATTCGCAATAACCTCTTGGTTCGAGCAGATAAAGGAATAATCATGGACTGATCTACTTGGATGCTTGCGAACACATCATGAGAACTTCAAGCACTCATTGATCGTACCATCTTTCGGAAATCGACGCAAAAGGACGCGTGGTCTTGGCATCTGAAACTCCCCTGGTCGTTCCAAGATCCTGGCTGTCAATCCTCGGGATTTCCACGGCCTGCGTTGGAGCCGCACCACCATGGCCCTCAATTTATGGCAGCTTCCGACCGTTTGTAGAGCAGTGGGTGGCCAGTGTTTAAATCGAGCCTTGGCGCCGCTCTCCATTAAACCAGTACCCGCCGGTCTGTCAACTGTTGCCTCCGCAAACGACCCGCAAATGTATCAGTCGCCATGCTACCATTCTGGTGCCTGCTCGTCATTGGAGCTGTCACTTGTGCGCAGTTCGTGATACCTCCTGACGACCTCATCGAAACCATCGGGTATGCTGGTGTTCCAGTCCGGTTTAAGGAAGTGCCGTCAGGGATATGCGAGCTCGATCCTGATGTAAAAAGCTTCTCGGGATATGCAGATGTCGAGATAGACCAACACATCTTTTGGTGGTTCTTCGAGGCTAGAAATGGCAACCCACAAGACTCACCAGTGACTGTATGGATCAACGGCGGACCAGGTATTGCCAGTTTGAAATCTAGTTGGTGTCGATCGGCACACTAAACATAATGTAGGCTCAAGTTCCATGACAGGACTATTAGCAGAACTTGGCCCTTGTGGCATTGATTATTTCGGCAACGTATACAACAACCCGAATTCTTGGACGAATAACAGTAACCTGCTATTCATCGATCAGCCGAGTCAGGTTGGCTTCTCGTACTCTCAGCCAGTGCCAGCCTACGAAGAGGATGGGAAGTTGACAGTCGTACCCAGTGACGACTGTCCCAAGGATGGATCAAACTCGAAGACGTGCGGAACTTATTCGAACCCGAATGTGGCAATTACGGCAAACTCAACAATCAATGCAGCGCCGGCTTTCTGGAAGACTCTACAAGGCTTTATGGGTGCCTTCCCGCAGTATTCTCACGCTGGGTTCAACATAGCAACCGAAAGCTATGGAGGCCATTACGGCCCTGTATTTGGCGCCTTTATCGAGCGACAGAACGATTTGGCCATTCCCGGTACCCAGAAAGTAGACCTCCGCACCCTGCTCGTAGGGAATGGCTGGTTTGATCCCATGATTCAATTTCAAGCTTTCTACAACTTTACAGTCAGCCCTGGAAATACGTATGACTTCTTCCCGTTTAACGCATCGACGGAATCACGTGTGTACGACAATCTGTACGGCTCCGGAAAATGCCTCGATCGGCTGGGGAACTGTAAGCTCACCGGAATAAACTCAGTCTGCGCCGAGGCCGACGAGTACTGCATGGACAATGTCGAGGGTTTATATCACGAGCTACTGGGCCGCGACGTGTACGACATACGCGAAGTCGACCCAGATGTGTTCCCGTACAAGTTCTTCCTAGACTACCTAAACACACCCGGGGTTCAGAAGGCTATCGGCGCCTACACCAACTTCTCCAGTTTCAGCCGCACGGTAAACCAGGCGTTCAGCAGCACCGGAGATGACGCACGCGAAGTCGACACGATCGAAGACATCCGATTTCTTCTCAAGCGCAATATTACCGTTGCTCTGTATGCAGGTGACGCAGACTTTGACTGCAACTGGATCGGCGGCGAGGCCGTAGCCGATGCCGTCGAGGCTCGTGGGTTTTCGCGGGCTGGTTACACGCACTTGGAAACCAGCGATGGCATTGTTCATGGTCAGGTGAAGCAGGCCGGTCGGTTCAGCTTCACTCGAATCTATGAGAGTGGCCACATGGTCCCGTTTTATCAGCCCCTGGCCGCACTGGCGCTGTTCGAACGTGCCACCCGAGGGGTTGATATCGCCTCGGGTGCCTTATCTGCCGATCCGTCTTACGTGACAAAAGGCTCCAGAAAAAGTGCCTACCGGGAGGGAACTGCTACGATGCAGTGGGAGCCAGTCGCACCCAACACCACTTATGATGTGGCGACAAACAAGCCTGGCAGACCTTGGTCGCGTTACCCGGCGGCTGAGGACAAGCCTGCGGATGCGGAATACTGGAAGCTGTACCACTTCGAAAATAATGAACTAGGGGAAGGAAGCCGTATGTGGCGTTTGTTCCTCCGGTATATGCTCTATTTATTTTCATCATAGAAAACTTATCACATGCTAGCATTATGTTTATAATACCCGGTTTAATTCTTAAAGCCCCTGGTCTAGTATTGGATAGTTCTTGCTCATAACGGCCCGTAGATTTCACTGGCTGTTTACTCTATTCAGTTGCAATGTCGTCTGCTACGCTTCTGATCAATCATGGCCAAAGGCCTGCCACACTGCACACTCATCCAGTCCGGTCATAAGAATCTCGAAGCATCGCAACCGCCAAGTTTCGCACTTTTCGTCGCGCCATCAAGGACAAGCTCACTGACGAGTTTGCCGGTGCCTGGCGCGTTCTGAATACCCCAGCAGGTATGTCCCGCTGCTACAATCAAACCTTTGGTGCCGCCGACCTCACCGATCCACGGCCCGCCTTGGGGTAGATAACATGCCTGCTTAGCCAGGACCTTGCCGTCCTTACCCAGCTCGTCGCTGATGCCACCAACCTGGTGCAAGATATCGTCGCACCGCGCCTCGTCGACCTCCACGTCTGCGTTCGTCGTGGGAAGCTCGACGGTTTGGTCTGTAGGTCCACAAGCGTATGCGGTGCCGTCCGGTCGCGCGTAGATCTCTGGCTCGACTACTTGCGTCCTCTTCAGCGGCCCCTGGGCAGCCTTGGATCCGCGCGCTTTCTCCTTGGTCGGTGTCGGGAAACCAGACGGGAGGACGATCGATGTAAACAAAGCGTATGCTGATACTGGCTTCGGCGTCTGGATGACGACACTGTGTGCCCGTGATGCGGTGACGGGGACGTTCGGTAGAAGCCGCGACGTCCAGGGACCTGCGGCGACTACGCACTCTGTTGTCGGTAATGTTTCTTGCTTTCCGTCCTTCTCGTAGACAACATTCTTGACAGCTCGACCGTCTGCGGCCTTGTTGATCGTGGTGACTCTTGCCCCCGTAACAATCTTGACCCCCCTCTCTTCGGCAAGCTGCGCCAGGCTCCGGGTGAAAAGTTCCGGGTGCACCTGCGCCGTGTTGTCCGGCGTTCCCATGTTATCGTAGCTGCTGAGCGCGTGTTCGGTATCCAGCCAATCCAGGTCCTCGGGAGCGCCCAGCTTTTTCAGGGCCTTGGTCGTTTTCTTGTGGTCCCTGTGCAGGCCCTCGATGGCATCACCCGCGACCTCCGCGGCGGTCGCGTCATCGTCCTGCGAGCTGAACCCAGGCGGCAGCCGGGCCCGGCAGTCAACCTGACTGGCATAGCAGCGGCGGTATCCCCATCGCTTGTGGCCGTCGTGCTCTTTCGCCAGCTCGTCGTGTAATCGGAAGCTCAGAGGCACGATGTTCTGCGGGAAGGCCCACAGCGCGAGCAGGCCGCCGGCTTTCCCGCTGGCACCTCCAGCGATGCCGTCGTGCGCCGGGTTTCTCTTCCACTTCGACTGCGATTCGGGATCGGCCAATGTCGCGGGATCGGTGATGCTGTCTGCTGTTCGGCCGCCCGAGTTGGAGGTGGATGCTTCGAGGAGAGTGATGCGGTGGGTTTCGGGGGAGTAGGAGGGGTGGCGCGTCAGGTAGTAGGCAGTGCTGCAGCCAATGATGCCGCCGCCGATAATGGTGATGTCCTTCTGTTGGCCAGCCATTGTGCTGGTTGTGACGAAGCGACGAACTGGGGTCGACGGTAGAATGTGTCGCATATAGAAAGAGCACTTCCAACGATCGCTAAAAGACTGCAGATGAACGATTTAGTATGCAAAATCTAATGTCGTGGCAAACAATGTGAACGAATATTCTCAACAGTGGCTCTGGCGGGGCAGTCAATTCGCTACGTCATGCAGCGCGTGCAGTTAACCAGAGGGGCGATTGGCCTCTAAGTTAGCATTTGTGGTATACTAACCTTACACATGTGTGTGTTGGGAACCGTTCTGACCTAAAGAGTTCATGTAGCGTCCGTTCTGCCCATACACATGCCTATAATCTTCTGTGTTATTTGCTATAATCCGGTTTTAACCACGGTTAGTTAATGGTGAGCAACACCTCTAAAATCATCACTAGACTATGGTACGGTCAGTCTAGTCTAGACTAGGTTTCAGTGATCGCCCCAACCCGAAACAAATCAACTGCACATTGCTAAGAGCCTGTGTTATTGCGAACAACTACTTCGCATTGCAATGTATTCCAGGACTCACGACTTATCCACCTCAATTAAGTCTAATGCGCTGTTATGAGACGCCCAGCACTCGGCAACTCTCACATGGCATGCTCCGGGAACAACCATGGAGCCTCTCTGCCCTAAGATGCTCAAGGAAAAGATGATTCAATGATACACCCCGATTGAGGAGCTGCAAGTTGTTGCACTTGCGATACTCGCAGCTTCGAATCCAAATGTACTTTGGGATGGGGAAACCATGGCAAATCCTGCATACAATACGAAATTTCCGCCGGTTGATTCTTCACGGTCATTGCTACTAGTCTAGATGCTTTCGCCATGGCACTGGAGCTTGGATGGATATGGAGGAATCTGGCTCGACACTCGCGGTGTTGTGCAAATTAATGGAAAGCATGGGGCTCGTGAGAGTGCGCGGGTGTATTCCATTTATTACCGCGCTGATCTCAACAAAATCTCTATGCTTGTCTCTATTAGCTGCCAGTCAGGTCTATTTCAACCACGACCCAAGCATGGTTAGCATCTAGTCTAGTTGTATTTGACTATAGTGTATCGATAGGGCAGAATGACGTGTACGGCAAATCTTTTGCGGTGCTCCTAGTATGTGAACCAGCTCACGAAGGAGCAGTGCACTCATAGGGCCGGACTCTACAGGAGCAGCTTACAAGCACAAGAGATCTGCACTTCAGTGAAGGTATCTTACACTGGGAGTGTATTGCTGAGTATATCACTGATTCGAACTAGGGCCTGATTCATCTCGTAGTTCTGTGTTGTAACAGAATGCTTAGAGCTGGTTGACGTTCAAGTGTCTTCTCAGACACATTCGTCACTAGGTGCCATATTCTCCCAGAACAACAGGGCAGATACATAATCCTTTCCATTCATAAAGCAAGCAGCTCAAAAGTTTTACTCAGCACAAGTAACACTTGAATCGCATTGTGTATCATCATTCCTGTCAATTTCTCAACAACTGGGCAGCTCTATAAGTCACGAGTTATTGGGTGGTTGAAATGGAGACATGCTATCAGAGCTTATATTGCAAACTTAAGGACCAAGTCCCGAAGAGGTCCCTATCTCCGTCGTTTTCATGGGCATCCGTCTCCAGATCGTCTATATGCGAGGCGACGGAAAGTTTATCCAAGTGTTACAGTATTGTCTCTGGATCTTTGGTCTTGTACAAATAGCCAAACAGTGTCGGGCTCTGTAATACCCCAAGGAAAGTCTGTATTCGGAAGGAAAGCCAAGTCGTAATCTTTTTTTCCGTTCATCTCCATCCGCCAACCAAGATGATGCGTAAACCAATTACCTAGACTATATTTGTGATGATATCACCAATTCCCTATCCGCTTGAGATATTATACTAGCCAAAGGAGCGGCCCACACAGGGTTCGGATTACATGCAGGGCCGGATAGTCGAACACCATGGTCAGTATGGTTCTCGTCGCAACCTCTCCGAAATGATCTCGACGAGTTCTGCAGAAATGGTGTCACGATTAAATGCTACAGTCCAGCTTACCAGTGACGCGGTCCAGGCTGTAGAACTCGATTAGCGGGCACCGAGGAACATTTTATTCAACTATATGAGTGTCCCGGCTTTAATCCCTCCAAGCACAAGCATGGAGTACGATTTTAGACGACCTGAACATACGTGCTGAGTATTTTCAGGGTCGAAAGAGGAACTTGTGGAAGCGTACTCTTGACATTGGTTATAATTATCATGGTAAATGAAACGCCTCGAACACAACTTTACTTTATGTTTACTTATCGGAAGTCTTTTGGAGCGTCTCTTTCTTAGAAATTATACCGAGCTAGCGCGTTCTCATTATCAATTGCATGCGTCATATCGAGATGTAGACAAGTACAATTTATTACCTGGTCTGACACTGAGCGATTCATCGATTAAACTATTAGTACTATAGGTTGAGACACGAAAGTCACAAGTAATATGACCTCGCAATCAAAATTCCTCAGAGATTTAAATGCTCGAAGCAAGCCATTTAGGCAAAGGTTACGTCGTGTTAACACTTGTCGATTTCTGTGCATATATAATGCTCATAATAGCCTGGATTACTAGTGGAACCACGAGTGGCCACAGCTCTTGTAATGCAAAATTTCATGTTAAACACAGCGAGCAGTACTACGAGGCAGCCAATGGTCCGTATGGCGGGAGCAATCAGGTACAACGCTTCATTCGCCTGGTCCCATGATGAAAAAGGAGCGCTCTATTTGCACAAGTTTGAAAGCTTTAGTATCTCACTCTAGACTCGTGAGCGACCACTGAATGTGTCTATAGAACGGCGTTCTTCTAGATATGGGTTGACTGAGTTAATGATTCCTCTTTCCCAGGCGGTGATCCACTCGTTTGTGGGTATATTCGCATATGACTTTGACGAGGAGAGGTACATTCGATAAGTTGAACCCGGCGGCTACCATGAGGAAATGTTTTGGTGGTGTTTTCGGTTCATCACGGACCATATTAGACGCTGGCTGCATGTAGCGGATTGGACAGCGTTGGTGTATCATATGATGAGCTCCGACGTAATAGAATTTGAAGGAATAATTTTGGAATAATTTAAGGGCGTTGAAACTGCCAGTACTATTATAGTGATCGTTTAGGAGTCGCAAAAATCTACAGTTGTTAATCTGCTTGTTTGGATAGCCCCGGGAGATTGTCCCGATTTGGTTTGGTCACTTGTGTGTGCGTTGAGAACACGAAGGTCAGAATAGTTTCAGCATATTCCCAAAACACTACAAATCCGTATACTCACAATAATCGCCAACTCGCGAACGTCGAGTATTCAATCCAAGATTAGGACGGAAAGCCTTGATAGGCGCTTTGAAGGTGACTGAGTTGCAACAATGTACGCAACAATGTGGTACTAACCGGATTCGTACGAAACACTATCAAAAGCCGAAATCCGCGGCAGGCATTATGGTCTAAGGGGGGGAAACATCGAAAGCAGAATTTGGAGTGTTGCTAGCTAAGGCCCTCAATGATGTTCCAAGCATTATGGCATCGATAAAAGTAGGTGTGAGATTTGCAGTTATGACCATTGTTATGAAGTAGTCGACTCTGCGCCAAGAAGCGGGCGCATGTTTTTGCAGCAATGAATACCTGGAGTTGTTTGATTGCCACGACGCAGCTGACGACTTTCTGCAGATATATCTCTGCATGTGCAACACACCACATCAGGAATCCTGATCAGAGCCAAGAGCTTGAGGCGAAATATATACAAGCTGCATTTCGTCAATGACCAGCACATTAGACAAGAAGGTGCGGGGTGAGCATTTGGGCCACGGGTAATTAAGGGTGGGGGGTTCTTTATGCATGGACCAGTGCGCATTGATCTTATTAGCCCAAATACAGGTGCAAAACAGGGGTCCAAGAGCCGTTACCCAAGGTATTCTTGATCTTCATCTCAGAAGCTGAGAGGCATCATGCAAGGTGATTCTTTCGTGATAAGACGTGATGAACGTGCTCGCGATGGTGAATTCGACAAGTCAGTGTCCCAAGATTTGCCCCTGAATTTGTTGCGGAAGAGACAACCTGTTAATGCACGATTTTGGAGAATGCTACTGTTACTGTTACGTCGCCGAGAGCCGCGTAGTGACACACTGAATGCACGGCTCGCATGGTTATGGGTACATGTCAGCATATATGCAAGGACAAAGGCTAGTGGATTTCACAAGCTGCTTCTAGAGTTGAGTGAAGAAGCATCTTTGAGATCTTTTAGATATCTTTGGACGATACTTGATCCATTGATAGGGGCGTTCCAAAGGCTTGGAAGCAGAGCCCGTCATCCAAATCAGGAAGCTCAGAAGCCTCGTTTGGTCTAGACTAGATTCTTGGTTAGAAGTAGTCCGCCATTACATACATTATATGCTTAGTATGGGTTCCAGTTGCAGAATACTACCTCAAATATAGCCGGGTCAACATCTCATTGGGCATTGTTCCTGAGCCAAACGAGATGAGCATAGCCGTTGATGCAAGAGAGCTGAAGTAAAGTTTAGCCTCGTAGCTCGCGTTCATAAGCTTTCATTTCGATCCAGCCCTAAGAACCCAGCAATGGGACCTAAGTCATCGTTTCGGACAAGAATTTGAGCGGATGAATGATTGGCATAGCTATGTTTGTACATGTGCAAAAAGACTGATTTATGTTGATCAAGATGGAATTTCCTGCCCGTGCGTATCTCGTCTAGACCAACCTAGACTAGTTGCAAGGGGATCCCAGGCCAATTCCAGCGTAGAGTGCCGAGAGAGCCTGGCAGCGTGGCTTTGAGATCTTGAGGCCAACCGACTTCCTACCCTTGCCAGAAATGCTTCTACTTCATCCGTACTTCCCCTCGTCTATATTCTTGGCATGTTGTCATCAGCACTGATACGATATGGAATTAGCATGGGTCGGAGTGCCGAGAACTGGTTTACATGGCGAGTCGAAAGGTCCTTTTGATTACCTTATGCTAAGCTAACATTTAGACGGTGCTTTGGGCTTTTGTGCAGTAAGCCACAAAGTCTCAAAAGTCCGACGTACAGGCATAGAGCCGCACTTTAGTCCCGATAGGGGAGGTCTGTGTGATACTACATTAATGGGTATACAGCTGCACGATGGCTCTGTGCGATTCTTCCTGCATCGTTGTCCGCCGACATGGTCAGTTTGTGGTTTCTTGAAGCACCTCATGCGGCAGGTTGTGGTGTCTTGGCGATGTAGATACGGAGGCGATTTTGACAGCATGCTTCACAAGGTGCTACAAGTACAATAAGTAATTTATGCTAGCCTAGGCCTAATCTGGCATCAGCGCCCGCAGTTGCTGAACACCGAGCTTTAGGACTAGATTATGTATAATCAACTTGCTGATACTTTCTCAAAAGCGATGTTCGTGCCCGAGAGACGCATCTTCACTGCGCATGTTGAATATCGTTGCAGGAAAAAGGCAAGTTGATGCGTTGTCCAGCAGACGGTGAGGGTAAAAACAAAGTTTAATCCGCAGCAAGCCTCCCGCAATCGCATTACTATGTCGGGGGCTCTTTCGCGCGTGCACTCAGCCAGAATACCTATGTAATGTATGTAGGCATTCAGCCGCTGCTTGGAACAAACACGGCGTTGTAGCATGTCTCATACCCGACCTCTCTTCGTGTACTCGTATGTCGCCTGAAAACGGTTGCACGCCTCGAAGCTTAAACTCAAAACAAGAGTCCAATGCATTATTCGTCGCTTCTAGAGCTACCAGCTGCATTGCTCATCGTGTGCTCCATCAAAACCGTCAACTGCCTTCCTGACTCGTTCAAGCGTTGAGGGCTCAGTCGATGGGAAGGGCGCCACTCTGTCACTCTAGCGGCAACTTGCTCAATTGACCAACAGCAAGAAGCGAGGGAGATCTATCCTCACCCTTGCCCCCCTGCCAAGCATGCTACTTAGCCGCCCAGTTCGTGGACCTTCCCGGTGATCCTTGAATGCTTTCATCCTATTACGCCAACGGAAGTTCGACCGATAGTAATGATCATCCTAGCTTATCATGGCCGGCATACGCGGTGCCACACCAGCTCCAGGGTGAAATAAAGTAGCTTGAGTAGCAATGCAACATACCCCCAATGAGGATCCAACTAACCGACCCACCCAAGTCAGACCCCGGATTGTTGTTTGGATGGACGTTTTTCCTGCAGCTACAAATATGGCGTGGTTCCGCTTCCAACGGTTGGGAATGTTGTTCTTCGCTATCGGGTCGATTTGCGCTCGTTCTGTGTCGCGTGCTTGAATAGAGGACTGCTTTAGAGCTCCGTCATCATGGTTGGAAGAAACACCTTGTTGTCGCTCCTTGCGAGCGCAGCAGCTCTTGCCGAGGCCGGCCGCACCCCTAAGAAGGTGGTTACTGCTTCCTACATTGTTGAGTTCGAAGAGAGTGAGGTGAGTTCATGCCGTGGTACCCAAACAATTTTCCTATGCACAGAGCTAATGTTAAACAAAGGATTCGTCCAGCTTCTACGATCACACAAGCTCGCTTGGTGAGACCTTAAGAACTTTCGACTCGTCGCTATTCAAGGGCGCCTCGATCAAGTTCCACAACGCGGAAACTGCCGATGCCGAGGCGAGCAATCTCCTTTCACTGCCCAGCGTTAAAAATGTCTGGCACAATGGTCTATACTCTTTGCCCGAGACCAAGGTCATCTGGACAGGAAACCCTGAGACTGGCGTCGTTTCCAAGAGACAAGACGCCAACGCAACTGACACTTTCTCGCCTCATGTCATGACCCAGGTGGACAAGCTCCGCGCCCAAGGGATTGTCGGTGAAGGTATCAAGATTGCTGTCATTGACACTGGTGTTGACTACACTCATCCGGCTCTTGGCGGTGGCTTCGGCCCGGGCTACTTGGTTAGCTACGGTTATGATATTGTCGGCGATGACTACACCGGTTACAACACCCCTCACCCAGATGATGACCCATATGACGGGTGCGCTGGGCACGGATCTCACGTCGCCGGTATCATTGCCGCTCAGGCCAATGAGCTTGGCTTCACCGGTGCTGCTCCAGGAGTAACTCTCGGTGCATTCCGTGTCTTCGGATGCGACGGTAGCGCTGCTGACGATGTCCTCATTGAGGCCTACCTCCGAGCTTATGAGGCTGGTAGCCAGATCATCACTGCGTCTATTGGTGGCTCTTCCGGGTGGAGTGAGCAGCCCTGGGCTGTCGTCGTCTCCCGAATTGTTGAACAGGGCGTTCCTTGCACCGTCTCAGCCGGTAACAGCGGTGACGTTGGTCTCTTCTATGCTAGTACTGCCGCCAACGGCAAGAGGGTCACTGCCATTGCATCTTTCGATAACGTTGTGTCGCCTGCTCTGCTCCACACTGGGAACTACTCTGTCGATGGCGGCGCTGATACTGAATTCGGCTATGCTCTCGGCGAGCCTGCTGGCTGGGCTGGCGTCAACCTGCCTCTGTGGACTGCCTCTCTCAACACCAGCGATCCTGCCGGCGGTTGCGACCCCTACCCTGCCGATACCCCAGACTTGTCTGGTTACATAGTGCTCATCCGTCGTGGAACTTGCACTTTTGTCCAGAAGGCTACCAATGCTGCCGCCTTCGGTGCCAAGTATATCATGTTGTACAACAACGTCGCTGGCGCAACTTCTGCTGCTGCTGCCGTCGACGGCATTCTCGCTGTGGGGATGACCACTGCTGCCCAGGGCGCTACTTGGGTCAATGCACTTGCAGCTGGTTCTGAGGTTGTTTTGGACATCCCTGACCCGGAGACGTCCCCTGTACTCCTCCAAGAGACCAATAACACTGTCACCGGAGGATATCTTAGCACCTACACATCGTGGGGCCCTACCTTTGAAGCCGATGTCAAGCCCCAAGTTGGATCTCCCGGTGGCAACATTCTGTCCACCTGGCCCCAGACTCTTGGCTCTTACGCCGTTATCTCTGGAACTTCCATGGCTTGCCCTCTCGTCGCTGCCATTATTGCGCTTGTAGCTGAGGTTCGTGGTACTTTTGACCCCGCTGTCATAGAGCCTATTCTTGCCGCTACTGCCAGCCCTGCCGACCTGAACGATGGATCCTCCGCTTACGACATCTTTGCTCCTGTCGCTCAGCAGGGCTCTGGCTTGGTTCAGGCGTATGATGCTGCATACGCCACATCGCTTCTCAGCGTCTCGTACCTTGCCTTCAACGACACCGACAACTTGGTCGATACTCTGAACTTCACCATCAGCAACCTCGGAACTGAGGACGTTACATACGATGTCGCATCCATTGGCGCTGCCACTGGATACACGTTCTCCACATCCATTATCCCGGACCCCTTCCCGGGTATCGAGTTCGATGACACTGTTGCCACTCTCGCATTTAGCGAAGACAAGGTTACCGTTCCTGCTGGAGGCGATGCCGTCGTCGCCGTCACTGTGACCCCTCCTGCCGTCGACGCTACTCGTCTTCCTGTCTACTCTGGTTTCATCACCTTGACTGGAAGCAATGGCGAAAGTCTCTCCCTGCCTTACCAGGGTATTGTAGGCAGCCTTCACGACACTACTGTGCTTAACGAGGCTTACCTGTCTCTCTCCACTGATTCTACCCTGACTGCTATCACCGGCAGCAACTCCAGCTTCGTCATCTACAAAACTAACAGCAACGCGACTGTCGCTGTCCAGCCTGTGGCCGTCGCCGACTTGGCTTTTGGCTCACCGTTGGTAAAGTACGAGGTTCTTGATGCCTCTAGCAACGGAACCAGCCTTGGTGAAATTCTTGGCTCGCCCATCTACTGGAACTCTCGTGACCCTATCGGTGCGACTTGGAATGGTACTCTTGCTGACGGAACCTACGCTCCTGCTGGAAAGTACAAGTTCCAGATCTCCGCTCTTCACATTTTTGGTGACGCCAGTGACACATCCGAGTACGATGTCGGCACTACTAGCGAGTTCTCTATCACTTACGCCTAAACCAATAATGGTGACGTGACGATAGGAAAAGGAGAATCAATGACGATGATGCTGCCTCGAGCATAGCTAATTATATGTACATATTTTGTTGAACAAGAAGTTTAAAAATGTCTCCAGTAACATGCGATGAATGTGAACTCGGGTATTTGATTGCTCCAGAGTTGAATTGTTACTTGCTCCCTCCGAAATGTTAGCGTCAGCTGGCTAGACTGATAGGGTCGAAACAACCATCAATTTATGACTAAATGTGAACGATGGTGGAAACATGACGTTCAACCCCATCGTGAATGAACAAAATGAGAATAGAAAGCAATGAAATCATTGACAACTCATCGTCATCGCGCTATGTATCACTTCCTGGACGTATGAATCACAAACTCATTGTTGCCCTCTAATTCGGCAAAAACTGTATCACACCTACAATGCATAATGCATGGTTAGTAAATATCCCATCATTTCAAACTCTTGAGAATAATAATTGAAGATCAGTACTCAACAATCGCATTTATATCTTGGAGATCACACTCGGCCTCTGTCATAGTTGACGATGGGCACGACCATGGACCCAACAGACATGGAGTCCCCAAAGAGTTACCAGGAGTTCCTGTCTCACGTTACAGTGACCCAACTTGAGGCTCCTCACGAAGGTGGATTCGCCTTGACGACCCAGGCACCAGGAGCCAGCGAGTGCAAGTTCATATTCGCCATCCACCCCATCACAGGCCGAGCCAACTCAGCTCAAATCGAAGTCCTAGCAGACCACAACTCAAATACATGGGAGTGTCCGAGCAGGTTCCTGGCTAAACACGGCCTCGAATTTCTTCACGATATTAAGTTGAACGGCGACATCAAATTTTCTGTCCGGAACAGAACTGGCACTGTGACTAGTTCAGAACGTGAAGCCTAGAAGCGGGTTCTCAATGCCAGTGACATGACGCGCGCCGGCAATTCTGATGATGTAGCAAGCCTGCCTGTTGACACCATAAAGCTGTTCGCATTGGAGAACCAATGGAGATTGGTGTTAAACTGGATCGCTGAAGTCCAGAGGATCTGGGGACGCTCATCGTCATGCTGGCCCAAGTTCAAGCCAGCGGTGTTCGCTGGTCGAGATGGCGCCTGGGTGTTGCGATGGTCGCTAGTGCATCACAGAAGCTCTCTGATAGATGTCAAAACATCAAAGGATGGTTTCTCGCAGTTGGGGTATTCTTATGAGTTTCCATTGTCAGCTGAGAACCATGATACGGCAGGCACTTGGGGGTCGCTTTAGGTGCAAGCTGCGTCAGGTATATTAAGTTACCAGTTATTGCGCCCTAGTCTCATCACGACAGAATCCTCATGGTCGCTTGATTCACTAAATTTCTCGAGGAATAATTAAATCGTATTTATATTATAGAGTGCGCGGTCGTACCATATTCATCTTGATCTATCTTGCTCTTGATCTATCTTACTCTTGATCTAGCGTCACAGAAATGACGATGCTAAAGTCTGTTACTTAAGAGGTCCGAGAATGCAAGACTGACTCTGTACCGCATGACTCGAACAAATACTCCTCAAGTCTGACAGGCCAGGCCTAACAATTACTTTCGATATCGTGCATGTTTGCATCGCTGCATAACGATTGTGATTAAGCCCGATGATGCGGTAGTATAGATAGCACTTCTTATTATAACTGCAACGTAGTATAGAGTCATCATTGCCTTGATCACTTAACGGCCACCGAGGCGCAAATCGCCACGCATTACACTTTCATGTCTCAATAAATACAATTCATTCAGCGAGCCGTTCGAAAGATTCGTAAACTGCTTTTGTATTGGAGACTCAAACACCCGCTTACTCTACTGTTCAAGCCGCCTAGCCGCGGGGCCGAGAGTGATGTCGTCATGGTGGTTCTTTGCACGTATAATTTCTGTAACAATGTATCGACTATCTCCACGCTTCTATACAGACACGAATCAACACGAATCAACTACTTAAATTATTCAGTACCATGTTGAAAACCCTCTGTCGCAACTCTTCATCCGTTCGCAGTACATTCAAACCTACCCTAACAACTAAGATCGTACCACAAGCAGCAATGGCAACAGGTAATTCTACATGCTCGACAAAGCGCCGCATAGTGACATGACTGACTCTCCCACAGGAAAAGCTGACAACAAGGACCTTCAGGCAAACAGCCTGTTTGATTGCTCATACATCAAGGCAGTCGTAACAGGCGGTGGTACTGGTATTGGCTTAATGATCACCCAAGCGCTACAGTCCAACGGTGCCACAGTCTACATTACTGGCCGCAGAGAGGAAGTTCTGCAGCAGACAGCTAAGCGATATAGCACAGGACCAGGCAAGATTATTCCTCTACCTGGTGATATTAGCACCAGAGATGGTGCGGTCAAGATTGCTAAGGACGTGGAGAGCAAGGAGACCAATGGCATCCACCTTCTCGTCAACAATGCCGGTATTGCTCGCGACGACGCTACAAAATACTGTAAGTACACATAGACGACAACACCCCAAAGCATGCACGGCTGAACAAAGCAGATTCGGCCGGTCAGCCAGATATGTCAGATGCCAAGGCTATCTCTGAGCACTTCCTCAAATCGGAGGAGAAGTCATGGTCGGAAACTTTCCAGACCAATGTCACAGGCGCCTACTTCACGTCAATGGCCTTCCTGCCGCTTCTAGCCATGGGAAGTGGCGTTACACCAGGCTACACATCACAGGTTGTCAATGTGACATCGATATCCGGTGCCATGAAGGGATCAAGTTCTGGCCAGCCCGCCTATGCGACTTCAAAGGCAGCTGCAACGCAGCTGAGCCGTGTCTTGGCTGCCCTCTTCACGGACGTCAATATTCGTGTCAACACTATTGCTCCCGGTGTGTTCCCTAGTGAAATGACAGCTGGTTCGTCGAGCGAGGACAACAAGAGCAAGCTCGATATGGAAATGAGTAACCCTGCTGGCAGGCCCGGCCACGACACCGATATGGGTGCCACAATCTTGTTCTTGGCAGGAAGGGGCGGTCTTTTCTACAACGGTCAAATCCTATACCCCGATGGAGGGTCTACACTCGTCCAGCCAGCCGCCAACAACTAAGATGGTTAGCAGATGTGACTCAATCCTAGGATAACAGAGATTGTTATTGCCACGTAATCGCTGGTCAAACGTTGAAAAGGGAAGTGGCTTGTATGTCTCATGTATTTATATGAAGAGACCGAATGTAAATAAGGTCCCATGAAACTACTTGAATGCCCCATTGTGTTACTAAACTTAGGCACTGTTTCAACTATATTTCGATGCGTGTTCACTATTAGACCAAGTAGTCAAAGTAGAATAAGCAATATCCCCATAGAGCGAGTTTTTGAATTTGTTTATTCCTGGTTGTCCCGCACGTTTCTCGATCAAAGCACCTGAATACCAGCAAGCTGACACCTGCCGAATACAATTCAACGGTGGGCACATAAACAGGTATTGCCCTTGTGGTAATACTACCCAGAGTTGGCTGTCCACACAGGTCTATAAGAATATAGGCCTTTTGATTAGCTCTCGGACAAAAACGTAATAATCGTGTTACCAGTAAATGGAGTGGTATACCCTTTGCTCAAGTTACGTAGTCTTGGCGCGAATTTTCCATCTTAGCCTCGTATATACTTAACTGTTAGCGTGTGCTAGAACCTCTAAAGATCCAAGGTAAGACCAAATAAGCGTAATCGAGGACATGTTGCGATGTCTAGAGATGATTTCGAAAAGGGGGTGTATTATTTCCTGCTACACGTATCAGGGCGGCCCTACAGTCGACTGCGCAGGAGAACTCGTTTGATCGTAAGGACCACACGTTAGTTGATGAGAAACGGAAATATTGGACGGAGCAAATATCACAACTAAATAAAGCGAAGCTGGAACAAGCATTAAAATCGATGGTAACCGAGCTCGACAGCCCAGCAATATTGAAAACATTGACACCACTAGCGAGAATAGAATTACGAGGGGTGGCTATTGACGAGTTTCTAGATATGAACGAGGACTCTGAGACAGTTACAGGTAACTCTCGGAGTCCTCAACACTATAAACTGTTCGGCGAATGTTCGTATTGGGATGATAGTGAACGACCTCTGCCAGCCACTCAACCGATCCGCGCATCAGAAGCCAGCCTTCAGTTCGTCCACATATAAATATCAGCCATTAAGAAACACAAGCTACGGCTGTCATGACAGACGACCTAGATATCATCAGGGACCAGGAAATCACAGGACCTCCCTGCAGGTCACGAAATCCCGAAAAACGCTCAATCGTATTTCTCTCGCAGCCGCCGTGGAACCTGCTGGCATGATCACGGGGATGCCTTGCACTCAGTGCTTTCGCCAGAACCTAGCGTGTCGGATGGACGAGAAGTCGACTTCTTGCGCCGAATGCATCCGCGCAAGGACGGGACCTTCGTGGCCTCTTCCTTGACTCGATTGCTCGCGCAACACAAGAAATTGGAGGCGCAGGAAGCTGACGCTGACGAGCCTTTATTCTTGTTGCAGACCCAACCTTCCACCGCAGTGACCCGTTTGGCCCGCCTACGGCGCATGAAGAAAGTGGTTAAGGAAAAGAGTTCGAAAGCCTTTCGTCGCGGTATGCAGGAATTGGATGAGGAAGATGGGGTTTCTTTGTCGATCATGGATCAAGAGTAGGCCAAGTAAATTAATACACCATGGTATAAGCAATTTACTTCGACCCCATTCTAGTTTTATGCAGTAGGACATGTGATGAGGATTGATGCGCAGCCATTTTTTCTGGATGCTAGCCATGCCTTCTTTCCAGCACGCTGGTTTGTTGTAGGCAAGAAGCTGTATGTGAGTGCCTACTTTGTCTCAGAGTCCTGATCAGAATCGTTGTCAGCATGGTCCTCGGAATTGTTACGGTTAGGGTAAACCCATGCTTCGTGGTCGATCATGGAATGTATGGCAGTCGCAGGGATAGTGAGCTCGCAACGTCCGTAGATGGCCTGAGCACCCGTCCATGCACTGTTTCCCACACAGAAGTTAAGGGACACAGAGTAGGTAGTGGAGCCATCGAGCGAGAGCTTGATGATAGTTCGGGTCGTGAAGCCAAGCTCCTGAGATGTGGCGATGACTTTTCCTATCAATCTCTTCGAAGCCGTCGACGCCCCGCCTTCTAGCATCATATCTAAGCTTTTCGGAACGCCGGTCAAAACAAGCTTCAGCCGGCTTGATGATAGCAAGAAGCGTGACATTATCGAGCACGAAATTGTTCGCAAAATTAGAGACTGCACGCACTGGGGCGTGCCGGAGTTTATATTTAATATATATTAACTAAACTTCTAATATATTTAACGATACATTTTTTAAAGCGTACTTAAAGGTATAATCTGAGTGTACCTCGAGCCAAATCTCTAATCCACTCAGCGCTGTGTTTATAGCGCGCCTAGCACTATATTTCCAGTGCACCGAGTGTCTGTTTCCAGTGCACCTAGCGCTGTAATTCCAGTGCACGTAGTGCTGTACTCAGCATATGCCTAACCATGCTGAACATACATCATTAGCGCTGTTTTTTGTCCCTGCGGAACTTTTGCAAAGCCACCCTTGGCAAGTGGGGCTTGCAACTACCTGACCACCTCATTTTTGTACCTGGTTGAGCAAAACGAGCTCAGCTTCTTCCCGATTCTCCATATATGGTCTGTGCGTCCAAGCCTCCTCCTCTCCTCGTGTGCTGGGTCCAGGCATCAGAATAGCAACGGCTCCCTGCTCCTCGCGTGTAACTGAACTTGTTAGTTCAATCAACGCCAATGTCCAGGCAGCAGCATTTCTTCACTGCAATTTGCGACGACACACACACGCACACCCATTGCACCCAATTCCATCAAAGCTGAAGGTCTTCCCAGGCGACAGGTGGACCCGGAGTCGTTTCTTCCCAAAATAGGCACCAAAATTAGCGACCATGGGACACACGTGCAAAGGCAGCCATATTCTCTGATTATGAACATCACGACTTGTCCACCAATTCTTTCCAGTCGGGAACTGGTATCAGATTCTTGTGAACACCATATCACACCTTTCGGAATCGGCAACAGGACTAATTTGTCAGTGGTTTGGCATTCGCGAGACGTTCCGCTTTGCAAATCCCATTTCATCCAATTACCGACCAGCGCGGGGTCATAAAAGTAGGCGAGCAGCTTACGGGAGATCTTGGCATCTGGTAGAAATCACCACCCACTGCCATTATAACGTCAACCCAGTTGTTCCACTTGAGCTCTCTGGAGTAGGCCCCAGACACTGTTGCAGTCATGGAGTCTTTCCTTCCTCTCGGTGGCTTCCAGCTGCCTTTCCAGAGGAGGCTTAGCCGGCTGTACAATGATACAAAAAAATCCTCAGACTTTGTCAAAGAACCTTCATCAGAAGACCCTGAGATCAAGGCCATGCACCGCAAGCTCAAAATTCAAAAGGATAGGTTGGTAAGTTGGGGACTGGAATGGTCGGATCCGTCGAACCAGAATGCAGAAATAGACGAGTCTCTGTCCAAAGCTGGCCTTAGCGACCTCGTCGGGAGTATCATGTCCACTATAAAAGACATCCTCGCTGAGGCAGAGCCACTGTGGTTGAGTTCAAAGCGCAGAATTGGCGAAAAGGAACCTGAAGGACCAACTGGAGATAAGAAGCTCCCAATAGTGGTATGGGACAAAGGACGGTTTGAGGACTTGATCAAGGACCTGACAGCCTCGATCGATACTCTTCACGATTTGTCACGAACAAGATCATCGGCCGCAACGTCGGCACGGGCTGCCAGATCGAACAAGTCGACCGAAGAGGCGAAGCCATTTGGTTCGACTCGCATTCAGACACCACAGCAGATCGACCCTAGTACGCTCACAAATATCAAATCTATGCAAGCTGAACCCATGATGTCGCCCATCGCCGAGAGCCCACGACCACAGGAGGTCATTTTCATGAGCAAACAGGCCTACTCGGATCTTAATCGCCCTGGGCTTCAGTCATACTCACCTCTCCTTCTCGAGTTCGCCGCTTTCGACCCTGTCTACTCTGCGACTGGGATCATGCCATCCATGTCTCGTTTTGAGAATTTGAGCACGGGGCTGCAGACTGATTCTCACAGGTCACCCGGTGCTTGGATAGGTCTACCACTACTATTAGGATATTACGAAGACATGGAAAATTCAAGATTGGGACTTGTGTACCAGTTTCCCAAGGAATTCCAGCCCGTCACCTTCGAGAACCTGACGCAAAACCCCATTGATAACATGTGTACGCTTGGCGAGCTACTCTCACGGCCTGGTTTCGAACCTAGATTGGAGGCCAAGTTCCGTTTGGCCCATAACCTCGCCAATACGATTTTCGACATGCATGCGCGTGGGATTACCCATGGTAACCTTCTAGACACGACCGTTTCATTTTGCAGCCCTGCAGGAAGCGAGCCGGGTATGCAGCTTGATGGTGTTGATATTCGAAAACCGCTGATCTCATCATTTGATCTCTTTGCAGATGAGGGACCTCAAACATTCACCACGTCCACGACATTGCACCGCCACCCACTCGACCCAAGGACAACGGCGCAGTCACCATTGGCTAGCAATCGCGACACTAAAACCTTGGATCTTTATTCTTTAGCAATGATTCTCGTCTCTATTGGACTGTGGACAAGGCTGGAGAACTTGATACCCAATCCCACGTCCCCCAGCATCCCGGAATCAGTGCTTGAACAGCTGGCAATCCAGTGCGGCACACTATACATGAGAGCTGTTCAAGTTTGCTGGAATGCAGTCGAGCAGGAACTCGCTCGTCCAGGTTCTAGTGACGAGATTCTAAGCCAGGTTCAAATACGTGCCAGTCGATATCTCGAGGCTTGCAGTATTCTTGATGGGGTGAATGCCCTAGACGACAGGATTAGTGAAGATATCGGTGATGTTCCACTCACTGCGCGTGAGCGGCAACCATCTCTTGCTATATCCATGTCGTCACTGGCAGGTCCATCGGCAGAGGGCAAACAGTCCAGATCAACCGCAACGACGCCAGTCATACCCGAGCGAAAACAAGGACCACCCAGAGCGCCAATATCAGCCCCAAAGAGTAAGTTTCCATGCCAGAGACATCAGAATTATACTTACATTGTCTCCAGATCTAGACACCAAGCCCGAGACCAGTCCGCAAAAAGCCGAGTCCACGAAGCTTCGCCTCTACCCACAGATCCCGTTACCCGCTGAGGCTGTCGAGCAATGGAATAAGACAGTAATGCCGCAAATCAATATGGCTTTGCGACCGTTCTGTCGCAAGCATCCTGAGTCAGTAGAGATCACACTAGAATCGATCGGTGAGTCTCCGCAGAAGACGACGCCGACTGTCCTGGTGGTTTGCACATCCGTCAGCAAAGTTCGTACAATTCTGAGAAAGAAGCTTGGTGCATTTTTCGACGAAGGTACAGGGTTTGGTCTTAAGGTCTGCAGAGGATCCGTTGTGCGGTCGCGCAAAGGAGAGACCAGTAGGGGTATGGCGCATAATGAGAAGACAGGCGGGGACGGAGAAGCTGAGCATTCTGCAGCCAACCCTGGATTTCAGGTCAGGCCTCAAAATGGTGCAAGCATAGGCGCTTGGATAGGTGACCGCCATCTCCCCCCTGTCAGTTTTGGCGGCCTTATTACCGTAAATGACAAAACATATGGAATGACTGTTCACCATATGCTCGACGACCAAGAAGAGATGCGCACGCATTCACTTGATGCCATAATGGCTGCCCCGCCGATGCGCAGTAGCGCTGCTGCGCAAGACTTCTCCTACCTGGAAGCAGAATCTACGGATGAGAGCAGCGGTAGCGAGGACTACGCATGCGAGTTTTCCGACACCGAGTCCGACTACTCGGCTACAGACTTTACGAGCGACGACGAAGAAGACGAGGGTGAATACGAAGAGGATGGCGACATCCCAGGGGTCGAACCAGGTTGTGGTGAAGGCTATGTCATCACCCAGCCAGCTTTTGACGATGTCCAAAAGGACTTCTATCCGTCGGAAGACACGGAAGCTGAAGATCACCTGGATACATACCGCCTTGGTGAGATATATGCTACCTCGGGCATCCGGAGGCGTTACGAGCCAAATGGATACGTGCATGAGATTGATTGGGCGCTATTTGAGTTTCAGGAGGACAGATTTCCTGAGGACAACCATCTTCCTCGGTTGAAATTACCCGAGCAGAGTCCTGGCTCACGAGCCGTTCTCTTCCAGCCTACTGCTGTGGCAACTTCAGCCGAGTTACCTGGCATGGAGGTCCAGTGTAGTGCTCGCACAAGTGGTCTTCAGACAGGCAAAATCTTGCCTGCGATTGCTTCTATCAAAATCTACGGACGTACGTCCATGAGTCAGACGTACCAAGTCAGTAGCAAGGCGGCTTCTGAAGGTATACCCCCTTTGGGCCCTATGAGCGCCTCCTCGCCCAATGCCCGCACCATTCCTGGTGCCTCACTCGGTATACCCGGAGACTCTGGAGCTTGGATTATTGATCGACGCAAGGGCGATCTATGTGGTCATGTATTGGCATTTAGTCACAGGAAGCAAGTTGCTTATATTTCTCCGATGGATATCCTCATCAAGGACATTGCCGAGACTCTCGATGCATCAGAAGTAAGACTAGGAGGAGCGCGTATCTTCGGGAGGGACTCAAAGAAGATTGGTGGTGACATGGGATCAAATGACGAGGATCTGAGTGATTTATTGGAAGATGAAAATGATGACGATTCTGACGAGGCACAGCACCAACTGGCTAGAAGCATGAGAGCCCTTACCAACGACATGGATAGGATGCGTTTCGAGACTGGGATGGTATCATGATACCCTATTATTGGCATGGTTGGCGTTAGCATGACTTCTTATCAACGGTTTACCTCTTCAGTACTAGAATGGCAGTGGCTGAATTGAATATATAATCTAGCAATCTCTCTTCTTGCTTCCGCACTCCCGCGCAAACCTACCCGGCCTGGATGTTAGGCGAAAGTTACGTGCGTTGCATACGCCTACATGCGCTTCACCATGTCAAAGCACTAAGCAATGAGATGAGCACATTATGAGATTCGTCCAGTAATATCTCATGCCTGTCAACTTCAGCCTCAAAGTCTGTAACCTCGACTAGAGCAATGAGCTTGCTCGTTGAAACGCGCGCGCGCGCCGCATTTACATCGAACTGCACGACGTGCGTAATGCGACGCTGTTAGCTGACTCACCATCCTCGGCGATGTGACCATGGGTCTTTGGCATTAATATACCGGAATTGTATGTATATGTAATCGATCCTGTGTCTAAACTCCGAAAACAGGCCATGGTTGGGATTGGAAATATTGCGGGGCGTTAATGAATCTTATCTCCTAACTACTCCCACGTGCGCCGATTGTCAGTGGGCTTAGTCACTAACGCCAGCCGGAACAAGCCGTTTATAGTTCCAAATCTGGTGCGCGATAGCCGCGGATTCCCCATCAAAAAAGCTCGCACACCATGCCTCTCCGTTGGCGTTGGCCGACACCACTGTCAAAAACACCATAGTGCATGGTTAACGCCGCCGAGACAATCCACATCAAGAGTAGAATTGCGATAGAATGCCTTAGAATGCTTTCCCGGCCGCCAACCTCATTGGCTGGCACTCATGCGGAACGACAGCCGCACCATCAAGGCCCGCACCGCGCCACCTAAATGACGTTCTGGTTTGGCTCCTGCCGCGGGACCCCTGCCTTGACGTCGGGCTTTGACGAGCTCAACGATGCAGAATTTTCGATACAACCAATCTCACGTCATAGACTATCAACTCATTTGCGGATCATGATAACAGATGGAAAGATTAGCAAGCAGTTATGGATGCACGAGTCGGGCCCTTTCGAATATGTATATATAGTCTTTGACGAAACGGTCTGTCCCTCAAGGTCGACTAAAGACACTCTTCTCAAATACAAAAGATACCCCGATTTCTAAACCTTCTAGCGTGCATCTAAACTGAATCCTGACTGCTTCGTTACCGACCAATCACATATCACACTAGTCGTATAGCAAATCGAAACCTACATAAACTACACATCACCACCATGCCTTCTTTCACGGTTTTCAAGGGCTCCAAGGAGGGTCTCCCCAAGAAGTCGACGACCACCAAGCCCGATGAGCTCAAGGGCGACCAGGTGCTCTTGAGGGTGACAGCCTCCGGCCTGTGCGGCACGGACCTGCACTACAAGACGACGGATATGGCTTTGGGCCATGAGGGCGTGGGCATCGTGGAGCAGCTCGGACCTGACGTCAAGACATTGAAGAAGGGCGACCGCGTCGGCTGGGGCTACGAGCACGACTCGTGCGGCCACTGCAACCTCTGCCTTACGGGCGCCGAGACCTACTGCCCCGAGCGTGCCATGTACGCATCGGCCGACCTGGACCAGGGCTCCTTCGCCTCGCACGCCATCTGGCGCGAGGCCTTCTTGTTCAAGATCCCCGACGCGCTGTCCGACGAGGCCGCCGCCCCCCTGCAGTGCGGTGGTGCCACCGTGTGGAACGCCTTGAGGGCCTACAACGCGCAGCCCGTCGAGACTGTCGGCATCATGGGCGTCGGCGGCCTGGGTCACCTGGCGATCCAGTTCGCGGCCAAGATGGGATGTCGCGTCGTCGTCCTGTCCGGATCGGACCGCAAGAAGGACGAAGCACTGAAGCTGGGTGCGCACGAGTTCGTGGCCACCAAGGACGCCAAGCAGCTCAAGGTATCGCACCCGCTCAACCGCCTGCTGGTGACCACCTCCGCGCAGCCCGACTGGGACCAGCTCATGCCGATCCTGGCGCCGGGAGCCACGATCCACCCGCTGTCGGTGGCGCAGGGCAACTTCTCCGTGCCCTACATGCCGCTGCTCGCCAACGGCATCACGGTGCAGGGCTCCATCGTCGCGCCCAGGAAGATCCACCGCGACATGCTCGAGTTCGCCGCCCTGCACGGCATCGCCCCCGTCACCGAGACCTTCCCCATGACCGAGGAGGGCATTAAGGAGGCCATGGACAAGCTAGACAAGGGCGAGGTGCACTTCCGTGCTGTTCTCAAGCCCGAGTAAAGTCCTCAGAGGAAAGGAAGAACAAAGGTCAAAGCGGATGTCGATACGAGTTTTTGGAGTTGGACTGTATAGATTGGAATGGATAGAGTGTCATGACTAGAGATAATGATAATGAGATTTACAATTTTGTCACGTCGTCGCTCACTTCCACAAATGCTTACATGAGATTACCACATTGAATGATACTGGCAAAATGGCTGGCGCAAGATGCAGCCAGGAACGATGCGATGCAGACGAGCGGGGCCAGCGCTCAGTTCGTCAAACCCGACAGGCTGTATTGTCGTGGGCTGTTAGTGGTTATTACAGGGGTTGCGTGCCGGAAAACTACGTCGCAACACACACTCATATGACAAATGGGACATCAATCCGGCGGACAGCACATATCGGCGATCTTAAAGCAACGGTTCACTACGCAGCTATACCCTAAAGCAGACTCAATACACGTGCAATGATATAAGGTTAGGTTGACCTGCACATGGAGAACACCAAATGCCGAATCGTAATTAATTGGCAACATATTGCACATCCCTTTGTACTCGGAAGATGTCATCAGTCTCACTGGTAGACCGCACATTTCATTTCATTGCCTGTCGAGGATTGTGGTGGTGCACCGTATCGCATAGGTGTTAGGGTGGCACAAGATCTGTGGACTGGCCGAGAGCGTCATTGGGGATACCAACAGATGACTTTACGGACGAGTGTCGGGTCCCAGCGTCGAACATGGGTCTCGTGAATCGACAGTGCTTTGAGAATAGAAAAGCAGTGCTTGAGTAGCCATTGTTCTTTGTAACGCATGTTGCTCATACAACCGCTTAGATCCTTTCGAATGGTCCATCTGCCATGCAGAATTCAAATGGCTCTTGTGTGCCTATCGGCAAGCATATTGCGGATTTTCGGTTGTTGAGAGACTTGCCGCCACTTGGAAGTGAATGCAGTGAGGCTAGCTCGTTCCGGGCATTGAGCACAGCCAAGACGTTGCTTGGGATCAAAACTTCCGGTAATTTGATCTCTCAATTGCCCGCCCACTCGGTACCCAGTGGATAGGCGCTGCGGCCGGGTGTGTATCTACATCGGTGTCATATCATCTAACATAGACTAACCTCAGTGTGGTCGTGGCTTATGTATTCGTCCTAGTTCTCGCTTTGATCCGAGAGAGTGAGTATGAGTAATTGGAAGTGCCCGTAATGGCGCATCTTATCGAAAACACAAATCTATGAGATCGCAATTTACAGTTTCGAAACTCAATTTGTATGTCTAGTCAGGCACAAGCACCTAATGAGAATGCGCCATTTTTAGGGTAAAATAGCATGTATTCGGCTATCTCCAATGATACTGACCCAAGTCGGAGCAACTGCAAGCGATGTTGTAATGTTTCTGCACATTTGACTCTTCATCCTTCAATTTTCCCCCAAGATAAGATGCGTCCGTCAATCCCCTTCCTGAAAACAAGAGTAAGGCCCTACAGGCTCAGATAAACCATCAACAATTGCTAAGCCCATGTAGCTGCTAGCCTCATCAAGGCTTTGAAACCGACAGTCCGTGGTGACAGTTGAATAGAAACAAGACATTGCTGACATCATGAAGACAGAAGATGGCCGTCAAAATCCGGTCATCATACGAGGGTGTTTAGTGTATCCCTCGATGGCTTCTTGGAGAACTCAACACTAAAGCCCACTGTCTTATGGATGGTGTTATCATCCTGAAGGATATATTCTTCTGAGCTGGTATCGCCCTTCCGAACCTTGGTCAGATGAATGGCATCTTTGCCCTCAATATGATTCCAGCCACTGCCCTCGCTCTTGCATGGACTGCCTTTGGGACCTTTAGTGAAGCCACTGTTGTACGGCGGTCTTCCGAGCGGGCCGTTGGAATAGGATGCTGGCATGGCTTTCGGGAACAACCTCACAAGGAGAGGACGTATCTGGGGGAGACAAGCGCACATAATGGCCACGTTCATCTCGATGACTGTCCACATGGTTGATACAATGTCATAGGTGGGATCGGGTGTAACGGCCTGGTGGTTGAGAGTGGTGAGTCTCAAACAAGAAGTTATGACAACACTGTGGATATCACGTCAGAAAAATCTAGTTATGTTAGATCAATGACTCACAAGATTCCTAATGTAAAGACAAGGATGAGCGCGGCCTTCTGAACTTTGGGAAGTTGGAGGGCATAGACCAGCGGCATGGGGAGGAGCAATATTATAATGTCGGTCGCAATAGAGAAGGCGCCATTTGCGTACCAAAATTTGCCGTTGTCGATGCAGCTTCCGACCATTCCCTTGTCCCATGCCTTCTCGACGGGAGTACATTGGAAGATGGTGACTATGAGTGAAGCAGTGCAGTACATGGCGACAATGATGGTCAGATTGATGCAAACCCATTTGAACCATCGAACTTTTCCAAATATGCGCATGTAGAGAAGCAGAATAGAAGACTTAGTGAGATTGATTGAGGCCTTGTAGGTGGCCTGGGTAAGGACGAAATACTTCAAAGCTTTCATCTTGTCCTCTCGAGTCAAATCGAAGCCATGCCGTCCATATCCGTGGTAACATGCTGCGAACATGAGGCCGGCTGTCAGAAGCGAGAAAAACTATGCATATTAGCGAACAGAAAAAATATGATACAAGTGATCTATTTGTACCAGGGAGGCGAGGACAGTGTAGTCATCAGCGCCAATCTTACCGCCCTTCCTCATTCGCGACCACAGACGTGTACCAACAAGTAGTGGACAAAAGAACAGGAATATTCCCGTGGGAATGTAGATCAGGGCCGAATCAGTCTCGCCATGGCTGCCGCTAACATCATAGAAGCCATCAGCGTCCGCCATCCCGACTCAGTGCCAAGGATCTGCAGGATGACCAAAAGTGGAGAAAAAGCTTCAGAGAGCTTTGGAAGCAGTGGCAGAGGTTAAAAGTCTTGGCTCTGAAGAGCGTTGAAGTGGCCTGTGATGTTCCCTGTGAATCGACCAAGATTCATAGTCAGGATAAGGACCGCCAAACTTGAATTGAGGTATGTTGCTACCGAGCAGACGACGACCAATTTCCGGCAAATAGACAGTGAAGATTCCAACAAAACTCTAACGAGCTTAAAATTGTCCGAGACAAATATCTGAGAGTTACCAACACTCACACAGTCATCAATTATGTTGCTGGAACTTCGCAAAACCTGAGGAATCTGCTGCTCTTCGTCAGTTATGTAGTGCCTGGACGAGAGGGCTGAGCTGAAATAAAGTAAGGTGGGGTGAAGGAAAGAAGGAAAAAAGTGAAGTAAAGTTCGTAAGATTACGTTGAAGTGAAGCAAGGGTTTGTTGCTGGCAAATTTTTCCTTTCATTTGGTGCTTATTCGAGAGTCAAGAAAACGATTATCTCGATTACTCCATTTCATTGAGTTCCAGATAATCGATGGAATATTGGTAAGGTGCCGCCGAACCAACCCGTGGATGTCGTTTCCTGACGCAACTCGCTGAACACCTTGTACCGCCAATTTTGACACAACTTAATGTTCCGATATAGTATCTCGATATCGCAAGTATCTCATGTATACTTCTCGAGCCAAGTCAGTCTGTTTACTGCTATTCTTCAGGTGATCATGGTCATGACGGCGTTAAGTGTTGAGCATAATTACCAGGGCAATTCAATCGAGGCTACACAGTTTATTTCGATATATGAGTGATGACCACAACTTGCTTGATTGACAAATATAGTGTGCAAAATGGAGCAGATATGTTGATAATAGTTCAACTCGACAATGTCAGGCTTCAAGTTTAGAGTATGCATTTGCCTGGGAGACCTGAAGATCTACATCGAGCAGACAATGTCCTAACTGATGTGAAGCAAACAGAAACAGACTCTTGTGCAAACCGAAATGAGCTGTCGTACAGCTGTCGCACACGGGGTCCCTTACAGTGACGAATCTAAGGTCATGTGTTGAGACGGTCAAAGTCCATCTTCAATTGACACAACCACGTGAAAGTGGCAACTCAACTGGGGCTTTTGATATTTATCGAGTAGTAAGGATCTGTGATAGTGTGTAAAATAATCATGATTTAGCCTCATAATAAGCTTCGTGTTGAAAACAGGCACGAAGTCGTTCCAATCCTGCAGTTTCCCGAAAATCAGTGCTTAGGCCTGCCTTGCGTCTTCTTGAGTACTTCGAAACATGCATAATACTGTCTGAACCCGCAGCTGCTTATAAATTATCCACCGACCAGACAAGCAAACTGATTGCACAAGATGGATTAGGCGTTGAAAGCACCGCCTGAGACAATCATCTTGTCTGGTGTGTTTGCTCAGTAGTGGCGGACCTCAAGATAAGGCAACGCACGGTGGCCGAAAGCTCTCACAGTAGAGTTATCTGTGATATTCAGTGGAAGATTACATTACTACCGTATTTCGCATTCCACCAAGCCAATTATCAACAGGAAACACGATGGATGCGAGCTCGTCATCATCATAACCTCCAATTAGCTTGCGAGCAAATATTGCGATGATAACTTGAGCACAACCAACCACAGCATCTGCAAGGCCTTGGATACGCACAGTTCGTGTAACCCTAGATGTCGCCAACTGGAATTAAACGCTAGCAGGCATGATCATTGTCTAAAGCTTTTGCGCGAAGACAAAGTTGCGCCAACGCATCGAGCTCATCTGACATCAATATATGTCCATTCGCGATGAGACTAGGTGTGCTCGCGTCGATCTACGGTGTGTTGTCTCTATGTATTGTCTCTATGTTATTGAGGTCATGAGGGTCGTGGGGCTGTGCCATTCTTCAAGCACGAACAGTTCGCCTCACCTCCCATCGATCCCGATGGAGACATTTTGGTTCACGTATTGTTACCGCCGAGTTGCAGTACGCGTCTAATGCCGAACAGAGTCTCCAAGACAAATGCTGTGCTTCACAATAAATCAGATCACGTATATCCCTTGAAAATACACCATGGAGTTCTCAATCGACCCCTCTCCGCCACCATGCTCGACAAATCCCGATAAGGTCCTCAGCCTACCGCTGTTGTACTTGATCAGATGCTGTCTTATATCTAGCGCCAACGTACAAGATGGGCGGTATCTCACCGCGACTCATCAGAGCGATCGAGACATGATAGAGTCAATAATTCTGAAGTCATAGCAGCACGTCATGCTTTTATGGACCTCAATGGGAGCGGATTGAACCGTGATATGCGACGAGCTGCATGCTTGCTTACGGTTTCTACTAGAGTACTGTCTACTACAGTTCCCGACACTCGTCAGAGAAGAGACAATTCAGGACAGCGGCAATAGCCAGTGAAGTTCTTCTAGAAGGACATAATCCAAAGGGTGACCCGCCACATTTTGTGCCACACAACGCCGGTGGTCGCTTTTCCAGTTCGTCACCAAGAAGTTCCACTGCATCGGTGCGTTCCTCTATGTCATAACTAATTTCGTGGCATTTATTCCGTCCGCACGTTGCTCCTCGTTATCTTGCTGCGCAAGTCGTGTTATAATCATTATTCACGACTTCCTACCATGACGGCCAACGATCCTCCAATTGAACCAGACGTCATGAATGGAACCGTCCCAGTAAACCCTCTTGAAAAGGCTTCCACTTCTTCCATGGACGCGTCAACGTCTCTGAGTATCGATACCATCGACGCCGATATTGAGCGCCGCTTGGTGCGGAAAATTGATCTTTGTGAGTTGGCGAGAAGGACTGCTGAATATTGAGCAGGACGAGTTGGCTAACCCACATATCGCAACAAGACGTCTATCCAATCCTCTTCGTCATATACATGCTCTCATTCCTTGATCGTATCAATATTAGTAACGGGAGAATCCAAGGACTTGCCGATGACATTGATCTTAGTGGGAATAGGTTCAACATTGCCTTATTCGTAAGACGAGGTTCCTATTGAATTGGTCCATCTAATGTGGCGGCAGATATATTTCGTTCCATACGTCCTTCTCGAAGTGCCAAGCAACATGATCATTCAGAAAGTCAGACCATCCTTGTACCTTTCAGGCTTGATGTTTAGCTGGGGTATTACCAACATGTGCATGGGATTCGTCCGCAGCTACGAAGGACTAGTCGCGCTGCGTTTTCTTCTTGGGGCTACCGAAGCTGGTGTACTTCCAGGCATCATATATCTTACATCGATGTACTACAAAAGGCATGAGTTTCAGATAAGAATGAGTTTCCTGTTTTGTTCCACCTTGGCTGGCGGTGCGTTTGGAGGGGTGAGTATCTTTAAGACATTACAATACTGCACGATCGTTAATAGCATCAGCTGCTTGCATACGCCATTGCAGATCTCAGCCAACTGAAGGGATACCTAGCATGGCGCTGGATTTTTATTATTGAGGGAGCTACGACATCATTCGTCGCCATTATCTCTGCTTTCTTGATTGTCGACTGGCCTGAACAGTGTCGCTTCTTAAGCCCAGAAGAGAAAGTAATCCTCAAGCGCCGCTTGGCTGATGACGGCGCTGGCTTTGCGCGAATGGACACGCTCGACAGATATGCCTACAAGTTGATCTTCTCTGACTGGAAGATCTGGCTGGGCTCTATTGTTTACATGGGAATCGGTACGACTGGATACGCGACAACCTTTTTTATGCCGACGATACTCAACGAATTTGGTTGGAAGGCAGAGGAAGCACAAGTCCGCACAATACCTATATATGCCGTTTCCGCAGTTGGAATGCTTTTAGTGGCCTATCTGTCTGATAGACTTCGCCACCGGTATGGTTTCATCCTGCTCGGGTGTCTCATAGCAACCGTTGGCTACGGTATGCTTCTTAATCAGGCCATGCTATCGCAGGATGCCAAGTTTGCAGCCATATTCTTGGTCTCCCTTGGTGGTTATATGTGCACACCCATCGCGCTGGCTTGGCTATCGAACAATGTTTCAGGGCACTGGAAACGGGCCATTAGCTCCGGAGTCCAGGTGATGATTGGCAACTTTGCGGGCATCATCGGGGCCAATATTTTCGTGCCAGACGAAGCGCCGACCTACGCCACCGGCTACGGCACATCACTCGCAATGCTTTGGCTCGGTGGTCTGGCCGCAACAGCCATGTTTATCGGTCTATGGCTGGAAAACAGGAAGCGGGCCGCAGGTAAGCGAGACTATCGCCTTGCTCTACCTGATGATGTGGTGAAGAATATGGGTGATGATCATCCATCTTTCCGTTTCACTCTGTAAGCTATGACTCGAGAGGTTGGTTGAAGTTAGAGCTCGGCGCAAGGCTCTGATTAGCCGGGTCCAGAACATTGCCTTTTCCACTGTCTTTTCGCCAGGTATCTCGTCAGGTGTTTTGCAAAGGAAAATATACATAGCGATCTCATCAAGTTGTAAGCTCTCAACCTCCAATTTGGTGACCATATTTGTGGAGCACATTGTTATCAGCAGTACTCGCATATCGTTGCACCATATCTCGACCATATCATTGAGCATCACCCGTGGTTCTCGTGATCTTCACGAGCCTTTTCATCCCTTTCCTTCACGTAGTCACTTTCGAAATCAAGCCCGCTTTCTTTTCTCGCCACACCAAAAAGACTTGTCGAATCTAAGCGCCGTGGCTCATCTGCACTAACCCTCCCCTCGTTGTTTGCCCACTCTCTAGCCTTCCCGAGTCCTTCGTACGCGATACGGCTGGCTGGCAGATTCGCACCTTCCCGCTCTGCCAGCTCGATAGCGTGGCCTACATCCTTGATAGCAAGATTGAGATCAGACCATGGCACTTGACCCTGTCCCGGACAGTATACGCCAGTGGTCATTCTTATGGAATCGCTATGAGCTACCGGCCCAAAATTGAGCTCGAGCAAGCGCTCGAGCGTTTCTGCAGGCAAGCCGGTCTTGGATGCAAAGACGTGCGCCTCGGCAATGATCTGCATCAGTGACGCCATGAGGAGGTTGCTTTCAGAGGGTGGTCAGTCTTTGCAAATATCTTGCAGTGCAAACAATCGTCAGCGATAGTCTTACCTGGTCGTCTTCAGAAGAAGCGCTTGCTCCGGCACTGTTCCCACAACAAGAACCTCCCGTGCGATGACGCCCTTCATGAAGGGCGAAACTTGTCTCAACACATTTTTTGGACCTGCGAACGCCGCCAATAACGTGCCGGCAGCTGCGGCGGGCGAGGCACCAAACACAGGCATGGCTGCAAAACCGGCTCCCTCGGTGCTCAATTTTGCAGCGATGCTTTTTGTCGTGTCCGGATGGACTGTAGTGGTATCAACGACTATCTTGCCCCTGATAATGCCAGACTCAATTATCTGGTCAATTATAGATATGACGGCCGTATCTGCGCTTGACTGTCCAGCACATAGTCAGAGCTCCGATCACTTTGAGATCGCGTCGGCACATACCGAGAGGAAGAGGATGTCGCATTCCTGCGCGATTTGTCCAATCGAGTCGCATTTCTGGGCATTCATCTCTTCCAAAGGACTACATCGTGACGCCGTCCTGTTGTAGACTCGTAATGCTCCCTGGCCCTGGTCGAAGAGGTGCATCTGGATCCGCTTCGCCATTCCAGTGCCCATGCTTCCGAGGCCGATCCATCCTACAACCGGTGTGGTGGCCCGGCGCTCGAGGGTTGATGCCATACTTTTTGATTTTAGATCCTCGAGAACTGTGTAGTATGATGTAACTTGAGTATTGAACGACAGGAGCGACTCTAGCGTTAACTTGGGTAACGTGGTTAGGCTCCGTACTAAGATGACTCCGGAACCTCACCGAGTACCGGAGCGGGGCAGCGGCTAACGGATTGCTGCTGTGGCGTGGCACGGCTTATTTGAGGTCATCATGAGTTCAAAAAGAGATGAAAGTATCCTGAGTTTCATTCGAATCAGACTTGGATTCCATGGAAACCATCTTTTGCTAATATAAACTTTCATTCAGAAGTTGCAGCAATTCTGACAAGGATCGCCGCCAAATTCTCGGGCTGACTCGCGAAAGGGCTGTGGCTCGTCTCAATGCTTTCTATTTGCACATCCGGCAGCGTCGCAGCCAGCGCCCTTTGCGCGAATGCCGGGAATGCCATATCATTCTCGGTGACTATATATGTCTTTGGTATTGTAAGATCTGCCGCGATATAGTTTACGGGCGTCTCGAAGGCATCTTGAGAGTGGGGCTGGAATAAGTTGTAGTATTTTCTGGCCTCTTCTTCCGGCAGGTCGCTGTAAAGTGTCTTTTCAGCGCCTTCGGCCAGCTTCATGAGATGACCCTACACGTGTAAGTTTCAGTGCATGCAACACGTCTCGAAGTGAAGGAGGAGGCTTGCAAACGAACTTTAGTGTATGGCTCACCGCCGCCTTGGCCTGGCTGCCACGAGCCGCCCAGGGTTTGGAGGGTATCTGAGCCTCGGGTGGATATGATGACGGCGGCGAGGAATATGATGTGCCTGAAGCCCCCTTTCTTACCCTCCGCGGCACGCTGGCCGACTTCGAGGCCCTGAGCTGCCACGACCTAGGCTGTTGCGTTACTATGCGATTCCTAGCGCTTTTCAAATGGGGTACAAGGTACAACAGGGGATGGGCTACTGGTCGAAGAGACTTACAGCCGGAACACCGCCCGCAGAGTGGGCAATGAGTATAACCTCCCTTCCTTGATCGAAGAGTGGAAGCGCAACTTCCCGGATCGTATCCACGTCGGCTTCGTACGTCACTCCACTGGCAGCCGGTCCAAGGGACGGCAGATGTGGACAGTAATACTCGTATCCGTTGGCTTCAAGCTGAACCTTAAGCTTGTCGTAGGCTGCCGGGGGATGCCATCCACCACTGACTAACAGAAAAACAGGCTTCGAGGACGACATGATGAATAGGTGGTCAAAATTAGACGAATATCTGCTCTTGAGAGTTTTGAGTAAGAGGGAAATACCATAGTCAGATTAAGCAACCATTCAACCTTTTATGCATGAACTTTCAATAAGATTAGAAGTCAGCGTTATTTGAAACTATCCGATGCGAAACTACCCGAGTCGAACGACAACGCATGGCTGGCGTCAGACGGCCAGTCACTCGTGGCATCTTGGCCAATCGGAATAGCCCATGGTATTCTAAGTTGCCCCGCATAGTCCAGTCGGTGTCAGCAACCATTAGCTAGACTAGTCTAGTAGATTGCGTAGGGAAATGTAGGAAATATGGGAATTTGAGATATTGTAACGTCCCCTTCTCTAAAGAATATATGGGTTTTCAGTCACATGCTCCAACACATCTCTGCACCCATCGAAACATCTGTTGACCCAAGTCTAGAACTATCAAGATTTGGATCTGAGGCGCAACCGTACAAGCCATACCCTTCCGATTGCCTCTAGACTTGCAATCTAGTCTAATTATTCCGAGGTTTGAAGCTAAATAACAACAAGCGGTCGGCTGAATGATGCCAAGGAAGCTGCGAAATAAAATAGGTCTTTGTTTCTTTTCGTCTTATATGTCTGTATTGAGCGATAACGTTTGCATCCATGAATATGCAACCAGTGGCAGTCATGATTGACTAGTCACTTATAAATATGCCGTCTTGCCTTCCTGAAAATCCTGCCTAGACTCGCAGAGCTGCTCTTTGACCTTTGGCTCGTTCTACTGTCTCAAGTACATGGCCCACCCATACCTTTCGAAGTCTTGACATCGCGATTACACTATATAGTGCCTCCATCGTCCATCTCAGCCCGATATCCGGCATGTATGGGAGTATCGCAGAAAGCGCGGACCATTGGAAATGGTAGCAGCTGCCAACGGTTCTGGTCATTTTAGATGTGGTGACTTGCGTTCTCGTAATAATCTAGATGCGCGTCTATCCAAATCTACTTGTACCTTCCGCAGTCTCCAGATCTTGTCTCAACTTATCTTTTAAGTTTTTAAGCCTGTAAGATTCTTAACTTTTGGTATATTGATGCCTTAACTCTACAGTCTTGCAGTATCTGACAATCTCACATACCCTACTCGACCATGCTGCTTATAACAGGGTGGTCATCGACTGTATATCGCTGCTTATGGTGGTGAAAACTTCGAAAATACCAACTTCGTGGTGTAGAAAGTGAGCATTCAAACCCTCGAAGCCGATGAACGAAAAGTCTTTATATATGGACGTATCAAAACGCTTCAAGCGTTAGTAATAGCTCTGTATCATACAAGTTCCGAGTCTCTTGTCAATCTGTATGATACTTGCAGCCACTATAGGAGTATCTGAGACTACATGGTGAGACCAGCTCTAGCCCGCCCAGTATGGTTGATAAAGAAAAGCATAGAATAAAGACTCGAGGATACACGATTATCCTAAGGGGTTCAACGCCAAATCAGTCTCTGTATCTCATTTTTGCATGACTCGAGGTGTTGGGTCAATGTCGAGAGCAACGGTATTCCCATAAGATACTTGGCAGACATGGATTCACAGTCGTGCGTGATATGCGGGAACGACGATCGCGGGGTTCTCAGCCTGGGGGAAAGATCATGTCAGTTCATACCTTGGGCATGAGGATTGACTCAAGAATTAAATCTCCTCGACTTAGAGGTCGATGATGAAAGCCCGCAGGTATGAATATTGTGTAAGTAAGTGGTAGATATGTACGTTCTTGAGAGAATTCGCAAAGGAAACACGAGCCTTGCCTGGCCTTTGGAATTCTATTCCAAGTGGAAACCTGACTGTGGCATGCAAAGCATATCTGCCAATAGGACCATAAAGAACACAAAGCTTCATGTTCGGGGCAACACGGGCCTATGCCCAGAGCTAGGTATCTAGACCATTGCAAGGCATAATCCAGGTTCAAACAAACGCTAGTATTTATGTGACAGTCAAACGGCATAAACTGAGCTGACACACTTGGTGTGGCTTTGGATAAGAAGCCTTATAGAGATTGCAGATAATAACCCCGATTCAAAGCACTATTTACGAGTGGCATGTCTATAGTTAATGGGCTCTTATTCAGCTTGCTTCTAGATCCCCAAACTTGCTTGAACCCCCCTGCAGCACAATTAATAGTCCAGCCACCAAAGCGGGCGGCAACGGCCAGGTCCTGCGGGGTGCCTAGGGTGGATAGCCGGATATAGTTTTGTCGCCAATAGTCATGTATAGGGACTAATAGGAGGAGGGAATAGCTACAATATCTGCCCTGTACATACATAAATAGCTCATTCAGTGCGGTCCCTTTGTTCTGAATTCTGGACTTTTCCTGTGGCTTACCTTTGATGAGCTGAAAACAATACTATCATTGGCACTACATTGCACTCAGACACGCCCCATTCCCACCACCAAGGATGAGGTAGCAGGCAGGCTTCGGAGGTTTCTCCGACATGGTTCTCAACATAGAATATCCTATACATCTGCGAGAAAGCCAGGTGAATTTAGCTTCACTCCCTTTAAGAGTAGTTTCCAAGATACAACCTAAAACACTCTACACATACACACCTTTCAAGCTTGCTGTCAACTTACATATCCCGACCGCTATATGCTCTTTCGTGCCACGTACTCTGTTCCAGTGCATTATTGACGATGAGACAGCCAGCGAGGAAGTCAAGAGGGAAGCCCAACAGCAGATTGACGCCATCACCGAGACTCTGACCGCAAACTCTGACGCCAATAATGTCGAGTCAAAATTTAAGACTCGGTAGTATGATATTCCCACCGATTCAAAGAATTCAGCTCGAAGATCTGGGGGATGGCGGCAGTCAACTTTGAAGGGGTCAACTACAGGGCAGGAGAGGTTAAAGGCTTATCCTGTAAACCCCTCCCAGGCATATTGTACAGAACCTCAAAGGACTATCTTTACGGACAAGACCAGGACGTCAACGTCTGCATGTAAGGGCCGAGGACGACCTACAGCTTTTACAAGACTGTGATGGGGAGGAACTCAATTGATAGTTAGGGTCTGCAGCTCGAAGCCAACATCCACTACTCAATCCGATACCGTAATGCCATCTGGGAACCGCAGTCGCAGCAGATAGTGTTTGGTGACGACGATAGCCACTCTCGTTTGGGACGCCATCCTGAATTCTTCAAGCCCGGGTCCATGATCAACAGCCTCGATGTGATCGCGTACGAGCTTACTCACGGCGTGACGCAGCACACAGCCAAGTCTGAGTATAGAGGGCAGCCCGGCGCTCTTAACGAGCCCGTCTCTGACGTGTTTGGTTCCATGGTACTCCAGTGGGAGCAAGGGCAGGCCGTCCACCTGGCAATTTAGCTTTTTAGTGCCAATGTTATCTACCAAAATTCGAAATCTCTTGTCGGGTCCAAGGCGACGAGTCTGCGTTCTCTTAAAGGCCCCTCTTCAACTTCCAACATGGATCCGCAGCCAGACCATGTGGCCCACAAGCTGTATTATAAAGGCAGAACCTGGTATGATGATGGCGTGCATCGAAACTCGGGAGTGCCTAACCATGCCTTTTACAAAGTGGCCATGCGGCTCGGTGGTCACTCGTGGGACAGAGCAGGCAAGATTTTTTACGCGACGCTCACAAATACGCGGATGCATTCGCAGGCGAGGTTTGTCGAGTTTGCAGAAGTGACGGTGAATCAGGCTGTGGTGTTGTACCCGCATGACCAAATTATAGCTGAAGCAGTAGAACCAGCCTGGAAAGAGGTTGGGGTTTTATGACTGTGAAAAAGAGGCACTTAATAAATCCAGGCCTCTTATATTAGGTAGCAGCCTATAATTTAAAGACGGTCTTATGTCTCGACACTGTCATACCATCTTGGAGGCAAGACATGACCATTAAAGAAAATTTAACAAGGTTGACACACTAATATGAGCATGGGCGGTGAGAATATAGGTCATGAATTACTTTTACGAACGAGAGGAGACTTTCGCAACAAGCTCTAGACCATTTTCTCCTGTGTTTAATGCAGAGAGCTAGCTGTCCAATGCAGCCTCTGGTTCGTAAAACCATTCACTGCAACCTATTAGCTAGGTTATGCACCACGTAGGTGAGCTAGAAGTAAGAGGGTGATTTGAGTAACAATTGCCTGAAATTACGTGTAAAAAAATGAAAGAACCTCGTTGCAAGCCAGTCCTCCCCCCCTTCTTGGGGCTAGACATTCACAGGAATGTCGATCGTGTTCAGAATCAAGTTGCTGTTATTTGACTCGATTCACTTCTTAACACTGCCCTTGGCTGCCTTCTACAAACTCTCGTTGAAAGATTCATCATCTTGCTTGAAGGACAACTCAAAGTTTGTTGTCTGCTCCCTTTTCGTGCTTGGTTTGGGCCTACTCTATTTGCTTCTGGTTGACAGAGAAAGAGATGGCATGCATAGCTGGGTCTGGGTCACCCACCCGATACACTCTCCCGCAATACAAAATATAGGTCTGGGTGGAGACTTGAGGAAAAAACCCGAGGGTAAAGTCCTTCTTCTGCACGGCGTTATATCTGTAGAGTGTCAACGTGACCTCATTGGCCTACTAGGTCAAGTACGACTTGCTTCCCTTGATACCGTCTGCGATACACTTGAGGAGTTTTTCAAAGCTTCACAGGGCTGTTTCAGGAATTTGAGGCCTGATAGTATCTTCTTGAGAATCGCAGAGTGCAATTTTGACGCCGTGAGGGTCTATTTTTGTAGGCATTCTGAGAAGCCACCAGAGACATCTACAATTATAGGTGTCAGCTACATATTTGAGCAAACTCAGTGTTGGAGAGTTGACTGTTTCAGTTTGAGGGAGACAGAGAGCTTTACCATCCAGAATACTGCAGGGCAAATTCCATAAGAGTCAAGGCGACTCTTGTTTCTATGCTAGCCTCCAAAGCATGCTTCTTTATGTTGACTAAAAGCAACACTCCTCAACAATATCTTTTCAACGCTGACCCATTGGCCGGGCTTAGCTTTGAATGCCCGCAAGTACAAAACTCCAATCTAGAGGTTTATTGCTGGTCACAGAATAAGTACGCGGAATCTTCAATTCAAGGGTCCAACAATTCCCAGGCTTATTCATTCCGACATACGAGCGATCAGAAATAATGCTTGTTTTACAATTGTTGTCTATGTACATAATTGGACACTGTGTCAAAATCATCCTAACCTAGCTTAATATGCTGGTTCGAAACTACCACTCAGTTCAAGGCACCACACGGCTCAAGTTAACTATAATGTTTTTAAAGATCAAACGGTATTCAATTGCAATTTCAAACCCTGGCATAACCATTTTATGTCCCTTTCCTACCAAGCCTGGTGTTCCCTCTCGCAATTCCGTAGCGAGCCCGTCCGAACCGAAGTCCAGAATTTATTTGTCTATATTCCCAGCATTCCAACCTGATACCGGTATCCCGTGGTGCATCAGCCACCGCTTAACCACCCCAAGGCGGTTGGTACTCATTCCAGCCATAGACGACCAAGTCGAGATCCAGCAGGAGGTAACACCTCAACGCGAAAGACTAGACCTATGACCGAAGCAACAGACGGCACCAACCGGAAACATGCCCCATCGAGGTGATGCGATATCACAGCTGACACCACCACAGTATACAACCAAACCTCGAAAAAGCGAATACTGCAACATCCACCACCAAAATACCAGGGCTGAATGAAAACGATCATTTCTTCCTGATGTCTCGTGGACGGCTATGCTAAAGCGGAGAGTCGTCGAAAACAAATATGAGAATTATGCATTAAAGAACACCAACTTGGTTTCTGTACCAAGCGTATATACCATGAACGCCTGATTAGGCCTCAAGGGCGAGTCTTAGCGTTCACCGCTGCCAACTTAATACCATTTTGTTCTTCGTATCCCATGACCTTTCGTGTACGTGGATGGGGTATATATTCCGAAGTCCGGATCCAGGTTGCTTGCCCAAAACGCCGGACGAAAATGCAGGAACCCAATGCGAGTGGCTGAACTGAAATCAAATGATCAAGAGCGATCGGAAAGGACGAGGCGAAAAATATTTAGCTTACACCACAACGAGTACACAAGTGTTGTGATGTTGAGAGAATTGGCGTATATGCCGGGCTTATCAAGGCTCAACTCCTAATTGCTGTCGAGGGATGAGCTTCTGCCGTAAACGGGAATCGATCGTGAACGTGGAAGGAAGATGTATTGACTGCAAAGTTCGGCGACGTACCAGCAAAAGGACTAAACCCACCAGCCATGTGTGCTGGTGAAGTTCCAGCCGTCACCGTCGCGGATGACGAAGGGCTGAGAGAGTGATGCATGGCTGTGGAAGGACCATCCAAAGGAGACTCTGCAGGCGAAGCACCAATAGCGATGTGCTGGTTTTGAAAATACGGATTCAGGTTCTGATGGATGGCATAGCGAAGAGTTCCGTGTTGAGATCTGTCAGCCATGTCGGGACTACCGTTCGAGCTCGAGAGGGTGCTGTTGGTAGTGCGAGTGAATAATTCGTCGCTAGTACCGTCGTATTTGCCATTTTGTAGTGTTCCATCCTTGATCTGGGGACTCGTTTGCTTGGAGCCATTGAACTGTAGCGCAAAGTTAGTCAGAATACAATATCGCGACGCTTCCAGGGTGGAATCACCATGTGGCAAGGCCGGTATCTCAGTTGGATGTACGTACAAAGCAGTATTTGTTGACGATTTCTTCGTACGAAGCCGATGAGATTCTGGGTGAATCTGTGCCCGGAACCTTTGAAGCGATGCCGGGGATAGGAGAGCCAGTGGAAACATCAGTCATCTGGATGACAGGCGTCGGCTGAGTGGCGAAAGCAGCCTTCTTGTTTGGCTTCATATAGAGGCCGTCACTGCGGGGGCTGCCTTGGGACTCCTTGTGGGCCTGTTTAGCAGCGTTGAGAGACACCCCAAAGTCGTAGCGGTTCGCAAAGGCGACACCACTGGGCGCAGAGAGTCTGTTGGCCAGGTTGTCGCTCGGTAAAGCACCAGTAGACTTGGAACTCTTGAGACGCAACATAGTAGGTTCAGACTCTCCCAAGTACTCGTGGATTGGCTGGTCAAAGTTCAAGAACTTTCCATCGTGGCCAAAGTCATCGAATGTAGGCACTGACTTGGGTCGATTGCCAGTGGATGCGTTTGACCGTCTGCTACTCCGTGGCAGAGAGTTGACAGGTCGCGACGATGCACCCTTGAAGTTGCCCTTGCCGTTCTGTGGCAATGCCTTCTTGCGGAAGTCGACCTGGAAGTTGAGGTTGTCATTGTTGTCCCAGTACTCGAGTCCGTTCACATTGTATCTTACGCAGAAGAACAATGTCTTGGACTCAAGGTTTGCCATGTCCGAAAGCTTGATGGTGAATTGAAACTGGTCCTGACCATTGGCTGACTGCCTTGGGGTGATCTCGTGCGCATACTCTGCGGCGACTTCTGATGTGGTCTTCCAGTAATCAAAGGTAAATCTGCACACAACCTGCTTCTGGAAAGCCAAGTTGGCTACAGCGATAGAACCAATCAGAGACTTTTGATCGGGAGACATCCACACACGTTCGACGCGAGCCGGAAGTGCCTTGCGCACAATCGTATCTCCAGGGAAGTTGTTCATGACGAGCTCCCATTCGAACGGTGGCGTTTTAGACGCGGATTTGTCATCAAACGGGTATTCCGTATCGCTCTCATAGGTGTCGGCAGGGGAAGTACCAGCGCTGACCGCCAGGGGACGATCAACCTGGAGGAAATGCCGCACATGTTCCAAATGAGAATCAAAGTGGACGGCTTTCGAGAAAGTAGGTGTGCCAGGCATACTTGATGGCCTTCGTGAGGCTGCAGGTCTTAGTGCAGGGCGCACGAGCTCGCCAGACTTTTTGCGGACCATAAGTGGCTTGGTGGGGAGATCGTCCGATTCCGACTCGTCCGACGTCGAGATAGAAGCATCCGCTGATTTGGACAAGATAAAGTTGGGCTCCGTCTTGGAGCGATTGTGAGATATTCTCCGTTGCGTATTTTGTGTGATATCAACCTTCAGGCTGTTCTGTACAGCATCCACCAAGTTCTCGATCTGTGCTGGCAGGACGAGAAGATCGCCAGGGGAGGTTTTCGAGGTCCTATCAGGTGAGCTTTGGCGGTGTTGAGGAATGGCGCTAATGGCGTCCTGGAGCTCCTTCAAGTTTTCTATCTGCCTACCTCTCGGCACAGTAGCCTCAGTTCCCTCATCTTCGCTAGAGGTTTGGGAGTCTGGTGGTGAGATGATGGCTCCAGGGGGCATAGCCCGAGCGTCTGCAATGGGAGGGGGCGATTGTCTGACAGCGGTATTGTTGTGATTTGCAACCATGCCTTTCAGGTTGTCGGAAGTTCCAGGGGGAGTCAGCTCGTACGACGGCGTGGTTACAGAAGAAGCCGAGGGCGTCCGTCTATGCTTGGTCAGATAGGAAGCCGAGCGTGGCAGCGCTGGGCGAGATGCCACGGTGGGCGAGCTGTTCAACGATGGCGTGCCATGCTGGATGGACGATCGACGGCTGACGTCGGGCGACGCGGGAGCTGAGGAAGCAGGAGAGCGAGCTGGGGGTGTGTAAGGCATCCCCGGAGATCTGGGTTGCCGGGTTAGACAAGGAGGCGGGGGGTGAAGAGAGGAAAAGTCGAGGTCCGACTTGAAGCTGCGGTTGCTAGGTGCCGGCTTGTCGGGAGGCAAGCAGGGAAAAATCAACCTCCAGGCTTCAAACCAAATGTGAAATGGCGAAGCGTTTTCTGGTGGGGCGGCTGAGCGCAAGTAGAAGCCTGGTAAGAAGGAAGGTTCTATCAGCATAATTATTCGATACGATGCATGGTTCCATATTAAGTGGATATTTTGTTAGACGACCGCATCGATCCGTCTGTAACTGCTTATGACTTCATACCAGACGCTTGTCTGGCAAGCACGAGGCGGAGAGCAAGTATTTATGTCATGTGCTGAATCCGGGGCACCATGAGGCGTGGAATGTTAAACAACTTTGTAGGGGGGAGGTTTGGCCAGAGACATGCCCAAAGCGTGTAGCGTTGTCCCAGGTAACAATCTTGTGGAATGGTGATCATGAATGACCCCTGGACCGGTTTTTTCTCCCGGCAGACAAATTACAGAATTGTCCGTTACAACGACCAACGACGTCCTGGGTATGTTGGCCAAGGCTAGGCATGTCCCTTCGCTTCCCCCAAAGCTACTGCAAATGGCAACATCAGGTTCCGGTGAAAGATGGTACTTACTAGAAGATGATGATAATTGATGCAAGTACGGCGGAGGTCGTGACTGGGAGAAATACACAGGCAATATTCCAGCAACTGTGCAAATGCTCTACCGTGGTCGTGACAGGTAAGTGGTAGGAGGGAGGGTTGTAGCAATCCTGCAATGCCAAAGAGAAGACAGAATGTGCAGATGTTGTGCCAACGCGACAACTCCTCGTTCGGACCAGCTGGTGGAGGAGTTGATCAGAAATGATGTGGCCTCTGGGGTGCCAGGGACACAACAAGAAGCTGGCGTTTTGGCTGCCAAGAATCGTTATACACAGAGCGTAAAGCCAAAGTATATCGAGTCTGGAGTAGGCAGCGGCGTTGCTAATAGAAAGACGCAGGGGGCTGGGAAAGTCCAGGACGTCCTTGCTTGTTTCCCTTGTTCAACGTCTTGCGGCACCGATAAGTTCCCTTGTTGGCCGTCTTTGCCCGTTCTCTTTCTTCCAACCTGTGCAAATTACCACGACAACTCTCAAACCTTCTCAAGCCGGGAGTGTGTTGCCAAGGGGAGAAAAGTGCGGCGGAATATGGTACTGGGACAAGCTTAATGTCCAAGTCCAAGTGAGCAAACAAACAGACGTATGTCGACGGTGTGACTAGGTCGGGGTGTTCGAAGTCCTGTCTCGATGCGATGATGAGAAGTGGTGAGGACAAACCGCTTTGTGGGAGTTGCAAGGCGGGCGGGATATGAGGAGGAGGAGGACAATAGTAGGTAGACAATATCCGTGAAGCAAACAACTACAGTCCGATCCAATCCAATCCAGCAGTGGATGTGTGCAGACTGTGAGAAGGAGAATTGTTGCGCGGGAGGGTGGGTAGTAGAAGGACTAATATGGTTGGGGCGGAGGCGCGCTCGGGTGGTGGTGTAGTTATGAATGCTGGGGGATCCTTTTTTTCCCTTTCGCAATTGGATCCAATGTTCAACGGGATCAATGTCCATGTCCATGTCCATGTTCATGTTCACTATCCCCCCCCATCAAGTCCAGAACTAGTCCTACTTAGTCCCATGCAACGTATTTACCCTAGCCAAAGTACTTGCATTTGCATTTGCACTTTGCTTTGCAGTCTCCAGTAAAGCTACAGACTGGGTTCTTACTGTACAATGAAGCGGGTAGTCTCGCACTTACACTAGGCCCATGTACTATGTAGGGTGAGCGCGACCGGGGTTACAGGGCATGCCCCCTGTAAGCGTGAGTGGGAGACGCACTAACGTAGACTGTACATGGGGCTAAGCACTGGAAACGCGCTGGGGTCGAGGTACTGCATTGGCTCCTGGCAAGATTAAATCCATTTTGAATTACAGTGCTTGTGCACCAAAGCCGACACTGTCCAACTCCGGTCTCGTTCAGTGGAAGGCCGGTGCCCAGACGATTGCTAGAGCCTGCTGGGTTCAACTGAAGCTTACCTGTTTCCACTGGCGCTGGGCTCTAATGACCTACGGGACTAGGGTTCCCGGCCACTTTGGTGCAAAAGTAATTTTGGTAGCCTGGCGACGATTCGGCAATCCACCAGATCAACTACTGCTACAGCGTCGTCCTGCTCCAGCTTATCTGGTTTATTTCTTGGAAATTTTGATAAAATTTAATCAACTGGGTTGTGGAAAGACCTGGGCATTGTATCGAAATATACAAGCATCACAATACACCAGGAAATGAATACGACATGGCCGTCCAAAAAATCCTATCGGCTCGCTTGCGATGAGCAACTGTTTGCGGCGTAAGCTTGGCTTCCACCCAGATTATGAGAGCATGACATTGCAGCACGTCATCCGCGCTCAAGCCAGTCTCATCCAAGGTCCATCTGATCAACCAGCGGCGTTGTTGAGTGTATCAGGATGAAGCCTTCGTCAGAGTTAATTCAGGCGACATTCTCAGCGATTCAAGCAATTATATTTCGTGCACACGTGGGGTTGCTTGCCACTGCTAACCCTCTGCTGAAGCACCACAAAGTATGAGAGAGACGGCTCTCAAAGTACACAGTATTCCCAGGCAAACCCCAAGACTTGTCCATTTCATCAATCCCAATCAATGATAGCTACGCTTGCTTGGTACAAGAGGAGAGCGAGCCGCGAACAGGGTCATATTACGCGGAGAACAGCAGGTTCGGGCGTTGTCCAGTGCTTGGAAGTGGCGTGGGGGAATTAGCGAACCGCGACAGTGTCCAAAAGTACTCGCTACTCGCTACTTAGGCTATAAAACTACAAGAGAATGACGTAGCTTTCTTTTCAATTGTGTGACCAGACCACAAACTCTCCGATTATCAAGCCCACTCAGCGGCCGGCTTTGTTACCAAGTTTCCGGGCATTGGACAATTGGACAAACGACAGCCCCTATAATAACAACCACCAGACTAGGGACAAGCACGCTGTACCGAGTATGCACTACTGCGCATGAATTTCAATTGTCGTCAACGTAGCTTCATCAAGATGGTTTCTATTAGCATTTGGACCGTTGAGTTGTGAGCTAGTGCACGAAGGCTCTACTGTGCTACTTGTAATTGTATTTCTCTTAGTCTGGCTGCTCGAAGCCCACTTCAATCCAGGGAAGTTCTGCAGCTACGAGTATCACAGTCGGCCATCCATGATACTGGTTTATTCAGAACATTCAGAGCTGAGGACATCATCGGGTTTTAGGTGCGACCAGGAACTATGTACACTGAAACCCGACGCTTTTAGGCGCCCGCGACTCATTGACACGCCTTTGTCGTCTGGGTTTCAGCAACACCATGTTAAATAATCGTCTTGTTACGATAAGAATGCTTTCCAATGTCGTCAACATTCTACCAAGTACGAATAACCATCACCATGTTTCTATCTGTCGAACCTTCGGGGATGTTCGGCAGGTTCTGCCGTTGCACCAATTTTTTGTTGCACGCCTATCGGCATGAACGTGGACCCGGGGGGAGGAGAGGGGAGGAAGGAGGGGGGCTTTTTTTTTTTTAGGACATCACTATCACCTTCAGGGTCTAGGCATTACGACTTTGACACAAACTCTATGTTCACCGACCCCTCCACTACAGTCTGTCTTACCGCCATCACAAATGGCAGACTAGATGATCGATATCGCATTACCAATCGCTGTGCGTTGTATTTTTGCCCAAGATCTCGCGGTTTGAGGCATATATCAAGCAGATGGCGTTTCGTGGTGTGATGTCGCAACGCTAGCACGGCGCGGACTGTTCACCAAGGCTGCAAAGCAACGCCTCCTATATTAACACCATCAAAGCTTCTGTTGAACGGAGCTGACCATTAGCAGTGTCGCAACGTCGTATTAACCGATGGCAGCCATCGTTGCAATGCGCACCACTTACTTCGTTTCAATATGGTATCACACTCTCGCAATTGATCCGACACCGAGATAGTTGTACTATATAAATATCGTCTTAATCGACCTACAATACGGATTGCTCATGCTGCAGTTACTTCGTATCCGAAAACAGAGTTCGTTGTGGTATAGCATTGATAAACACCCCACGATCTCCATCATTAGCACTGGAGTTTGAAAAGTGGGCAATCGCCAGCGCTCACCCACTAACACTTCAAACGTCCTTGGGTGGAAACTGTCAAAGACGCAGCATGTTCGGAGATGCATTATCAACAAAAACAATAAGAAATTCTCATATTTCTGTAATACATGGCTGAGTGCCAAACCTTAAAGCCACTGTCAATGACTAGTCTCGAGTGGGCAGTCAGAGGCAGTCGGTTTGCTACTCTATCTATTCGCCAATGTTCAATGTTGCCCCATTCCCATAGAATTCGAAACCAATGTATAGACTCAACGGCACAGTGAGCGTTGATTCGTTGAACAATCTCTTGCTGGCGCACTTGCCATCCCTGCGTCAAACACCGATCAGCTAATGGTCCTCAACGACTAGGATAAGACAAGCTTACACAAGCCACAACGCAAGGAATTATGGGGCGTGGCCAAGAGGAAAATCTCTGTCCTGTGCTTTAAGAGACGCGTTCGAGACTTCGAGACCAGCAGCTTTCCAAGGTCGAACTTTGAGGCTCTCAACGGAAGGAATTTCACATATTCAGAGTTTACTAGGAACCTATCAGGGTCCCATTTCCCTATTCTTTCCCTTTCTGAGGGATGGTGGTTTGTGGCAGCGTGCATGAATAATTCAAGCAGCTCTCATACGACATCGATTATATTGTCACCACACGCTCTTCGTGAGATTGGCATGCCGCCATCCGGAAGTTGCGGGGTTGCCAATGGTGAACTCGGGCGATGATCAGTCCCGGATTCAGCGGAGTCTGGACCTGACCATTTTCCATACGAGCCGAGCTCAGCCTTCTCCTGGTCTTTGACAGATACTCCACCGAGAGGGTAACGTCAAATACACTTCCGCATACGTCTAGTGTTTTTGGCAACAAAAGTAATACACAATTGGATACTGTTATCAAGAATCGAACGGCCCACATGCAGATTCAATTCAGCGGCACATCCGCTAGGGTCGGGAAGCATCCAGATTGGTCAACAATCCCTGTGTAGAGATAACGCTCTCCCAAAGCTCGGCCTCCGAAGGCGGGCACCCTCCATATTAAATATCGATGAGACAAGACTGCAGCTTGATTGACAATGCCATACTGAAAACCTATCATATTCTGCGACCCGTATGCCTTGCCGCCTTTCGTATCAAGGTTTACGCGAGAGAAAAAAAAATGGTTGAAGCTAGCTACACTTGCACGAAGAGACCCTGAAATTGTTGAGTAATAGGGAGAGCTTTCAAGGGTCCGACCTCATCTACCACAACATCAAAGGTTAATGGACCCTTTAGTACCCTTCATACAGTGCTTGTTTACAGTATCTATCCAAGCGATCGAAGCCGAGATGAATTGACTTTACCATGAACGTATCATAAATTCGCCGGAAGCAACCTTCGATTGGCTTGTATATTCATACTACGTCTGTGGTGCACTTGTTGCAATGAAACATAATTTGAGCTGTGCAATGGGCTGACTAGCTCACTGTCTTCCTGCTTGTTCTATATGTAGCCCGCGCGCGATTCATTTGGGACATCGTAATTTTTGCACCCGTACAGGACGCCCCTAGAAAAAGGTTAGAATCTAGTCTAGCGTACGAAAAGTATAATTATCTCCAACATTTTTGTTACATTACAGTCATCATTCGCAGTAGCTGCCCATTCCAACGTGACTGGATTCATGATAGGTGACGGTCTCCTCGCGTTTCATAGAGAACTAATATCATCTAAGGTTGGTGCACCTGGGCAAAAGGACTTAGACCGGTACATTAAAGGGACCCACAAGCTCAAATGTTGTGTACCAGCTTCAGGATTGCAAAGACTTCTAAGAGAGGATCACTCAAGTAATGTAACCCAGAGCGATGACTGATGCAAGGTATACATCTCTAAGTAGTTGTCGCCGTTGTCGCCGCCGCCATATCGTTCGCCATTTCATGAACAAACGCCGCTCGAATACTCGCCAGTTGTTCCAAAATTAACCCACTAGAATTCCACAGCGCTGTGAAGTAAAGCAGGGATAATGTGTCGCACTGTCAGTCTAGCACTGCAGGGGCCATACAGTAGGCTTCCCCCTAGTTTCTTACCATAAAGGCCCAAGCTCGTTTCTATCACTCCACTATTCGTAACCTAGAAGAAGAAAAATAAGAGAAAAACTCATCTCCACGCAGAAACATCGCGGGGCTCCTCAGCTCCCCTCCTGTCATCAGTCAAACCTCCAGAACTCCAGAGGTCTCTCCATTTATCTCATCGGCCCTTTCTCCATGCATTCAAATCCACCTCACCAGAAGTGGTGGTTTTTTTGGTGGTTTTTTTTTTCTTCTTTTCGCTTGAGTCATGTCCTTGCGGTCGCTGTCACCCGTATGACAAACATCAATTGCCTCAACTCACTTCATAAAAATCAATAGGCCAACAAACGCCTTTGTACTATCGGATCTTGCAACCGACATAGCCAAACTAACTTGGCTGGTGGTAAGACGCACAAACGAAGGTGACGTTCTGCCGCCCGAAATTAATCGCCTGATATTAGTCACCAATTGGTGCTTCGTGTTGGTATCTCAACGTAACACAATGACAGCTTCTCCGATCAATAATATCAGTTTGTGATGTTATCGGGAATGACAAACCCATCCACGAAGTACTGCAAATCTCATCAATCAGGCGTCTTGAAGTCACCCGCCGCACCCCTTATCAATTCCTCATGGGGCGGGACTGTGGTGGCAATGCTGAACAGTAACGAAAAGTCCAACCTGACCTTTTAAATCACGCAAGTAGGTAACCAATAGTTGAAGAAAACGTTATTCATATATGTTTCTTTTCTGCGGCTGCGACTCGACATTCATACATGAAAGCTCGTCGGCGATCCATGATGTCAAAAACGGGTCAATCCGAAGCGCCAATGAGCCACCCTGCCGGATCCCAAATTGAGCCTCTTCGATCGACCACTACGTACTTGAAACCCCCACCATCGTGAGATTTCAACCCAGTTACGGGACCTTGTTACCTGTACCAGCTCTCTAGCATTGTCTTGATAACTGCGCCCCCCCTGGTCTTGATCCCGCTGCAAGCTGCATCTCACGTCGCAAGTGCAACAATGCTCGATGCAGATAACAGGTCGCCTGCATTTTCGGCACAAGGGAAATGCGCTTTCTGGCTGCCTTTCTCAATCGTACCACCGATAGGGGTTCACATGAGAGACGGTCCGGGCGGGTTCAGTCTGCAACAAAAAGAAATTTGTAAAGAAATAAAATAAAATAAAATAAAATGAGAAATTATTATAAAAATTTTAAAAATATATTTAAAGCGATTTGCATTCCAAAAAAAAAAAGATTTCCCCCGATTTTAATAAATTAAAAATTAAAGATCGAAAGGTTTTACACGCAGAACAACGTCGCATCTCCCTATGCATCTCCCTCATCGAACTAGGCAACTAGAATAGCACAACAAAAAGGATCACAATTGCATACACGGTACGCAATAGCGTCTCTCAATTCCATCAACTACAATAGCCCATCAACGGCTTTAGGACAGCACACTGTACACAATTCTGAAACTATCGTGAATGACGGCGCCCAAGTGGGTGATGTACTCGTGAAAGTACCATTGAAGGTGAACTAGTCCAATCAATGGACCATGCCCTAGGCAAGGCCGGCCTTGGAAGTTCAAAGACGCCCTGACGCGTCTTGAAATTCTCGATTCGTTTCTGGCAGCCTTTTTAGATCCCGTTAGCTGTGGATGTTTCGGATTACCAGGTGGAGTCAAAGGCACACCCTGGCCAGTTCTTGTCCCGTTCCCGACCTGATATCCGGCAGACTTGCTTCATTCGGTAGGCGAGGATGGTCGCGACCGTCTTGAGAGCCTGCCAGCCTGTTTATGCCTTACAACACAAGGATGGGGATCCGGTCAGCTGCCCTCAAAGAAGATGGAAAAGCGAGTTTCTGGAAATCAGATCTCTTACCGCGACAAGCTTCCGATAGCCCTTCAGGCAGCCCTTTCAGTCTATTAGAGTTTCGCGTACCTGATCGACTAGACCATCTCCCGCCTTAAAATGGCAACAAGCCGTCCGAAGGTGAGAAACGTGTTCGTTACCCGGACGAACTCCGTATCTGTCAGAGGAAGAGTCTTGGCCAAAACCGACGATCCCTTCACAATTCCTGCGCCTCGGCCAGGCCACAGAGGAATCGCTCCAGACACCAATTCAGGCTTCATCTCCCCACAGGATGCAATTGACCACTTTGCGATCCTCCACGTGGTGCATGACACGATGTGATCTGAGCACTTGCCGTTGCCTCCGCGCCCCGTAGCACTTGAATTGGGCCAATCTTTACGTCAAACTCCTCAATTGAACTCTGGTACTCCGTGCTCCACCGCGTGTACATACTATGTAGTACGATGCTAGCTGTAGAACACACACGGCATGGTGAAGATGTTTTTTGCATTCAACGGTACACATGCAATTCACTAGAGAAAACACCCATTTCACACCGCTCATCTAGCCACATCCATCCCGTGGCTTGAGAAAACCACAGGCGAATGAATTCGTGAAAACAGACGTCAGCCGCTCCTGGCCTGACGCCGCGGTGCGTGCTCTGGTCAGCCCAGGGTTGTATACGTGGGAAGCTTGTTCTCTTTTTGACAATGATGTCATATCGCGTCTCCTTTCCACAACCGTGGGCCTTGAGAATCGGAATTTTCGCATCAGATCGAAAGCTACTAAGCCCCCCACTCGCTCCAGTGGGTATGGGGGAACTATGCGAGAAATCAAACAGATGTGGATTGCAGCGCTAGAATGAGAAATGCAAGCTTGCGCTTCATACTCAGACGCTTGGGCCCAATACAAATGTTGTTAGACGAATCCACCGACCTCCGCTGAAAATGCTATCTCCAGATCCGGGTCGCCGGGGTTTACGTGTAGGACATCGTCGATGCCGAGACTGGGAGCCATCATGTTCGTTTCACTGGCGCTGAGGAAACCGTGCCATGTGCTTTTCGAGGCGGTATCCCAGGTGAGGCCATCACTCATGTTTACCCATTCGGCAAAACTGACTGCCAGCAGCGTGATTTTTCATACTGTTGCGTCAAGACTGTCGTCTCCCTCTATGCACTCTGGAAAGTCCCAGACATTTGGTAAGCCATACCCTTGTCATGTCCCACGCACTTCCACACAATTGGCCTTGGCATTATCCATGTTTCTTCGTGGTCACGAGGAGACAGAAATCCAGGAACAAAGACAATTCTCATATGTTGTGAAACACTTACGAAGGTGCAATTCAGTCTGAAATTCCCCAATCCCAATATCCGGGGTACCAGTTTGATTTGCTTCTAGCTTCTGAACATGCCTGTTGTTCTTCTCGTGCTATCCCGGCAGAGAAAGGTTTCTACACCAACTAGCAGCGCTTGAACACCCGAAATTGAAACTTGAGAATGTCGTATGAACGACGTCTGGATCCCGAAGTTTGATTCCTAGGAGCCTTTGTTCCGTACAGTGTCGCAGAATACTTTGCTCTGCATTGGTGCTCAGCCCGGGATGTTTCAGTAGGACAGTACTTTCGAAAGTCATTTTGTAGTCCCATGATCTCTGATTGCATTCTTTGCAGCCGAGCTGCGCACAATACTACCGTCATGATTCAAGGCAGCCCTTCCCATATTCATACATAGCGGTGCCATGCAACAAAATAACGTGCCTCCTTGCCCCTGCCGGACAAGACCAGGTGACCTTGTTTTCAAGCTGACATGCACAGGCGATCACCAGCAATCCCAACAACGCTCCAGGCCATCCCATTGGCCAAGTACCTGAAGGAAGTTTTCAAGGAACCTGCACGGTTTTTCCTCTCCTTCCAAGGCATATAGAGCAAGCCAGCACCAATGTTTGCAAGGCCTCAGCCTTACACCGACACATCCTCGCTGCGAAGTCCGCGCTCCGGCAAAGTCGCAACACAAGGGCTCCTACCCCGCAGTCTGTCTTTTTTTGGGTTTGGAAAGTTAAACAAGCGAAAGCGCGTGTTGACCATAGACAGCTGGTAGCGAAGTACAGAAAGTTAAAAATCCCACAATGTCGATCTCCCTCTTCAAGGCTGCCTCCCCAGGACCTTTTGCTCAGGTTTGTTCACACTCGTCCATGGACGCTGGCGAAAATCAGCACCGCAAGCAGCGGTGAGGGAAGTCCCCCGGGATAATCTTCCATATCCTTTTCATCGAAAGACCACTTCACAAATCCACCCCCCCCCCCCCCCCCCCCAAGATCATTTGCCTTGCGTCGGCGTAGATTGAATTGTACTAAATCCATCTGATCTGGGCGTTCGGCAAACCTTAGATAGCTTACCAAGCCAAGAATAGGCAGGTAACACAGACGGGCTTTTGTGGGGGTAACCTTTTACAGAGTTTCGCTTCGTTGCTAGATGGTGCCAAACAGCAACACCAAATACTCAATGCCTTAGTCTGTCTAGTCTTGCAGCAGTGCTAAGAAATGCTTCATATTCCGCTAGAAGCTACTTTATCAGAGCGAGATGGCGGGGCATTCCAGTGCCCATGCCAAGTCCGTAGATCTGGCGTGTACTAAAAACACCTATATTCACGAACTGCTGGGAGGCACCAGCCCGCGATGCCCAGGGTTTGCGTGTCGTCTGGTTAAGGCTTGCGGCCGTTCTGCGGATGTGTGGCTTTGCCGTGCCGCCGCTTGATGCGAGTATAAAATGAACGTGAAGTGTCGGTCTTGTCAACACTACGCTTATCTCCCATGTTTTACTGGATTTCTCACATGTCGACGTACCCAGAAGATGTGGGTTGGTTATAGGCGTCTGGGCTAGGTCACCATGACGAGTACACGTTGACGGTTCTATAGAATTTGATACAAATATCGAGCCGCATTATAGACTCATGGACACTCCTACTGCTTGGGACAACATCGGGAATTACTCTCCATGGAGGTCAACGATCTGAAACGGGCATTTTACTCGTGACAGGTTGCACGATAACGGCGTCGAGACGTGTAGGTGCGACCATACTTAATATATCATGAGCTCACAACTGTATTGAATCGTGTCACTAGTAAAACCTCCTCCGTGTGGACGGTCCCTCGAGAGCTAGTCACGAGAGGCAGGGTATATGGCAGCAGGATTAGCACCGCACATTACCATATCCCTCCTGGCGCTCATGCGAACTAGTATGGAACTGTATATGTTGGTTGGGTCATGCCCAATATTTGGTTTGACGTTCACCGAATGCAGAGCTGCCGGCTTCTCATACACACGTTTCGGAATTTGAGCACGCGGTCAAGAAAGTCGTCCAATAAGAAGCATGGAAGAATCGTGGACAGTTTTCCATTTCATTTGTATATTGTACACCGGCCGCAGATCAATGGTTAAAGTTTGATCAATGCTATGGTATCGCGGAATATTGCCCATCTTATCATGGCTCATATACTGCTGGCAAAGCTAAGTCTTGCTAGCCAGTTGGCAACTCTGCGTTCCGCCCTTCGAGCGTGGTTTGGTTCAGTCAAGCTTTATCGGATGAGCCTTAATATGGTTACTCGATGGCCTCATCTTTGAAGAAGGGCGATGGTGAGTATTAAAGTGGCGATGTTGGGATTCAATATCCCATGTATGGTGTAATTAAGTAGTATAGGGTTGTATCCTTGAGAAACGGCAGTTTTCCACCAGGAGCGCTCGAAGACGGGTCGGTCCAATTCCGTAAACACAATCGATGACCACCTAGGTACGCTCCAGGTCCAGCCAACCCGCCAGTTGCTGGTACATTGCCAAAACATCAAAGCCAACCAGTATGGGGGCAGGTCTCCCCAGGCAAAGACTTGGGTTTTCGAGCTTGTACACTTCTTCGGTTCCACAAGACCTTAGTTGCAGGTCACTACGTCAGATGGGAATAGTAGTACAAGGCCACCAAGTCCGGTATGCCAGAACGAGCCTGGAAGACCATCTCCATTCGACATTGTTCGCCGGCACATTGCCTGCCGGGAGAGGTCGGCCTGGGACGATTTTGGCATGCACCCCAGAATTCGGCGAGGACCCTGCAGGTGTTGTGTTGCCATACGCATGTTCAGTGGCTGGAGTATACGTGCACGTGTCGCGAGCGCCCAGAACACATTCATACAATTATGTGCCTCTTGGCTCAACGCTGCTCTGTCAGTCACATGATGTCAAGCCTGGGGAGTAGCTACCGATATCATGGGCCACAATGACAAGCATAGAATTGCACGCCATCGATCCGGGGCATCTGCCCCGACGCTCGACTCTAGACTACGGGGGAGGTCTCCAGATCTCAGATACGTAAGGTATGGAGTCAAGAGTGTCCAAGAATGCTTGGAGCGGGGAGAGTGGTGTGACTTTTTGCTTCCACAATGGCCGACATGCCAGCCGTGACATCCGGCAAATCGGGACCACAATGAACTGACGATACTCACCCAACCTACGGTCTCGCGACTCGCGCTCACGACCCGTAGATCAACATTTTCACGTCGACTTTGACCGGTTTTACACGCCGAACCGTTACATCATTTTATCCAAGTTCGAAATACGAGCTATTGACGACTCCTCATTCCTGCCGCAGCCGAATATTTCGAGCCGCACCTTTGTCGCCAAGCGGGCCTGTGAGAGCTCAAAGCCCAGAACGCCGCATTATGCAAGTCAATGTGCGAAGCCAGATATGATCCTGACCGGTCCCCACAGACGATTGGACGAGTGGGCGGCGCACCGTTATCTAGCTGCGGGCTTTAGCATGTGAGACGACCTGTAGTAATCTTGAGGTGCATTGTAAGTTTGATTATGCGCAATATCGAACAAGACCCTTCCTTTCTATAATAGGCGAGAAGTGCCACACCGTTGCCCTAGGGAAGGAGGTTGCCAGGTTTATAGCGCTACGGTAATTGGTTTTTGACAACATGCAACATTCGCCAGTATGCCTCTCTAGGAGGTCTGTAATGTCGGGAGATTGCGACGCTGGAAGTTTCCGAGCTACACACACTCATTACACAGAAGTTGAGGCGCGCATTGTGGTTGGGAATGGCCTCACTTTCCTTGGTACACGTCAAGTGGCAAGAATCAACAAAACTTTTCGCACGTTTTGTGCCAGCCTCCAAGAATATGATCCGTCATGTGTATCGTATGTTACTGGCCAATTACCCCTCATCCCATGGTCCCACCTGTCCAAGCTGTTCTTAGTATAACCCAAACAAACGCTGCGATGGCGCACAAGGCAATGATAGAATGCAGGAGCGGTATGGCTTTGCCGGTCGCGTTATTGCCCTCTCTCTTCATGCAATACTACGAGAGATTTATCAGTGGATCCCTCTCACAGTTGTTCGCGGAGAGTGTCAGCGCGCTCAAGACCCAGACCCTGACTTCCCCGAGATGGAACCACCTACGGCCCCATACTTATAGGCACATCCGAACACCACCCTTCGAAAGATGGTGTGATGGGCCCGCAAGTGGCCAATTGCGGAATCCAAACTTATGCGACTCGAAGAAGACTTGGTTAAATCGGGTAAACCCTTTTGGGCAATTCCTCTGACACTTGTTACACGAAATAAAACTCTTCTCAGATGCTGTGAGCTGCAAGATGCGACGTCAAAGATTATGAGTTTATCATTGACAGACAGTGTCCTCACACTGTTGCAAATTCTCATGCCCGTAGGGTCCTGGATTAGCTGGCAAACAAGCGCGGAACACTGTTTAGGATTATGGGTCGAGGAGTATCTATGGTAGCTTTTTGTCAGGCGTAAGACTCTATGAGGCTCATTGTTGACCTCAGCTACTTGGTACACACTTCAAACTGTAACTTTACCTTTCTGTTATACCAAGTACAACGTACAGAAATCTACCGATATCGGACTGCTGTATTGTAAGACATCATGATAGCCTAGAGCATGCGGACTAATGCGTTGACATGCTTACTCTTGCAACTGAGAACGTCACGAGGTATTGGAAAGCAATTTGGCAATGTCAATATGAATACTTGAGTTGCAAAGTCAGCTCCACAACATGTGATATGATCTACACTGTCATTCTGCCGATTAAGCCATAGCATGCTAGGCCGTGAGAGACTCTGGTACAGCTGCGGAGCTCCAGGCTCAGGTAGCACAGCTGGCGTATGATATACAACGATCCTCGACCATTGGCGGGGACCGTCCGGACGAGGTAGGAGGGTGCCACTTATTCGGTCAAGACGCATCCAGATCATTCGATATTGGCAAAGTCCCTGCATACTCTCTGGTGGCAACTCCTCATTTGTCCGACAAGCCACAGGCTACTGTCCCACCACCATCACATTAACATGTCGATCATTTCAGAGCAATTTTCAGCTATTAATGCAGCATTATGAACAACTCCACACATTCTCTTGATATTCGTATCTGCATACGGACACGCAGAAGCCGCGCCATTCGCAATACCTGCCCATCACACGTCCTGATACGTAAACAAGACGCCGAGAATTGATGTGCGGAGTGCAGCAAATATACCCCACGGTTGCAAAAGTCTGCCCAACAACAGCAGCGGAGTTGCATAGGGTGTAGTGGTGTAGTCGGCGGTCTAGCCTTTTCATAGCGCCATCATTGGCCGTCGAGTTAGAGTTTTCCGAGCTCTCCTGCTGGTCCTGCTTGTTCGGAACTTGTACCTTCGCCGAGAAGCCGAAACATTTCTTCGTATTGTCTTGCCGGGGCGCTCTGGAGCTGCGATTGAGCCCACTGACCTACCTCTCAAACCTTGAGCCGACACTCCCATAAACGCTGGCTAGGATCTCATTTAAGATCAAGTCAATGCGCCCGAGGTCTGCGAGTTTGTTTAAGGTTCGGCCGTTGCTCCTTGTACAAACGGTGCCGGCCGGTTGTTGCGGACCCATTGGTAACTAGATACAACTAGATGCGGGACCGACATTAACGTCGAACTTTATCTTGCTCCAGGCTCTTGCTAGTCACGTCTCATTTACAGCCGCAGAGAAGTCATCAGCGGTGAGGCATGCTTTGGCTTGAGAGGTATCCCGCTGACTCGCAGACTCTATGCCACATTTTGATTGAAGCTTGATGAAAGCTCTCCCCACGTTCATAGCTTAAGATTTGCGTGACACAAGCTGACACCATAGTTCTAATTCCAGTTTTGGTAGCATGATGGAGCGAAGCTTGGGATTCAGTTTCGTTGTATTCTTTTGCACGTTTTGAGGCCTGACGTGACATGAGTGCGATGCAGGCGGGAACTAGGCTCAACAGCTAGTCTAGCTCAAATGGCGAGAACATGCAGTAAATACTACAGTATAGGTGAGCCGAATCCATGAATATACTTCGTTTCATGACTCTCCACTCGAGGCTGTAGCTACTCTTGTATTAACATCTTTCGATTGAGAAGAGAATACTATACTGAATTATTAAAACAGCTCGTGATTACTGCAAGCGCTGGCAGCGAATATGCCTGTGACAGGGGCTCAGTTTGCACATCCTCCAAATAGTAGATCGTGAGCCAATTTTAAGGCTAGATATTTGCTAAACAACAATGATTTGGGTGTCCATCGAAAGATCAAGTCGATGCAAGTGTCGGATTGGAGATCTTGTATGTACTGCCACCATTTTGTATGGTTCAGGTAGCATGTTTACCTCCTACAATTTTAGCTACCATAGCTATCTGGACATATACAGAAACTGGACAGCGACATATCAAAATATATCTGGTCAATAACAATCAAAACGTGAGATTTAATGTGAGGACGAACTTTTGCGAGCGACATGACGATAGCAGAACATGCAAAATTTGGAGTTGCAATCGTCACTACAGCCATCAATCAGCGCAAATCATCCTACCAGACTATAAAGTCCTCACCTGAGCCCTTCTTGTAAATAGAGCCCTTATTACAAAGAAAGCCAGATGATTCTATTGCGACAGGTAAATATGGGTAGGTGGTGCACGTATGAGGATGACTATTGCATGTGACGTAGGGAACAAAAAGATGTTAACGCCAGACTGAAAATCTAGAAGGCAGACAAAAATTAGGTGTTCTTCGGATGATTATGCATGGATTATATGAATTCTTGAATCAATGAAAGGTTATCGTTAACATAGCTCGAGCGCACTAAAAGGGGTGTGGTCACCTTGAGGACAATACTTTAGATCACCGCACTTCACCTAGCTGTAGTGATTTTGTAATAGTCAGAAATCACTACTCGAAAACGTCATATTTGATAAATTTACTGGTTGCAAAAAACAAAACTGCTAGCCTATCTTGGTTATGGAAACAACGATCGTCCCATTGGGCCACCAAATATCACTGGCAAGAACGGTCCAAGACAGCAATAGATTTTCAGCGTAATCTTGTGTATGTAAGGAAGGCTTTCAACCAGAACGCGAAGACCTTTCTTCCAACAAAAGCAAAATCACCTGCCACCTGTATCAGGCAAAGCCACTCTTTCTTCTTCATCAACTGAACCACTCTTGCAACAGCACAGAACCGTACGTCCACACACCTTCAATTGATACTTACTATTCGAGATGAAGTCTTGCACCACCACCTTCTTGACAGTTGTTCTCGGTGCTACTACCACCATGGCCCTCCCGGCTGCTGGTCAGACTGGCCAAGCTCTCGCTCGGGTAAGTCGTACTACTTCCCGTCGGGTCTGCTTCAGGAGCTGACTTGTCCTCTCATTGTGAGCGAGGCGACTGCATTGCCTCCTACCACTTTTGCTATGATGGCGAACAGTGCTGCAGCGGCATCTGTATTGGTGGTAGCTCCACCCGCGGTGGCTACTGCAGCGGCCACAAGGAGGACACCTGCTATTCTCCTGGTGAGTTCTGTTTCAACAGCGATGATTGCTGCGCTGGTAGATATATTGGCATAGGAAGCCAAATTACTCTCTACGGCGAATGCAGCATAGTAAAGGGCTAATTCAGAGAAGTTTAAAACGGGGCGGAAGGGGATCTTGGTTCTCATGGACAACGGACTGCCGTTTGAGTGAAATGCCACGTTTGGCAGGACAGTAATAATTGATCCTCACCACAGCACAGAGCGCTGATTATTGCAACATCAATTGCAATCTTTCTGAGGCGCGGCCATAGATAGCTCAAGAAAATCCGACTTGCCTTCGAGGCTCTTTCACCCTCACTAAATTTCTTGCTTGAGCTCGTTTACCGTGATAGCTACTAAATGTGAGGCCAACATATATCCCCAATGATGAATTACTACTGAAATATTGGAGACCGAAATTTTTGAGTCATTCTTCGCAGCACGTGTCCACGCTTCAAGCAACTGGCTACGAATTTCCACTGTTGTGATTCTACGTGGAGTATTGCCTTAATGGTGACTACAGGCTAAAAGGGACATCCACTGCACAAGCCATAGTGAGTATGAAGAACAATATAGAATTACAATTCATTAAGTAATGGCTAGCATAAATTTGTAGGCCTATAGCATGGTTATCACCGTATAGGTCGAACAGTTGCACGAGGTGATGTAGGTATCATACCTCTCGTCTCATGCTTGATAACTATGGATGCTCGAATCGCCTGGAATTGGGGTAGAAGCTTAGCTAACAGATCAAACGGCGTGTGTTCTTGAGCATTAGAATTTGTCTGATGGTATTCGCCTGTTTGGGATAAGTGATATTGTTGAGAACTTTACGTCTGACGATGCTTAGTCGGATTTCACGTCTGACGATACTACAGCACAGAAGCATATCCGATTCACGTAATGGCTGCTTGAAATGCACACGATACGACACTGTAAACGGAGACGAGCAGGAGTGACAATATTTATCTGTACGATATATCATACCACCAACACCAGCGCGCCTGATCACTGTCAACCAACCACGACTGCGTCAGCAGGCAGTCATATTGGATAAACCTCACTCTCAGCACCGTGATTACATTATGACCACCCGACTTCCCAGTTGCGACGGCCTGCTTACGAACTTCTCTTTGTATTTCTTTTCATCTGAAACCAGAAACCATTTGACACAACCCAAGCTCGACACATGAGAAAAGGCCATCCCAAGAACAGCACATCATCAACATTATCCATCAAGATAGATCCCTAAGACCAACCGACCAAATCCACAAACCACATCGAAAAAGAAAACAAATACAAAGATGCCACCCCTAATCCACATAATCCGCCACGCCAAAGCCTCGCACAACCACTGTAGAAACAACAAACTTCCCGACCCGGACCTGACGCACGACACGCCCGACTCGGAATCCTACAACGACGGGCACCAGCAGGTGCGACAACTCGCATCGTACGTTAACGCGCACCGGCGCCCGCACATAACACACGTGGTATCGTCGCCTTCGCAGCGCGCCGTGCGGACAGCACAGATCGTGCTCGAGGACGTGCTACGCGGTGCGGAGGGGCAGTGTCATAAGATTTGTGAGTTATTTTTGTTTTCGTCTTCTTGTTTTCCTCATCTTCCTGGGCTGCGTATATTATGAATAGGTGTATATCTACCATCTCCTCCACATGCAAACCCCCCCCCTCCTTTTTTTGGGGGGGGGGGGGGGGGGGGGGGACATGCCAACAGCGGCGGCATGGCCAAACCCGCACTGACTCCCCCAACCCACGAAGTCTCAACGCCGATTTCATAGAAACCGGCGACCTGCCCTGCAACCGGCCCTCGGTGCCTACGACGATCCTCTCTCGGCACGGCGGGGGCGATCTGATCGACACCTCTCTGCTTTGCACTCAGAGATACCAGACGCGAGACTCGGGGCCCTACGACGACTTCGCAGACCCACAGATCCGGGCGTTGCGGGCGCGCGCGTGGCTTCTGGACCTGGCGGACCGCGGAGCTCCGGACCTTCGTGTTTAGGGACTGGCCGGGGACGGACCCAAAGGCCACGCTGTGCTTTGTGAGCGAGCAGTGGCTGCACAAGTATAGGATCCGGATATTTTGGAAGACTTGGAGAGGTGTGGGGATACCTCGTGGAGGCTGGACACTGCCTCTTGATGCGCACGAGCAAAACTAATAATCTTTGCGATCGTTACCACCATGATGAATCAACATGTTTTTATTTACTTATCATAGACCAAAGGAGTATTTTGAACTTGGCATGTAATTTCATACTCGGCTGCGCCTCATCCACATCACACTATACGTAGAAACCAAATCAACCAATGCACCTAAACCAAAAGCACCAGCCAATCGCCAGACCAATGCCATTATACATGAATTTATCATAAACCGTCCATCTTGAAAATGTACCTGTTCCGTCTCCCTCATTCTTCAACTGAACCTTTCTACTTGAGGTACTTCAGGATCTCCTCGCGCTCTGCCACCGGCATGGTGTGCAGAATCTCCTTCAGGCTCTTAAGGGCAGCAGGCTTGTCGCCACGGAACAAGTCAGCCAACTCGCCGGCAGAGGCCTCGCTCTTGAGCTGCTTGACCTTGGTAGTGACAGTTTCGGCGTTCTTCTCGTACCAGGTAGCAACCTCCTTGTCGCTTTGGTCGAACTCGGCAATACCGGTCCAGGCAGCGAGCATATCCTTGTGTCTGTGGCGCTCCTGGGTGGCCGCTGCGGATCCGCTCGCGTGCTGGGTCTTGAGGGTAGCCGAGGCAGCAGCCATGCGCTTGAGGATGTACTCCTCGTTGAGTCTTCTGCGCACACGCCAGTAGAAGAAGCGACGAGCAGACTTCCACTCGATCTCCTGGCGAATGACACCCTTCGCCTTCATGCGGCCGGCACGGTCGTGCAGGTCAGCAAACTGGATGCTGATCTGGGCGTAGATGGGCAAGAGTTGCTTCTCACGGGTGACCATCTTAGCCTTGACCTCCTCAAGCTCCTGCTTGCTGAGGTTGGCCTCAGCAGCTTGTTTGCGTAGAGCTGCGTAGGTAGGATCCATGCGTGCCATGGTGTCAAGTTGCTTCTCCTTGCGGTACTTGATACCGATGATGCCCTCAGGCTCAAGGACACCGGCACGAGACTCAACATCGGCGTACATCTCCATGGCAGTTGGGTTGATAGTGGGGTCAACGACGACCCAAGATCCACCACGAAGCTCACCGAAAGGTGGAATGTAGACGAAGATGGGCTGCTCGTACTTGACGAGGGCATCAACAATGTACGAACCGTACTTCAGGACCTCATTGTACATGTCACGCTGACCACCAGAGAAACCTCTCCAGTTGGCAAGGATCATGAGAGGCAGCTGTTCACCATGATTGAAGTCGTTGATGGCCTGAGCAGTCTTGAAGGCAGAGTTGGGGTACCAAACGCCACCTGCTTCTTGAGCGACCTGCTCGACGGAATCGGGATTGGCAGGGTCAGCAGGGGTGATGTTCTCGACGGTTCGGGTCTCGACAGCGATAACACCCATGGGGATACCTCCGAGACGGGCACGACCGACAACAACAGTACGAGCCCAGCCACCAAGAGACTCGATGAAAGAGTCCTTGTCAAAGAGACCAGGCTGGAAGCCTTCCTCGTCCTGCTTACCGCCAATGAGCCACCTGACATCGTAAGGAGCCTTGCCAGGGGGTGTGAAGATGCATTCACGGTCCCAGGTGTCAACGCTAGGAGTGATGGGAACAGGCAGGTTGCGCTGAGCAGGGACGAAAGACAACCAATCGACTATCTTGGAGACACCAGCGAAATCATCGTTGGCAGTCATGTGCGATACACCATTTCGATACATGATCTGGGTACCACCAAGCTGCAAATTGGAAGTGTAGACCTCACGACCCAGCAGGTTGTTGAGAGCTCCAGCACCAGTGAGAATGATAGGCTGACCCTCAATTTGGACGGCACGCTGGCCGAGACGGACAAGGTAAGCACCAATACCTAAAGACTGTTAGCGAAAATCTGCCAAAAAAGAAATTACACGTCGAGATAACTCACCAATGGATCTGCAGGTAACGAGAGTGACAGTAAAGATGTCGTTGTAGGCCCGGCTGGTAGCACCGGCAATGAGTCCGGAGCCACGCAGAGACTCAACGCCAAGACCATCCTCAGCACCAATGACGGCAGCAAGCTTGTGTCGCTTCTCACCTTCCTCCGTAATCTCCTCAGTGATCACGGAACGGGTGGGACCGTCCTCGAATCGCTTCTTGCCCTCCTCGTCAAGGTACAGATACTTGAAGCCGGCCTCCTGCTTAGCAGGGTCGTTCCATGCAACCTTGAAGTGAGGGATGAGCTCCTCAGCTATACCGAGACGGGCACCAGAGTTGGCTGACAGGTAGATGCGAGGAATACCGAGAGCACGGGCAAGCTCAGTACACTTGTTGAAGAAGTGGTCCTCCTTAGGTCCGAAGGAACCAATCTTGTAGGTAATGTCGTTGGCAACGATGATGAACTTACGGCCACGGGGGTACTCGGGAGTGCGGGCCTTAATCATCCAACCGACCATACCACAAGTGTTTGTGCCAGGCTCACGTGCTACCTCAGCAAGCTTGTCCGAGTCATCAAGGACCAACTCCATGTAGTCAATGCACTCACCCTGAGCAGGCTGTTGAGAGGCGAGGGCAGGCTGAGCCTTGACAGTCTTGGCCCAGCTGTTCTGAATGGCCTGACGAAAAAGCTCAGGGAAATCGTAGACGTACTGAGTTCCCATCAAGTGAGCCTTATAACGCTTGGGCTGCAGAGCATTCTTGGTGGGGTAAGGAGTAGTGATGGGCAACAAGTGCATGGCACCAATCTTGGTTGTACCGCCAATGGAGTGGAAGACCATCTCACCCTTCTCCGACTTGCGCTCGGCATAGATCTCGACCTGAATGACGTATCCGGAGGTGTTGGTAATGATGACACGGAGAGGGTATGGCATACCAGTTGCCGGGTCAGTGCAGACGATACGAATTTCGACCTGGGCTACACGTAGACGCCAGCCACGAGGTCCAAATCGGTCCAGGAAGCCCTGCAGCGAGTGCTCGACTTCCTCGGGCTGAAGCTGGAAGACGGGGGTGAAATTGATGAACATGTGGTTGAGATCGGAGTTGTTGTTGCCAATAATCTCGAGAGCGTCAAAGATGTCGTTAATGACACGGTCAGCCTCAGATATCAGGTACTCGGCGGTAGGGATCTCATCACGAAGACGGCCAGGTCGGATGACGGCACGAGTGAAGTATCGCTTGTCAGTCTCGACACCCTTGCCAACGGCCTCGTAAATGTGGATGTTCTTGTTGTCCGTGAAGACAGGGGAGAGCTTGAATTTCGAGAGACGACCCATCTCGAGTTGGTATGCAAGGGCAGGTTCGTTGTGACGAATGGTGTCATCTTCTTGGTAGTCAGGACCTCGGAAAGTGTAATGACCTGGGTAGGAACCGTCATCGTGGCCGCAGATGAACGTGACGCGGCGTACGCGGCGAGCCAGAAGCTCTTCCTTGCTAGCCTCGACAATGGAACGAATACGAGGGAGAATGTCAGCATCATCGGTGGACTCAGCATCAGCGACAGCAATGTTCACAACGTTGGACAGCTCGTCAAGGGTCTCAGAACGAATTGGCTTTCGCTTGCCGCTTAGATCCGGGATGGATTTGCCGGTAGTCTTCTTCTTGGGAAGTGACTCGAGCACCTTCTGGAGGTACTCCTCAGCATCGTCGATGTATTTGCACGAGGCAATGACACCCTTGCGAGTAGGCTCCTCGGCGATGTGCTTGTCAAGGTAGGACATATCGCTGATAGAGCTGATGCGCTTGAAGCTGTATTCTTGGGTAGGGGTTTGAGGCACCGAAGTATAGGCTCCATTTGCAGCTACACCAAGCTCAGGTTGGCCGACCTTCTTGAAAGCAAAGTCCCAGGTCAAGAAAGAAGGAGCATCGGCCTCATCGGCTTGGTACTGCACTTCCTTGAGGGTATATGCACGGTAAGCGCGGCGGACATAGACCTCCAAAGCAGCCAGGGAAACCCAAGGATCTTCATTCGCAAAGAACTTGCTGAGGACATCAAAGACAGTGTACTTGGAGTCAACAACCTCGCGAATGACCTCGAGGTTGGGCTCTCGGTGTTCCCAGCCTGACTCGCCATACTTGTTCTCAATGACCGACGACTTGAGAATATGCGCCATCTGCTCAGTACGTTCCTCGATAGAAGGAAGAGAGCACTGGATAAGGATCTCACGGGCCTTGACGGAGACCTTTGCAGTCTGGCGAGACTCTAGCTCGGTGAGGTGACGCAGCGAAGGCCGCAAGTGCTTGTTGATGTTTCCAACATTGGGTTGGTTGGGTCGGTACTTGTCGAGGATGGCCACAATGAGGTTACTCTTGGAGCCAACACGGCTGTGAGAAAGCACAGTCTGAATGACCTTCATGAAGTCCTCCTTGTTTTCGTCACGGAGCTTCAGGACAACATCCTCATCTTGAGACCGGTGGCCAGAGAAAAGGTGTTCGACGTTGTAGTAGATGTCAAGCAGGGACGCAATAGCCTTGAGTTCACGCGACTTTTGGCCTTCGGCGTAGCTGTCTAGGACGTCGGTTAGAGGGGCCAAGCCAGTTCTCAGAAGCTCGGCATCGCCGGCGGGCACGTTCTCATCCAGGAACCGGGCAAGTGTCTTGGAAAGGGCCTTGGCGGGGAACTCAGCATTTCGAGACTTGGCCTTCTCGATGACCTGGGTGAGAAGAGTATCCAGCTTGCCAGGCATACGAGAGTGCAGGGCAGAGTGCTGGGTGTTCCACTCGCTAAAGGGAAGCTCGGGGTTGCGCAGGACCTTGATCGTCTCGTCCAGAGTCTCCTTCATGATAGCGGAGTTATCGAAACCATCGAGAATGTTGGTCAGTGTGTTGTACAGTGTGTTGAATCGCTGGGCAGGCTTGTTTCCGATGACCTGGGGCGGACCAAGATCAGGCATGCGGCCAAGGAAAGGAGTGGCCTGCTTGACACGGGTCGGGTCATCCAGTGCCAGTATACCGAGGATGTCGCCAGCCTCAATGGTGATACCAGGCTGCTTGATGAGCTGAACAATACCATCCTCTTGAGCGACAAGAGGCATAAACATCTTCATGACCTCGACTTCAGCGTAGGTTTGGCCAGCCTTGACGTGCTCGCCGTTCTCCACGTTGTACTTGACGAGCTTACCAGGACTGGGAGTTCGGAGTTGAGTAGGGTCGTTCTCCTGCTCAAGCAAGGCGGTCTTGCCGTCCACAGAGACGCGGGTTGCACCAACTTCCTCCTTCCAGTAGACACTGTGACTGCGGCCATCAACCAAAACCAGCAGGCCACCGTCACTCAAGGCACGGACACCGATTGAGCATCGAGAGCCGTTGATGAAGAGATGGTAACTGTCGAAGCTGGCACGGGTAGCGGTGAATTTGTAACGCGAGCCCTCATAAATGAAGTCAATGCCAAATACGGTCTTGAGAATATCCTTTGAGGGCACCTGTCCTCTCAACAGACCCGAGTTATACTCGTTGATGCAATCCTCGCTTGCAACGTGGGCCTTGGTAACGGCACCACAGATGACGGCAAGCATAGGATCGGGACGCTCGGCAGTCAGCTTAGTGGAAATGAGCTCGTCAAGCCAGCCAGTGGTGATGGTGTTGTCCTCGAAGGCCTCGGTCTCGAGCAGCTTGATCAGGTACTCGACGGTGGTCTTGAAGTCACCACGAATGCTGAGCTCCTTCAATGCTACAACCATGTGTTTCCGCGAGGCAGCCCTGTTCTCTCCGTAGGCGAAAATGTGACCGAATTGGGAATCGGAGAAACTGTGGATACTAGATGCTGTACTGACAGAGAAGTAACCCCAAACGTTGGCGCTTGATCTGAAGTTGAGATCCCTCAGAACACCGTTGGAAGGCTTGAAACCCTCACCGGGATCCTCCGAGGTGATACGGCAAGCCGTGCAGTGACCCTTGGGGAGGGGCCTGCGTTGGGTCTTCTCGCTCTGTGGGGTGCTAAAGTCGAAGTCGATCTCAGTAGCCGTCTTGGGATCAACACCGTACAGCAGACGGATGTCCCGGATTCTGTGCAGAGGGATACCCATGGCAATTTGAAGCTGAGCCACGGGCAAGTTGACACCGCTGACCATTTCCGTGGTAGGATGCTCGACTTGCAGACGAGGGTTCAACTCGAGGAAGTAGAACTGGTCATCGGCGTGCGAGTACAGGTACTCGACAGTGCCGGCCGAAACGTAGCCGACAAGCTTACCCAGACGTACAGCAGCCTGCTCCATCCCCTTGAAGGTAGGAGGCTTTGCGATTGTGACTGGGGCCTCCTCGATGATCTTCTGGTGTCTTCGCTGAACAGAGCAATCTCTGCCAAAGAGGGAGATGTTGTTGCCATACTGATCAGCAAGCAGCTGCACCTCCAAGTGTCTCGCGTTTCCAGCAAGCTTCATGATGAAGATGGGGGAACCAGGAATCTCGCTAGCAGCTGCCTTGTACAACTGCTCGAAGCCGTCTTCCGACATGGCCTTACGGATACCCTTACCGCCACCGCCTTCCGAAGCCTTGATCATGATCGGAAAGCCGATCTCTTTGGCCTTTTCCAGACCTTCCTCCCAAGAGTTGACGCAGCCCTTGAGGTAGACGTCATCCTCGACGGTCACGATGCCGTTGCTGTCAACTTCTACCTTGTCGACACCAGTTCCGGACCAGGGAATACAGGGCACTTTTGCGTGTTGTGCGACGATTGTGGAAGAGATCTTGTCACCAAGCGAACGCATGGCGGAGCCGGGAGGTCCGATGAAGACAATCTTCTTTGGGGAAGCAGCGAGGGACTCGGGAAGCTTTGGGTTTTCCGAGGCGTGGCCCCATCCTGCCCAGACGGCGTGTACGTCCATCCGCTCGGCAATATCCACAATCAGCTCTACGTTGGCGTAGTTGTTGTTATTCGTGCCGCCAGGTACTTCGACATAGTGGTCTGCCATTCTGATGTAGTCGGCATTGGCTGCCAAATCTTCGGGGGTGGCCATGACCGTGAACTTGATGGCCTTCTCGTTGCCAAAGGTCTCGTATGCCCATTTTCGCACCGATCGGATCTCCTTGACGGCAGCGATACCGTTGTTGGCAATCAGGACCTGTGTTGGTCTCCTGTCAGCTGTCTGTGTATCTGGTGCTTCACTCGGGGGCGTTGCTTACGTTGGTGATGACTGTGTGACCGTCGTGGGCGACGACAAAGTCCTTCACCTCGGAAGAGGCGGCATTCTGGATCTTGTTGCCACCAATGAAGTGGTCGGCGATCCGGTGCTTCTCAGCGTAGGACGCCTTGCCATTGGCTTGGGGCACGGTTCTGTTGCCGTTGACTGCGCCGTTGCCATTGGCAGCAGGGCCGGAACCGTTGGTTGTCGCCATTGTGTCGGATGGCGGAGGAAGGGGAGATATCGTGGCGGGATTCGAAAGTGGGGAGGGTATCGAATCGATTATGCGGAATAGAAGAAGATCTAAACGACCATTAATGTACAGAGACTGCCCGAGTCGAGCTCCCAGTAAGCTCGCGAATCGTGCAATGGCGGGGGTTTACGGCAGAAGGGTGGAATTGAGAGGCGAGAAATCTCAATTCAGCACTGCGAATAAGAGTAAGTAAGCTGCCAGATCTGGGATGAAAACGAACATGAGAGAAAGCATGAGAGAAGGCATGAGAGAAATCCGTTATCTACAAGTCCAAAACCAATTGGACCGTCTAAGAAGTAGAAAAGATAACATAGAATAAAAAAGATTGCAGTGGAGTGCCGTGAAGATTAGAACTGAATCGGGGGAGGTTTTTCACACGTGCGCGTACCTTGTGCCTGTCGCTTGTGTTGTATCGTATTGTATTGTGTTGTGTTGTATTGAATGCCACCTGACGTAGATTTCGGCGGTTGCTCCCTAATGTGGAAAGAGCAAATCGTGGAACTGGAACAAACTGGGGAATATCTGCAACCCGTTTCAATCTGCTGTCAGCATATGGAAAAGAAAGAAGAACCGAACGAGAACTAATGTAACAGAATCCACTGTTGTGTTTGGAGGGAAGTGAATTGACAAGATAGAAATCAGGTAAATGTGGTAGTGGGATGACCCGGGAAAGAGACCGAGTTCGCCAATCCTCGAGAAAACGTTTTTAGAGTAATCAATGATGGGACCCGTGAGAATTGGTAGTAAGAGCCCGCAACCTATTACGGTCATTCGGATCTTTTCATTGGCCGCTTTTGGCGGACTCCTTTCGGGAGTTTCTGTTGAGGATCTATTGCAGCCAGAGCCTGAACCAGCGCCTGAACCTGGATGTGGGACAAGGGACCACCTGGAAGTTCGGGGTCCGAAATCCGGGTCTAGGACGGCGCATTCGAAGTTGGGGAGCTCTATGTAAGAGCTGGCAGAGTGAGATGGTTGCGATTATGCGGGCTTGTCTGTCCGAACACCCCCGCCCGCCTTCGTCCTCGCAATGCGATGCATGCGACGCGACGAGCTTCTGGAAGATGCCATTCCAGTGGCAGATCGTGCGAGGGGTCTCTTTCTTCCAGGTCATAGATTGGGGGATGGGAACGGTAGTGGGAACGGGAATGCTAGAGGATCCACGGTGAGCTGGCCAGCCAGATGGCTGACCTTGCATTAGGTATACAAACTTACACAAAGCAGACAAGATGCAAAGTACGTCCACCGCTTCCACAAGAAAACCCGAGTCTATGAGGGAGGGAGAGAAGATGGGTAGGAGAAAATGGCAATAGAGGCAGCAAGAGCAGTAAGGAAGGCTCAAGACGGAGACCGAAGACGTGGGAGGTCTTGAAATAAAAAGAACTTTACTTTGACTATCGCTCCTTCATCGGGGCTGGGGTGCACCAACAAGGCTGATCCAATGTGGTTGAATACTTTTAGTTCATGTTAAACTACCCCTACTCTTTTCTTGCCCATAATCCGACATCCATGTCCCCCATCCCATGCCATTCCATCCCATACTCCGAGCCACCACGTCAAGGAGACTAGCGAGACTGGCAACCTGCGACATGCATCCACCCAATTCAAACTCAATGATTGATGACCTACGGTACTCAAGACTTACTTTGCGTACACAACATCTTCGCACGTATCCATCTCTCCTGGACGTGTACCTCTCTTTCCTCATCCTCGTCCTCACTCACTTACTCTACCATAGATAGACAGGTAGCAGCTGAGCTATGGCGGGGCTTATGCAACACAAATTCCGCGATTGGGATCGCGGGATAAGGTATTCTGACCTAGGTATCAGAGCTTACTTACCTTACCACCATGAACTGTGCAACCACTAAGTTTGCAGCGAGCCAATGGTAACAGGGCCCGGGGTGTTGGGGAAGATTCAAACGAGATCCATTGCCAATCTCAATGCCATCCATCCCATTCCGCTGGGAAAGTGGTCAATGTGTTGATTTGTGGTTACGGATATTCATTCGGTCTTGACCAATGCGCGCTACAGCTCCCAAAAAATAATTGTTAGAACGCACACGGCTTTTTAGTGGCGCCGGCTTTTCATAGCACTCTTTTTTTCTTGGGGCCCTATTGGAGATCTCATTGCCGAATGATCCATCGCCGAATCTTCAACGCCGAACAAGAACAAAAAGGCCTCATAGGGCATCGAATCTCATAGAATCTGAATTGCGACATGGTACGGTGACACGACTGGTACAGTACACTTGCCTTGCTGTATGTCAGCTTTGCATTATCTCTGCATACGCAGGATTTAATCAAGGTCAGAAGCTGACAGGGGAGTCCTATAAGACTCTAGTAGAAGCCCGAAAACTCAACACACAAATTGACACTATCCCCAAGATAGCATAGTCTAGTCTGGGGAAGAGTACAAAATAGCAGCTCAGCTCCCTGGCCGCAGCCAAAGGAGTGCATAGCTTACTGTAAATCCACTGCATAATATTTTCATAGCTGACTGTTCGTGGGCATCCAATATCATGAGGACCCTGTTCTTCGAGATATCAACATTATGTATGTGAGTAACCCGCATCGTTAGCAGCAATTTTTTCTTCTTCAAATATTCTTTCTGGGCAAGATGGTTTGTCGCGGCGCATTGCTTTCAATGTTGTGTGCAGCAGAATACTATGTAGAAACCTCCCCTGTTTGCTCTCAATTGTTGGCGTTGTTGGGGGTCCATCCCACTTTGCCTTGAGGCTAGCCCACTTGGAACCGGCTGCAGAAGTCGAGCTTACCTCACCAAGTTAGCTGCATAGTCCAGTGCCAGGTCCGGGGCCTTTCGGGTCCCGCGCAGTAGCTGCTGGGCATCTTCGTCTTTCCCGTGGATGGATTTCCAAATTCTTTGCTTTCGCTCCTTTTCTCGTCGCTCCACACCTCAATGTCGCAGGTCCCCAACATCTTGTCCGCCAATCCGATGCAAACGCTATACTAAAGTACACAACCGTGCACACGCTGCCAATTGACTTTACTTCGAATCAGGTGGTTGTTGAAGACGCTTTCAATCCCTATCGCCAGACCACATACTAATATGGTGGAATTCACCTTTTGGGGAACTTCCGTTGTCGCTCGAGCGGGCTAGTTGCCGCTCGGCTGATCCTCTTACCGAAATCTTGCTGCGTATAGCATGTCACATTCGGCTTATCGGGTGTTTCGGGTCACGAAATCCTTCATCGCAATACTCACGCTTGCTTGACTGTCGGCTGCTGACTGTGCTGCGAGTTGTTCGTGCGAATTAACCGAAGAACCTCACTGTGTTTCATTACAGTATTAAGCATGTTGTTTCCCGTGACATCCACGCATCGAAACAGAGGTGGAAAGACTTCGTTTGGGCGGCTCAATAGCGCGATACCTGCTGTACCGAACGGTGCAACGGGCTTGCCCGAAATGTATCGCTTGAATCTTGGACGTCCGTTATCACCGTTGAGACCCGCACAACCAAGTCCGGCACCTGTGCGCTCTTCGCTCTCCCTGACACGGACGGCATCACTTCATGTGTATGTACAAGCCCGAAGTCGTATTTGCTGCCAATGTGGGGCTGCCGCAAAGCATCTCGACGTGACGTGACGTTCCTGACGTTCCTGACGTTCCGTACTGTAGTCTATTGAGTGGTCAATCAACCGTACCACAGGCAACTCTATTGAGCCTGGCGACGCACTTCTGGATGATATGTATGCAAAAGGCAATGTATTCCATACTAACACAAAGTCGACAGGCCATCTGGTTTTAAGGGTCTGACAGGTTCCAGCCGGGGACCCAAGCATACATAGTTCGATCCTCTGTGCAGCCGTTGCGCTTGATGTCAGAATCGTACGATTTTCTGAGCATGAGCAAGGGTAGCTCCAAGGTAGGGCTGAAGAAGCTCCCCTTTTCCGCAAGCGCAGAAATGATGTGCATACCCGTGCCAGGAACCCTTATCTCGGCAATCTAGGAATGCCATCGCTAGCTAAGCTGTGTTCTGTTTGGTTCGAACTTGAAGAGATATGCTTATTTGAGCCTCAGATTCCATGATGATCTTGTGAGGTCGCGAAACAATTGATTGTGGGTTCAACGCCACTTCTGATTGTCCACCTTCCGCTTGGGCCAAGCCCATCCCGCTTCATGCACACCGAGTCTATCAGAAGACAAACAATTGGCGACTTTGCCCTCGGGTGGTCCGTGTCGTGTCCTGTTGTGTTATGAGTTTAGACCTTTGCTTATAGCCTTGACCTGTGAATGGCACCCTTCTTCCACTGCTTCGATGAGCAGGATGTGATCAAGTGTAGTTTCAATTCAATTTGTAACTCGTCTCAACTGAACAACTTTAATTGTCGAAGCCGCTGATGCAAAAGATCCCACGTTTCTTTTGTTCTGGAACAACAAGTGTATTCTTGCCGGGCGCGGTCGAACTTATCATCTGCTTCTGTCCCCTGGTTGCGCTGAACCTCTCCACAACACGGGATTGAAGAAAGTTCCGAGGTGACTGGGTTTACCCTATTTCGGTATGTAACACTCACTATCCTATAGATATTATTCTTCAACACCCATAAACACGACGGTTTCATTGATTTCCCTTAGTGGTACTCACCAACCTGCTACTAGACCTCTCTGACCTAGCCAACACATTTCACTCCGCCCAACAACAGTACAAAAATCACCGTGCCACCAAAGCATGAGCCCAATGATTTCGCAGCATTAGATGTTGATTTCACGAGATAATATTTTCGAATCCCCGGTCTTTGTTCGCCATAGCCAGCAGCGGGACAGACTGTTAGGCGGGCGGACCAGAATAAAGCGATTCGCGAACTCGGTTAATCGTTTCCAATTTGGTGATCTATCCATCTAATATGGAATTTTTGAGCTTGAAACAAACAACGGTGCGAAGTTCATAACCATTAGATCGTAATTTCCGTTGTTCTGACAGGATTTCTGAAAAGTTCTCACTTGATCCCATGAGGCATGCTAACCCGCGACTCATCCCAGTGTTCCAGCACTGCTCGCACGATGTTCAAGGTTGAACTACCCAAAGTGGTACGGGAACTCACACGGGACCTCACACGTGCTCAATCTGCGACGAGATAGTCAACTCTCACCATACCAGTTTCGAGTATCGAAACAGCAGACTCACGGATTACTGGAGCGAAGAACAAAAGAGAGAGAGTATGCTCTAATTGGGGGAAGACTCGACCTTCGCCGCTTCCAGATACTGCAGATCTACATGCAAATTCCAAGATGCAGTGGCACAACTACAATATGGTGGTGGTTTCTTGAACTTAGCCCTCACCATGTTGAAGCTATTGGCCGAGTTCTGTGATTGGTACGCTGCAGAGTTTGCCCACTCGGCGCTATATCTGGACGATGCCCAGCATCATTGGCGCTGGGACGAAGCTTTCTTGACGAATCTGAAGTACCGATGCCATGGCCTGGAAGTCACTGTCTTAACGGCTCATATTCTGCCCAGCCAAAGAATCGTGTCGGTGTTCGTTGACACTACTCAATGGGTATGTGATTCGGGCTACTCTATCGCTAACGCTTAAGGTCGGGGGATGGCACGCATTGATTGTCTACTTTGGCTCTCTGAGCTGGGCCTTGCTGTTCTCGCGTAAGGCATAGTTGATCGGCCGTCATGGCTGGGACCTCTACGCTGTCCGCTGTCTGTCCGTGGTGGTATTTCTATCCATAAGCGTTTCGAAAACAGCGGTGAAACTAAGTATTGATAATATACGGATTAACGGTTCCGAAAATGGGGCGACGTGGATCATTTATCGCATATTCATTCACGCTATCTATTTCCAAGAGTTTCAATATCTTTAGCAACCAGTGTCTTGCGTTAAGCAGGCTGGGTATAAACGATGCCCTTCTTTTTGAGTTCTATTTGGAAGTGACAAATACATATTGTTGGGACGGCATCATAGAGAAATAATTGACAGCATTCGCTACCTTCCAGGGTAATTTTTCATCTTATGCTGAGTGGTTTCCACAGTCCCAATCATCATTAACGGTCCGGATTTGTTTTTGACCCTTTCCTTGCGTCTACTCGCACACCGAGTAGTTGGGCACATCATTAGCCCCAACCTGATAGTAGAGTGAAGCAAGCGCGGTTTGCGAGTAACTTGTGAGACAGACGCCGCTATTTGTTCTTGTCCTCCGTATGTAGACGTTCCTAACATATCTGCATATCCCTTGCCTGTCCTGTATGCCACGTCCGGAAAGGCAAGTTTTTCTGTTGTCTTTTCTCGATGTTATATGGGTTCGTCAGACCTTGTTAATATGTTTAAGAAATTGTGTTCACGGCAAAGTTAGAAGTACGTGCCAGTTCCGGCCTTCAAGTTGGTATCGCTCGCACCAGTCCACTAGAATCGTTCGCCTGATTGGCTAAATGCGTTTGTTACCAAAAAGCCTCATTTTCACCCAGCCTGTGAAGTATGAAATAGTAAACCCAAAGACACCCACGGGACATTGTGTTATGTCTACCAAGCGCAATTTTATCCGTCTGGGGGCCCAATAAATATCCTTGCAGTTGAAATGAACGGCGAAATAGATCTTATTTGTCTTTTGGGTTTGTACTGTGACCCATTTTATTTGATACCCCTACTGGCTGATGTGCTGACTGAGTGAGCTCTTCCCTGGTGTATCTAAACTTCCAATCTCGGTCATGGTGTGGAATCTCGCGACTGCTTAGTAATAGCTCAGACTAAGTTGCTAAGAGCTCATTTTCAGAAGCAAGCGCGGCATTTGATGTAGTCAGTTATGATAGGTGGACTATATCGCTATTCTAACGTCAATGGAGTGAAGTTTGACTCTGCCGCAAGCTCACCGTCCATCACCCCATCAATATACGCTTCACCAATAAGCCGATACGATCCAGCTAACAGCGGACGCAATACATACGGCACCTGAGCCCCCTTGATAATGGCTACACAATCGCCTGCCATTATCTCAACACTACTGACCCCCAAATATCCTTTCCTATGATGAATGGCAACCTTCTAAGGCTCCTTCCATTGATATCTTTTATCAGATTGAGGGATCTTATACTCATTTGTTGAGTCTGTTGCTTATGGCCTCGGTCGTTCAGAAACTTCTGAGCATCCCGTCTGATTCTTCTGTCTTTAATTCCATTTAACCCGCGTTGAAGAAGAAATGCAGCCTCGTAGAAGCGAGCGTTATCGATTCTGAATAATTTCTTATGAATGGTTATTGCCCCTCCGACGGATTTTCTAGTCACTGTCTTGAGGCGCTCAACAAATGTTGCATAGTGGCAGTTTACTTGATATGATAACCGTAGTATTTCAATCAGCCACTCCTCAGCCCACTGATATGTTTCCGATAGCTTCTTCAATCAGTATCCGGCTATAAGCCTGGTATGCGTTGACAGCAGGTCCAAGCCAGACGAGCACTCTTTCTGCTTAATAATGGATTGACCGCATAAGCGCTGCTTGCCAGGGTTTTTTTTTCGTCATGTTGACTAATGCAAAGGTAGTCTAACCATATCGCGAGCAGACCCTCGGTAGGTCTTGCCGTCATGAGGGCACCGTAAAGGTTCTCTGGAATGCGAATGCTGACACCATCCACGATTATCACATGATTATCTCTTGGGTTTCCCCACACGTAGGAGAGTGCTCATACTGCAGATTCTCTAAGAGAGAGGCCTGCAAAATACAACATCCAAAAATTTTCAAGTGCTTCAAGCTAGGACATGCGAAAAGTTCCAATAACCTTATTTCTTGCCTACCGGGTCCAAAGCATGATACGTGATTGACATATCGACTTTATGCAGCAAGGCAGGAAATTTAAAGATGAGGGGGCGATCTATCTGATTGACTGGGGCTGGATATGCTGACAAGAGACTACATACTTGACTTGGGCTCACCTGCTCTGATATCCCCCGCTTCATAGTCCCCGCAAATGTAAGATACGTGGTGGCTATTTGCACATTCCTTATCTGGGGAGGTCGATTTGACTGGTATGCAGTGCGGCCATACGGTTTGACAGGGTACCCTGTCAAACCCACCTATCAAGCAAGAGTTCAGTGAGATGGTGCGGGATAGTCTGAATGATGCCATTGGCGATAGAGCGACTGATCCTATTTTAGGTCTGCTGTGCCGCAGCATTGCATACCCGACCAGGGGCAGCTTTGATGACAAACGTGCTCTTCCTAAATAACTGATTCTCCTTAAATAGTGATCAGCGACCGTTTCACGTCCCTAACAAAGTCACTTCCTACGGACTAACATTATCTGCAGTCAAGATTTCGTCGATATGTCAAGCCTCAGCATCCCCGAACTCATCATTTCGACCTTCGCCAGGGGCCTCGAGACGTTTGCGCACGTCTTGGCAAAATCGGATGAGTGGGCCAAAGAGAACGGCGTTGACCCAGACTCATTCGTCAATCAACGTCTTGTTGAGGACCAACTACCACTCTCTTTCCAGGTACAGTTTGTGAGCAGGATTGTCCAAACGAACCTGGGTCGCTTGTCTGGGGAGACGGCGACGTTGTGGGAGGAAGATGAGAAGACATTCCAGGAGCTGCGAAAGCGCATTGATCGAACGCTTGACCTTGTCAAGGCATTCGACCTGGCAAAAGCACAAGCGACTGACTTTGGAGCGGAGTTCGACTTGTGAGTAATTCTACCCAGCAGTCCTGTCCCACGCCGTCGTATTATAGTAATGGGAATTTATCGCTTATCATTAATCTCAAGTTCTTTCAAAGGCGGGGACCATAAAACTACACTTCAGGGTTTCTTTTTAACTCATGTCTTGCCGAACTTCTTCTTCCATCTCTCAACAGGCTACCAGTTCTTGAGGGCTAAGGGCGTCCCCTTGGGTAAAAAGGATTGGCTGGGTGGTTTTCTAGGTATATAATATCACTTATGCCACATTGATCGAGACTCAATATCATAACTCATTATTCTGATGATTGGAGATGAATATCGTTCAGCTCAGCTGAAAAATCTATTGAAAGCAAGAGAACAGTGATTGAATTTTGTTTTGTCGATCCAATGCATAGCTGATTCGGGACCTTTGACGCGTGCTGTAATAAAATGTACCTATTGACTTAGGACTTTTGGGATATCAGACAAGCCTCACCGCTGACATGTCACCAATTGTATGTTTAATGGCAGTCTCTCGAAACTATAAACCCTGAAACGAACTACTAGCGAATAACCAAGCTCAAGCGGAGACAAAAATGGGACCTTGGCAGACGTCTGGCAGAAAGGCACGTTGACCCTGAACGAGTATCTTAGTGATGGAACAGCATGGGCTTAATGAGCCTCAAAATATGTGCTCCATGCGAGAAAACCAGGATGAAATAAGCAAAGTACCGATTTGACCATATGCGGAGCCCGTACTCTACTATTAGCTCTTGTCCTGAAAGAAGTCCACCTGGTGTTGGAACGTGTGGCTGGACTGTGTCTGGAATTGAGCAACCAATCGCTGCAGTTCCAGATTTGCTTTGCAGGGACGGAGCAGAGACGGAAAATCACAGATCCCGAGATCGGGCCTTCTGGAATCGTGTTTGCCTTTTGATAAGCTCAAGCTGTGCAGAGAGAAATTACGTCTTCCGGGCTGACAGTCCTTTCGTTTGCGTCTGGGCACATGCGGCTCGATGGCGTGGGGAGCGATCATCGAGGTCCGGCCATCTTGATGTAACCATAGACATCGGTAGCTCAACGTCAAGCGGCAAATCAAATCAAATCAAATGAAGTCATCAACGCCTCGCATCCCAGTTTACACGTGGTTCCGCTCTGATGCGGGCCGCTGTGGACAAAATTCATCACCATTGGCATTGTCGACACTCGCTTACAGAAAGCTTGGCGCTCGTGTGCGTGGCGTCACTGTTGAAAAATCGCGCCAGTATCGCGATTCTTTGCAGTAACGCTACAGGTACGGGGGCGTGGTGCCTCGGTCACAGGCCTCGATTGGTCTTTTGTGGCGCCGCGCCTTTGCGTGTGCCTGTGAGCTCGCATGCAATTGCCACCAAATAAATTAATACTAAGACAGCCATCATGCAGGACAAGTTCGTCATTATTAGACAACTGGAGATGCCATCGTTGGAACTGTAAGCGAGCAGAAACTTGAAATTGACACCTTGGAAAAAAAGAAAAAGTGGGCATGACGTACAATTGACACACTAGCCACAGCCCTTGTCAGAACAACGATATAATGACACAGCCCCCTCCACTCGAGTGTGGCTTTGAACAACCATTATACTCATATTACTCCGTACAGAAGACTACCATACAGTTCTTCCGCCAAACGACCTCAGAAAACTAAATCTCTCCCAAGATCCTTGAATCAAACACCAGTTTACCCTCCAGCCAATCATCAACATGGCTTCTGAACTCCCAACTGGCGCCTTGAGCAACTTGGCAAGCTCAGTCAAGAATATTGTCACAGGCCAAACCGCCGATGCGGATGCACACACCAAGGTTCAGGCAACCCAGGTCGAGGCAAAGGTCGCGGCACCGGCTGCCAAGAAGGTTGACACAACTGTGGAGGCTCACCATGATGGCACAACAGTACACAAGGAGAAGGCCTCAGCCGTTGAGCATGAGACAGTGAAATCACACGAGCACGAGAAGGTGGATACTGTCATCGACAAGGAAATCCACCAGGACCACTACCACACCACGATTCAACCTGTCAAGGACAAGAATGTCCTCCCCACACAACACATTTACCAAGATAATGAGGAGGAGCGTGAGATTGACCACCGCAACAACGCCGCCAAGAAGGAGGCTGCAAGAGAGGCTGCCAGCATTCATGATGAGAAGGACGTCAAGGCTACAACACACTCGAAGGAGGTTGCCCCTACGCAAGAGGGTCAGCACATTCACCAGTGAGTATTGCCGTCACATTCTGCTTCTGGCTCTTGGTCTAACAAATTTTCAGCCACATCCACGAGACTATCCAACCTGTAATTGAGAAGGAGACCATCCAACGTCAAGTAGTTCACACCACCAACCACATCCATGAAACTGAGCACTTGAACGACGAGCACCATGGCGCCACTGTGGCACCCGCAATCACCATGGCTGACTTCGAGAAGGGCAAGGGAGGGGCCACCGGTGCTGCCGTGACCGAGGGGGTGTTGAAGGAGGAGAAGCCCAAGGTCAAGTCTTCTGCTAGCGTCTCCAAGGAGGTCAGTATGACTGACTTTGAGAATGGTGTGGCCAAGGAAGAATCAAGGAAGCGAGAGGCGCCTACGGGAGATGTAGATATCGAGGCGGCCACGAAAGTTGGTAAGATCGACGCCACAGAGGCTCACAACCCTCTCAGCCAATGAGCGGGCGCCGGCGATAGAGGACTATACTGACGGCTTGTAGTCAAAAAGCAGAAGAAAAGCTCGAATTGTACAGTAGTTAGCTGTAGATGTAGCTGTCACCAATGATACCACCAATGTAGTAAAATATCCAAAGCCGTCCTTTTCGACACTGGTTACGCAATCAAACTTGCATCCGACTAGGTTGGTGGTCATGGAGTTATACACAGACAAACGGTTCATGTCGTATCGAGTTTAATTGTATTTAGTTGCCGACCCGCGGTCATGGATAATCAGTGCGTGTCAGGAATAATTTGTTTGCGAAAACTGCACTAACCTAATGCGGCTTGAACACCTTTCTATTAAAATGATTTTGCGATGCCTGAGTGATGTCATTAAAACGTACTCACAATGCTTTTCCCAAGGAACAAGCTACTGAACTATGAAATACGCTAAAAACAAAACGCTACGCCTTTTAGCCGCTGCTATCTGCTTACAACACAAGGCTCGGAAGGAGTTGCCAGTCCACTGACGCGCAGCGAAGTCTCAGCTTACTAGACTACAACTTGGACCTACGTCGCTCAATTATTATGTTATGGAGCGACTAGCTGTGCTCGGTATTGTTCTTTAGGTAGAGCTGTATCACAGTGTTTGTAACCTCGCCGACAATATCATCCCAAAGCTTCGGTACCATACAATTTAGTATCCAATGATTGACAAACTAGGTGAAGGCTCTCACATGGACAGGATAGTCAGAACGTATGTCCTGACTAAAGTTATTGGTTGTTTCCTGTCTCCCGTCATCCAAAATACGCTTGAGACACCTTGACCTTTCCTCGGCGCGACGATAAACGTGGTGTCATATGGCGTACCAGGAAAGACAATGAAGCTATAAATGGCTACAACGACCGTGATGAGACCATCGACTAGAAAAAACCCGAGCAGATAGAACTCAAAAGTCCGTTCGATTTCTTGAACAATAAAATCTCACCGAGTTTAGTCTGCTTGAAACAGCTACTAAGAACGTATTGTACGCCAACAAAACAGGAACCATTGAGAAAGTCCATAAATAAGCGCAGAGGATAGAGCTCTTGGACCTGATCAGCTATCTATTTTCAGGCTTCGAGATTTACTTGGAACCATGAAATTTGAGTTATGCTGGTAGTCATTATACATGGTTCACATGGTGGGCCACACAAGTCCTGTTGGCCAATTTGGCCCAGATTAGCCCCAATCCGGGCAGTAAAATACGCGGCGGAATCCAAGTTAGAAAAAACATCTGCGGGGTATAGCACAACTGATCTTGCTAAGAAAAAAATAGGTAACAGCTATGTTATACTATGTTCCATACATGGCTACATCTTCCTGCATCCCACACACATAGGCATTGCTGAGATTAGCCTGGTCGTGAAAACAAAAATTAGTCTTTCCATGGTATATGGTCGTTTCAATCCACAGAGCGTCTAATCACGACTTTCAACACCTACCTAGGCATTTAGTAAAGTACGCAAGGCAACAGTTACTAAGGATGGAAAGAGTCAAGCTTGAAGAGTACCTTCTCCGCAGACGACGCCTTTAGAGTACTAGATGAAGAACATTACGTGATCCTTGCTGTAAGGTGAAGCAAAAAGATTGATGATATATGAAGACACTAGGAGAGAGATATTGCCGCAAAAACAAGGTAGCCCAGGGGTATTATCCCTTGCAGAAGAAAGAGATCGAGTTCATGAGTGACGCAGGAGGATTAACAACTACGGTTATATGTGGCGGACGCAGTAGAATATTCCCGTCATCAAGTGATGCACATATCCTTATCTCTCCAGATCCTACCATTCGTCGATGGATAACAGGGTTGATGAAATTAACACAGATAGCACATCATCCGATGGATACGCAAAAGGAGGGGGTTGGTGGGGCAGGTTGACAGGTATGAGAGGAGATGTTTCGTATATCTAATCCATCTCTCGCACTACCCTCGTAAGCAACGAAATGCCAATCTAACATTATCCTTTAATAATTATTTATCTCGACTTTCAAGACCGTTATCATAATCATCTTCGAAAAGACGACCGCATCATGGCAGAGGTGATACAGCCGGGATCAAGCCAGCTTGATTCAATGAAAGATGCAAGTCGCTTGTCACGTCTCGTAGAGCTTTTGTCTGAAAAGTAATCTGACAATTGTCATTAAAGGATGTCAAACATGTATATTTCCACTCTGGATCAGAAGCGACGTATCGAGTGGTATCAGAGAACGCATCCGGCTTCACGTCTATACCTATCATCGACCTGACTGAGCTAGATGGCCCTCTTCCTCAGCGCATGAAAATTGCGAAAGAAATCTTCAAAGCATGTCACGAGTGTGGTTTCTTTTACATCAGAAACCACGGGATTTCCCTGGAGCTCATCACAGAAACTTTCTCACTGCTCAGGAGATTCTTTGCGCTCGACTTGGACACAAAGATGATAGCCCACGTACAAAAGAACCCGGCCATTCGAGGTTATGAACCCATGCTAGAAACACGTCTAGATCCTAGAACATCCGGAGGTGAGCATTTGATTAACTCGAGGACCGATGTCTACCGTTGAAAATTTCTAATATGAACAAGACATCAAAGAAGCTTTCACCATGGGTGATTGTGCCATCGAGCCGGAGCAAGACTATATAGGTAGAACTGGGAAACCGCCTCCAGCTCATATCACTCGACCACAGAATATTTGGCCAGAAAGCGCACCATGGTGGCGGGATGGGCTGTACAAATACTACCAGTAGGCAACGAGATGCAACCAAGAACCCGAAGAGGACTCAAGCTGAGCCATAATTCTGATAGCCATGTCTTCCCTTTATCAATGAAGCTCGTCCGCATATTTGCACTAGCATTCGGCCTTGACGAAGCTGCTCTGGACGACAAATTTCGATTCCCGATAACAGGCATGCGGCCACTTTACTATCCACCGATGACCGCGACGGATAATGAGGCCAGCGTTGGGTTGGGGGCGCATGCAGATTTTTCTTGGCTGACTTTAGTGTTGCAAGAAGACAATGTACCCGCACTCGAAGTGCTCAATGCCGATGGCGTTTGGGTCAATGCGCCCCCAAGACCTGGTACGCTGGTCTGCAATGTCGGGCAATATCTCGAACGTCAGACAAACGGGCAATTCCCTGCGACGGTCCACCGGGTCAGGAATCAGACGGGGCAGGAGCGATACTCGCTTCCTTTCTTCCTGACCATGGATCCAGATGTCGACCTGGGTGTGCTGGATAGCTTCAAGGAGCCAAACGCGGCGCCGAAGTATGACATTATAAACGTAGGAGATCTTTACATCCGCCGCGTTTTGCCAGCAAGGAAGAAGCACCCCACCAGCATCAAGTACGTGGATACACCTCAATGCGAATGGTCGTACCGAATGCTGCTATCTTAGATTATGAGGGGATACTCTGGCTGGTTGTCCATGGGGCCGCCAAAGCTGTAAAGGTCAATGTCGGTGTTGAAGCGTAGCAAGGGCTGGGAGCCGTTGTAGCGGCCAGACCGTTTGTAGCGTAGGCTCTGCGTTAGGCAAGAATATAGGGGTTGCTCTGCCGCTGAGTCAAGAATTTATCAGCCGTGAACAGTCCGATGAACCTTGTGCGATCGGCGTTGATGGGCACGGTTTTTCAGACTCCCAGCAATGTTCTGTCTTCACGTTGGGGGAGTGACCAGAGGACTAGCATGCAACGTAGCCCGATAGTCGCTGATATGCTAATCCCAAAGGCATACTGGTAGGTGAGAGCCTCGAGCCTTCAGATCGTAACACTCAACTATTGAGCACTAAGGTTTGATTATTACCAAAATCTCGAAAAGAAAAGGCAATAGAGCCAGACAGCCTTTGATAAAAACTCTGGACAAAATATAATGACGCGTTTAAGACTACACTAAAGAGTGTGGACACTCAAAATATTCTAAATCCTACTTGTGGGAAACTGTACGCTTGTTGTTTTTAATCCAAAAGAGAAAGAAAACCGCCTCCCTCCCTGACGGAACCACGTCGAGTTTCGTTTTATGTGTAGGTCATTGCAAGTCAATAAACTTGAGACTCGTCTAAAATTGAGGTATCGTTGAATACACGGCATTTTTGAGAAGTCTACATCACGTGGGGAGTATAATTTATTGCCTTCGGATTTAGCTTAGATCAAAATTATAGTACAGGCGTTAGTGGCAGCCACATGTCACAAATGCGAAATTTAGTTGCTTTATATAAGATCAAAGGCTGAATTTACCATACGTTGAATTAAGTAGTCTTGGACCCTTAGATGATAGTCTTGTAGAAAGAACTAAACGTGCTCGCTGGTAATGCGCAGTTCGCACACTTGCGCGACTGGTGTTCACTTTCACCACCATCTAAGCACCATGGGCCCCCTGCCTCTCCGCCTTCCGCATTTCCTTCTTGGCCCTGCTGATCTTCAAGCTCAGCTTGACGGGGTTGGTGTTCTTAGTCTCGAAGATGGAGTCGATTTCCTCCAGACTTAGCTTGCCGGTCTCAGGGAAGATGAAGTAGCTCAGCACCAGCTGCACCAGGTTGTATCCGATGTACACGGCCCAGATCTTGTAGCCGAGAATGCCGATACCCAGAGAGATGGCGTAGTTGTTTACCACGCCCGCGGCGCCCTGGAACATGGCGTACAGACCCATGCCCTTGGCGCGGAGGGGCAGACTCAGAATCTCGACGGGGTACAGATTGTGCATGGTGGCAATCAAGGTGGCGGAGGCGACCTGGAAGCTGAAGATCCAGAACAGAGTCAGGGAGGCTGTCGCCTTGGTCGGGTTCTCAGTGTACTTCCAGCTCGTGATGGTGACGGCGGTCTGGGCGAGGATGATGGCGATCAGGCCGGAGAAGATCAGGGTGCGGCGGCGGACGAAGTCGATGATGTAGGCTCCGAAGGCGGTGAAGACAAAGTAGACGGCCGTCAGGCCCAGGTTGATGCCGAGCTGGTCGAGGTCGCTGGTGATGCCGATGGTCTCGAGGGCCGGGGTGAGGTACTGTCCGATGATGCCGCCGCCGTTCCAGGACTGGAACAGGGAGTAGATGAGCAGGACAAATGTGCGGTACCCGACTTGCTTGGTGAAGAAGACGCGATAATCCCAGGCAGCCCTGATTCCGGTATTGGATTCCTCCAACGACTCCTCGATCTGTGCTATCATCATACCCACGATGGGGGTGTTCACGTCGTCATTTGTTGTCATGTACCTGGCAATAACGCGGCGGGCCTCCTCGTGCCTGCCCCTCATAACGAGCCATCTCGGAGATTCGGGACACCACAAGTAAATCGTGACGCAGACGATGAAGGGGAAGAGACCTTCGAGGACTGAAAAATGACCTAACATTAGCACATGCAAAAAGTATTTCCAGCAAGTTAGAAAGAAGCAAACATACTCAAAGGCGCTCGCCATTGCCAGTCACTACCCTTCCACTGGGTAAAGCCCATCATGGCAGCATTCATGACGATACTGCCAACCTGAAAACAGGCACCAAAAACGCCAACCAGTCTACCTCTGAGATGGACTGGGGCAATCTCAGCCATGTACTGGGGAGCGGTGCAAAGAGCAGTGCCGAAACCCAATAGCAGTCGTCCAATAAAGAAACACGGAAGGTTTGGGGCCAGGCCCTGCAGTAGTGCTGCGATGACGACCAGGAAGTTGCCCAGGAAGTTGACGCCACGACGCCCAAAGGGATCAGCAAGCGCCAAGAACGGCGCGCCGACAAAGGTACCAACTGTCATGAGCGCATTGATAGTTCCAATAACGACACCGGTAGTAGCGAATCCAAAGTAGTTGTGCCAGCTGTCGTACGCGTTGATACCACCAATAACAGCCCAATCAATACCGAACCCCGCCTGGTTGCAGCCCATGACGAACATAATAAGACAGATGCGCCAACCGGTCTTGGAGCGGAAGGTCAGTGCTTGGGCGGAGTGTCGCATCATGTCCTCTTCCGTGATGCGAGTGGCGATGACCTCGTCGACGGTTGTGCCGAGCTTTTCGGCCGTTTCAACGGCATCGATGTGCGTGACGCCGGTCTTGTGGCCGCGTTCTGCCATGGTGGGCGAGTGGTTCAACTTCCGATTTGATGCCCAAGTATGTGTTCCGTTTGAATTGGGGCAGACCGGTCCAGCAGTCGCAATGTTCACTTTCCCAGACCTCGGCGGTTAAGACGTAGGGGGAAAAAAAAAGAGAGGCGATCTCCAGGCATATTATATGACCAGGAATGTTGTCCCAGCCGTGTGTCTTGCACATCTGCTGCATGTGACCCTACACTTCCTCAAGGGTTCAACCTGAAGACCGGGCCGGAATGCTGGTACGAAGCTCCAACCCAGCTCTAGGCCATTCGGCTATGCATCCTGGAGCTCTCGACAGTACGATCATCGGATGTCATTGGCGCATACCTGTCAAGGTTGAGTCTCGCTTGCCCAGAAACAGGGACCTCGCCAGCATCTCATGATAGGATAAGTTGAACAGGTGGGGGTGTCGGTGAGTATAGGGGTCGACGATTGGTTTCCCCGGACAAGGCTAGCCCGCGTACAGCGATCGACTGCATACCCCACAATCCCCAGGTCGAACAAAACGCTCCCGAGGTCCACAGATTTTCCGTCCAACCACGCCGGCTGGATCCTGCCGACAGGGCCTAGTTCATGAGCAAATGGCTGGGAGGAATGGATTTCGGGATTAGTATGAGCATCCTGCCATCCGACATTGACCTACTAGTGCGTCTTTGTCAGGTCATGGTCTTCGGGATATCGGGACGCATTCCAGTCTCGCTTAGAATGAGCTTAAATAACCGTCGGCCAATTCTCAGAGTCGGGTAGGTGCTCCATTGAGTACGGCCAGGATTGCAGTTATGTATCGGAGCCGTTATGACGCGTCGGCTTAAAGTCTGCCAGAATTGCAAATCCTCCGTGCAAGAAGGGGAGCCGATCCGTCGGCCGATTCGATCTCCGGAGCAATCTTCTGAAGCTGTCCAAGCTGTCCTCCAATCATGAAATATTCCAATCGAACCAGCAAGTTCTGATGCGCTGATTTCGCCATGGAGCACGACCGGGAACATCTGTGCCTTCATTACACCTCACCTGCGACTGAATGGTCCCAGGCATTACCATTGGGCAATGGGCGTTTGGGATGCATGGTACACGGCCGTACCTCAACCGAGCTCCTTCAACTCAACGAAGACTCAGTATGGTATGGTGGCCCGCAAGATCGCACACCGCGGAGCGCCAAACATCTGTCGAAACTACGTCAACTGATTAGAGACGGTCGACATCAGAACGCAGAAGAGCTGGTTCGCGATGAGTTTTTTTCGAGTCCGGCTTCGATGCGACACTATGAGCCCCTAGGGTCTGCCTATCTGGACTTTGGCCACGACGAAAAAAATGTCAAGAGTTATCGCCGCTGGCTGAACATTGCCGACGCCATATCTTCGGTGACTTACGAGGTGAACGGCATTAATGTGCGAAGAGATGTCATCGCAAGCAACCCAGACAGTGTGTTGGTGATGCACGTGACCGCTTCGAGACCAATTAGCTTCAGTGTGCGACTCGGCCGCCGGGGCGAACATGAATGGGACACGAACGAGTTTTTCGATCGCCTGGAGGTGGGACATGACCAGGTCGAAGAGGTATCGTTCATTCATATGGATGCACTTCCCGGCGGTGCATTCAGTAATCGATTGTCTTGTGTGCTTGGAGTGAAATCGGCACCAGACCATGGAACGGTGGCAGCAACAGGGAACTGTGTCAAAGTCAACTCTTCGGATTGCCTTATTGCGATTGGCGCACATACTGCATTTCGACACGATAATCCGGGGGCTGTTGCTAGGCAGGATGTATTTACTGCACTGCACGGGACGTGGCGGGAACTTATGGTACGACATGCAACGGACTATCAGGAGTTGTTCAACCGCACGAGCCTGCGACTGTGGCCGGACCATAGCCACGTTCCGACGGATATTAGGATTGGACGGAGGGATCCAGAAGACGCTGGCCTGATTGCCTTGTACCACAACTATGGGAAATACCTGCTCATATCAAGCAGCCGTGCTGGCCACAAGGCCTTGCCCGCGAATTTGCAAGGAATATGGAACCCAAGCTTCACTCCCCCGTGGGGAAGCAAATACACGATCAATATCAACATTCAAATGAACTACTGGCCGGCCCCACTTTGTGATCTTGCAGAATGTGCTCTGCCTCTTGTTGATCTCCTGGAGAGGATGGCAGAACGTGGAAAACGGACGGCCGAGCTGATGTATGGTTGTGGAGGCTGGTGTGGACATCACAACACAGATATTTGGGCGGATACGGACCCTCAAGATACGTGGATGCCCGCGACACTGTGGCCTCTCGGCGGTGTGTGGCTATGTATCGATCTGGTTCAGATGCTGCAGCGCCAATACGATAAGGCCCTGCACGACAGGCTGTTCCCGATACTGGAAGGGTGCGTTCAATTTCTCCAAGACTTCTTGGTGCCTTCAGCCGACGGGCTATATCTTGTGACGAGCCCCTCCCTCTCTCCGGAAAACACGTACGTGTCGAAGTCAGGAGAGCCGGGAATATTTTGTGAAGGTTCAGCCATAGACATGACAATCGTCAAATCTGTTTTTGAATTGTACATTTGGAGTGCTGGCATTCTCGGACACCGTGGCGGGTTGAGGGAACTGAAAGTGAGGGAGATGATGTTGCAACTACCACCTCTGCAGATCAACGAAGCGGGCCTGATACAGGAATGGGGAACACAGGATTATGAAGAGTACGAGCCAGGCCATCGCCATGTGTCGCACCTGTTCGGGCTGCATCCCGGAGACGTGATTGACCCAACAAATTCGCCGGAGCTAGCCGAAGCTGCGCGGAAAGTGCTTGAACGCCGAGCTGCACACGGTGGTGGCCACACGGGATGGAGCCGGGCCTGGTTGCTCAACATGCACGCGCGGTTGCAAGATGCTGAAGGCTGCGAGAACCATGGAGAGTTGCTGCTGAGCAAGTCGACTCTGCCCAACCTTCTTGACAACCATCCCCCGTTTCAGATTGATGGCAACTTTGGCGGCTGTGCCGGCGTGGTCGAATGCTTGGTCCAATCGTCCACAATTCAGTTGGAGCTCAAGGAGCAAGTTGTCGTGATTCAACTCCTTCCAGCATGCCCACGATCTTGGTCAAAAGGCAAGATAAGCGACGTGTGTTTGAGAGGCGGTTGGAGAGTAAGCTTTGGCTGGGAACAAGCAAGTATCGCTGGGGACGTTGTGGTCCGCGCAACACATGATAAGTTTGTGCAGGCACAGGTGGTGTTCCCTGGCGGCCAGTTGCTGTCAGTGATGGGAATGGGAGAACATCGTGTGCAGCAGAGAGACGCAAGATGAGATGAACTTGATGAAATACACCATCAGCGGTACGGACAAGCCATGCGAGACGAACAGTCGACATATGCATGCGGGTTTGAGACGATGCCAGCCATCATTCGTACATGTGACTATATTGCCGTCCCGTGCATTGTGCAGCGGATGTCTTTGGAAGGTCTAGCGGGAATTGACGCCCAAATGATGGGGGGCTGATCTGCTAAAAGAAAAATGGGTACTGTGATTCTACACATGCTAGATTACAGTATTATGCTATGAAGCTAAAGAAGGTTGCATTGATGATTTAGATGAGGCGGCGAGCTGCGAACTAGAGGCGGTTTGACTAGCTCTGTACTTGCAGGTGCCGCCGGCCATCGAGGGGCAATGGCAGGATGTTTCCAGAGTTTTGAAAGGTGATTGCACGTGTTCCGATGCAGGCAGCACAGAATTCCAGTGGTTGATATGTGATTAGTGGACGCCAAACTCTCGAGTCTAGTTAACCTACAACATAATGATTGTTGGTTATGTACATACACGCGTAGACGCTGCACACACCCCCTAGCAGCATATGACCCCACCCGCAAGCACATCTGCAGGCGCCACGGGTTGCCCATGGTAGCGGCTAGCCCCGCATCCAGCCTAGCGTCATGCCAGCCCAAAGGAGAGAGACGGTCTTCACTAGTCCTTAATCAACAGATGGGCAGGAGCGAACGCAGTGATATCCATCCGCAACCCACTTTGTGAACGGCGAACAACAAGACCACGAACCCAACCTCCTCCGCGAGGATCAGAACCCCCTTCCTCGACTAGGGTGGACGACTTCGACCTCAACGATGCGATAAGCCAGCAAATCCCACAACATTTGCTCGGGGCGACAACTGACGACAAGGACAAACAACCAGCAGCGAGCCGGCGACAAACCACCAAATACCGAAACCCGCCCCATCCAAACGCAGCAAAAACCGCGACTTGACCTGTGTCGGAAGGAGCGAGCACCTGACAGACCACCGCATCAGTCCCCCAGCGTGCGCCTTTGCCTCTCGCTCCCTCCGTTGATGGCGACGACCATGACACTGCAGTAACTGACATCTCCCCACCCCGTCAGACACAACCACAACCAAGCCGACCCAAATGGCCGTTTGAGTCTTGCATTTACCCGCCACGAGCCGCATTTGCTCTGCAATATTCTTCCTCTGCAGGTGCTATATCGACAGCGTTCGAATGCCCTTTAACCCCCAGCATTGCTCTGCCTAGCTCTGCCCAGCTCAGCTCTGCTCACTTCAAAATACTTGACTGTGCTTTTGAATCTTTGGCGCGACAGCTTTCTCGTACCTTCTTTCTTCTTTTATACTAACAGACGACAACAACAATAACAACAACAAGAACAACAACAAGAACAAAAAAAACAATTATGGCCGAACCACCATCTTCCCCGCCTCGTGGCGACATGACCACAGAGGAGACCCTGGCCTGGTACAAAAACCAATATGAGCAGTTAGCTGCCGAACTGACGGAATTCCGCGAGTCCAGCCATGAACTGGAAGCCGAGCTGGAGAAGGATTTGGAGGCTGCCGACAAGCGAGAGCGAAAACTGAGGGAGAGGGCCGAAGGATTGCAGTTTGAAGTCGACGAGTGGAAGGAGAAGTGCAGAAAGGCAAAGTCGGATGCGAACTCGGCCCAGGCCAACCTGGAGAAGGAGATCACAACCCTCCGCGACACAAACAGAACCCTTCAGCTCCGATTGCGCGACATCGAGGTAGTCAACGATGACTTTGAAAGGCAGGCCCGAAACACCACCTCGACCCTCGAGGATATGGAATCCAAGTACAACCAGGCTATTGAACGCAACGTCATGATGGAGGAGGAGGTCAGGATAGGAGAGAAAGAGCGAGAGACGTTGCGAATCGAGGCCCAACGACTGCGCGAAGAACTGTCCGACCTCAAGGTGGAAGCGGAGATCCTGCAAGACAAGGTCAAGAAGGCCGAAAACCGCCACCTCTCGACCATTTCCACCGATATCTCCATTCCCGAATCGCCCGTCTTCGGAAACTCACCACGCTCGACGGCGAGCTCACCACTCATCACTACCCCTCCAGACGTGATCGCTCTGCCACCGCCAAGAAAAGGAGCACCAATGCTCACTGATCCGCCATCGCCGCCCAGGTCTGACACATCCGCTTCGCTGCCAAAGCCTTCTTCTCGGCTAAGGACACCAGCGCCGTCCTCCCAAAAGAGGTCTAGGTTGCCATCCATTGCCGATAAAAGCGTCACGCCGAAGCCGAGGGCGCTCACTTCCTCCACCACAACCCGACCTGCCGGCATGCGTGCCGCTACCCAGACACGTAGTCCCGCTGCTGCTGCTGCTGCGAGGCCGACCACCACCAACCGTGCAGCATCCCACAGAGTACCGCCATCCGCATCACTCAACCACATCCGTACTCTTACGGCTCAGATGCAACGCCTTGAAGCCCGCGTCCAGAACGCTCGATCCAAGCTGCCCGCCCCAACCACAACTCCCCCGAGAGCATCGCCCCGCTCCGTCCTTGGCGGAATACCCTCTTCGGTTACTGTCCGGAGTCGGAAGCGCGGTCTTGGCTCTTCTGCCTCGTCTACCGCCGAAGACACTCCGAGTCAGACTACCAACAATAGCCGTGCTGTAAAGCATGTACCAAGGCTTAGTTCATCTGGCGTCTCCCGCCTATCCTTCGGCCCCCTGCCCAACAGGACCAACAATTACGATCCCGATGCGAGCTCAGTCTCCATGTCCCGTCCCAGCAGCCGAGCTAGTATCTCGTCCTCCCAGTTTGCGAGACCCGAGAGACCAGCATCTCGCTCGGAAATCGGACGCCCTCCATCCAGAGCCTCTCTGACTGGGGCTCGGACACCGATGGGTTTGCGACCTCGCAGCTCCATGGGTGGTAGCATGCGCGGTCACGGCCACGGCCACTCACAGAGTATCGGTCAGCCAATCGAGTTTGACGAAGCCGACGAAGCAGACGAAGGCCGTACACCAAGTCGCAGGGGAACCTTCAGCAAGTACGACACAGACGGCGGCGCGAGTGGTATTCCCATGCCAAGGCGGCAAAGTGGCGCCGCCTCATCCAGGCGATCTAGCGTTGGCATCCCGGGAAACACCTTGGCCGACCTTGGAGAGACCTACTAGCCCATCTTCGAAACCCCCTTTTTTTTCATTTGTGTAGATACCACCAAAGGGGTTCAGAACTTCTTCGAAATGGACACATCTCCCTAGGCATCTGGCCCTCTTTGAACAGCGACCTGCTTGCGGGTTTTATTGTTACTGCTTTTAAGGCATCGGTGTTGGTGGTTTAGGCAAAGCATATTGTTGGAATTCACTAGCATTGGCTGGGGCGATTTCGGTGTTACGAGCGTTCATGACTGGAGTTGGAGGACACTGCATCAATCTCGAACTTTTTTTAATCCTTTTTTGTGGGGCGCGCGAGGGCTTAGAGGAACACGAGCCGAGAATGAAACTTTATTTGTACATTTATACTCGGTTCAGGAACTTGCAACTTTGGTTCGGGGCGAAGAAGAGAAAGAGAGAAAGACGGAGGAGGAGATTGGAAATAATATACGCCTAGACGGCACTCATTCCCTTTGTGCAATATCACAATCACAAATCCATACTCATTGTAGAGTTGTGACGTTGCATGTTTGTGTGCGGTACCAATGTCGCTAACTGTGGTATGTTGGCTCTTTATTGAAGACCGCAGTCCTTCAAGTTAAAGCCAGCTGATCGAATAGTGCAGATGCACAGTGGTCTTCATTCTATCATTGTCAAGGACCTAACGCGGAATGGTAGGGTTCAAGTTGGACGAAAGAGAGAAAGACGTGAAAGCTATTTGTAGCACATGAGCCGGCTATATTCCAGGGACAGGGCGTTCGGTAAATCTCCAGCGACGACATCCTGAAGTCGTATTTGGGAACACAACACCTGATACATATTACCTGGACTTTGTGATAAACACCAAGTAGCAGCAAAAGAGTGGTGGTTAGATGTAGCGATCACAAGTATGAAGCTCATTGCACACGCAGGGCCATTCTTGGTACTTAAGGGCTGATACTAAATTGAACGTTACCCCAGACTAGACAAGTTAGTCGTGCTTGATGTTAGTAAAAAGAAGAGTACCCTCATTCCTGCATCTCCGATCCTTCTGCTGAAAATGAGTGTTTGTCGCAGTCGTTTGATCTTTGAGTTTGTTCTTCTTTTTCTTTTTTCCCCTTTCTCTCTCTCCCTCTCTTTCTCGTTTTCTTTGAGTAGTACTTTCTTAAGATGCTATGTATACTTATACTGTGAAAGTACCCTGACGACTTCGCTGTCAAACCTTTCCCCCAAGTCTTTCTGCCAATTATCCCCGTCGCAGTGGTCAATCGCAAAGTCAATGACGTTAGGGAAGATTTGAATGAGAGGTTTCGTGAATTCCTTCTTGATGAACTCTCTCTGTTACTTGTCGTTATATGATAAGGCTTCGATCAGCCAATCGGCGACCTTGATCTGGTCATAGACCCGATGGATGACTAGTTTTCCGATCTCGGATTTGAAGGCCGCCATGGTTTTGTCAAGCCTCGGAGCTTTGTCCAAATTTCATATCTTGCCAAGCCCTCTTATTCACTCTTCTTCTAGACTTTGCCAATTGCCCCGAACAGCGACATTCGTATCTGAAGTCACGTGAGCGGCGATGTGTGTTTATTCTCCTCCTCCTCCTCTTCCTCCTCCTCCTCTTCCTCCTCCTCCTCTTCCTCCTCCTCCTCTTCCTCCTCCTCCTTTCCTTTTCTGCTGCCTAATTAGGATGTATCCAGGCTTCTAAGTGCTGCTCATTGTCGCGGCGCGTCTACTTTCGTGGGAATGCTCGGGTGGTATGGGACATATCCGGACGACCCTTTGAGCATAATATATACCCGCTGAATATATAGCTCGGCTCGTGTGTAGGCTGTGACCTGTGTGAGCCAACAGGACACATTAAACAAAGAGCCGGTCATGTCGACAAATTCAGCACTGCCAATAGAAGCACTTGGGCGGGCACGTAGAGTTGTTGGCTCGTATGACCGCTTAACGGAAAGGGTGCCGCTCGCTGTTGCGGCACAATATTGATTATATGATCTACTGAGTTGTTATATTATCAGAACTATTATACCTGATATAATTACATTGGTATACGTTGGTGGGTGTGATCTTGAAGCTGACTCTAAAGTGGTAGTCATATGTCGAAATACTCGATATGGGACTAACTTGAGAGCTTGTCTTGAGCTGCTATCCCTAACTTTTATGCCATATTCCACATACTGGTAGATGATTTTCCAAATATGAAATAGTATGTATCCCTCTGTCACGAGTACCATTTTGTAATCTCCTTGCTATTGTCCGTTAACTTCCAACTTATCCAGTTGCGTGCATGCTGGAATATTCTTGCCAAACTTAGCCGGCCAAATGTTTCTACGAACCTGGTTCATATATGCGCATGTGTGATATGTAGCTTTATATCTTGATCGTGGGTAGGTATACTTCAGACGGTGCCATTATCTTCATAGTGTTCCTGTGTAAGGATCTATCATTCCTAACGAAACGGTTGGTCATAGTACCCAGCCTGTAAAGTAACCACTTGTCAAACTTGGGAATGCTGACAATTGTTTGAGATATTTAGGCGGCGACCTAACTTCGATAAACGTGGGATGGCGCTGGTTTCATTAATGCCGGCTTAAAACTCCAGAATATCTTCAAATGTGTTAAGAAAAAAATGGTGAAATTTGCATTTGATGACAATATGGAATTAGAGTCGAAGCCAAAGTCATTCATTCATTCTACAGTTCGTATATCAATCCAAATAGTGAAACACTCCATGGGCGCTTGTAACCACACATCAACTAAATTAAGGATTCAAACATGATTTCCATACTTTCCATTAGATCAGGGGCCCATCCCTTGGTTCATTTGATAGCTGCCCCATTAGACATGAGACAAAAATAAACACCAAAAACAATAGGCCGAGGGTAAATTTATTAGAAGATAGCCTATATAGACATTCTTCGCACCATAAATAGCGGCCGAGTCTGCGAATATACTATGATCTGGCTATCGAGAAAATTGTCCCCTGAGTGAGTTTTTAGGAGTGGCTTGTTCCGGTTAGTGCTGGGAGCCGCTTAGACCGGCTTAGAGATATATTTATCGATGATAAAGCGAGCCCTACACTTGTTGGTTCCTTCACGGCGCTTGTGCCTCAACCCTGCTTGATTCTAGGCAGTACCCCGCTGAGACGGTCGTACAAGGCATCTTGGTAACACTGCTTATAGCTGTGATAATGAACTCTAAGTTCATGAGATTTTGGCCTTTATTCATAAGACCAGGGATGAGGCTAGATACGACATATTTGGATCGTTGCCTTGGATGAACGCGTCGAGTCCTGGGAGACTGCCAGCTTTCAAGTAAATAATTGCAAAGACAATAGCTCGTCTCATTCATCTCTATGGCTCATGTGACCGTAGTGAACCCTATTTCGATTTAATAGGTGTAGCTCGTGCACTCATCATAGATTCCCTCAGTTCATTATCGAATCCACTAAGGATTGGTACTTCGCGCCAAGAAACTCCCAATCATCCTCTTCATCGGCAATCGCACCTGCGTGGCTAATAAGCTCATGCATTTTCGAATCCATAAACTTCACCATTGCTTCCTTGTCGTCGTGGAGCCATTCGATTTTGGAGAGAATCCTACAAATGAAAGAGTCGAAGAGCATGGTTAAAAGAAAAGTGAATTTTGGAGTCCTGCCTTTTTCGGACTCGTCGGATCCTACACCTTCCTCGGTGTCGTCGGACTCTTCACTCTTGTCGGACTCTTCACTCTCGGTTGGTGGAACAGCCATCTCCTTCCCCTTACCACGTTTCTTGTCGGCAGAGTGAGACTCGTCGACCTCGTCGGCTGAAACAGCCTTCTCCTTTCCCTTACCGCTTTTCTTGTCGGCTTGGTCAGTCTCATCGACCGCGTCGACTGGAACTACCGCCTCATTCTGCTTGTCGCTTTTCCTGTTGAATTTGCCGATTTCTTCCACGAAGAATCTCGCAAACTTATCTAAAAGCGCCGTTCGGATATTCAAGTGGTCAAGTGCTTCATAGCTTGCAGGAAAACCAGCCTCAGCAGCCTTCCCAGCATCCTTTATGAATTTTTCGTATATGTCTCTGCGGCCCTTCTCGTAGAGATCACCTGGTTGGACCTGCTCAATTCCCGTTACGTCTGGCCACAGCGGAAATTTGTCGGTGAAAGCTCGTTTGATCTCGAAAGCTACTGCTGCGCCGTTTGCGCAATCAGGACATAGTGATTTGATCTTCTCAGAACTCCCTACTTTCCAGTTAGCGTTGTCGCATATACTAAGTAGCAGCAGATACGCAAGGGAAATTCCCACCAAGGTCGGCATGACGAGGATACAGATGGCCGCACCTGGTATGCAACTTGGCATTTGGTGTAGTCATTGTTGTGGAGGACGTGGAAAGGTTGAGTTCGTGTTTTTCTAGAGATGAAGAGTTGATAAGTCTTTTCTGAAGCTATTTATTATCTCAAAATGGTGACTTCGCATCACTGTCTCGAATGATCTGGAATTCTGTCGACAACACCCGATCCAACTGATGTAACAGTTGTTGGCTATTCACTACAAAGGTACACCGACAGTTACGTTTCAACTGATGTAACAGTTATTCTTTATTGATCACAAACATAGATCAAATATCACGGGTGTAGCTCGTGTATTCACCAAGCAGAGTATATCTTCTTAGTCCATCATGTCATCCACCCAGAACACAAACCTCTGGCCAATTTCATCCCAGTGGTCCTCATCGATTACATTCACATTTGCGTGCGTGACCATTCTATGCATATGCCCATCGATGACTCCCATCATTGCATTTTCGTCTGAGAGCCAAGTATCCTTAGAGAGGATCCTGTGCAGGAAAGCGTCGAAGATCAGGTACACTAGGCGAACGAAGACGCGAAGCTTGCCATGACCGCGTGGAGCCAAATTCTGGCCGTAAACGTCCTGGACCTCCTTCAGGAGTCTTTCCCTCAACTTGGTCACAAGTCCCATTCTGAGCTTCAAAGTGTCAAGCGCTTCAGTGCTCGATGTGACGCCGCCATCTTCAGCTGCAGCCTCCTGAGAATCTTGCCTGAAACTCTTGAACAGCTCATCCCGAGCAATGTCGTAGAGCTCAGCGGCGTCAAACTGCTCGTATTCACTTGCTTTCAAAGTTATAGCCAATTGATAGGTGAAACTTCTGAAGGCCTTGTGTTGTAAGCTCAATTCGTTGGTGCAAACGGAACAGAACGACTTGGTTTGCAAGAGACTCTCTATTGTCACGTCAGCTTTACCACCTTTGCCGATAGCAGCAAACACGCAAGGAAGTTCCTACCCATGTCGACTTCCGATGACGATCCAGAAGGATACAGATGGCCGCACTTTAAATGCAGTGTGGGCCCTGGTGTAGCCATGGTTAAATAGAACATTGCGATCTATCTTAGTAAAGGGAAAGGGCGAGGCTGTGTATTCAGAGACAAGAAGAAACATTCAGTGTATGCTAAAGCTATTTTTATTTCAATGGTCGGGATTCAATATGTGTGATTGTCAGTTAGTGGGATAAGGGGTAACAGGTATTGCACCCCGTTAGTGAGATACAACAGTGTGACGCTGGAAATATGACTGTTGCACCCAGAAAAACAACAATGGTGAGATCAAATCACATTTCCGAATGCTCTGGAGTGCTATGAACGACGCACTTTTCAACTGATATAGCAACTGTTGGGTATTTACCATAAATTTAGACCAATTGTCGCGAGTATCAAATCGAATCACAACTAACTGCGATTGTGGCCGTAATATACCACGGCATGGTCATCAACACTCATTAAATAACATGGAGGGATGGCTCTGTTGATATGTGTTTTGGCGCCCACGGCCAACCTTGACGACATGAAAAAGGAGACGGGCAACGGCAGCTGGGCACCACTAAATCACTTTTATGGTAAGACGAGATTGCTCGTACACTAAAGCAATTATGAATGCCAGTCTTGGTATTTAAGGACATGAGTTGTTGGCTGAATCTCAGCGTACCTAGGTCGTAACATTCAGAAGATACTTCTCTCTGGTAAGCCAGCACGATGCTCGCGGTGATGACTCTGGATTCTTGTATCGCTTCATTCGAAGCAACTGCTTCTCTCGACGTACATCACTTTTCCTTGACCGCACCCCTGGGTTCCCAGCCTGGCTTGGCCATCTCAAAGCTCTCAAACTCGAAAGCAGGTGCGACGGAGCACCCTACAAGCGTCCAGTCCCCTAGACATTGCGCATGCTGCCATTCTCCGCGCTGCACGACAATCTGTGGCTTCTCACCCTTCCAGAGGTCGGTGCCGAGAACTAGGTCGCGCACAGGCTCGCCGTCGTCCCACGATAGCGAGAGCTGTAGCGGTGCGCCGGCATAGTGGTGCCACACTTCGACAGCGTCGAGCACTCGGTGCCAGTGCGATACACCGGCTTCACCTTCCAGGAGGTAGTAAATGTGCGTGCTTGACGAGCGACCGTCGGAGGATGCCTTCGGGTCACGGAATGTCTCGATGTAATAGCCCTTCTCTGGATGTGGAGAGAGGTTCAAAGCTGAAATCACATCCTTGGCCGTACGTGTCGTCGCCATTGTGGTTTGCATGTAGGTATTGCGACTTCTGCCCTTGTGTATTAGCAAACAGGGCGGTGTGTAAGAGTGTTAGTTTTTGTGGTCTAGCTGGACGACTCGATCGAAATCCAAAGAAAATCAAAACAACTCTCATGCCCAGGCGGGGAGAAGTTGAGGTCGAGGTCAAGGAGGGTAATTTTGGTACTTGCTTGTTGTTCCTTGCATCACTGATCGGCAATTGCAGCTGAGGTGAGCTCTGTGAGGGGTAAAGACAGAGCAGTTCAAGCGGTAAGTACGGGATCCGTACAGTAGCGGCCGAGTTCAATTGAATGGGGGTGGGGGTACGGAGTCAGCATGTGTACCACAGTAGCATCGGTTTTATTTAGCACCTACACCCACCCACATACCGCCTTAAACTTAGCCTGACCTTAGACTACAGCGGTAGCCTACCTCGTCTGTGTATCCATTCATACAGCATGGCCAATGGGGATGTTTGCCAAAAGTGGAATACAATGCCTGGGCATCATGATCAAAACACCACTGATTTCATAGACATAGTTTCACTGAAGGGGTACGGCAGCTAACGGGCTTTCTGTGCTCTTCTGCGAGCGCACGTATCCTGCTTGGCGCGGGCCATGGTAGAGAGAGAACCCAATTGAGCACCATGTCTGTTTTCGAGATAGGCGCATGGTGTGAGGGAATTGATACGTCAAGGATGCAGCTCGACATAACCGTCGGCAGTCTCTGAGTAAGATTGCTGCCGTGTATGCATGGTATCGCATCTGCCAATGTGAAATAAGCCGGGTCAGCCCCTAAATCGAAGCAGCCACACGCTTATCAAGGAAAGACGGGCGAGCGCCTGTGTATGCGCCAACATCTGCTCACTCTGAGATGCTATCTGTGCCACTTCAAATTCAATCAAACTTAAAATTGCATCTGCGCGCCCGGGAACGTCGCATCGTCGTCCAGCCTCCTGGTACTGTCTTTTTACTTCCAACTACACCAAGACATGACATCCAACATTGCAAGATGAGCGACGTTAGACTAGATCTACCCATGTCGATGACTATAGCCGCTTTCACAGGAATCTCGTGGTACATCGGGGTTGAAATCAACACATCATTGCTCTTCCTCTTCAAACGACGCCGTGGCTTATACTTCTGGTCATGCGCACTCGCCTCTTGGGGTGTCATTCTACAACCTCTTTTCATAATTCTCGCGGACTTTGGTGTATGGAAAGATGTCGTACCATCGATAACCATGATCTACCTGACATGGCTGATCATGGTGGTCCCGCAAGGTTGGGTCCTATACTCGCGGCTACACCTGTTTGTGCGTGAGACCAAGGTGTTGAACGGAATCAAATATCTTCTCGTTTTCAATTCGATTGCATTCTCGGTACCGACGATTGTGATTGGTATCCTAGCAGTGAGTATATTCAAGGGGATGGATGTGAAGCACAGGCAGTTCCTAACGCGGCCAATCTTTCCTGCAGCAATCCACAACTGTCAACACGCATTTGACTTCATTCAACCTCATTTGGGACCGCCTACAGCTCGTAGTTTTCTTCGTCCAGGAAACTGCTCTGAGCATTCTCTACATATATGAGACTCGCAAATACCTACGCGACTCCTCCCCTCTGTTAGAGCGTCCCTGGGCCGCACCGGCCACCGCTGGTGGGGTTAATCGAGCGCAGTCGAACGACCAGAAAAAAATACTACGGCAGTTGATTTACACCAATGTACTTATCATTGTACTTGATATCACGCTCCTTGGAATTCAGTGCGCCGACTTGTTCTATCTACAGGGCGCGTTCAAACCATGTGTCTACGGCATCAAGCTCAAAGTTGAATTCGTCATTCTGAATCGTCTAATCAACAGTATCCAAGGCCGTTCCAACGGAGAGACATATCCCAGGGATTGGATTGCCAGTGATCATAGCGCTCGTCGGGCTCTGGGGCATAACGGACTTACGCACAAGAGACAGGGGCTGCAAGTTGCAGGCGAAAACGAAGGAGTAGAGCTCGCACAATCGGCCAACGGGAACAAACTCAGGTCACATAGTAGCGAGAGCCGGGCACCTATCTTAGCAGCATGAGTGAACCAGTTAGGTATTAAATGCTCCGCGATGAGACACAAAAGAGCTATTATTAGCGTTTGATGCGCGCGCCCGTTGTCTGTAAAGATGAGATCTACATGCGTTGCCGATAAGGTTCGCAAATTCATACATTCCGTGTCGCTAGAAATGTATACTATCAGCCCCACCCTAGCACCTAAACTCACCCAGCCGCGCTTGAGCTGCAATTGCCCGCCGGCGCCCAGCCAGGCTCGGCGAGCTCGGATCCGCCTTCGACGAAGCCTGGTGCAACTGGCATACAATCGTTAGCCACCCACCACGCATCACGAGTACAGAATACAGCTTCATTTCTTACCCGTTGTGCCAACCAACGTCCAGGACCCCAAGGAGTGCGCACTCTGCCACGTGCCAGCCGGAATGACCACCTGTGGACTCTGGTCGCTGAACACATCCGGGCCCAAGACTTGCTTTTGGACCGGCGCGCCGTCATTGTGCGACAGCGAAAGCGTGAGCGGCGCGCCAGCATAAAAGTGCCATACCTCGGCTGCGTCGAGGCGATGCCAGATGGATTGCCCCGCGGTGCCCTCGAGCAGGTAGTAAATGGCGGTGCTGAGGGAACGGTTGGCAATTGTGACCGGGTCCTGGAATGTCTGAATGTAGTAGCCCTTCTCGACGTTGGGCACTAGTTGGAGCTGTTCGACAACCTCTTGGGCGCTGCGCTGGTCGATCGGAGTCGCTACCAGCGCCCAGCTGGGGAACGCGAGCTGTGCTACTACGATCGCTGTATACAGATGGCGAAACAGCATGACGGCGATTAGAGACACGACGATGTGACAAGGCGAAATCCTCCTGTGAACGCAGATGAGTCCAAGTTCTTAGGGTCTTGGTGGCACGATGTTCCCGAGTGCTGATGTCGGGCCCCGGCGACTTACAGAAACCAGCAATTCTGTTTATCTGTAACACAAACAAAAGGTCATTCCTCAAGATGCGGATCGCTTGCATCCAGCTCTGGTTGATGTCCCTGTCATGTATCGTACATCGGACTGGAGAATCAGAAGACTGGACTGACAATTCACAGCCGGCAGCATAATTAGTTATTCGATACTCACCTACGAGAATAAGTGGATATGTAGCTGCAAATAGCCAATCAGGCGGCGCAGTCGATCGGCCTTGGCAGATAGCGTCGTCCGCCTGTTCCGGGTTCGTCATTTCGGAAATTCATCCAGCCAGTCGAGGCATTCGATCATCCTCACAGGTATGGCGTATCTGATTTCCGCATGCGTAATTGATATTGTTCATAGTAATCATTAGGTGGTATACATGCCACGAACCTATTATGCACTAGCGATTTCCTATAAGGTATACGCCCTCAGGAATTTTCGAGGCGTCGCCGGAATGGTGGAACGTATGTCGTTTAAAAGACGTCGACCCACCGATTACGAATTACAGCAAGGACCTTGGTTTGAGCATGGGTATGCGCATGCGTCCCGACGCATCCTTGGTGGAAAGTACCGCTAATGGCTGATAAGCTTAAACGTCTGTAAATATCGTTCTGATTCACACATTGCTCAATTTTTCGTTGATAATATACATATTATGCGGCCACCAGTTATCAGCAAGCTCTCTACTATCGACAACACTAAACGACCTCATCGTTAAGATCACCCGGTTAAGTTCCCATGTGCCGATATCGCTGATCCACCATACACCGTCCAACAGCATGACGAGGACAAGCCAATGAGCGAATATGTCAATGACGAGCTTGTGCAAACTGGACTTGGCCAGAACGGAGTGCTTTTGGTCCGGATTCTTATCATCATCGAAATTTTCTGGTAGTGCTTCTAACGTCGTCTGCAGGAGATTGAAGTATCTCGGGGGCATTTTGTGGACAAACGCCATGACAATCCTGCGAAGAGGTTTGTGTGGCGTCCTGGAAGTGACACGGGCCAAATAGCCACGGAGCCAGGGCTGAAGTTCTGAGAGACCATTTGGAGGTTTATACCCTTCGTGGGTGTCACCTGTCTCATGTGAGGAAGTGGATGGCTTTGTGGGGAGATCCGTCGAGAAAACCTCAGAAAAGATGTTGTGTAAAAGGTTTAGCGATCTCATACATACAAAGACATCGGAAAGATAATCATCCCCAAACTGCAGGTAAAGGTCATTCTCTTGTTCTTCATTCAACAGAGAATATGCTTGATAAGAGCCAACGACAACGCTCACTAGCTCGTGCAACTTGCCAACCGCACTGGCCCATGTCGCAGCAACTATGGGGGAGAACAATCGTCGAGTTCTGTCTGTTGACTCCTCATTGCTAGAAAGCTGCTGCTCTTCCTCGAAGCTTTGCCAAACGATGTCTTGGTGAGGCTGGGCCAACGAGGCCCACTGGTGCCCCTTCACGCTGAAGTAATTCGGTTTCGTGTTCGTCAATCCGGAATACGCAATATGAACAGCCCAGATCAACGACATCCACTGCAGTCGGACCGGCGCAAGCTCACTTGCCAGGTGCATTTTAGCATATTCTTTGCTCGCTAGACGGATACGAACGCCGTGACTAGCACAGCCATAAAGCACCATCAATGCTGCGTTGGCCATCACATGATCGTAACAACCCATGTGCACAGCATCGCTTCGTGTTTGCCTGACCGCCTGCCAATGATATTGTTCCGCCGAAAGCAGCAGACCAGTAATTTGGGCGTGATACTCGGGTTGCGGAGCAGAATCCCAGATTAAGCAGTGACATTTGTCGACTGCTGCCAGGGCGAGAACCGAATTGAGTATGATGTTGCTATCCGAAGCAAGGCTTCCTATTTCTGTTCTCAATGCATGTAGTTCTGCGTCATCAACTGCAATGCTCTTAGCAGTGTGGTTTAGGTAATAGTTGTACAGCTCCCGCTGCAGAGGAGCTAGTGTGTCCAAAAGCCCCCAACTATCATCCCACTGACCTACATCCTCCTGGAGTGGTAAGGAAGCTGATAGATCGGTAGCGCCAGCATCAGACACCGGCATTGCGACATTGCAACAGGAGACTGAAATATTCGAATTAAAAACGAGGTCCGTGTCAACCCACTGTCCGCATTCCGCATACGCTACTCCTGTTGCGTCGTGCGAACTTTTTGAGCGTCGTCTCGGTTTGCCTTCTGGCTTCACACACGTGATATTCCTTTTCTCACATCTGGAACAACTAGGACTGCGCTCGTCGCACTGGGGTGACACTTCGTTAGCAAGGCCCATATGCACCCAAAGATCAAGTCTTTCCGAACCTTCCGTTTGTCCTTTTTGCACCTAAGGCAACCCGCTCGAGATTTCGTGTGTGGCCGTCGAGACTTGTATATATGAGACTCTTCCACTCCGCCGGCATTCCCTGTTTCCTGGATAACTTCAGTCCCGTTGGCAGACAGGCAGCCATCTAGAAGCGATGGCGAGGTCCGTCTAAAAGCCATACTAAGTTACAGGCAGGCGTTCTGGGAGAAGTACTTAGGACGTAAACATGTGGATATCGATGAAACGAAATCTGGAAGCGTGCGTTCATGGTTTTCCTATATAGTGAGAACTTTCATTAACCCCCCTTCAGTGAGAAAACCGAAGATCACGTCAGCTTGCAGCATAATATTGCTGTCATGGTTCCAAGCATTCCAAATAACTAGCTGAGACCCACCTCTACCATTGAAAGCATGCATGGGCTTTCTAGGGCGCTTGTCAACTCAGACCTTTTGAAGCCTTGGCCAGTTCTGCTGTTGAGGCTGAGTTGCGAAGCTAAAATGTTTGAAAAGCATCCGCGGCTCAAGCTAACCACCGAAGAGGGCTAGTACCGCGAATTTGGTCATGCATAACATCATGTTAGCCAATGGAGAACAGCGTGATGATCGGATGGTCTTGGCAAAGAGGCGCAGGATGGCAGGCGCGAGATATTTGCCAACTAGATATTGAGTATTTCGCAAAGATTCGGCGAGGTGCACGAATTACACAGCAATCATGCAGCATCAAGATCGGGTCTGGCTTGCAGGTTGACGGTGCAATGGCGTTTTCATGTACCCAATTTGGCAAATGATTCTCGCGACAGGTATTTCCGCCAGGCGCAAGGAAGCCTTCTGGTTCGAATCAGAAATGATTGAGGAAGCTGAGACAGTCTACAAATTCTCTTCAAATAAATACTTGCCATTCACCTGAAGGGGAACAGCCACGCCGGCACTGGACGTTTCACTACACAGAAAGCCGGGGAGTCGTGATCAGATGATCAAAAGAGTATGGGGATATGGAAGCCAATTATACACCTGATATGTAGAGCTCTTCATCTACTATCTCATAGAGTCTCATAACTACCAACTTGGAATAATTCAACAGGGTCCCGATGGCTTGTGTTAACAGAGTAGTCGCCAATGCAAACCCTCAGGGCTCAAACAACCACATTAATGACCGCTTCGACCAAGGCCCCAAGGCTCTGGCCGGTGGTTACCTCCTCAGGCTTCTCATATCCCTCCCGATACGGCAAGCGTTCCTCTTCTGTGTCCCAGGATTAGTGGATATAGCTCGTCGTGGTCATTAAGAGGGTGTACAAAACTTACCGAAAAAAGCCTCGACCCAATCCTTGTGTGTAGCATTCACGGAAGAATCCCATAGTACACGCAAGTACAGAGCAGTAGTTCCTGGCGATCCAATCATTTGGGCCTGAGAAGCGTTGAAAGTTGGGTTGACTCTCATCGCTTCTGCAACACGTGCCGCACGGGCTTTGGCTGCGCTCTCGATGGTCACGTATATACCGTTCTCGTCTGTAAGGTCGTAAAGACCAAGCTTGTCCGCAGTGAAGGCCCAGACGACAGGGTCAAAATGCAGATCGTCTCCGAAGTAGATGTCGTTCCTCGACAAAGAGCCGTCCATCTCGATTGTGTCGTGTCTGGCCAAGTCTCCAAGATCGAAAGTAGAAGAGTTACCAGTGGTGGAAAGGTTGAAGTCATACACGCTCTGGACGGCGCTGACCAGAACATCACGGTCAAAGTTGTAGACAGCGCCAGCCGCGAACTGAATGGCTTCCAGATCAATGTTCTTGCCGTCATGAGGAAGCCAATCATGATTAGCTAGTGCATTGAGTCCAGGGCAAGGAGAACGACCTGAGAAGTGTCAGACATTGAAAAAATTGTTACGGCATACTAACTATCAAAGGGTCCCGCTGGGTGCCATGTATGACCAACTGGTTCTTTTCCTGTGCGAGCAATAGCAGACGTGGCCAGCAACGAAATGGCTGAGAATCGTGTCAGCTTCATGATTGTGAAGCGGCGAGTATGAGTATCTAGCGGCAAGCGGCAACAGCTTTGGCTCAAACTCAATCATCGTTGGCATGGGAGATGTCCTTTCTTTTATGGCCAGTCCGATCTCAGTCTAAAGATATTAGAACTTCAAACTTCTGCTTCTACGGGCTCTTGAAGACTGCGTATTCGCTTAGAAGATTGACTTGATATGCAGGACTAACCCTTGTTGATATGTATTTTCATAGTTCAAAGGGTCCATGTCGTCGTAGCTTGCTATTGAAGAACCCACAGTCAACGATTGGGAGTGTTTGTGGCTGTGATTAGTCATGTGGCATGGGGCCATCATCAATATGAAGCAGCATTCGGAGGTTCACGTGTGTCAAAATCAGTGCCCTACGACGCGTTCACGCATAGTCGCAAGCACAACAATAAATAAAGTAGCTACAATATTCTGAGGTGTTCTCAGTGAGATGACGTAGCTACTAGTCTAAGGTTAGTGTCAAAGTAAGCGTTGCGCAGCAAACATGCTAATAAGCGAATACGCAAATGCAGGCAACTAGTGAGGCGGTTCAGCGGAAGAACTCCGCCAAGCCATATCCCACTACCTAAAGCAAATATTCTCTGCAGTCACGACAGTAAATAGGACTAATTCCAAATATTTTAACCAAAAGTTTCCTGTCATGTTATCCGCCCGGGAAATCTGGAAATCTAATCCGAACCTCTTGAATGGCCTGACGCCTCTACCCGACAGCCTGTTATCTTTGGTATCCGCCATGTCAGCACTATCTGTCAGACGGATTAAGGCACCCAAGTATATCTCTCAGAGTGCCGTGACTTGGCGACATGAAGATGGCGCTTTCATGGTTAGGAAGGCGACAGGCGTTTATACGCCGACTTTAGTGAGGCTACTACAACATTCGACGAAATTTGGAATTACCTCAGAGATGCGGATCACCAAAGATGACTCCGCAACAAATGATGCCGAATTGAGAGGCATGTAGTTAGTTGATTACTTCGTATATTGGAATCACTCATAGTAGTTCCGGTTGAGGTGGCTCCAGAAGACGTATAAAGGGAGGACTACTGCCAACGGAATCCAGATCACATCCACCAATTTCATCACCAGTAACATCATTCTCTTCTGCTACTTCCTCACTATTGAAATCAATGCCTTCCCCGAAACTTCTCATCATCGCCGCTCTAGGCGTGGCTGAAATCACTGTAGCTACAAGTCTGTGCCAGAATATCACAATCCCAGTTACCATATCAGCCGAGAACACGCCACTCAATTTTGCGCCACCACTCACAAACTTCGATGCGACCAACTTTCTTCTGAACAGTCTCAAAGCCATCCGTGATGGGGTTCAAAACCCCCAGACTACAACAATCAGCGGCATCTACAACCTTGCTGCCACTCGTTGCGATCCCGAATCTGGTCCATCTGACGTACTTCAAATCCTGACTCACGGTTTCGGCTTTGATCGCAGCTACTGGGATTTCCCCTTCAACGACCATAACTACAGCTACGTCAATTTTGCACTCGATCACGGATACTCTACACTTTCCTGGGACCGATTAGGTCTCGGAATGTCGTCTCATGGCGACCCTATCAACGAGATTCAAATTCCTCTCGAAGTTGCAGCCCTAGGAGCGCTCTCTCGTGTCGCTCGTACAGGGAACTTGTCTTCCACGGGGACCAGCTACGGAAAGATAGCTCATATTGGTCACTCCTTGGGGTCAGCTATGATCTACGCATTAGCTGCAACCGACCCAGACATGTTGGATGCCATAGTTCTGACGGGGTTTAGCCACTTTGTCGCCTATCAGCCAGTCGGTCTTATAGGTTTCCACCTGGTGCAGGCCAATACCATTGACGGGTTCACCGATTATGTTCCTGGTTATCTTGCTCAAAAGGATACTATTGCAGTGCAAACTGATTTCTTCGCACCAGGCTCCTTTGATCCAGAGATTTTGGATGCTGCATTTTTGGCACAGGCGCCGATTACTGTCGGGGAGTTGGCAACAGCGGCATACATGGGGAATGCCACCATCTATTCCAAAGCGCCAGTACTGATAGCGACAGGAGGTAAGAACAATCTTTTAAAAGGCAACGGATTTGTGAAGTCATACTATTATGGAAGTATTGGACGCTAATTTATGTGTAATCTGCAGAACGTGACCTTATCTATTGCGGCACCGATTGTCTAGCTGGAGTAACTGGAAACATGACTTCTGTTTTGGATCTTTCGGAGATATACTTTTCTTCAACAACATCATTCAAGACAGCAGTGATTCCAGGCGCCGGTCATGGTCTCAATCTAGTATGTAATACTTTGATTTCAATGGTTCCGTTATTAACCAAGGGTGCAGGACTATACCGCAAATATCACGTACAGCACGATCAACGAATTTCTAAGCTCTAATGGACTTGGAGTGTGATCAAAATTGATTGGAAAGTGTAACAAAAAAATGCATACTTCTTGCAAATAGTTGCACGGATTTTCAATGGTTTTTCGACCTATATGGCCGTTAGGAGGAACTAGGAGTAGCCAAACGACGACTTTCATTCATTCAATCAAGTATGGCAGAATACCACGATCCCACAGTGCGATGCAGGCTTAGAGACCTGCCATTACGGCTGAATGTGACCGGTTCGAGGACCTAGATAAAACGGAGACGGATTTCTCATACACTCGTTAACTTTCCTTTGTTTCTCAGACTATATTATCATAATAGACCCCCGTTAAAGCATTGAATCTTTATTACCATGCTTTATCTTTTAGCGTGATCAGCGTATATGTCTAGGGGTGCTCTAAGAAATGGCACATAAAGACGATATTATTTCTCATCTCTAAGATAAAGCACGTACAAGGGCACCGCTATTGTCAACGCATGACGAGACTGGGACTCCAACATCCAGGGGTCTCCGTTACTCAAAGTTCACGAAGTTACTACAACCCTTCTGGGAGTCTGATCACTATTATTGGGATACATTCAGACCAGATTTCATAATATGCCTCATAAATCACGAATAGAGTCAGTACATATGTAATCCTTATGAATTTAAAAATAGCGGATACAGCTGGTCAACATCTTGAGTACCTAACAAATAGATGAGCAAACCAGAAAAAGATGAGATGGCTATGCTGGGGGCATGCCGGAACAGTTATATCCAGCAACAATCAGCTGTATGTCAACCCCCTTCCGTACCATTGAACATAGATTCGCATCCTCTCAATTATTCACATTCATTGTTACGTGACTCGAGTACAATATGGTATCCTAAAGGGCCCATTATGGTTTCAAAAGGTTGAAGATTACCTTGGTGGGCTGCCTTACACCATCCCTTGCCATGCCTTGTCACAACACCGTGGAATGAACTGATGATAGCTTGATTGTAGCCCTGTTCCATCATTGGAGGCCTAGTGACACTTTAGAAAGCGATACGACGTGTTACAAACAACGTACAGCTTCTAGCAGATATCATGTAGGCCATGAACGTCCTGGACTTCAGATATAAACAATCCATATATCCCAATGGACATATAATCCATAAAAGGAACCCACCAAACCTAGGTAGCTACTTTTTCACCATCTTTTTTCTGAGCTACCTTTTCACTGTCATTCTTCTCTTTCGTCGCAGTGGTTTTGCTGCCACTGCTGCCACCCTTGCCTATAAGCTTGCCCAAAAGTCCGCCGGAGTGCGAGGCTGACTGCCTCTCGGCGACCTGCTTCTTGTACCCGGCATAAGGGTCCTCGCCGCGGGCAATGGCGTCGTCGCGACGCTGGCGGTGTTCACTGTAGAAGGACTCATCGTGGCGCTTCTCGCCGCGGATCTCCCAGCCTGATCCGCCCATGCTGCCTACAGGCGCACTCATTGCGTCACTTCTTTGATTGTTGATTTTGCTTTACTTGTCTTTTTGGCTGGCTAGTGACGGTGACTACAGGAATACCGCTTCTTTCTTGTCTGTAAATGAGTCGGATATCGTGATCGCAATGATGGTAAATGTGTGTAAGTTCAAATTGTATATGATTAACAATGGGAAAAAAGCATACACCTTTTTGAGGCGGTAACGGCTATTTATTAGTTGATCATAAATTGATCATAACTACCGCATTTAGCCAACATCTAAATACATGGCCACCTGAGACAGCTGTAGCGTGGCACCTATGATAACCGCTGACAAAACTCCCTCATAGATGTAATCTGACCATGATATTGCTGCGCCTCTATTGCGCAAATTTGAAATGTTACGGTGTAGGTCAAAAATGCTGATTTACTTGGCGTCTGCCTGGCGAGAGCATGGGGCCACCTCGCGAGGCTTCCGCCCAAAAGCTTTTTCAAGTTTCTTTTAGATTAGTTTATATTACACAGGGCCTTGATTGGCCACGAGAAAACGATGCGCTCATGTGAATTTCTTTTTGGGTTGCAGTGAGGGGTAGAGACGCAAGTGCTATTTACACAATATCAGTTGTGAAGTTTTCTGCCTACATTGAGAAACTCGAACCGAGGCGATGGCGTTATGCATGCATGGCAAGTTTTGCGGCGTCCCATAACATGCTAAAAATGGCGCATGAGGACTTCAAGGGAAACTAGAACGCCTTCTGTCCCATTTACTATAGTAAGACAAGGTCCAAGATTGATCCGCACAGAGTGGACTAGCCATCGTCACGTACTACTCATTCGGACTGTCGGTATTGAGCCAATGATGTAGCAGGCTGACGAGAAGTTACATGTATGCTGCGGTACGAAGTAAGCGTATTTTAGACTAGTTAGTGGTAATCTTGGATTGGAGCTGCCCCTAGCCGAGCAAACGGCTATAGGCACGGCCCGAATTTCGCCAAAGTCCAATGGACAGGCGACGCCATACTCACTTCTCAAAAGTAAGAGCGATGCCCGCGCCGCCATAATTGAGACACCCCCGGTATTTCTGACTATGACATCGTCGTCAACTTTTACAGTTAAAACCTTAAGCTCTAGACTAGTCAGGATAGGCCACCGATCAAGAACAACTCCTAAGACCAATTAAAGTTATTCTTCTTTGAAAAATCAGTAAAACAGACTCTTCGCCCGTCATGACCGCGCACGAGTGGCAAATTGGAAACTTTTGAGCTTAAAAGGCTTTTGCGATGGAGACATTGGATTTATGATGGATTTCAACATATTGGTGACTTTGTAGAGGAGGAATACTACTATATGATCGTTACTCGTTGATTGATATATTGAGGATGAGGTTTTACGTTTCTTGTGGTTTATCAAGCTCTGGGATCAAGATCAGGGTTCTGCGCCGTACCACGTAGACTTCCAGACGTTTTGTTGCCAGCCATTCCGAAGATGGCGTCAGAATTAGCATGCTTGAATGAAGTTGATTATTAAAAGAAAACCATCACCAAAGTAAAATTTGTGGTTTCGCAACCACATAGACCCCTGCAATAGCTGAACCGAACAGCAGGGCTGTAGCAGTAGTCATCGCCCTATGGATGACTTTATCCTGGAGCTTTTCCTTCCGTACAACGTCGCTGAACCGATCGTTGCCAAACTGGATACGGGCATACAGCGTCGTCCAATCGAGGAATGGAAGCCATCGACTGACGAGATGATCAAAAACCTTGCGTGCACGCTTGCCGGGCGATCTGACACCATGACGCAACTCATAGTAGTGTTCGTGTGCAAGGTCAACTATGGAGTGAACATCAGGCAGCCGATGAGCCGTGTAATCCGCGATGGTGCCCGTAGGACATATAGGAGGTAGCCCTTTCCCAGTTGCGACACGCGCGGCGGCTTCATCACGGAACTGTCTGAAGAAGACACGCACGTCCTCGAGACCCGTGATCATACCCATTGCATGAAAAGGCGTCATTGTGTGAGAGCTGTCACCAAGAAGAATTACACTGTCCTTATAGCCCAGCTTATTCAATTTGGTCGATTTGAGGGGTAGCTTTTGGTGTTTGACAAACTGGGTCGTGGTCTCTTCTTCGGATTAGAGGTTAGGTATAATTCCAGAGAACTCGTTCTTGAACCAAGGGGCAAATTTCTCGGAATTTTCCTCGTGGTATCTCACAGTTTCTGTGTCGCAGACCATGCCTGCGCGGAACGAGCCGTTCTTGTACAATGGTAATTCTAAACTGCCTTAGTCACGAAGGAGTCATCACGACTCACGAAATCTGGCTGTGCCATCACAATGTTATTGTCGGCCGGCGCTATAGCCGATGTTGTCGGGGCCAAGCCCATGTGGATAACAGGCAGCTATCTGTTTTGCATATTTACTATAGCGCTTGGTTCGGCAAAGACAGCTCTCCAAATCATTCTCTTTCGCACTCTTCTGGGCGTCGCTATTGCCATGTGCTTACCTACTGCGGTAGGTCTCATTACACATACGTTTCCAAGGGGCTCATGGCGAAATACTGCATTCGCCATGAACGGGGTGGGGCAGCCGTTAGGCTATGCTCTCGGTCTAGTTCTGGGTGGTATATTCACAGACACAATCGGCTGGAGATGGGCCTACTACATGATGGCTATAATCAACTTTTGTCTCTCGACTGCTTCCATATGGTCACTTCCGAACCCCCGTCATCATGGAAGTAAGAAGTGGACAAGGCGTTTGGCTGAGATCGACTGGGTGGGCGCTGTTATACTCAGTGCAGCCCTAGGACTGTTGATGTATGTTCTTGCCAACACAACGTCATCTTACCTCAGCATTGGTTATGCTCAAAATGCAACCTTGCTCGCAGTATCGCCAGCTCTGTTGATAACATTCCCATGTTGGATGCATTGCCAAAAGAAAAAGGATCGACAAGCCCTGATTCCTAATGCACTGTGGCGTAAAGCATCCTTTACTTCCGTCTGTGTATCGATATTTTTCTGCTGGGCGTCCCTAAACGGCATTGAGTATTTTACGACTCTCTAGTGAGTGCCTCAACGCCCTGTTCTATATGTAATTAAAACTGTGGATCCCCCAGAAGGTGCTAAAATATGCCCCGGCAGCTTTCAGGAGGTTGAAGGACTTTCTGCGTTACAAAGTTCTATCCGATTCATCCCACACCCTATAATGGGTGCAGCTACCAACATCGCCACAGCATATCTTATTTCCCGTGTGAGCATTCGAACCTTGAGTGTTGTTTCCGGCTTGGTCACTGTGATCGCTCCAATACTCATGGCAACGATCAAAGTTGGAGAGAACTACCAGTTTGCTCCGTTTTGGGCTCTCTTCCTCTCGCCTATGAACCCCGACGGTGAGTGGTCCTTCGACATCTCCTCATATTATCGAGCGTGTTAATGTACTCATATATAGGCAGTCCTTTTTACGGCCGCGAACTTGGTTATCTCAGACACTTTCCCTCCAGAAGTACAATCTCTTGCGTGAGGCGTCTTTAACGAGGTGGCTCAGTTTGGCAACAGTGTTGGTTTGGCCGTCACAGCGGCCATTGCGGCATCCGTCACTGAGCACTCTCAAATCGTCGATCACAGAGATTCCCTTATGGAGGGATACCGTGCTGCATTCTGGACGATATTTGCCTCCACCGCCCTGGTAGTAGCTATTTCGTACTTTGGGTTTAGGAAAGGAGGAACTGTGGGTAAGAAGGATGACTAGTCGTTAGCCTATTGCAAGCAGGCAGAAATTTGCATCGAGGAAACTTACGGTGTTCTACCTGGAATATGAATTAACTCGATATGTTATGCATGTTACCCTGAAAATCGAAACGTCGATTTGTGCGGGTCTCTTCTCCTACATCCAGCCGTAACAGCAAGGCCAACTGGGTTTATTCCTAGAATTTGAGATACCCTAAGGGTCACATACTGTTATTTACTAAATGGGACATCTTTCAGTAATTAGCCCGACATCACCAGCCGCAATTCTGCAATCTTAAACCCCCAGTATGGCCTGCTCCTGAATTTTTGCTACAATTCAAAGAGAGTAAAATAGGGCTAACTTTCTGCCCAATTCTCTTGACACACCTAAGTCTTTCAAATTATGAATTTATTTTCTTCACCAACGATACCGTCCACGTTCCAACGTCTTTTAGACTAGCATGCTTCATACAATTGGGATCATACATCAGCTGCTTTTGAGTTTCCACAAGATGCGCAATCAAGAGATGAGAATGGCACATTGAAACCTACCAAATATTGAAGTATGGTGATCAAAGGATTCAAACAATATGAAATATAAATTTCTGCAATTTCCACTAATACCGGAGCTGCCAAAAAAGAACTTTTTCAACGCCGAGAATTGTGATGTAACAGATTATCACATTTGGAGGAAACCGCGGACAAAGATATAAAACCCCACGGTCACACCTATCATGTGACCATGCAGTTTGTGTGTGTGAAGTGCCGAACCAATCACATAGAATATGGCACCTTGCTTATAGTATATGCGCACAAGCTCGACCTGGACGAGACATCATTGGCACGATAAGATTCTCAAAGCGCTTATGACCGGAATACACCCGATACCTCTGGTGATTCGTTGGTATACCCATTATCCGCTCCCGCCTAATTGAATCAATATGTGAGCAAATTTTAAAATGGCCGATGCCCAGCGTTACCTATGAGGGACTTGACGTTAAAAGGTTGCGAGGAAACCCCGTAAATAACAATTGCGAACCATGCCATCAACACAAGCTGACCAGGTTGCGACTACGAGTTCTTCTTACTCCTGACGACAGCAGTCATTTCACGCAATATGATGTGGAAAACCCTCGCCGCCGCGCTCCTCGTGAGGCAAGGCATCAGCCAGTACATGGCCATGATGCGATTCAGCTGTTCGCAGCTCGTGGTCGAGAGACTCGACCCTCTGGTCAACCCAGGTTCCGTGCCGTCGCCGCATCTCCACCAAATCGTCGGGGGCAACTCCTTCAACGCCTCCATGGACCCCAAGACGCACGATCTTCCATCGGGTTCCACATGCACTAGCTGCACGTTCTTGGAGGACTTTTCCAACTACTGGACGGCGGTCCTCTTCTTCCGAGCTCGCAACGGAACTTACAAGCGCGTGCCCCAGTTCGTTAGCGAGGGTCTGGATGCCAACGGTGGCATCACGGTATACTATATCCCATCGCCGGATACGAAGACGAACGTCACCGCTTTCACGCCCGGCTTCCGCATGCTTGTCGGTGATGCCTCGCTGCGCTCGCCCGGCGCGGCGCGCAAGGTGTGCCACCGCTGCATGCCGGCCTCGGGGGATAATAGCAACATCAACTGCGGGGCTCCCGACAGCCAGGCGCTTCCGAGCGACTTCTGCCCCGGAGGTATACGTTCGGTTATCACTTTTCCTACTTGTTGGGATGGAAAGAACACCGATAGCCCCGATCACGAGAGCCACATCGCCTACCCGATCTCGGGAGGTTCCGATTATGATGTCGGTGCGTCTGGCACTTGCCCGGAAACCCATCCCGTAAAGATACCCCAAGTGATGTATGAAGTCATGTGGGATGTAAGTGATATTAGCTCCGTACCTGTTTTCCATCTGTAATGAGCCGCGGTGTTGACCCAAGTGTTGGAACTTGTGCTACCCCGGCGTGGTGCAGGTCGCCTTGGGCTCGAGCTCTAGTTTCCAATGGCGCCAGATGAAGTCTAGTCTAGTCTAGCTGCTAATTTGGGTCGGGTTTTGACAGACTCGAATCTTCAATGACAGGAATTTATGGCCTGAGGATGGCTCGCAGCCATTCGTGTGGAGCACGAACGATAAGTGAGTTTCCTGCTAGCCGCACTTATATCTCGGACTGCGATGCTAAAAGCACGGTTCAGCGGTGGTTATTCGCAACATGGGGACTACGTCTTCGGTTGGCAAGGCGATGCGCTTCAGCGCGCGATGAACGGCCGCTGCAATGGTACCGTCTGCGACGGATTAAAGACCCAGTCCTCAGAGGAGGCAATGAAGTGTACAAAGCCCGCGGTTGTGGAGGAGGATATAGACAGCTGTAAGTGAAACCTCCCGACCATGTGTCTCAGAGCGATCCCATGAGCTGATTTTAGCCGATAAATTTGCAGGGCTCACTGATATCCCCGGAATGTCTACGGTTCCTTGAATTGTTTAAACTGCTTTGGAACATTTCAACCTGCCTCGGAATTGTCGAGGGCAGCGATTTCGGTGAAATAGGTAAATCCCCTGACACGGACCCTGCGAGCAGCTGCTCTAATTTGAGAGGACTAGCGGTAGTTCTTAGAAGCCGTTGATTACTGCTCTGCTCATAAATTGTGAGAGCAAAATGTTTAGTAAATTATACCATTATCATACACTACTCATTTATTTCATCCTGCATGAGAGGCTCTGGGAGCTTGTTAATTGTCTTCCATTCCTTTCTTCGTGTGTCTTTTCGTGTGCCTTGTGGGATTGATGCCGAGACTTGTATCCCATGAGCGCGAACCGGTCTTGTACCTCTTCATTTGGTACACCAGTAAGTACGAAAATATATCACTGATATTATCCTTATAACAGCACGGATCATTGTTTGTGTTTCTCTAAGAAGCCGAGTGACCATTCCACCGAAATGTAAATGACAACATAATACGGCTGCAACAAAATCGCTGCTATTCTTGCCACAATCCTTGATCTTTTCGGTAGTCCCATTTACCGATGTATATCAAAATAGGACACTCATATCACTGGACATAGTCTGCGCTAATTCAACGTGACTCCTGATCAACGCTTGTCCGACTTTAGAAGGGGGCTTAGCCGCTAACCTAGACCAAGGCAATGAATGCTAGGTCGTATACTTTACTGTACTACTGTGGAAGTAGAAACTAATTGCTCTGACATGGGTTGGAACGGTGCTTACCTTGTCCAATGTATCTTCGTCCTTTGGCCGTACATAGCTCATATGAATGCTGTTATGCCAGGGCCATGGGATTCTGAAAACGGCCAATGTGATGTTCGCTCGCCGAGACAGCGCTAAGCCTTAGCGCTGTGAGACATGACTGCGGGGGCGGCCAGGCGTCATCACAATCCCCAACTTTGAGGCTGGGCAACACGCACAATGAGAGGGATTAGATTATTCATAGCGCAAAAGCATACTGTTAGTATATGATCCCTTTGGCTTATGTCTATACTATATTACTCGGCCCTGGATGCGTGCATCTCCAATATTTCTGTCGGGGCTTGCACATGTTGTGATTCTTTGAGGCAAGACTATGACTGCGTAACAATGAAACCCCGGGGGGTTTGGTGATTGGCCCATGTCCCCCACTTCCCACGTTCCCGCGTTACGCAGCTAGAATCAACATCAAAATCACGCGACACCGTGACGTCACCAACGCCAACGCAGCTTGCAGGCATCCATTCCTATCCTCGCCCGAATAAAGAGGAGGCGTCAGCTCGCAACCGTCCCTGTGATTCTACCCCTCTCACCGGCAACAATTGAAATCCGAATAGACATCGAGAAACTCATCCATATCGCACAAAGACAAGTCGCTGAAATGTTCCAGAACATGCTCACCATCTTCCTCCAGCTCTGCCTGGCGACTCTCGCATTGGCCGCGCCCATGGCCGGTGAGATCACAACCGCCGGGCACGGTGACGCTTGGCAGTACGGCACTGGCGGTGGCATCATCGGATTCGTCGTCTTGATTCTCGACATCATTGTCTTTAGTAAGTCAAGTCATTTGCATCCGCCACAAATTCGCCGTGTCGATCCCCAAGTTGCTAATGCCGCACGCAGTCGAGGTTCTCAAGTCAAACCGCCCGCCTTCCCACAAGGTCCTCTGGTGCCTCATCGTCTTCCTCTTCCCCATCGTCGGAATGGTCATTTACTACATTTTCTCCAACCGCCAGGCACACACTGGGTCTGGTTCTTACGAGCCATTGGCATAAATACCCAAACGAGTAAGATCGAAGACAAGTTTGTTGAAACGAGGGAGATGCGGAGGATGCAGGACACAAGCAGCCCTACCCTGCAGGTGTTGAGACGTGTTAGCCATGCGCTGTGGCTTGGTTGCTTTTGATGAGCATTTGCAGATGTCAGCGGACTGCTCTTAGATGTGGCAATGGAATTTTGACCGAAGTGGTGTATTTGTACCACTGAAATATTTGTCGTGAACGCTTGCCATGTTTCTTGTGTAAGCATCATTGCGATGATCCCATGTGTAGAACTTATAGTAGAATTTGGTGTGTTCCCCTTCCCAGATTGAAACCAGGTCCAGCGCGATTGAACCGAGGTGACCCCCGACTCCTCGGTCAGAGTCCCATAACAGTGGTACAACTCACCACTTTTGCAACAACGATAGTTACCATGAGCCCTACGAAGGGGACTCTCACCGTTCCCTTTTGACCCTGGAGCTAACTATAAGCATCTAAAGTACTGACCCAACCCAGCTCCTTTAAAGCATTCAACCATCGTGGCTGTGAAGAATTAACCGGCGCAACTAAACAAGATATTGTGATCGCTCTGAAGCATGTTCGGTCTCCACAAACCCCTAGAATTAGCAACAGAGTTCGGTGATACAATTACACGGTCGATTCTCGAAAATCGGGAACGAGAGCGTAGTACAGAGTGTATTTAATGGGTCGAGAGACTTATACTAGAAAGTAGGTGGATACTACAGGACGGTTAGCACCGTGTCACTCGTCATTGTAGGGATAACTATAACCACCCTGCAAGCCCAGAAAGTCTCAGGCCCTTGAGATAGTGGTATTTCTCCTTGTGACAATGCTGAGAATAAATTAATCACACTTTAGGCAAGTCATCTCTAGACTTCACGAAACTCTCCTTTCCTCTTCTATTCACAGGAGTGGTTGCGTGTGCACTAGCCAGGCACTGCCCTCTCCATTGCATGTCTGCGCCAGGGTGTGGTTTGGGCGACACCTGAGAGGCCAGACAGCCAGGAATCCCGCCTATGTACTCAGTAAGAAGGACTGGCATGCTCTCAGCAGGCAACTCGATCCGCTGCACATCGGTCAGACGAGAACAACGGATTGGCATGACCTTTCCTGTTAGCGGCTTAACCTAGCGACTTTCGATAATTTCAGGAGTTGTCTCGGCTGTGGCCGCTTTTTTAGGGTCGATCACAAGATCATAGAACGTGCGAGAGCATTACTTCTGCAAAATGGACGCAAATGGCTCCAGAAAGGCAGAAGAATGATAAAAGGATAGCACCGGCTAGGCTGGAAGTATTACCAATTCCTGTGCTTGCTAAGGGACAATACGCGGCGTTTCCAACAAGGACGGCGCGGTCACGAGACCATGAGTCCAGTTTGACAATAGCCAGGCGTCCAAGACAGAAGTCGTCAACGTCTTCTAGCGCCTTGAGAATATGTTCTATTTCCACCCTACGTCTCGGAAAATTCTGCCGTCACCATCTCCTCTTCCTTAACATAACCCTTTTTACCCTTTTTTGTTCCGCCGCCAAAGTTATACTTGAAATATTTGTTCAGAACTTTGAGTATCTTAACATCTCTGTCAGAGTGCCTTTTAAGGGCTGTAAAAGGGATGAACTTGATGTTATTGTTGACGCCGATGGCTAACGATCGCGAACCCGGAGAACCATGTTTGGATCCGACAATCCAGATAATTACTATACATTCGGCGTCGCGATAGCGTACTTCACCCGTTCTTGGCACATCAGAGACTACGTCCTTACGGCTCATTTCGCTCTTGGATGTCAATACATTTTCACTTGAAGACACGATTCGCGCGAGATGCAGATATCTCTCTCCTACAAAATCGTGTTCAATACGATCCTTAGTAGTATCGTATATAACCCGACATAGATCTCCTCCTTATCTCGAAGGCAGTAGTAAAGCTTTATTACCCCTCGCCGGTCCTGTTCGCCTCGAACATCGCCCTCTGTGTGTCGGATTTATTGACTATTGCCATGCCTTGCCCTTAGACTGCATTGTTGCGGAAGCCAGACTTGAGGCCTAGACGCCGCAAAACCTTAAGTCCCAGTCCTCGCAAGTCTGTCTATCTGCCAACCCATCGTTCGTAAACTAATACTAGAGGATAGACTAGAAAAATTCTCGACAACCATTATGTTATAGCCCACTTTGATCACCAAAAAGCAAGGCTATTATCAGCTATACTGCCACCATAGGTGAGGATCAAAGGAGGCATGATTATCAGATTCTTGCAGTATTATCAGTGCTGTCTTTGGAAGAAAATCTCTGTATGGTCGGAATTTACATGATCGGAAAGCTATCTGTTGTCAAGGCTCATGTAGAAGAACAGTCTAGCACCCATGGACTACGGTCGGGTCGCGCCGGCTAGTCGCTCTTCTCTGCCTTTTTCTGCAACGGCAGTCTACCAGACTATTCCAACTGCCGGCCTGTCCGAATGGTCAAAAGGCCGAGCGACAGCGATTGTTCGTGCTGTGTTTCCGCAATCAGTGAAAAGGGAAGGTCTCGAGCCAGCTTGTTTCCATATTACGCGGCGTTACTATCAAGGAACAAATTCGGGTTGTAAGCCGTGAATATCATCTCAATTGGAGTGTTCAACGCGTAAACCGCAAAAAGAGGGGTGAGTGTTTCCTTGTAGTACTAATAACTACGCCGCCGTTACGACTGAGTAATGCAGTGATGGTTGCCCAGTGGAGTGCCAGCCTCTTAACGTTACATGGTTTACTCACTAACCTAACCTTAGACTAAATGTTGCAGTGGCGGGGCCTTAACATGCGGTTTATTTTGTACCCGTTACTCTAACAAGCCATTTACCAGCCAAATCATGCTGCCCATGAAAAAACTGTTTGCACAGCCATTTTCTCAACTTCTTATAATCCTCAAGATCGTTACGTAGCAATTGTCAATATAGCACCTTAGACTACTTTTCTTACACTGTTCCTAATTTACTCTACTTGACACAGTATATGCTCGGTCTGTGTCACGTAACGCAACATGTTAATTGGATAACAATATACAACCCCACTAGGTTATGCTTGATTTATAAACGCGGATGTAAAATCACGGACTCTCGGACCCAATTGAAACCCGCAGACGAAAACATAACGCCTATATATCTGATATACCACGTAGTAGACACTGTAAAACCATGTGCAGTCGTCAATTCTCTCAGCAAAAAAGTATCCCAGCTGTTATTTGAGCGTCAAAACCATCTAAACACTTTATAAGCCCCTTACCATGGGTACCCTCACTAGCAGCGCAGACAGTCTGCTAAGCATTAGCTTATCAACAGCTATTACAGCTCTTATCGGAACTGTGAGTTCTCACAACAGACATCACCCTCGCTGTATGGCGAAGCTAATTTGAGGACAGTCAATAGTCTATCGAATTCTTCTCACCGTCTATCGACTTTACCTCGACCCGCTTTCCAGGTTTCCTGGACCGAGGCTTTACGCCATCTCTTACCTCCCATACCTCATCCACGAGCGAATTCAAGGCACTCTGGCGAAGGATGTGCAGCAGATGCACGAGATTTATGGGCCAATTGTTCGAATATCTCCCAATCGTCTCTCTGTCGATGGCTCTATAGGGTGGCCGGATGTCTTCGCACCGCGCGGCAACGCTCCAGAATTCGAAAAAACCATCGAGTTTTACCAACTTGGTGGGCGGGTTGGACTCTTTCCTACCTACAAAGAGGACCACCGGCGCCAGCGCCGGCTTCTGTCACACGCCTTCTCCAGCACCGCGCTGCAAGATCAAGAGGGATATGTCAAGTTCTACGTCGACCTGCTTATTCGTAAGCTTCAGAGCAACATGGAACAGGGCAAAGTCGTCGACATGACTAAATGGTATAATTACACAACATTTGACATCATTGGCGAGCTCGCTTTTGCTGACCCCTTCAATTCCCTGGCAAACAGTGACTATCACCCTTGGGTTGCTTTGATATTCTCTAGCATCAAGGCTGGTGGGGTGAAGATGTTCCTTGATCATTATTGGCTGCTCAAGCCCTTGATTCTACTAGTGTATGGAAAAGAGGACATCAGGAAGTTCATCGAGTCACGGGAACTCGCCAAGCAGAAAACAGAGAAGCGGCTGGCCCTGGGTGTCGACGAGAGTCGAAAGGATTTCATGACGTACATTCTCCGTCACAATTCTGATGGCAAGGGCATGACTCATGACGAGATCCTTGTTAACTCCCTAGCTCTCATTGTTGCTGGCAGTGAAACAACAGCTACTGCCTTGTCAGGTCTGACCTACCACCTGACAATGAACCCCGAAGTTTACCAGAGACTTGCGAGCGAAGTTCGGTCGGCGTTCTCCTCCGAAGAGGAAATAAATATGAACTCTACAGGTCAACTACACTATCTCCAGGCATGTCTTGAGGAGGTCCTTCGTATATATCCACCCGCCGCCGAGACACCGCCACGGGTATCACCAGGCGAGACTGTTGGTGGACAGTTTGTGCCGAAGGGTGTATGTAGCACTCCCACTCCCCCCAGAAGTGACATACTTTCAACAGAGCATGGATTGACACCGCCAACAGACTTACATCACCATCTACCAATGGCCTACACACCACTCGCCCCTTAATTTCACAGATCCTGAAAGGTTCGCGCCTGAACGTTGGCTTCCTGTTAGGCATCCGCTATATAACCAGAAGTACTCGGCAGATAATAAGAGTGCATGCAAGCCATTCTCTTACGGACCGCGAGACTGCCTCGGCAAGAACCTTGCTTACTCGGAGATGCGGCTGGTCATTACCCGGATGCTTTGGAACTTTGATTTAGAGCTCATGCCCGGACAAAACGACTGGGTGTCACGCCAAAGAGTTTTCATTGTTTACAACAAGGGTCCGTTGATGATTCGACTCAGCCCTGCTGGTAAGATTTGATTGATATCCTTGCTTTCCAACCCACAATGGTGCAAACATACCACGTTATTTTCATATCTTAACACACTCCTTAACAAATTATCAATACACATACCAAAAAATCCTATCTAGCCATACAGATAAACATGGACAGGTCAAATGCCTCATGTAGCCACCATGTATCATGTCTGTTCTAGTGTAATGACCACAGTGGCATTCTTCATCGCACCTCCAGAGATTATTCCCTCTGTAATTTATCCTAGGTTTATTACCTCTAGTTTCCGTTCATCCCGACTGTTCTTGTCACGTTTTATGCTGGCTGAGCAGGACCAGGGCGAGACATCAGACTCATTGTCAGACCTTATCCGGTATCAGACTGCCACTGGGTATATAAGGGCTATAATCCTCCATATGTGATAGAGAGTAGGGCTCAGCGCTTCAATACCAAAACCGTCCAGACATTCTATGCTGGCGGCCAAGCTACTTTGAATGTTTAAAACTATTAGAACAAACAGTCAGTACACCATACGAAAGCTACCATAGTTACCTCAAGATCGTCGCACCATTTAAGCATATCCAGCTGCAATTCTTCAAACACATTCTCGATATTTTGATTGAGATTCACTGCTTCACCTTCAAATAGGGTTGAACAAGTCATGAGAGGTAGATCAAGAAAGCTACCACATGGAAGGCATAGAAACGCTGAAATCTACTTATATACCAACCGTCGGTAAGGATAGAGATTTTATCTTTCGTGCAACACTTTGTACAGTTCAAGAAACATCAGATATTAACTATGTACCAGTCGCGCGATCTGTCATTTTTCTAAGATTCATATTATTCCTTATCATTTAATGCTTTCATTGTGAATCATATCATAAGTTAGGTTTTTTTTTTCCTTTTTAAAAAAAAAAAAAGATTCACTGAAATTATCATGCATTATGATCTACGAGTCGTAAATTGTCTTTTTATACTGAACCGTGAACCTTGGTCAAAATCTTTCTTCCACAAATAAGCTATACTTGCCTAATTTATAGCCATGTCGCCTTACGTTTCCAACACGCCATTGTGATATATACTATTGGTTGGCTGGTTCTGAAAGGCCTTGCTCGTCCAAGGATTGAGAATCGTAAGGATGTAATTGAACCGAGCACTTTAGCGTCACGGTTAAAGGCATTGTGGGTTTTGGGGGCTCGGCATCACACGCTTTGTGTTACGTTTCGCAAAAGGTAGAGCATGTGCCATGCAACAGCACCTGCGCCAGATATTACCGCGCAATGTTTCGTGATAGGGTTTTCCAGTCTAGAGTAACTGGTTATTACGGTGGATCTGGAACGTCTTTTTGCCGTGCAAAGAAACCTTTGTTTCACGACAACACTCTGTAATCATTCGCCATAGATACCAAACACACTAATCTTAACCTATGGTGACATCTCTCATTGGTGTTTGTCATGTTTGCGATAGGCCTTGCTGTGTGACGACTTCGGTGCACAATAACGTAATGGTCGTACTACGATAGAGAATCAAGCACGAATAACCCAGCTCGGTGAAAGCGCATCACAAATCATATGTGCCAATAATAGAGCATAGTAGTGACTCTCGATTTCTCTGTTAATCCCAACAGCTTTTTATCAAGAGAGTGAATCGCGCTTCAAAAGGTCTATAAATACAAGAGACCTTTGACTCCAAAAAGCTCTCTTCCTTGTTTTCAAGCGGCAATCTGGAACATCTCACTATCTCAAAAGAAGACACATTTTCTGGAGAAGGTACCAAGAAAGCTCAATCGCTGCACCCCAAACCATCCAAGCCATCATGTCCGGCGACTCAAACAACAATGACACTTTGAGGGATGAGAAAGCTCCGATCGACGAGCTAGCCGTGAGCGGCCATCAAACTGTGATCTATGATCATGCTTCGAGCAGTAGCCGGGCTATCATCGATGATGAAGAGCTGGCCAACTCTCAAGCTTCGCGTGCTGACGGAGTATCGATTATGGACTGGGATGCGCGCAGGCGCGCACTCATTAACGCTGTTCCATACAACCTATATGAAGGCCACGGATCTGATAGCGAGAAAATCTCGAGCTCAGCTGCTGCCGAGCAGACCAGGAGAGATGATGAGAACCCTTTGCCAAAGGCAGTCAAGGAACGTGTGACCCAGGGCGCCGTTTCACGTAAGCTCATGCAGATTTATGACAAACAGAGATGGGATGCTGATTGGGAGTACAACCGATCGCCCTCCACTGCACCTTCGGCTAGTTTCGAGGTTCTGCCCATTCACGGGCATTCGCCAGCTGCTGAGGACTCGCCAACTACTAAGGCTGCACTCCCTACCGAGACTTCACCAACTACGAAGGCTTCTCCCTCTGCCGGGAAGTCACAAACTGCTAAGGCTTCGCTCGCTGTTGAGGACTTGCCCACGCCAACAGCTTGACCAACTGAGCTTTAGTCATGCCTGGGTACCCTGTCGTTCGTTCAAGCTGGAGGGACTGGTGGCACCTTCTGGGTATGGGGACGGTGCAGATTCAAAATGGGGATATCAATGACGATGTGCTAAATACGTACGCTACAGCTAGGTAAATAGCTAATGGTGAACGTTTGATACAACAACTGGCTTCTTAAGTATTGGTAAGAAGCCTTCGCGACGACTATTGAGTTGTGCTTCAAGATCTACATCCTCCAGACCAGCACTGAAGTCGCCTGAATAATGATTATTTGTGACTGTTGTATGGAAGACCATCACTGGAGATAGAAGTCATAATTTAGCCGCTTCAAAATTCACATATATCCCTCCGCGGACGCCAGGAGAACATTATATTGATCACAAGCGCATCACCCAAGCCACTGTTTTGTTGAGTTTCCTGTTTAGCCATTGACAATAAGAATAGTTATTCAGAAGCTCCAAATGCCACTGCACCTGTTGGATAGAGTGCGAGCTGTACTACGGCGTGGCGTAAGTGTAGGCTTGGGTGCTGAGAAGGCGATTGGTAGCTACAAGTAGCCTCTGCTAACGCTTCGAAAATAACAGAAACAATTTCGCCGAATTGATTTTTAAACAGTACTTTTGTAATTTGACCTATTCCGCGTGAATTTTGGTACTAAAGCAGAGTCCTCGATGGCTATTAACCACTACGACTACCAACGCCAGGTTGATGCTAGAAATTCGAGGACGAGGTCTCTGAAATTGTGTCTTTTATGTTACAAGAGACCTATTCCAATGGAAAATGATATAGACATAGATGATGCCCGTTAGGACCTCTAATAACTACGGAAAATCTTTGAGTGGCCTAACTGGTGCTATCTCACACACTACAAGGAATAATTAGCCTGCCTGCAAAAATGTGATCGCTACGGAAACTGCATGGCTGTGGCGGACCATCAAGCAATGCCACACTTCACCAAAGGCTCCCTGCATGTATTCCAGTGTTGTGTGGAGGTGTGCCATTCTACTTGGTTGGCCAATACCGCTCAACAAAAGCAATAGGTTCTTTCAGCCAAGGTTCCGCCAGTGTGGCTTCCTGGTCGAGCACGTGCTCCCCATGAGGATAGACTGCATGAATGGGTACATCAGGATGCAACCTCTCCAGCTTTTCCACCCATAACTGTGAATCTTTCACCGAAACACTGGTATCGTTGGTGCCATGGAACAGGAAAACCGGCGGTATCCTGTCGGCCGTTTCGAGACTCTTGATCGGGTCCAAGTGCGGATACCTATCCAGATCAACAAGTCGTCCGCTCTGCCCCGACGCGTAGGCAAGGTCCATTCTCGTGGCAAACTCGGCCCGAGTGAGCAACTTGCTCGGGTCGACATTTGCAAGGTACGTGTCCAGAACGGAAACGGGCACTTGAGGGGCCGGGGCGCGGGTAACGTAATCGCAATGCTTTCGGATCGCCAGGGCCGGATATTGAAGCATGACAACAGCAGCCTGTTTGGAGAAACCAAGCAGAACGGACAGCGCTGACAGGTGGCCGCCCGCACTTTCTCCAACGATGGCCAGGTTACTCGTGTCGACGTCGAGCCCTGGTAGCGCTTCGAAGTCAGTGTCTACCCAGCGCCAGAAGTCACGCAGGTCGTCGGCGATATCCTGGAACTGTGACTCTGGCATAAGCCTGTAGTCTGGGGACACAACCACGGCATTATGCTTGAGAGCCAGTTCTAGTGTCCTTTTTTTCACATCAGCATTTGAGGACAGGTCACAAGGCTGTAGACTGCAGAACTAAAGATTTACCATGGTCGCCACCAGTCATCCGACGTCCCTTCGTGCCAACCCCCTCCATGCAATTTCACAAGGATAGGCCTCCTGCCTGACGTCGACTTTGTCTTCGGGATAAGAATATGCACGCCGATGGGATGGTCATTCACTGTCTTGTACGTATCCACGAAAATATCAAATAACTGGAGCAAGTCAAGGGCTGCTTGGACCTGAAACTTGGTATTGATTTCGGTTTTTTTCATCGTCACTGAGGTGGAGCCTTTCTTGGCGTATTTTGAACTTCCACTATCGTTGACGACAGATCTGTAATAAGAAGACTATCTGTCAGGGACAAGCGAGCAAAATCTGCATATATCTGATGAAAGTGTACGCAGTCAAAACCCAAATCAGAACCTCCGCGTTGTAGAGTGTCAGGTGTTTTTATGACCTCCGTTTGCTTATAAATCCTCCTTTAACAAAACGACGGGTTGCGAGTGGGTCCTCGGTTATGCGATGAGAGTGTACATGTGCAGAGCATGCACCGTGTATAATGTACAACCCGCCTGTTTCTGTTATTTAGGCTAAAGGCGAGAATGCCTGTCAGATTACAATGATAACCAAAGAGAACCCGGCCTGCATGCAGTAACATATTCACAATCTCAAGGTCGAACATCAATGGGATAGCCGTGGTCATGCTGGCGGCGGAATTGTGCCGCTTACCCCACTTCTCGTGCAGCTTTCCCACGTTTTGAAGTTCGACCCATCGGTTGGTATTGGATATAATTCCCGGTCAGTGGACGTTGAGCACGGCCTCGACTGGGAAGTTTACAAATCGTTGGGACTAAGAGCCATGCAGGCTGCAAATAGGTCGACCAAGTACAAACACTCATCAGTAGTCACACCGTCAATAGCCTTTACAATACAGGGACGCTTTTTTATTAATATTGTTCTGAATGTTAATTTTTTTACAAGCATAACGGAGTTGTAGAAACCCGATATTTGACTGATCTCACGGTCTTGCAGTCAAGAGCAGCCATAGCAGCGGTGCCTTACACAATCCCGCCTGTAGCGGAATGGTGCGCAAGAGCTTTTGATGACCACGCATGCTTAGCAAGATGTATAAATATACATCAATATGTGGTTGTCAATATTAATCATGCCACTTTGCCAGGTGATGCCACAATCTGCGGTGCATTTATGATGTAATTTGCTGTATTGATCGAAGATAAGATTATGAGGATACTCGAACGCGAGCGCAACTAGGGTAACAGCTTGGCACGTTTTCTCAATCTACCCACGTCTATCGAGTAAAGAGACTTCTTTGTTATTTATATCATAAAGGCGGTCAAGTCTGCCTAATTTTACAATCATACTAAATAGTTGTTTCAATGTATTGTGGATCTTCTGAGTAACGTAGTTTATAAGCGAGCTGGCCACCCAAGGAAGCTGGCCACGCTAATTAGCATAATACGTAATTTAACTGAATTTCGTAACCATAACGCCGTAAATCAATTAAAACTACTCTGAATACTCTTGCCCAGATGATTCTATTTCAATCTGATAGGTTCTTGCGTTATGCCCGGGCTTCCCGCACACTCTATAGCGTCGTTGGCGCGCCGGTCCCCGACCCGAACCATTACCGTTTTCACGTATTTCTTGTTGTACTTGTTGTGTAACGTCTTTTTGGTCTTGTAGATCTTTTACATCTTGTATATTAAGTGATCCTCTAAGCCGAATACGTGTTTTTTTAGCCCTACGTCGTTTACTAATAACCGTATTTGCCTCTCGTAGTTTAGTCACCTCGGCTTAGAGGAGGGCCATCCGGTGTATAATCCCATGCGCTCTTTTCGCGAATTGGTCGATGGCTTCGTAAATTGAGGTTGGAGAGCTATTTTGATGGTTGGCGATCCGAGATTTAATAAATTCAGATTGTGAAGTAGCCTCGATTGGGTTGTTCGGTGTCTTCGAAGCCTAAGGTCGGGTTTCTCGCGTAGGGGGCCGAGAGGACGTTAGCGTTTGTAATTTCATATCTAGCTTCGATATCACTACTTCCGGGCTTAGAAGGATAAGTCTAGCTCCCTCGAAGCTTGCGCGGATATTGCTTTCGGTTATACTCTTCTCGAATGCTTCGTAAAACGCCGGGAGGAAGTCCTCTTTCATAATATGGGAAATCCGGGCTCGGATAAGACGTTTAATTTGCGCGTTGTACGCTTTCTTAAGAGGTGCAAAACATGCTATATCTAATGGCTGAAGGATATAGGATGAATAGGCAGGTATACAAAGTGTAAGAATGTTATTCTCTTTATAATACTATTCGAAAGCATCCGAATGGTGGCTCTCGTAGCCGTTAAGGATTAAAAGCCGGTATATACCTAATTTCCGGCTTTTTGTATACGCGTTAAAGTGTTTTAGCTAATCTGTAGTTAGTTTATTAGTAATCTAACCATTCGGGCTAATAGCGACCTTCTAATTCTTCGGCATTAAGCTGTTTTCGTACCAAGATGAGAGGTGGTATTTGCCTTTAACGATGATATACGGCGGGACCGTCTAGCCTTGCGAATTAACGCCTTGGATAACCGTAGCCCATTCTTGATTATTAGGCTGGGCTAGCTTAGGTTTGCCTTTCCTTTCGGAGCTGGTAACGACCATCGATGGGGTGATTTGTCCTATTATAAACCCGGTCTTATCGAAGTTGTAAATATCCGTATTTACAACCCCGTATTTCGCGATTGTGTTACGTACGAGGTCGAACTAACCTTGGATAAGTTCTGGATCTTCGTATAAAGCCCTAGAATAGTCGTACTTGCGACTAAATACCGTTTTGAGTTGTGGTTGTCGCTTGACGAAGTTAGAGGCCTAGTTCTTCCCGACGCGTGACGCGTCGCGGTCGCGTAGTAATCGATTCGCCATATCTTCTATAGCGCTTAACCGGGGAGGGAATGCTTGGGAATCTAGCTTAATTATCCTTTTAATAATCGTATCCTCTTCTAGTTTTGTAAGAATTTGATTTTTAGGTCGGGTATCGCGTCGAGGTTGAATACCGCGTATTCGCGTCATACGCGTTGAACGAGGGACTGTATATATCGCTGCGACGCGCCGTACGCTTAATGTTGGATCTTTTTCAATAGCTTGAATAGCAAGGATTAATTGAGCTTCTTTATTAATTAAAGTCATTTGGAAGTAGTGATGAAAATGGAGGTAAAAGGTTGAATTATATGTTATGCTAATTAGCGTGGCCAGCTTCCTTGGGTGGCCAGCTCGCTTGTGAACTACGTTATAACTAGTTCACTTGATTTGTTTTAAGAAGTTGAATTTTGGAACAATACAATCGAAATGAGTTCAAGGAGGATATCGAAATAACATCTTGATCAATGTCTAGTATATGATTCAATTAAACTTTACATTCTAATGGTATCATCGTTCCCCGTGCTCAAAAGCAGAAAGTAAAAATCGCAAAGCGAAGGGGGTTAACACGTCTCTTCTAGAGACGTAACGAAGAAAAGTTTACATCCCGCACTATCGGATCGCTCGCTTCTCTCACATGAGCAAATTATTCCAACGTGGTAGTTTTGCCCTGGATCTGCAGGTCTTCGCCGTGACCACCGTAGGCCTTTGGCAGCGCATCGCCAAGCTTCTTGACCTTGCTCTCGCCGAATTCCGAAGCCAGTGCCCCGCCGTTGCTCATGGGGTGGAACTTCTTGATGGTCTTGGGCGCAACGAAAAGCTTCATCACACCGTACATGAAGCCCATGATGGCGGGTACGTTCACGAAGAACTTCTCCCGCAGGAGCTCTGGGTATGTCAACCCGAACACCTGGATCGTTTCCTTCGAGGCCGCCTTGACTGCCGAGTTCTGGCGGAAGAAGCTCAGAGACTTGTAGTCGTGCACCTGGTAGATCTTGTAAGGATCCTCGGTAGCGGTGATGGGCTTTGTGGCGGTTGAAAGTGACAATTCCTGGAGGGCCAGCTCCATCAGTGCAGCGCGCCATGCGATGAACCTTTGACGGTATTAGTCTCGATAAATAGACTGCCGGGGGGGGGGGGGGGGGGGGGGTTAAACCACTCTGCGATCGCGGGTGACCCCAGGACAAAATGAATGGGTACAAGGAGAAAAGCTTACTCGTCCACGTTACCAAAGGTAGACTCCATGTTCTTTACAATGCCGTAGATATTCCAGGTGAAGACCTCCTTGGTTTCCGGAGTCGGACCACCATAAGAAGTGACATAGCCCAGCCCGGCGAACTTCTCCTTGCTGAAAGTCTTAGACAGAGAGTCGAGAGGCTTCCACTTGGCGCGCCATTCCAGCGTCTTGATCAGCTGCTCTTTGGCCTTGTTGAGGTCGCCATCATTGGCATTGAGATATTTCTGGAAGACGATTTGCGACGGCACATGTGTCTCGGGGTCCGCCAGAGTCACGCCCCAGACTTCCGGGTGGCCGTTGGTTTGGGCGATGGCCCACAGCTGCTCCAGCGGAGTACCGGCAGGGACGGTCCGAGGCTCGCTTGCGGCGGCTTCGGGCTTTCCATCGGGCTTTTCATCGGGCTTTTCATCGGGCTTTTCATCGGGCTTTTCATCGGGCTTCTCAGGAGCGACTGCGGGCTCAGTGTCGGCCTTGTCGGCAGCTTGAGCTTGAGGCGTGCTTTCGGGTGCCTCTTCTGGGATTGCTGCTGCACTAGTGGTTGGCTCGGCAGCTTTCCCAGTACCGACGGGGGCAGCAGACTCAGTCGTCTCAATCGTCTCAGTCGTCTCAGGCGCTACCGGAGCTGTAGTTTCCGCTGGCTTTTGGCTGTCAGTAAGCGTGTCAGCGGCTTTTGCCGGCGCAACACCTTCTACGTCAGCCATGATGTCACTGCTTGAGTCGATGATGAGTTTTCGTGGGGATTGGAGACGGGTTGAGCTCAGACTGCAGTGTAGGTGTGTAGGTGTGGATTTAAACAAGTTGACAGCGATGGTCTGTCGCCCGGGCGATAATCTAAGCATCTGATAAGCCCATGGTTAGAACGATTTTCGGCAGTCGGAAAGGCACCTCTTCCGAAGCCCCGTCTTCTCTCTCGGCGATAAGCAAGTGTATAGCACAGACGGCTACCCTTAGAGGCTATGCATGACGACAAACGCAGCACATTTGCTACAACTTGTCAACCTACATTTCTCCGCCACGGTTAGGTAGTTAGATAATATGTTGTGTGGAAGCTTGCACTTAGGTAGCACACTGCCAAACGCCGACTTTGCGAGCCCCTTACTAGATCGCACATTTCCGGTGACGGAATGTCCGCGAAAATCTAACAGCTTTCTGTCCTAGCTCTTTGCCAAGTACGGAGTACATACGGCACGTAGCGACAATTATGGAGCACATTCACACGAGGACTGCACACATGACCCCCTGAATTCTGAACTCTATATTGCGGTCTAGTCGAGCAACTTGATCTGGTAACATTATAAGTTGCGCTGCCGGGATTTCCGGCAACCCCACCATGGACTCTCCGGAACTGAATCCGGGGTAGAAATACACGTATCAATGTGTGGGCAGAAGCCTCAGTGTTTCACCCACTGGCAATGTCAATGAAGGAGTATCGCCGACTGAGTTTATAGTATACGCACTATGAGAACCCCTTCTTGGGTGGCAGCAGCTTTACAGCTCGCCGCATGGCAGGTCGCAGCCGAGACCAACTCGACTTACACAAATCCTATGCTGCCGGGCTGGAATTCAGATCCTTCCTGCGTTTTCGTCACCGAAGGCGCGTATAATGACACTTGGTTCTGCACGACATCCAGCTTCCTCACATTTCCCAACATCCCGATTTATGCCAGCAAGGATCTTCAGACCTGGCGGTTGGTGAGCCATGCCTACAATCGTGTGGACCAATTTCCGGACATCGCGACTACTTACCCCCTGCAATTCGACGGAACATGGGCATCGACATTGCGTTATCACAAAGGTGCTTTTTATATCATCACGGCATTTGTCACGATTGCGCAATTCAACCCTCACCTATTGTTGTTTCGTACCACGGATCCGTACACTGATGAATCATGGTCTGACCCGTGGGAAGTACCCAATCCTACGTATGGTGCCGATCCAGACATCTTCTTCGACGATGCCAGTGATTTGGCATATGTAACAGTAGCAAACGGCACTGGGCCTTGGTCAATTACCCAGTACCAGATTGACCTTCCCACTCAAGAGGTGTTGGGCGAACCAGCTGTTCTCTGGAACGGAAACGGGGAGTCTTCGCCCGAAGGTCCCCACATATACCTCAAGGACGGGTACCATTGGCTCCTCGTCGCCAATGGGGGCACTCAACTCAATCATAGCATTGCCATGCTACGCAGTGAAACCATCGATGGACAATATGAATTCTATGAGGGCAACCCTGTACTCACCAATCGAGGCACAGACGAATACTACCAGACTGTGGGCCATGGCGACTTGTTCCAGGACAGGAATGGAAAGTGGTGGGGCGTGGCACTAGCGACACGATCTGGCCCAGAATGGGCAGTCTATCCAATGGGCCGGGAGTCGGTGCTATATCCAGTGACTTGGGACGAAAACGAATGGCCGACCTTCCAGCCGGTCCGTGGTGTCATGTCTGGCTGGGAACTTCCCACGGCTGAACTAAGCCCACCTGGTGAAGGCCCTATCGTGAACGCTTCGCAAACCCTGAGATTCGGGCCTGGCATGCAGATTCCTAAGAACTTCGTTACCTGGCGAGCACAAAACGAGACGTTTGACAATTTCGCCATCTCAGCTGTAGGTCATGAGAACACTCTACGACTGCTACCTTCGCGAGCCAACCTGACGGCCGACGCGAGCTTTATCCCGGGCCAAGAAGGACAGTCGTTCATCGCTCGAAAGGGACAGTCGCACACTTTGTTCGAGTTCTCAGTAGACTTGGTCGAGTTCAATCCATCTGCTCATGGCGAGGAAGCGGGTATTACTGCTTTCCTGTCACAGGGACAGCATTTTGACTTGAGCGTTATCGCCGTGACGTCGAATAGTACCTCGAGTTGTTCTGGAAAGGCGAAAATCGTGAAGTACTTACAGTTCCGAGCAGAAGCGTACTGGGTCTCGACTTCCTTCGATACAACAGTACCCGAAACCTTCAGACTTCTGCTTCCGGAGTCATGGGACCGAGTCCGGTTGACAATCACCACCGTGAACGATACGTACTATGAGTTCACAGCCTCTTCATCTACCAGTCCTGTAGATTCTGTCAAACTCGGCACAGGGCCAGCTGCGATGTTGAGCGGAGGAGGCGGAATGTACACAGGCACACTGCTCGGCGTCTTCGCAACTACTAATGGTGGCGCATCAAGTGGCGCACCAGCCTATTTCAGCAACTGGAGCTATACGCCAATTGCACAAGAAGTGGACAAGGGCCTGTACGTCTATTATTGATATGCCGTGGCTAATGTAATTCTGATGAGAACGCCTAGAATCAAAATTCCAGGGGCTTGAGCATTGTTAGTACTATTGCCACATATGTCGATCTCCAGTGTCCACTGTTCAGTATTCATTCTCAATCTAACATTTCCACATACTTTGGCTGCAGTCATGTCTGGACGACTTGCTTATACATAATTCTTAATTCGTCAATATCTTCTTGGGAAATGTTGCGAGGTCATATCTGATATTCCAGACACCCTGTTGTCTGTGTTCTGCAGACTATGCGCTGTCGTTTTCAGGCTCTCTCTTTAACCAAGTCTACCGAAATGCCTAGCCAGTTCAAGATATGTTTCCCTCCACCGATAATTCGGGAGCCTCACATTCAAAGGTCAGTGCTTTAGTTTCTGAACATCTAAAACATCTAAAGTAACCATAATGAATATGTAATGTTAAACGTCGCAGGCCTTCACGACACGGTTGACGAGCTTCGGACCCATTGCTTTTGCTGAAACTATTATTGTTGTTCGAGTGTCGAATAGTGCTACAACAGCTGTCCCGACCATTACTTGAGCAACCACGTTGTAAGGTACATACGTCAATGATGGATACGACGCCAACTCTTGTTTTATTTTTAACATCTGAATAGACTCAACCACCTCATCGTTATTAAGTAATGAAGAATACCCCACTAATTCCGCTAAGCAAATCTGACATTGATAGTCACGTTCCTGGAACCCTCCTACACAAACCTCATTCTACCATGGCATCTTGATTCGTCAGAGTTTGCTCAAATCGGGCCACAAATGTGTCCAAGTTACAAACGCAAAGACGTACGCCATCAACGGTAACGATTCCATCTATCACGGTCTGTGTTTTCAGGTTTGATGTCATACCAGCTTGACCTTCCATCACCTGGCACTCGCACATTCGCGATGTGCACGGATGAGAAAGTGGTAGTTAACGAATCTTTAAACTGAACCAGGGTTCATAGAGACGTGCACGTACTATATTTGTCGTAAGTTGACGCATTATTGAATACCCGTGGGATAGTAGTAATAGCAGGGTGTTACTTGGCTCTCAAGCTTGCAAATTCTGTATGGGTGAGACATCACAAGTACGGACAGACGGGAACGGACTCAAGAGCTGACAATGAAGTGCTATATATTCGAGATCGATTAACATATCAATCATCCAAGTACGGGGTAGTGATGTTTTCAAAGACGCTGTCCTCCAAAGACGTCCATCCATCCTTGTCGGACCACTTCTTCAGGAGCGCAATAGAGTCCGACTGGTCGACCGATATTTTGAGATGCTGAGGATCAGGGTAGTCTTCTATGAAATTTTTCTGCGGACGGAGTTTGCGCAGAACAGCCAAAATATCGTTCCAGTGAGTGCTATGTCCCCAACTCTGTAGGCGTGCATTTTTGACCTCGGGATCTAGAACGGCTGCGACGTGGATCAATGCCAGGTCTTTCACATCACCGTAAAAAGCTATACGAAATCAAGTCAGATGACTGCATGAAAAGGCTTCAAGTCAAAAAAGAGCTGGGGTTCTCACAAGCTAGCATTGGGTCCATGGACTTCCTGTTACCTCTAAAGGCGTGAACAACCCAGTTTGCTTGTCCCTCTATGTGGGTCTTATTAAGGGGTTCCCCGATAATTCCCGCGGGAGACACGACGTTGACCGTGAAAGGAAGCTCGTTCTCCTCGACGAGCCTCCACACTTCTTTTTCAGCAGCAACCTTGCTGGCGGGATAATTAGCCATGGCATGCGACACACCATAAGGAGGCGGGGCCCAGGCAGCCTCGAGGACGGCATCGTTCCATGAGTTTCGCCCTACCGTGCCGTTGTCGATGCCCTGGGTGAGCGCTGAAGCGGTCAAGGCGCTGCTAGTAAACACGACCCTTTTGACGGAGGGCTCTCGCATTGCTGCGTCCATGATAGACCGGATGCCGTTTATTGTTGGGGTAATTACCTCGTTCGGGTCAGGGACGATCTTGGTGACATAGGCGACATGCAAAATAGCCGCAACACCCTTGATGGCTTCATCGTAGGCGCCGTCAGCTCCGAGATTAGGTACGGCCACAAGCTCGAAGACACCGTCTTTTGCGTAGGATTTGAAAGGACCTTCAACAAGCCATGAAGATTTACTGACGTCCCGAACGGTACCCCGAACTCGGAAGCCACGCTTTAGGAATTGGCTGGTGACGTGGGAGGCGAGGAATCCGCTGGCACCGGTCACAAGAACCCAAGAACCGGCGGGAATGGCTGTGGCTAAAGAGGACATGATGTTGCAATAAGATTTATGCAGCTGATATGAAGATAGATAATGTGTATAAATGGATAGAATCAGAGCAAAATGCTTGATGATTTTGGTGGACGGAACTGGTTTGGGGCCTCTTCTTATAAGTTTATTTGATCGTTCCATGACTGCCTGTGGTCCACTAATGACCTGCACTACTTATAAATCGGTCCAAGTGAGTTCACATCAAGATGATGGACGAGAAGAATGAAAAGGACCCTGTTGAGCAAATTACGAAGTTGGGTTTGCATCACCAGAGATAAATATCGACGTAAGGAGAACCCCAGCTAGCTAGGACTATCGCCCGATAAGGAAGTTATACTTCTTGGCGTCAGAATTCGTGACAAACCGCCGCGATTGACAGGGGATTAACCCTAAGCCCAAGAGGCAATCCCAATTACTTCGGATTCCGTGGGTGGAAGAACGGAGATTATAACACAACAGCTAACATCCCGCGCCTGGCTGCTTATGCCTTGCGTCTGTGAGTCTTAGCGCCTTCAAGAATTTGTGGCACATCCTCTCTAGTAAACCTGTTAGACCAAGCGATTTTGGGCCACCGCTAAACTGAACCATAGCAAGCACACCATGCAAATGCTTCCGGGCAATGCCGTGTTCACCAGAAATCACCTGAAACAGAGTACATCAGCTACCCATTCCTGGGTATTAGGCAGCGCATGCAAACCATGCGGCGAGTAGTCTTACCTCATCTACCGCAAGTGCTAATGCCTTGGCAACACTCATTATGTTGACGTAAGACGGTTTGCTCTCAATTTCCAAGCGCAACGAACGGAGGCATATCTGCTTATACCGCAGAGCCATTTGCGTGAAGAATGGGTCGCCGGGTCGTTCCAATAGAATATAGCGACATGTACTGAGGAGAATCGCAACGGTCATGAAGGTGTCGTCAGTAATGGCGAGACCGACCCATTCTTGGAGCATTTGTTTCCGGTGGTCTCCGTTGTAGTCGAACAAATCGCAGTGTCCAATAGAGTATGGCACAACAACCTGAATGTCTGCAATCAAATCAGGCATACTGGAACGGAGAAGGTCGTGTGGTTGGGTGGGTGGGGTGAACAGGGGAATGTGCGCCCAAATTAAAAAGAGAGAAAAAAGACCTGCATAGTTAGGCAAAGCATCTATAGACATACAGTGATCCAGTAGGAAGTATTCCTCAGATGAAAGCGGTCTTGCCAAGGAGGAAAATGGATCCTTGCTGTTGGCGAATCTCTGGATGAGAGGGCTTGAGAGAACCGTATCGGAGGTCGTCAGATCCTGCTCCATCCCGACATTGATTAATTCATCTTGATATCTTTGGGTTCGCAAGCGTCGTTTCTTGGCATGTACATGACGCATGACATGTGAATGGTTTAACTTTCGAGACTCAGGGGAAACGTGTTCCGTCGGCTGCGAGGCACTGACGAATTGAAACTGGCGGGCCATATTGAAACTTTTGCTATCAAATTATTGCGGTGAACCTCTTATGTCAGTTACACATTCTGGTACATTGCGGTCGAGGTTAAAAAGGAGGGTTGTAAGAAGAGGTGAGGAATGGAGGGTGGGGTGAGGTCTCCGTCCGCAGATTTGTCAGAAGCGGGCCTTGCCAAGCGCTATAACTTCCCAATTAGGACGTACTGAAAAGGTACTGCACCACTGATGAAATTTTACAATATGGTCTTCCGGGGCCACCCAGCGCACAGTTCCAATCGGATTTCCTACATATGTTGCGGCTAGAAATAATGAAGTAGACACAGTGATGGGAGAACAAGATGATGCAGTATTTCGGAGCTGGGCAGTGGGCTTCCTCCTTCCAATTGGTTACATTAAAATCATCCCCGGATCATCCCCAGGCGCTACAAGTGTGAGAACAGGGATAGTTCTAGGTTAGGATATAGCGGGGATACGTCCTTTCCCACCACGCGGCAAATGACCCTGTCAAGCTAATATCAGGAAGTTGACTCCACGCAAGCCTGAGTGTGCTGTCTCTCCCAAATAAGCAACGTACCTTCGACCGGACCGAGTTCTACAAAACCCAAAGTTTTGACAAACACCGGAACGAATATGACGAGCATCCCACCGCCAGGATGATCAGCAACCCTGCCGTAGCGATAGGATGGTCTTTGGCGAATTGGAAAACTTTATCAACAGCCTCCGAAGCACTATCGAAAGCCTGAGCCATAGCGGACCCCATCTTCTAGAGACCTTCCTTCAAGGCTACCTCGAGACCAGCGACGACCTGCTGCGAGATCCAATCTGTCCAGCCCTCGGCCCCTACAGCGTCCTCGAGCTGCCAGGTCAGCCATATGCCTTGTTTCGCGGCGGTGCGCAAGATAGAGGGGACGTCGGCACTACCGTAGCACAATCGTGCGGTGGCATTGCAATCGATGGACGTGAAGTTGGCTGTGGCAGCTTTTCGACGAGAGGTGGGCGAACGCCTGGGCCTGGCCCGCTTAGAACTCGGGTCCTGCATCCGCAGAGGTAGGGAAGAATCCCAGTTAGACCGCCGATTGAGCATGACACGTAAGAGCACTTGTATGATATAATGCCGCTACATGCAGAAAGTGACTACTGTGGTAGTTGGATAGCTCGATGTAGAATATTGTCGGTAGGAAGCACGTCGTCGAGAGCTTGCCACCTTCATCGTCCGTCAACCCGCATCTCCGACACCCTTGCTCCTCTTGATTGATCAATGCTCCAAACACCAAAACGTCCTACAACGCAATAAGTCGTTCGCTTACTACCCACTGACGCCCGTTCCACCGTTTCCTGTCGAGCCAGACCTGCCCTGCCGATACTATACCATTTACGTCTTGATAAGGCTTCTAAATGCCGTCCAGCGAGGATGTCATCTATTTGGGTACCCGCTGTAAGATACCAAGAGTCGGAAATCCTAGAATAAGCCAGAATCCTAGTCGGCCTAGCTCTAGAGTGGAGCTCACAGTCTCATGCAAGTCAAAGCCGCAGAGATCTCTCAACGAAAGGACCACTCCTTCATCGCTCGAGATGTACCCAGCAAAGACGCAGATTCCTGCTGAAACGGTTCGAATATTTGTGACAATCGGTTGTTTGAAGGGTTGTGTAACCGAAGGCAAGCAACCTGTCTATGGCTAATTGAGTCATGGTGGTCGTTTCTGCCATCGGGTAAGGAAGCATAATGGTGGGCCTCAGAGGCAGGATCGTCTACTTGTCAGCCTAAAAGACGGGTAGTATAGCTCGTAGTTCAAACAGATTACGCCACGGAAATTACATGAGAAGGTGTATCAAATTTTGGAGACGCATTTGGGGCCGTTTCTGGATGATGGTGAGGCCTGATGCGGTGTTCACGGTCTTAGCCCCGAATTGGTTCCAACTATAGGTACGTGCTTCATGTCCTAGGTTAATGTTCGCGGTCGAGCCTTTCGCCCTGTTCACCTGGCCTGCTTCGCATCAACTAACGGCGACGAGCAGACGCGGCAGGGTCGGCATCTACTTTAGCGCTTCCAATTGGTTAACATCCGGAATATTTTTACTACACTACATCTCTCTAGCATAAAGGGCAGCTATCCTCGCTCTGGTCAACTTGCATCATCACAAGCAAAGGCGACAAAGTGCTCGAAAGTTCAACTTACCTCCGAAGCAAATATGACAGCAGCCACCAAGCTTTGGCTACGTGGTTCGTCTAGCCTAGAACTGCCAGCGTGCTCCAGCTGTCTTGTGTGATCCTCAGGTGTGGGCTGCTGAGCCTGGACTGCTATTACATAAGGCGATAAACGAGTTGGTGTCATGTAAGAAGATCCTATCAACTGACCAATCGATGCTCCTCACTTGCCACTGACCATGATCCGCGAGATCGGGGAAATGGGTGCGAGTATCGGTTTGCGACTCATCTAGGAGACAAAAGATTACTGCTTGGACCCTGCGGGAGTTGGATCAACGACTAGAGGAAGTTTGCAAACAGCAGCTCATCCATCTTATGGGGCATCTGGTCGAGACTTTCCGGACGAGGGCCGATGGTTATGATTGTATATCATGTCGCCCGTATTGTCCTCCATTGTTGCGCATTACTTGAAAACAAGATGCACCGGTCGGACGCCATGTCCATCTCCACCTGCTACTAGACGATCGCTCTAATAATCATGTTTGATATCGATAGGTATAGTTTTCGAATCAATTCATCCATTCGGTATCAATCGGCAGGCTTGTGAAGCGATGGGAATCGGTATCAGCGACCTGACCAAAATGGTCGGTCGGCCAGTCGATGGCCTTGAGTGGATGCCAGGCGTTGCTGGTTCTGTGAAGAGACTTTGCTGCGGCCCCCGTGCAGTCACAAGCCTTCTGAATGGCTAGGTGGCCCTCTAGCTCATCACTCGCCATGCGGGCCAAAAAAGAAAAGGAGGAAGAAAAAAAGAAAAGAGACGCCGTCCTTGACTGAAAAAGTAATTATTTATTCCTTCTATTCGTACTTTCGTAGGGCCTATTCTCATGTTCGGCTGAGTTTCCGGATGAAACCTGCAGGATATGTGCACGACTTATCCGAAGACGACACCGCACCCGCTTTCCCGTACCACCTTCAATAAGTATAGATAAACCGGTACTTGCGATAGTCTAAACGGAACCAACGGGACCTCTTTAGAAGGACTATACATCCCCCAGTGGTCCCTCCATTGGGCATAAAAGGGCGCACTGGCCCTACATACCCTAGTAACACCCGTTTGCAACACCTGAACCAGATAAGGTTTCTTAGTAGAACGGCGTGCCCCAACAATTAAAAACGCCCTTTTTGGCTTTTTCTTTTCAAGGTTCCATTGCGTGTTTTGCAGATTCCGTTACCGTGAACCATTAACCGTTAGGGGACCGGGCACTCTCACATGCAAGCAGCAGGCTAAAGGAGCACTCTAGGAGCACCGTGTAGCCATTGCATGGAGAATAGTAAGACATGTCACTAGGTTAGCTATTTATTAGCTATCAATTTCGACTGCGCTAGTTATCTGCATTGTAAGAGAACTTGAGATGATATCACAAATCCCTCGACGGCACCGGGACGAGGACTTGACGACGTGGCTCGACATGATATCCAGCGGAGCCCGACTCACAGTGGCCGTGAAAGAGGGTGACCAGTGGATGCACACACAGGATGCGAACCCGCACGCGATCATGTTTTATTTCTCTTCATGTTGGAGTCCGTACGAGGTTTTATGGCATTGCGCGACAACCTTAGGAAGGAGAGAAGAGATGGGGATACGCTCTACATTGCCGGTGCGACGATGCTTGGTCATTCTGATGAAGAAGAACATAAACAGTTTTGGGGTGCGATAGTGATCTTCAACTGGTTGCTGTCTGTACGAGTATGAATCAACACGTTCGAGGGGCGAGAACGCTCATCGGCAGCATTGCAAATCGTTCCGGAGACGGTGTTGACTTTGACCCTGAATAACTTGGACTATCGGGAGGTTGTTACAGAGGTGAAAACGGTTCCAGGCATGACATCACATCACGCTTTTACGCTTAAATGTTGTTTAGCCAGAGATTGGCGGTTTTGGGAATGAATCAGAGGTGTTGCAATTCGCTATTACCAGCGAATGGTAGCGCACAAGGGTTGTGATGTCTGCAATAATGACATCATAATATGAGACCAGGCTTCCTCTAGTCTAGTGGGATGAACCAGGCAGAGGTCGTAGTAAACAATGCAGCCGATTTTCGATCAATTGACCTTGGTAGGTATATAAAGCAGAACAAGAGTCAATTTCAAATGCGCCTCGCATCGTTTAAATGGAGAGCATGAACTTTATGGTACTACGGCAAACTTGTAGCGCGAGCAAAGACAAGGACGCCGAAAACTACAGTCAGCTCAGCAAAGTGGCTACTCGCGGAACCGTTTCCTCCGCCGCGAGTGCAGGATACTGATTTCTAGCTTTTGCCTTTGCGGCAAGCAGTATTCAGCATTGAGCCCGGTGGTGGGGTCGGGTTTGGAAAACGGTATTCCAGATTCCGCTTTCGCCCATGACAACCTTCGAGCAAGTCCAAATTCGACAGCATAGAGAGGAGAAAGGCCTTGTTTCGGCCGTTCTTGCTGGTAGTGCCTTGGAAAGATTATCCCAGAGCAACATTTGGACCACCATGACTGCCATCTCTCAAACAAGTTAAACTTAGTACACATCCGCCGTGGATGCTCGAAATCGACGACCTAGAATGGGAGCATATCCGGAACGGGTCATATCTCATGGGGACCGAAGTTGTGTCGACGAACAGTTTAATCAACAACCCGTTTCTCCTCTAGACTCGAACAACCGAGGGAGATCAGCAACTGTTCGTTTCGACAGTAGGCATCCTTGAGCTTTTCCTACCTATTTCGAAAAAAGTAGCCGCTACCCCATTTTCTCTTCCCGTATCCTACGTCAAGGGACAACCTGGGTCATTGTCAAAACACTCTCCTCGTGGCTCTTGAAAGATCCTAAACAAAACTAGCTCCTACAATCTTGAAAGCTTAGTATCTCCATCAACAGTTCTATGCATTTTGTGCCACCATAAGGTACTTCACTAGTTCGGCTTGTTGTTGCCTCATGGGCCTCGGAAGCCACAAACCGTAGATAACATATCCAACGGAGGAAGCAAGCAAGTAAGCATAAGCTTTCCGCCCTCGTATGATTGTAAGAATCATTTCGAGCGCTTAGATGCACCGTTACTGTCATGCTGGCTTCCTTCCGTGTCGCGTTGTAGCGTGATCCGAATGGTCCGTTTACTATCATGGCGACAGCGAGACCAGTCCTTGCGTTAATAGGAGGTGCATATTCGCCGTCTGTGAACCTTATTACCCCACACGCATACTACCCTGATACGAGTCTCATGGAATGACAACATCAATACAATCGATATGGCGTCCTTTCGCCGAAATCTTGCCCTCCATCAGCCGTCTTTAAGCAATTAACACCGCCATCACCACTCACTACATGAACTCTCATCACAACCCAAGTCGTTTGTCTAACCGGTCAGTCCAATCTGCGCCATTGGCCATGTTATCCAAGCCGCCAGATCAAGCTCACCTGCGGCACTACCATCCTCCTGCAACATTCGCCGTATCTGGACCAACAAATGTTCTGGCCACCCACGCAAGAACCAGCATTTAGCTAACGTGTGGAGAAGTGGTGTGAAGTACGCGAGTACCAGGAGGGCTATAGGCTCCCTGGACCGTACATGTGCGACGAAGTCTTCATCCAAGTGGTACAACCAGCCCAGAATGAATTGGCCATCTGGAGGGCCGTCGTAGTTACCGTCAAGATCCCTTCCGTATGTTGCGCTATATCTTAGGTGCAAGTTTTCCATGGCTTTCAGGGAGGTGCGTTGAACTTCCAGCCTTTCGCTTGGTGTTGCATCCTTCCTAAGTGCAGAGGGAGTTGTCGAGATCAACTGGCGGAGGGAATTGAACTGATTTTCCCATTGCATACGAGCAAAACCCTCCTGCAGATAAGTTGGGAGGACATCTACGCCACGGGGCTTCTCATTTCCCTCCGTGTTCTGTGATGCATCGTCTACGACATCAAGGTCTTCTTCACTTTCGGCTGTCTTTCCCCCAAAAGCAGCCAGCAGACCGGAGAACAATACGTCTGTGGCAAAACTTTCCCGTATGAGCCGCACGCCACGAGTGAGGGGGAGCCATCGAACGTCAATCTCGCCCGGACGGCAGCCTCTTGTATGACAGATGAGCAGGTCGTTCGCCGCGGTCGGCCCCGCGGCAAATGCGCAATAGCACACCAGCGTCGCGCCGATGTAGAGCGCCCCGCAGTTCGTCTCGTCAATTGACCGCAACGTCTTGTTGAGACCTGTCAGACCCATGTGAAAGTGGCGGCTGGCGAGTGATTGGTATCGATCCTGGTTCGGGGTAGAACCATCGCTTACAAGTTGGGACGAAGTGGCGAGTGCCTCCGGCAGCGTATCTTTTGCTTTCTCTTGGAAGTGAAGGTGATAACCTGCTAAAGCCAAGACTAGGTATAGGATGAAGGGATGAGACAAGCCCAATTGTGATACATTGTGCGTCCAAAACCGGGACATGGCATCATTCAGGTCGCCTGATGGGGCAAAATCTCGTGCCAGTCGGGAGGTAAAGTGTAAGAGTAGTTCGATGTCATCGATTTCAAGATGAAAGCCATGGTTGTTCCCTATGTTGAGCTCTGATCTCGGAGGTGTGTCCGCCAGCGATGTGTCCACCTCCTTGCCAGAGACCGAGGATGATAAAGCTAGGTTGGGTTCAAGAGAGGCACTGTAGTTGTTTCGAGGACGTCCCCTTCCCCTCCGTAACGGCTTGACTGTAGCCAAGGCGCGAGGAGCGAGCGTACCGTCTTTCGATACATGCTTGTAAGACGACGGTTGGTCCGGACTTGCTAATGGCGGATTGATGGATTTGTAGACGCAAGTTATACCGAAAGCGATGCATCGCGAACACGTTGGACCATTCTCGTCACACTATTCAGAGTTATTTGTTAACCACTATGAGCGGTAAGACAGCCAAAGGTGATACCCGCTTCATTGGTGCTTCGATATCAGGCAGAACAGTGGAATCCTCCACAGGGTACATACCTTTACTTTGCGTCGCTTGCAGTTGAGACAACCATGGCGGGACTTGCGATGCGGCTTCCTCCTCTTGGTTGGTCTTTCAACGACTGTGTTGCTTGTTGCCGAGACTACTTCGCGGGAGGGCGATAGCCATAACGTCATATCTTTTCTTCCCTGTAATCTGTTGGTCATGTTTGACTACCTATGTTGACCTAGTTTTTACGCAGCACTGCAGGAAGATTCTTTGTCGTAAAGAAGGACTCAACAAGGAGTGTTTGTACGAGGTACGAAGTACGAGAGCTGGGCCGCTGCAAACCACCGAATTAGCACTTATAGCAAGCGGCAACGCACGCAACTTGCTGCGGCTTCTCTTTTTTGTTGCCGATCTCCACAGCAGGGCTGCAGGAACGCCCGGCGCTAAGGGCGGAACAGCCAGATTCGGCCAAGGATCTGACGATACATTCATCCGATTGGTCAAATTTTCGCATTCCCAATGCGAGAAAGATGGTACTGACGGATCCTCCACCTGGATCGAGACCCATCGAAGATTATGCATACTTCAAAAAACCTGGCTCCCTGCAGGCTAACAGGCCAATTTAGTATTGTTTGTAGCTCGGCCGTCTCGAAACGCACAGAAAGCGGTGCACTGTCGTAGCGCGGCATAGAGTGCCTCACTCGAGCTAGAGCGCGTCGGTAACCCGCACATTCAATTGTTTGCCGCTTAATGGTACACCTTATTTTTCGTATTCCATTTCTGTATCACTTTCGTTTTAATAATTTCTAATTTAATGATTCACAAATTACCGACCGAAACACTCCAATCGAATCTTGATGTTTCGATAAGTACGGACTATACTGCTAGCACGGACTTTTTCTCGTCGTGAGAGCCACCGGGGGCTACGGTTAGCGAGACTGGTAACCTTCTAGTAGTCGGGACATGCATGACAGAGTCCTATCGACAACTATACAATCTTAAGACTCCTCGAAATAGAGGAAACCTCTAATAATGATCTTCGGGATTCGGGCCTCGCTTTAAAAGTCTGCTTTCTTAAAGACTCAGTTACATGCTCTGTGTCTCATAATGCAGATTATTTTCGCCATCCTCTTCTTCAGTTCATCGATCGGCATTCTCTATACATTGTTTATACCGGCTCTGACTTTCATTGGCCCTTTCCTAGGTCGCACTTATTCCATCTTATCTTCTCCATTGCGTATACACGTGTCCAGTTGATTCACAATGGCGTCTGCGATGCAGCCTGATCACCCTCCTTTCGGGCCCGTCGTCAATGGTTCTATGATCGTCGTGTTTTGGGAGTACCGTCCTAGTGAGCCCCCGGCTCTTGCCTTCATGGCACTTTTTAGTATGGCCGCACTTGGGCACTTGGTGTATATTTTCATGTTCCGCGCCTGGTTCTTCGTCCCGTTTTTCCTCGGATGTATTGGTGAGCACCTTTTGCTTCTTGTGCCGTATTTGCGTCGGAATCTTTAAGTGATTGGCTGGCATGGCTAACCCGTCTCTTCACGGCAGCCGAAGTTTTTGGCTACTACGGCCGCTATCTTTCCCACGCCCAGCCTAACGTCGCCGGCCCCTGGATCCTTCAGAACCTCCTCCTCCTCTCGGCCCCGCCATTCCTCGCCGCCTCGCTCTATATGTCGCTCGGCCGCATCATCGTCGCCCTCAACGCCGCCGAGTACATCTTCATAAGCCCGCGCTGGCTCACAAAGCTCTACGTCCTCATCGACATTGGCTGCATCGCCTCCCAGCTGATTGGGTCAACTGTCACTGCGTCCGGGGATCCGTCCTCCTTTGCGCTATCCAGGGCCCTCCTCTTGGGTGGCTTAATCACCCAGTTGGTGGCATTGCTTATCTTTATGCTGTTCGCCTGGCGTGTTTATCACGGGCTGAAGTGCGATCTCGGCAACGGCTCTGGTATAAGCCCCTTTTCCCAGGACCCAGCGGTCCACTGGGAAAAACACCTTCTGGCAGTGATGGCGGTGACGTTCCTCATCTTGATTCGAAGCGTTGTTCGTGCTATTGAATTTCTGCAGGGTACGGATGGTTACGTAGCCTCTCGTGAAATATTCATCTACCTCTTCGACGCGGCGTTTATATTGATGGTCGTGTTGATATTTCTGATCATCTACCCTGGAAGACTGGTACGGGATTCAAGGCGTTTGGAACACAGAGACGGGTGGGTGAAATTTTGAGTTGTCTCCCTCTCAGATCAACAGTCAGGTAATTGGGCTAACTCATCTGGTGGCTTTAAGGCCTAGAATACCCTTACAATATAGCTATCTCTCCGCGCAGGCCGATTTAGAAAGGCGCACTAGATAGGTCAACGACGACATATTTTGATTTGCTTTTACAGTTTGAGCGATGTAAGATTATAACCTGATCATTTTGCTGGAGAAAAAAGGATAGCTGCTCCTATCGGCCATGTGGCTAAATGTGCTGGCTGGAGAGACCCAAACGCCCATTTCACCTACTCTATAGCTAGTCAACTCAGTAAATTTTCCTTCATAGAATCATGACATTTCGAATTCCCCTTCATTAACCTCCCACTAATTCTTTACTGCTACAGATGATGAGATTACCACGTCCTATGGTGCTGATTTAATTTAGATTTGATGGTTTAACGCAGACCCACTCTATACGCGTTCCTAAAACGCGTGTCGCATTTATTTTCAACTTTATATGTCCAACTTCAGCCCCATCGACTACAAAAATCTAGTAAACAGGAAAGCTAACCTCCACGGGCAATATAACAAGTCACTAGGGCACATAGCCAATCCAATCACGAAGCCTTCAGCAACGAGATGCAAATCAACTGTACCAGTCAATCATCACAGTAGCTTATCGCCAAGGATGTACAATTACGCTATAACGCGGGGGTAATCAATCTTGTCCGGTCTGCTAACGAGTGAACACGCGACTGTGGTGGAGTGAAGGACGTCAAACATATCTTTGAGCAACTGAAGTCGCATTATGGGCTAAAATCTTTCGCTGTGTCTGCTCTATCAATAATTCTGGTGAGCGGCTGACGAGCTATTCATGAAGGGCCTTTCGGCCCACCACTCCTTCGTCTCCAGAGTCAGGGGTATTATGACTCGTATTTGGTACGAAAATTCAAATATACGGTCCGGCTCTGAACCCCGTATAGCGCAGGCATCTTCAACTCCTGGTCCACCTAGTAGCCGTACTGACTGACCACAGCCATACGTACTGTAGGAGTTGGTGCGATTGTTGAAAATTGATTTCTATGTTTGCCGGAGATACTATGTTGGGCTTAGTGCCGACGTTAAAGTCAGTCTAACCAGCTCCACTTCTAAGCCCCAAGCCTCTAAGTTATGGGGTGCTCGAAGAGCCAGGGCATAGCCTACAGCCCAGCAAGCCATCAGTTGCCCTCCGGTAAAGAGCCACCACCCTTGAGCCACCACTCCTTCACTTGAGAGACTCTACTAAGATATCAATTATGGCAGGCAGAGGAAGGGGTCATGGCACTATAGGCGGCTCGCTCGTCGCTTGATAGAATGGAAGATCACAAGGAGCGGAAGAGGGTGGGAAACGTCATCCAAAAGCTCATAAGAGATTAACCTAGACGAATATACATGAGCACCGATCAGTAGACACTACTGCGGTACAGGACATGGAACTAAATTTTGAGGAACACCCACTGGGGCCAATTTTATTTGTCGTGAGGCTAACCCGTTTGTCTTCTTCAACCATGGTGGGGTCCTCCCTAATGATTACCCCCGAATTGGCTGAGCGTACGGTATAAATCCACAAGTTTGTTAGGAAAATAAAGGGCCGTTTAACTCGTGTGATTTTTCGTTTATACAGTTTAGGCTGGCTCTATTGCCCGTAGAGGATTTGAACAATCCGGGACTGCCGGCGATGGCGCTTAGCTTCGACACACTATGATTACAGCTGGATGACGTCGATCACGGTACGTGACAGTGCCAAAGGCGACGACTTGAAGGCTGTTCCAGCGTCGTTCCAGTATACGCTCCGAAATTGACATGAGTCGACGGGGTTATTTGATTTTTCGTAACACCCAAAGGGGCGGTGCTGGATTGCATTAATCAGCGTACATGATCGATGGACCTTTTCTCATAAAGTCTATATCATGTAAAGAATCCTCGAGACCATTTCTTGTTAATTAGCCATCTAGACTTCTATTTAAATAGCCCTAGAACATAGCAAATACGTTGAATCACATTGGTTTAACACAACGAAACTACATCGACAGGTCACATCTGGTAGAGGATCCGAACCCGAGACAACTGCAAAGATGCAATCCTTGGTATCATTTGTCGCAGTTGCCGCTTTGATGTGCGGATTATCAACAGCGCAGAACTGCAGATGTGTGAGTAACGAGCCATTTTGACGAATCCTCCGAAGTCTCTGCTAATGTTTAACCCGCAGGCGCCTACGGACCCTTGCTGGCCTGCAGCGCCTGAGTGGGATTCTCTCAACGCGACCGTTGCCGGGCGTCTCATAAAATCCGTACCCCCTGGAGCCGTCTGTTACCGAGCAAGACCCGAGTACAACGAAACCGCGTGCCAAGCCGTCATCGCCGGCTGGAGCACTTCTGTCTGGCACTCCTCGAACCCGGTCAGCATCCCTGCACCCGCCATGGCCAACGATAGCTGCAATCCCATCTACCCCAACGGCACGAGCGTGACTGGCGATGTTTATGCCGGTGATAGGGGCTGTGATATTGGTTTGTATCCTCCCTACGTTGTCAACGCCACCGAGGTCGCCCATATCAAGGCTGCTCTGAAGTTTGTCAAGAAGTGGAATCTACGACTCAATATCAAGAACACTGGTCATAATGGAGCTGGGAGGTAAGAAGAACGACCGAGAAACTCTTTGTAGTATTGTACTGACGTGAGGTTGCATAGAAACATCGGTTACGGAAGCTTATCGTAAGTCACGCCTTGTCATCACTTGGAACGCAGGAAACTAATAGATTCAGTATCTGGACGCATAACCTGAAGAAAATTGAATTTAACGAGAAATTCAGCTTGTCTGGGAACTGCTCTCTGTCTGCTAACGCCACGCAGCTGATGGCCATCACCGTTGGCGCCGGTGTCCAAGACGGTGAGCTCTACACGGCAGCGGCGAAGGATAATGTCGTCACGGTTGGAGGAACTTCCATGGTATCTGGTCCCATTCCGATGTTTTGTCACACCAGTGCTGATAATAACCCCAGGATGTTGGTGTTGTTGGATGGGCAACAGGAGGTGGCCACGGCACCCTGACTGGACAGTACGGGCAGGGCGCTGACAACATCATCGAAGCCACTCTAGTGACTGCTGATGGTGATCTCCTTACTGCAAATCAATGCCAAAATGCCGACATCTTCTGGGCCATCCGCGGCGGAGGCGGTGGTACTTTTGGTGTGATCACGAGCGTCACCATGAAAGCGTACACTATGCCCTCGGTAAATCTCATGGGTCTTAACATCAGTGCCAAGAATGGAACGACGTCTAAACAGTGGTTCAAGCTTGTCGCCGATATCCACAAGCTTATGCCCGCTGCCCAAGACGCCGGTCTCTCCGGGTATTGGACCATGGGCGGCGACCCTACCTGGAGCATCGCCTTCTCCATGTTTCAGTACAACAAGGATAACACAACGGCCGAGAAGGTCCAGCAACCGTTTATAGATCTCCTCCACGCATCAAATGCCACCGTCACCTACAGCATCACGAAGTTCAATTCCCCGTCTTGGTTCCAGCTCATGAGCCTCCTCCCTGCCGCCGAGAGTGCTGGCACGCTCAAGGAGATCACGGCGTCAAGATTTATCACCAGAAAAACTGTCTTGGAGAACCAAGACGCATTTATACAGACGCTCGAGGCGGTTGGACCGAAGAACCCTGGGACATTGGTAAGAAATTCAAAACACAAACCTGTTTGGGGTGCAAAAACCATTAACGAAAGAGGAACAGGATGGCAAGCCAAACTTTTCCATGTCAGGGACGATGACGGCCAGCAAGATACCTGTCGACAATGCCCTCAATCCAGCGTGGCGCGATGCCGCCGTCCACGTAATCACGAGCCGCAAGTGGAACGACGCCGTGGATCGGGCACAAGCCGCCGAGCTCGTGTATGACATGACTTACAACAAGCTGAACCTTTTACGCCAGCTCGAGCCTGCTTCTGGATGCTATCTCAATGAGGTACAGATTCCTTCCCCTTCTGATCATTCCATCCCTGGGAAGAGCTCTTTGCTAACATCATGTAGGCCAATACTATGGAGCCCGGTTGGCAGTGGTCTTTCTTTGGTTCCAACTACGGCCGACTTCGTCAGATAAAGGACAAGTACGACCCCACGGGTGTCTTCTGGTGTCCCCAGTGCGTGGGGAGCGAAAATTGGGTCCAGACGCGTGATGGTCTGCTTTGCGAGGGTTATAACCCGCTGGCGGCCGGAAAATAAGTTGTGAAACGTTTCCAATCAAGGTGTACTCACTGTTGAAATGAGACAGATTATGGAGTAGAAGGATTGATGTATAGGTTAAGTATCAGGGAGTAGCTATGTGTGCGATAGCTATATATGTACACAGTAGATAGTGGCTGGTAAGCCTGAAATATAGGTGGTTGGGACCTATCTCAACACTAGAACGCCTGGCGGTTGATGTAGCTAATGACTCCCCTATAGATAGGCACGAGAAATCGATCAGAAAGACCATATAGAAACGACGACCTTTGGAATTGTCATATCAAGTCCAATTACGTGCGCTGATTAGCACTCTTCATCCAATCCTCATTAAATCTCCATCGTAAATAACTCTCTAACAACAAAACTAAACATTCCCTATCCTGGGCGTAATCGCAAAACAATGGCATCAGAACTCTCCGCCCAGACAGTAGGCCCAGCCCTGCTACGAATATCACCCATTATCCTCTCCAGCGCCAACTTGACCTTAATCCGCGTGTCCGATTTCTGTATCAGAAGCTTTAATGCTTCCGATGTCCCGCCCGAGTCCATATGGGTTGTCATGCCAGGCTCCTGGCTACATATCCGCGACCGCAACTTACCGCTCATCTTTGCTACCTACGTGCCTAACATTATCCCTGGAATCCTGAACGCGCGAGGTTCCACCCTTTTCGGTATTCTGGATGGTGGTTCCAAAACAGGGATGGTCGGCTGTTACTATGGCCTACCTATTGGGTAGCTTGTTCAGTGCAGTATAATTCCCGCTGACCTTTTCGTGGAAGATGGTGCCGAAGAACTTTTAGCTCATGGATGAGAAGGAGTTCACTGCGAAGAGAGAGGCTGCTCTCCGCAAGTACTTGAACGGTGATGTCGTACGAGGTGTGGGTGCCTCGTTGCCCGCTCTGTTTTCTTCGTGACTGCTGCTACGTTGTGGATTGCCGGGAGTAAGGGAGCTTAACGAAAATCGGATCTCGGCATTATAAACCAAAATGGTTCGAAAAAAAAAAAGCCACCAGCGAAGAAGAAAGATTGGTCCTTAGTGGTGGATTCATTATCGATTATAGAGCTGTAACGCAAAGCCAACTTCGGGAAGAAAGGTTTTTCTTTTTGAGGCCCTTGCAAATGGCCGATTACATAATGTCATTATTTGTCTAGACTGCGATATTATCCCTTTAATGCTATCAACGAGTCTCAAAGCAACATATTTCCGGTTCCGGGTCGTCTGTAGAGCCAGATCGGGCACAAGCCCCAGATGAACACCTCCATAACACTTAAAGCTACCACTGTAGCCAAATGTGTCTTTTGGAGTTGAGGCTGGGTGCTAGGTGTTCACCGTCGTGCTTCCTGCTCCTGACAGCTTGCGCTTCAGCCGAGTGCTTTGAGACATATGTGTTTCGCTTGGATTCGCGACTCTTTGTGCGTTCTAGAGACCTTGCTGAGCCACTGCTGCGTTGATAAGATCCTCTGCTTGTTGAAGCTCAATGCTGGTTGTGCTCTCGCAAGAATTTTAGTGGGTGAAGCTTTAATACATCATGCGAACTAGACATTTGATGCATAGCCCACACGACAGTATGAGAATAGCTTTACGACACGAAACTTTTCACGTGGATGCCTAGTATAGAACAGGAGATTTTTCAACATACCTAGCGTCTCCGAATCGGTGGGCTCTCTAATGCGCGACGTTGATGAGGGCAGTAGAATTGCGTGTATTCTTGGTGAAAAGCAATGACGGTCACCAATAGGGAAAGAAGGGAAACGGAATACCAACAATTTGGATTAAAGAAAACCATCGTGAACGTCTTTTCTGCGAAGCACGTGCAACGAGAAGCGGAAACCTCTCGTTAGATACTTTCATTTCTTAAAGACATAAGTACAGTTGACCTGCCTGAGCAAGAAAGGGTGATGATTCTTCACACCAGTCTGGTAGATCGGCTCGGCCTCGGTCCCACTGATTTGACATTGAGCGGCACAGCAGTACACCTCGTTGGGGAAGTGTCTGCTTTGAGAAATATGGCCACGCAGGTGGAGGTCCCTGCAACTTATACGAATTGAACGCATCTGGACGATATATTTGGTCGAGTATCGGTTGCAAGCTCGAAGCCGTGGGACCTCATTGTGTGACGTGGAGGACTTTTGGATTACCATGCTTGTACAATATGGTGTCCCACTGGGAATTTGTGACCATTTCAGCCGAGTGGGATATGTATATTTCGCTAGGCAGTTCAGGTACTGAAGCGTTTCTGTCGTTGTGACTGGTGGAATCAAATCAATCAGAGTGTGGACTGCAAAATGAGAAGAAAGGAGCAGGCTTAAATTACCGATGCTTTGTACCACCCCTCTGATACGATCTGACAACTCTGTGATCCGATATGCATCAACGGCCCTGAAAAGCGGAACCGGAGACGAGACCTTACCTGTAGGGTCTACTTGCGGGGTCTACCTACAGGGTCTAGCGTGTTGCTAACCTGCAATGTTGGCAACTAATGGATGTACCTGCAGCGGACGAACGAGGTCTTACCATGGCCCATGATTCGTTCTTTCAGATCACCCCTGATGGCGACGAGTCTCTCCACAGTCTTATCAGCTCTTCAAGCCATACCGTAGGGCCTACATCCCAAGCCATGTCCCAAGCACACTTTCCTCAGAGCCCGTCTGTAAAGTCTTCGTCTAGATCTTATACAGCGTGTTGATCTTCTGTCTCCTTCCTGTATAATCGGACAGCTAAGAACAACGCGACTACCTCGCAAGCTACTGAATGGTTGTTCTCACATGGCTCCATATCCATTGCACTACAAAATTAGACAACGCTGATTCCTTCAACTCGACGAGCGGTGGCTCACGCATCAGCCTTACAGTCAATACTACTCAGCCACTTCCCCGATCCTGCGTCCCCATTCGTGATGAAGTACGCCACTATATAGCCAACAGCCCACTGCATTGAGATCACGGCGCATGTACCCCGGTAGTTAAGACTACTCATCAATCCCAGAGGGATATTTACTGCCAGCCCCACGCTGCATTCGAGAATGAGACGAAGGAGAGACATCCCTTCCCGCCTAGATTCATTCCATTCCTTTCCATTCCATTCTCACAATGCCAATTGAGCGAGTGCTCCAATCAAGACATGCATTTCTCGGTATCCCTTGCACTAGCGGTGCATTGGTGTAAATATGACGCGATTATTCCGTCACAGAGGCTGCGACAAACCCAGTGGTCAGACCGGTTCACGTGTACGGTTCCATTATTACGGGATAAGTTAGTTTGACATAAAACGAAGGACAATATGTCGTCTTATTGCCTCAAAATCTGATATTTAAAGAAAAAACAGAAGGTGACGGATTCGCATTGCATAGGACACCAATCCAGAAGGTAATTGGTACATATGAAAACGAACCTGGTTTTCTACGATGAGTCTAGCAAGGGTAAATACTGAACATTTGGGGTTAGCCCAGATCTAATAAATTCTGTATCCTTTCAAAGCATCATGCCTTGTCACGTTCTCAACTGATGGTGATGACTGGTTCATGACGACTTATGTCAACGGATTATGCTTATTATATTACAGAAGCCATGCTGTACTACGTCGATCTGTCGTGGGGCATGTGTTTCCTAGAGACAACCATCAAGTGTGCTTGGTTGCTCACTCTCGCGGCATCAATCATTCCACTTAGTGAGTATCACAACTATATTGTTTCTAGGATATCTCAACTTAAGTAAAAAAAATCCTGAATCAGCGCTGCTTTGAAGGGCCTAAAGTGAAGCTTCAAATCACGTCATAATTCAATTCTCATCGACAACCGAACGACTTTCACTCTATATTATCATCGAACCTTCGTGTTTGTGATAACTGGTACGATTAGCAGATATGGACGATTTGGCAATGTCATACGAACGGAAAAACTTCCAAATTGAATCCACTGCCACTAATACCACCTTGAATGAAGGGATTCAAGCTTCCAAGTACCCTAAGAGATTGACGTCAACTTCTTGTTCGTAGTCAACGTGCTTAGCCTTGCTCCCCAAATGTCAGTTGTACCTTGATCAATGGGGGAACCTAATCTCTCCCAATGCTCGAGACGGTTTGGCCTAGAACATATCGAACGGGTGTTTCAGTATCGAAACGGCATCGTCACCTCATGAGGCGTAATAAAAAGATACTTTACCCTTCTGCGCACAACATATTGACAAGTGTCGGCAAGACCGCGCTTGACACATCGCTGACATGGTCTCTCATCCTCTGGAATGGTTTAGTTAAGGATTTAAGTCATCAAAGACAGACAATATGGCACGTCGAAAATTATTGACAAATACAACTAGGACGGTTCCGGTCGGAAGGTAAAGGCGAAAATAAAATATAGAAAAGGTTGGTCATGGAGTACGAACTTACCACAACTGAGATGTGCTTTTTGACAAGCATGGCACGCCCTCTTAGCCTTATTTCTTTTCAGCCGATACGGAGTCATGGGATCATAATTCCTTATGGCCTTGCTGAGGCTGCTTGTACTATTGTCGGTGGATGTGTATTTCTCGGCTATGTCCTTTTCTTCGTCCTCTTAGTCTGTCTCGCCCTAATCACATCCACTCTCGGAATGACACTTGAGACTTCAGCTCCGTTGGATTCAACATTTCCGGGCATCTTTGCTCACTTTATATAGATGTTCTTCGGAGGATGCTTGACCAAGCACCAACGGAGAAGTGACTGCAAACACCACAGCTCACGACTTGTCTCAACATCCCTACTCTTCCAGGTCCGGAACAGGAAGTCTCGTATTAAGGGTACTTTGGACAAGTATCTTCATCAATGGATAGCCTGCTCAGGTGTTCGTACAATTGTGTCGTTACTTACTAGCATGCGCAACGTTCTATGCTGCTGCGGCTACCTGCGCATTTTGAAGCTGTCCTCATTTGTCTCTGAGCACTCGTGGAATTGATCGAATAAGTGTCTGACTTGGAAGGCGTTTAACAAATGGAGTCTATGTGATGGACGTCACTACTCTGTAGGATCGTGATAATGATCAAATGTATGTATATTGATCCTCAGTAGAGTGTTTTTCAGTGGCGTGGTTCCTCAGCTATTCTAAGGGATCCCTGAAGGCTATCTAATAAGGGTGGACCGTGCACCTCAGGCATTTTCCTATCTGGTGGCACTAGGCAACCATTATGATCTAACAGTTGAATATTCTGCATCCTAATGTCCAGATCTTCTGAGTATTTGAATTTAGGCTGGGCTGGGCTTGTCAATAAGATGCAAAAAACATGCTAGAGTGCGCCTTGCACCACTGCAATTGTATACGACCCTAATGAATGATGTGCAATAACTTTGGGCAGAGCAGCCTATCTTGTCGTCGCAGGAGGCAGAATGTTGAAAAGAAGGACACGACTCAGATCAAGATCCGGACAAACGCTAGTGTCGTCAAACTAACATTCATGGTTGGTGTCATGGCCCGTTGGCTAATGTGCAAATATAGACGCATCAGGGGATCAGCAGGCGAATTGAGGAGCAAGATCTCCATCGAGAACGGGAAGATTTGGGAGGTGCCAGTGGATTCTGACGGCTGAGGCGAACACTGCGGGGTTATCCGCATACACCCAGTATATCTTGTTTGAGATCACTTGTCTTCTGCAATTTGCGGCGCCGATCATCTGCTTCCACGTTACGTAAATACAGAAAACGAGACATCATCCGACCAGGTCATAGATAAAAAATCACGAGAATGTCTTTACACGAAAATTGCTACCATAGCTGTAGCTTAGCAAATACTGCAACTTCACGAGCAAAAGCAAATCCAGGACGGGTCATGCACCTCCACATCGGTATAACCGATCAAGGTCTTGCAGTTTTCGCGTCACGATTATGAATGTTTCATTGCAGACGGGCAAGAAGCAAGGACCATCCCCCTCGGCGGAGTTTGAAATCTGTTTTGTTTTCGAAGTTCCCTGTGGGCGGCTTGAGTCACTGTGAGCAAACTATAGTAAATACGACATTTATTATGGAGTGTACTCCGGAGGACAAAAGCTGCTATTTCGTCGGCTGCTGTTAGAACAAAGCGTGAATGTATTACAGCACTAGTCCCGACAATTACTAGCAATATTTAGTTCCACCACCCCGATTTGCAGGTGGCGCAACGACGACATACTTGGGCAACACTGTTTTTTCCCCGTCCTTGATACGTGTTTTCTTCACACAAACGAGCGCTAACCAGTGGAAGCGTTATTTCCCGCCTCTGCGGCCTCAGCTGGTACGTGGATCGAGCAATTGCAATATCTTCCATTTACGACGACCTGATCATTTTCTTGAAAGCGAGAAACGTTACTCTGTTGATTGTTCAACCAGGTCGAGGTGCAAATTTATCTACCCAGGCTGGAGTATAGTTCTTATAAGTCGCCAACAGTCTCCCTCTGTTACAGCATTTTTAGAGAATCGATTCGTACAATAGTGCATTCTTGGTTACCGTACTTCAAGTCCAAAAGCTTTGTCAGCTCGCGTATACTTTGTGGGTCACTAGTACGCCACCGAATCTACAAGATGGCTCAGATACCACCCTCATTTCTCTGAAATCCGTAGGTACTCAATAGAACAATATTCATCGCAAAAAAGAGACAATGTTTCACAATGCCAGGGAAGGTTGCATATAATCAGGCCAGATAACTGCGTGGCTTGAGACAATGTCCTAGGAACTTTCACGTCCCAGTAAACCTTTGACCGTCATCGCCATTAGGATGCTGGTGGCGTAATACCAGGGTTTCCTTTTCCCTTCTTGTTCCCTTTCAAAAAGACACTTGTAGCATGAAGAAGTTTAGCCATTCTTACATTGATGCTCGTTATAATATTCCATTGAAACTTGTCCTATGATCCGTTTTTATATATGTATACTCATTTAACCAATCTCTGCCTGAAGAAAGCCTGGTTACATGGACTGGGAAAGAAAATTGTACAAAAAGTCTTGGAAACAATTCGAGTTCACGGTATTGCAGAGAGCTCCAGCTTAGTATGAATAACTTCCACTCTTACTATACCAATTCAGCGTAATAGTGTTATTATGAACTAGTGCACAGTTAGCCAATTATCTGATTTCCTACAATCAAGGACAATATTTTGATGAAGCAGCAAGACGACTATTTTAGCTTTCACCGGCTTGTGTCTGTATAAGCCTCTAAGTTGTATAATTAGCCACACGCAATACAGTGTTCATAGTTGATCAGACTCCTCCTAAGGAAGTCGAAGACACCTAGAGTGAGTGACAAAAGGTGAGACTCCAAAATCTCAACATGTAGGCGACATGTGTATGTCTAACGCCGATACCAAGGTAAACGGTAATCATCGTTACACATTCATAACCCTTTATTTCACGCGCCTAAAGGAGAGTGTTATTATATTCGCTTCAAGTTTAGGAAATAGAGATCGCTAATTCAATGGTGGATATCTATTGCACTATAGGTAACAGTCTCGAGCCACTGCTAGGCTCTGGCCGAGGACGAGGTGACCCTTCCTTATTCGCGACTATTCCACCAACCCTTCTTATTTTCAGCCCATCTTCATCAACAGAAGACGCTCACCAAACCTTAACCACACGCAAATGGTCCAAGTTCTATGACATTCCAAATTGAATAGAAGCCCAACATAGAGAGAATGCTAGAGCGAGGAGGCGAGTACCAGTTTTACAAAGAAGCGCACGAATCTCAGCTATGATGCCTACAAGGTTAAAAAACATAAATGTCTTCGAACGGAGCCAAAGATCAGGCCTAACGACGGCGAGGAGGAGGATAACTTACCAGCTTGCCAGAACTGTATCGATATGGGAATTGAGTGTGAAAAACCTCTGCCACGGAAGCAGAGAATTTATGGGAGTTTCGAACAGCTAGACAGAAGATATCGCGCGCTATATGCTGTAGTATCCGGCTTTTCCCCTGCCTTATCCTCAAATATCACGCCTGAAGAGCTGGTTGAGTACGGTAGACAATATGGAATTACTATGCCTGATCTTGGATCTGAGTTTAAATTACCAAAGTCATAGGCGAAAACGGCGTCGGCCCGCATATCACCGGCCCCTCCCCTAACTGTTAGCCGCAGGATTGACGATGACAAAATCTAGCCGAGTCTTAGTGGTGGCCGTATCCACAGCCACAGCCAGTGTCGTAGCCACCGCTAATGGGGTAATCGGACTGGCATCGTCTCTTAATACGTTTTGTGATCCAGGCACCCATGCCTATTTCCAGGATTAGCATATTCACGACGCTAGTAGTGAACTTCAAATATTAGGGACAATAAAGTTTCACGCGGAGGGGAACAATTGAATGAAAGATATGCAAAGAAGAAGGAGAAAAAAAGAATTTCGATTATTGAATCTTTGAAATAAAATGGAACCTACAGCCTGTGTCTCGACTTTGTTTAGGTGAAATTGAAACGAGTGTAAGTAGATTGATTGAATAGAAAAGAGAGCTGAAGGAAGAAAGCCATAAGTGCTTAGGGCTATCATTGGGTCATATACCACTATTTGTTTCTCGGAGGGGTGTAGGGAAAAGTGATTCCGGCAAAAATAACTACTGGAAATAAAGCTTTCATTACATGCCATACAAGTTACCGGTCGTATTAGTTCGCCTTAGTCCGGATCGAGGACTAGGAAGTTAACAGGTCTAATATACTATACCTAGGGTACTCATTAATACAGTGGAGCCGTCTGGCGCTTACGCTAAAGCTAAGGCCTGGTGTTAAAAGTCTTTCAATTGTCTTAGGAGAGCATACAACTAGATTGTGGAGGTTTTATTTTATTTTAATTAAAATGATATTTGAAATGTGAAGGCCTAATGTATGTGGTGGTTTCTTTTTCGGAATCATACTGTCATACAGAGTCAAAATTACAACCAAAGTGTCACGATCAATCGGTAACGATCCTGCTTGGGACGGCACACGAGCGGGAACTAGCTCATCTCTGAAACCCCAGGAATCTAGAATATTTTTCTTTGTGAAAGACTGCTTAATACTGCGTCAGATCGTGGGAACTTGTTGATTACTGAACCTTAACGCTAATCTTAATATCTACCTACATGAAATTGTCTACAATTCCTAAATAAGTTTCAACATCTGCAGGAATTCAAGGCTCAGGTGACGCTAACCTTAGCTTCGGGTTGCTGGAAAACTTGAGTTTCGTTGATGTAGGAGTAAAGGACAATATATGATTTTTGACATGGTATAACTAGGAAGCACGGGATATACCTATCTCGAGAGTGACTAATTCACTTGACTGTAAAATTTTGGCCATTTCTATAAAGGCTTCCATTTCTCTCAAGAACTAATCTTTTCGAGTCGGAATATGTTCTGACTACTCGCAATCCCTCGAATCGTGAATAAATGCCTCATCTTAGGAATGGTTAGTTACTACTGAACAGGATGTGTGAAATGTAAACGTTATAGCCACCAAAAGAAAGGGTTAGCTGCCGAAAAACTAAATGGTCTCACTTCTCTGCACTATTATCATAATTGAATCGTCATATTAGTGTCGTCCATTTCTCTTGATTTTGTACAGGATTCATCATTTCATGGTGAAGAATAACAACCACGTCTATCTTGGTCGTTATAAAGCCATTTGATATTTTCGAATCGTCTATAAAAGACGTTCACTATCCATATATCACAGAGATCACAGTTCAGACATCACCTCACTTATCCACATTCAACAAATAATAACTTCACAACCATCATCATCATCATAAATCGTTTCAAGATGTTCAAGTCTATTATTACTCTAGTCTTGATGGCTACCACTGCCTTGAAAGCAGAGCCTATCCATTACACTTTCCCGGAGCAGCTAGATCTTGAGGCACGCGATCTGGATCTCGAGAAGCATAGCATCGAACTTCGCACTATTAGGATTGTCCCAGTTCTCGCAACTTTCGAAGATCGCACCCCGCAGAGTGGTCCAAAGACTGCCCTAGGCGTTTACAAGGGGCTTAATTTTCAGGGGATGAGTATGTATCTAGATTAAACCCAACCACAGTTTGAGCAGTACGACTAACACATGTCATTTTAGCACTTATAAAAGCAGGAGTTGGAGTTGACGGTGATATTATCTCAGGCGTGGTGCCCTACAGTAGGCAAAACACGGTAGGGCTTCCGATTGTTCCGCTCGGTGGCGTGGGAGCTGCCATTACGACAACGTATGCCGGCTCGAACGCTGTGAGTTTCGATCTCAACAGTTTGTGGTTCGGCTGCGTTCTTGGCACCGTTGATAACGTTGTCTCGGCCCCCATTAATTGCAAGATCGCCGTTGGTGGCTATGACGGTACTGGCAAGCGTATCGGCTTCGAGCAATTTATCTTCACTCCACCTGCCTTGTCCCTCCGGGCAAATATGATCCAAGCTAGATTCGACAACACCTTCAAGGGCGTCAGTCGGGTTGTTATAACAACAACCTACGAGAGTATTAGGCAGCTCGGAGTTACTCTGATGGATAACATCGATTATATCGTATCTGCCAATATTACCAAATAGGTTCAGTGGACCATATGAAGGTGGACGATAGTGGTTTCAAGAACGGTCCAGGTACAAAGTTTAACTATGTCCGGCCGATCCTTTCATTTCCGATACATTGATCTATGTAGTAGATGGTTGTTATTGTTACAGATAATGACCTTTATTGCATTTGAATCTGGGACGTATTTTTGGTTTTGCTATATAGTTCTTCGGGGTGGTCTTGGAAGTATGCCTGAACTTAGGAATACCACGAGACTGTTCACTCAATCTCTGCTTACTTATCTTACTATAAAACTAAATTAAGTATACGATTTTCAAGCGATTAGTTATAGTGTTCACTTATTCCTAGCATTTGTAGACTACCTTATCCTATTAGTTAACTGAGAGGGAGATATAGATAGAAAGTATCCGATCGTATTTGTAATGAAAGAATTTATATAGTCCATTTTCTTGAACTATCATTAGCAAGCCCTAATGACGTGTTAGTGGTGAATAACGTCAGGATGATTATTTTCTAAGTTCGAGATTGACAAATGAGGAGTTTTTCGATCCTTATCTTCAAGAAGCTAAGATTATCTCCACCGAGTATCGGGAGTTTGCTTGCGGGACTGGTTAAGTATGTACATATTAGTCTACCCCCTCCCCTACACATATATCTTTTTGGGCTTTTATCGCACATCATAGTGGCGACCTAGGCTCCTTGTACGAATTTAAGACGACTTGCCATAATATGGTTCTGTCATCTTGAGAGCCATATGTTGGAAACGCTCACAAACTGCAACAAAGTGTTCCTGTAAGAGATTATGTAAAGTGAGCCTAGTCGGCCGTAGCTATTGTAAATCTACGCGAGTTGATGCCATGCTGCGTTTACCACAACAAGTTACGAGTCGAACTACACGTCCTACAAAGGAAATGATAAGCTCTTGCGACGAAATTCACCAGTAATAAGACGGCCAGAAACGATCTACCCAATTGTGCCTAGGACTCTATTGAAAACTCAGATGCAAGTGCTTTTTATTTTGAGCTACTAGATCATTATAAATACTGTATTTGGCATCTCAGTCCTAAGGTGGTAGCGCTTCTAATCCACAATTTGTTCCAAGAAAGAATTGCCGGGGGAGTTGGAGGAGTGTTTTAGATTATCACAGTGGGCGTGCGTGGCAAGGGCTTCCATGTGAGTATGGTGATCATCGTGTACTAGATTCATCGTAATTGTACGTGAAAAACGCGTCATAGATGTTCATCAGCATACCTAACTGAGCAAGTTGGTACCATTCTCAATCCATGATGTACTTATACATTTCACAGATGTCATTAACCAATCCTTAGCGCCAGTTAGAAGTATCAGAATATCTGCCGTCCAGAAGGCAAATTGAGATGCGCCCGTTTTTAATATTAGCCGAAGACTGGAAAGAGAATGTGTGTCCGAGCGCGGGAATGGATTAGGAGCGCTATAGCGGAATAGGCATACCAAACTTGAACCTCAGGCTCGCAAAGAAGTTTCCGTAGCCAATCAAGTAGTTGAAGCTCTATGGTTTGCTTCTTTGGGAGCGTGGTCGACTCCATCTGGCTAAGTTCTCGACTGTATTTCGTCTGTCATTGACGAGCAAACACTGCGTGTAGAACTTTCGAAACCACCTTGTTGTCAAGATAAGAAGGTCTTGGATATCTTTGTCCAGCAATCTTCATGCCTTAGCCGCTACGGGGTTGTGGTATAGGATCTTGGCGCAATCCCTTCGCCCAGTCTCCATCCCCGCGTTCATTTGAGCAAACCGCCGATATTATAGATCTACAGGTAAATGATGTTAATAGGATCAATGATGAGCTCTTCCACAGACTGGATGATACCCGTAGAAAGGTGTCCAATCATCACCGCATATACAGCAAAGTCCACGACCGAACGTCATCCGTGATCACGGCGTGCTTTCGGACGCCGATCTGCCGTGTTTATCCTGCCACGATCAATTTCAGATGAGTCTTTTTCAGCCAGAACAAGCCAAATGGAGGCTATAGAGAACCACCATGGTTTCGGAGTACCTGGGAGCCGACTCATTCCTCCTTAATATCCAAAAAGAAATGAGATTCCAATACTGTTCCTCTGGACGTTTTGTTATCTTTGGCGCGTCTGAGAAGATGTCTGGATATATTTCGACATTAATTCCTGAAACCCTGCTTGAATCGTCTAGGTAGGCCAGCTGCAGTTTCCAACGTCATGACGATCTTAACAAGTTTTACTATTGAAGTCTCGTGTTTACTTCTCAATAGTCTTGTATAAACTGATAGATCCATCTGCTCAAACATAAGGGGTGACGGTGCGCGGAAGCTCTAGATATAGTCGAGGGATGCGGGCTGACTATTTTTATCTTAAAGGACATTCGTGCAACTTTGATAGCCGTCATGAATATGGCGGCAAACAATCCAGAGGGCACAAGAATTAAAACATTGGTCAAAGAATTCAACGATATGGCATTATTGATAGACTTTATTATTATTTTCTGATGATTTCACGATGATTGTGGATTTCAAGACCATGATAAACACAGTTTTTCCATTGGACCAACACGTGGCAACGAGTCACAGAGAGTGGAAAACGGTCTGGCATTTACAAAGCTGGAGCTTTGGAGGTTCAAATTGAATTTAACGCAAATATGTCCAGCCACGAATCAAGTGGTATTAGTATTTTGGCGACGTAGACGGCTGACTGTGACGCTGCATAGCCGTATTTATATATTACTGGTGATTGCTTTGTGACCAAGAGTTTTAAAAGCTGCCCACAAGGCGCAACGTTTAAGTGTGCCTTGTGGTGCTCTTGTGTATGGTGTCAATAGTAGGTTGGTCCTATAAAAGAATTTGGCGGCTGATAAAGCTTTCCCTCATATGTTTAATACTGGCAGGTCTTTCTGCTCAGGTGATTCTTCCCCCAAGTGGAAACAAATACCTTCCTTTACCCGCAATTTGACGTGCATCACAAAGACTACTAGAATGGCACAGAATGGAAAGGTTCTCCGACGGAATCGTAGTACGAACTATGTGTACTGTTTTCTTAGATTATGTGAAGATGCTTGTGTCGAAGTTAAATTTACTTCCCTGGTTGATGGCCAGTCGGTAGCCGCTGATGTGCTGCAGCATCTGTGTCGAAAACCATATATCATATACACTAGCAGATGCTATGGCTGCCAGGCGCGTGCGGTCCCATACGTCTTGTAAGTCGGTCAGATGTCTCGGGGTATACAGCATGGCGAAGTTGGCCACCCGCGCCTTATGAGCTTTGCAGAGGGCCTTTCCAGGCTTTTTGCATGAAGCCCCGCAAATCGATATGAAATTCGGCTAAGTATGCGTTCTCGTAGCTTTCTATGACTTCTCTGACTACGACATATGCTGCCTGGTGGTGTTCTTTGACATTGCTATGCGCATAACAGTCGAATACCGCCATGGTCTCATGGATGACGCCGAATGCATTTTCGGCCCTGCTTTGTGTTGTTTCGAGACAATATGTTATGAAGTCCGCGTCGGTCCTGGGTCTCTCAAGATCATACAACTATTCATCGTGTTAGCTGTGAGCTGCTACCGTCATGTTGTTAACTTCCGATGCCGCGAAGGGGCTGATGCTCTGATGAAATGCGTCGGAGACTTGGCTCGTCATACAAGGGAGCTTTTCACAAGGAAACTGGGTATTTGGGTCAAGCGGGTACCATTCATTTGACTCACACTTTTCTTGTAGGAGTTGAGGGTCGACTCAGCTACTACCATACCATAGGTCCATTAGGTGGATCCGCAGAACTTGAGAGACTCGCTAGCAGGCTCGTAAGCCGAGTATTGCTGCCAGGCGGGGAAGGTTTTGAGAAAATATCCAACGAAGTGATTGGGGAGCTGAGTGAAGGTGACCGAGGGCATGCCCATTGATGGCACCGACACTAACTAGCCATCGAGAATAGATGTAAGGAAGCGGGGTATTGATTGAAGCTTCAGGACATTCTCAGCTGTAAAGAAGATTAATAGCTTTAGTTCCTAATGTGGGTTTTTGTTTCCCTTCGCCTGCTTTAATGCGAAAGAGTAGACGGTAGGGATGTGCACACACGCAGAGAGAGGGGGGGGAGAGAGAACTTACAGACCCAGGATTAGGCCTCTGACTTTAATGTCTGTACCTTGAAGTCATATTCTGTCGGCCCACATGCGTAAGAGACCATAAGATAACGATAGGTGTCAGCAATCAAGGTCTGGAGGTCGTCACCTTGGTTGCCATTCGGGTACTTTGAAGAGAGGCAGTTAACAGGTTTCTATATACTGCCGGGAATGTTCGACCTGACCCAAAACTGTCGTTCCTCACCTTCTTGCGCACGCTTTTCGATTTCTGAGAGCGAAATGTTTGTCTCATGCGGTATGGGTGATATTGTTCTATGCCGGCTACTAGGGCCTTCATGATGCTCAATATCTGTGTTCTTAGCAATTGTACTCGCTAATGGTCTCAAGTCACGCTTGATGGACTCGGTCAACCTCTCATGATGTTTTGGGTTCTCCTGTGAGAAATTGGAGCTATTGGAAGCAAGGAGAGAACTCCGTACTTGCTTTTTATCGAGTGATCGCTTTATCCTACGGAAAGGCGCATATCCCTAATCGACGCCTCCGTCGTCCGTGTCTTTGAGGATCCATATTCTGGAGCTCCACAGGAAGCGGTAGCCGACAGTCATTTCCTCATCAGCTTTGTTAATGGCTGGCACCGAATCTAGAACCTCCTGGACGTACATGATCTAGATCGCTGGATAAAGTCGCCGAAAGTAGCCCCCTCCGACGTTGGCATTTGTATGACCCGGCTAGCTGGCACTTGATCATAGCCCAGGACTTCGACCACCGCTTGATCCCAAGAATCCTCAAGATGTCCTTTGAGGACGATTTCATAAGCCCCGAGCATATTGAATGGGTAAGCAAATGCCAGCCGACAGTTGTATTCGTGCTCCGTCGTACCTCTCAAAACTACTTCTGCTCCCACTCGCGAGGTGATGCTTCCAGTCCCGTCGTATATAGAACCGTCTCTCTTGTCACGCTTGGCAGATCGGGTTCTTCCCATTCGCAAGCATTCTGTATAACGTCTTGCAGTGCGGGCCCATACGCGTCTTCTGATTCCTCAGAGTTGCCAGGGATCGTGAATCGCGGCTGGTAGCATAGCGCACGCCCTCAAGAGGGCCTTTGCAGAAGCATCGGTGACATCTTCGGAGCTGTTTCCAAGGCCTTCCATAAATTTGGAAATAGTACCATTGTGCGACTTCAGAATTCCCGACCTTGCATCCTGCAGTGAGACCGTGCTGAACCATCCAAACTTTTCGTTGGGAAGAGGATCGCTTGGGGCTCGCTTGGCAATAAGCGGCGGAATCGCGGAAACTGTGGTCGCCGCGCCAAGAGCACAAGATAGCACTTGTGAAAACTTCAATACACCGATTCCCCTACAGCACCTTTGCTCAAATCACACATCCACTGCACCATACTCCACGGTTCTTTGTGTCATTCCTCGGCCACGGCCATATAGGTCATAGCTCTGTAAATTAGCCTGTCCCTTCACTATCCAAAGTGGCCCAATTAGACTTGTCTCAGGTTTACAAACAATCCGTCAAAAAGCAGAAGATCAGCCTATGTAGGATCCATGGCCTCGTATGAGTCACCTCTTCTAAGATCAGAACGATGACAAGGATCCAGAAAACATTGCCAATAAGCCGAAGCTTTCAATCAAAACGCTTCTCGATCAAGTCAAAAGCTGGACTCAGGTCTAAGATGTTATTTGGCATACTTTCACCCATAAGCTTGGATCATGTTTCCAACTTGAAACTACTCAGATCAGTAAACCTGAGCTCAGTGATATGCGTTTCGACGATATGGGTATTGATTTTTATGTCCTTGTTTGTGTATTGTAGCAGATTAGATTTAGCGAGAGTGTTGCTCATGGTATAAATTGTAAGGACGTAGAATGATATACAATAAATCATTTATTCTAACATTCTCCCTTAGGTATCTTGTTTAGAAACGACAACTAATGAAACTCTTCGCTGTCGCCGACTGGCTACAAACCACATCCTGCTCCAGTCTTTCACATTTGCCATCTGGCAGACCATTACACTTGAGGGTGCCTACGCCGCCTTCGGTCCCCGTGTACTCGCAATCGTAGCCTTGAGCTTTGAAAGGACCCAACTGCGCTGGAGACTTTGCATCAGCGATTACATCGGAGCCCGTCTTTTTAAATATAGAGTCGTCTTCGCAAATGTCAATATGGCCATCGATGGTCGTTGCATGGGCATTGTACGAACGAACCCATGACGGGCCTCCGATGGGCTGTGTAAGCGTCACCTCCGAGTAGGAAATCACGACCCAGCCATGGTTACGATCGGGCTCTGTGGGCTTGTCCGTTGGCTCTGGGTCGGGCATAGTCCAAGATGCACATTCGGTATGGGTGAGGGTGGCTTCACCTCTGGGCCCACCAACTTCAACCCACGTCGTGCTCGAAACGCAGACCCCACCGGTCGGGCTCGGGACCTGCGTCGGCGGGAGCGTAGGCAAATCGGGCAGGCCGGTAGAGCGATCCGAGGAGAATTGGTCATAGATCATGGATTGAAGTTCTGGCAGAAGAGCCGACATGCTGGCAAAGTTCATGTCATCCGGGCCCCAGTCCTCGTCATCGTCGAACTCTACGCCAGGTGCCGGGGTGCCGTTTGCTTTGTTCGTGGTAGTTGTTGTACGCGTGATATCGCAGCCGATGATTCCGAAACAATCGGTCGTGCAGGGCCGGGACGTGACGCACTGCACGACACAGTCAGAGACGGTTGTCGGCGTCGCACAGCTACTTAGACTATCTCCGCCTCCTCCTGGACTACCTCCTCCTCCTCCTGGAGGACCTATGTTTATGCACCCAAGCCCAATACAGTTACCGGGGCCGCTACCACCACCGCTGCCACTGCCGCTTCCTGGAGGACCGATGTCCCAGCATCCAAACCCGATGCAGGGCAGTTTTAGCGGCTTAGGCCCGCGACGACCGGCTGGCGGGCAGTCGTCACACGGCTCACCACATTTGCTTGGGGATGTGCAGGTTGGCTTTGCGGTGCCGCTGCTCGGCTTGATTGAGGTGCGCACCAAAGTTGACCCGGGAGTCCAGGTTGACGGAGGCTCAGTTGAGTCAGTTGCCGGTGGGAACGGGCCAAAGTCGTATGTCCATGTAAGTGCCTCCCCACCAAGGGTAGTGGTCAAGTAGATGGGGGGCGGTCGAACGCTGGACCAAAACCAGACGGACGGATCATTTCCGTCCCACTCGACATTCGAGAATGAGATGATGGATGTTGTGATTTCGGGAATGGTGATGATGACCGTGGTGGTCACCGTCGTATAAACGGTATTGGTGCCTTGGGTCGTGATCGGCCACACCTCGCCGATTGTCTCCGTCGCAGGGGGAATAGAGATGGTTGTGGCCGAGGAGAGCATCAAGGGAGGCAAGACAAAGACGCAGGGAGGGAGACTTAGGGTTAGGGTTTTATCAATATTGCCCAGCGCACGCAGGGAAATGCTATCGAAACCAGCGCCCTTCATTGAGGAGCCTGTTGTTCCGCGCGCGAGGCTCCACGAGACTTTCGCCATTGACTTGTATAGGGCTGGCTTTGTGGAGACATGCAACTGCAAGGATCGAGCATAGGCTTTTTGCCTCATGCCCTGTCGCGATCGCCTGCCATGCATGTCGTCCCATGCAATGCTGACATTGCCGTAGGAAACGTCCTCAAGGCTAGACAGTTCGGCCTAACATCAGCTGGATATTATCCAAGGTAGGAACTAATAGTTTGGTTGCTGGCGTACGTTACGCAGCGTTCGTTACGCAGCGTTACATCGCGATTCAATTGAGTTTGGCAGCTTACGGTGGATTGAGCTAATAGACCCAACTCTGGGGCCTTGGCAAGCTGACAGGATGTATACCATGCTCAGGATGCTGGTTCATGTCATTTCAAGCCTCGTGACTAGACTAGGAGACACAGCGCAGTCGGGTAATTCCCAGAGACTTCTGGAGACGCTTATACATATCCTCGCCCTACCGTTTTGACTCAACACAATACCATATTCCACGTGGTCTATGCAGTGGATAGAAGACTACCTTTGAGGATATTGGACCAACATCGCCATCATAAACGCAAATGATGTGCTCTCAGACTTGACAAGACTGTTGTCCAAACACCCAAGTGCCCAGTTGCCGGGTGCTACGCTTGATGATTCTTTATCAACTTTGACCTCTACAGCTTTCTAATTCAGCCGCAGATCAGCACTCCAAAGCCCAACATCATGCTCTTCCACTGGGCATTGACCTTGGTGCCTCTGCTTGTGCAAGTCAAGGCTTATTTCCTTCCCTTGGATCGGTCGCTTGGCCAGTCGTTAGACATCAGAGGCCTTGCAGACTTCAATTTTGTTGCGGGAGGTGCTGGTTCTTCCACCGATGACCAGAAGAACCAGATTGACAAATGGCTCAAAGACATCGAATACCTCGCCGGCAAGGCCGTTGACAAGCTCAATAACTACGCCACCAGCAGACATGTGGCTTTCAGCGCAAGAGCCTTCATAGGGTTATTTTACAATTTCCAGGGGGGTAGGTTTGTGCCGCAAAACCAGCAAGCTTTTGATGAAACTTTACGTCAGTGACCCTTTTCAAACATTGAGAGCCCATACGCCACTCCCTCTCAGCTTATGGACGTGCAGACTGACATGAGCCTTCAGGATGGTTCGGAGACCTCAAGGTGTTGGCATCAACTGGAAGAGGAGGCACAATTGCCAACTCGTGGCTCTTCTGCGGCGACAACTTCCAGGAAATGAGGTCGGGTTCCGACTGGGTTCAAAAACCTGATGGCTCGTTTTACACCAGACTGAATGCACAGAATCAGAAGGAGAATGTGAAAATCAGGGATATACCCACATTTACCCCCTATATAGTGGACAAAGGGCTTGTACCCATCTGGATCCCGGCCATGGGAGGGTATGCCTTTGCTGTTCCAGGAAAATTCACGCCAGGATCTCCAGGCTCGGAGTGCACAAAGTCCTATGCTTTTACTACGCCTGTGGCGGGTAATAGGCGTTTGTTTGTGCTCTGCCATCCTCGAGGGACCCAAGGTGGCAGTCTCTTTACCGACTTGGCTGGAGACGTTATCAACGGTACCACGGCCCGAAGCGGCCAGTTGATGGATGCACACTTCTCTCGTAGTGGTGCTCTTATGCATGAGATGTTCCATGCCGTAGCAGGAGCAGGCCAAGCTCCGGACGTAAACAGTAAGTCTGCTGCAAATTCCTTTTCGGGGTTTTCTTTTCTTTTCCATATATATACATTTATTTTTTTGAGCTCATACAATACTAATTGGCGCAGACAACCATCTCGAGTGCTTCCACGGCGGGTTAAGTAAAAACGGCAGAACACCTGAGGGATCTAGGAAGAGCCCGCAGTGCCTTGTTGAGTTTGCCATGGCCATGCATTACCTGGACCAAAACCCTGGCAACCCATGGGTTTTTTTGGAGAGGCCCAGCTGAGCAGGCTTCAACTGCGCTTCCAAAGGTTGGACTGCCGTTTCCTTAGCTGTATTCTAGTAATATCAATCTTTGGAAAGCACAACTATGGACTTGGGTACATCTTGTCACAGTGTACCGAGCTCTGCGTATATTATAGCCTCGAGTATATAACGTGGTGAGAACGCATTTCATTAAGATCGGCTACGTATTACTTTATACGTATCGTGATATAATGGGAACGCTAACGGCAGGACCTTTTGCGTCGGCTAGAGTATCTAAAACATTCGGAAGTAAACAATCTAGATTCGATATATTTAAGAAATTACTTACTCCGTTCAAGTCCTAACGAGAGGGCACGTTTTCCATCCGATGAAGTTTGGAAACATGTAAGCTCCTCCCGGAGATGTATTCGAATCTGACAACAATCTTAGGAAAATCGTCTATGATCTCGGGCTGTTAGAATAGGCTAGTCTCAGCCACTGACGCAAGAGGATGAAAGTCCTAGTTTTAAGAGGCTATACTTTACTCTTAGCAAACGCTTTAAGGGAATGCATCGTGGCAATAATGTTCTTCGCGAGTCAGATTTATCGCCGTAAGTCATTTCTTACACCCTTTTAGACAATTGAAGGAACTAAGCATGTCTTACTTCAACCCTAGACTTCTAGATCCTGGGAGGCGTTATTATTGGCTAGACTTTCATTTTGACACTTCTGACATTTTTAATAAAATGACTAAGGTACAAGGAACACCAGTCGCGATTCATAACATATACCGCACTGGTGGGAAAAAGCTATGCTATTCGATGGATGTAGAAGATTTAGTGGACTATGATATCGAGAGAGGCAAAACGCAATTATCCCCCAATGTCTCGACGAGTAATAACCCGTGAACCTTATTATGGTTGCATTTAGCCGGTGGCAACCACGAGTCAATAGGATTAACCACGAATGTTCAGGCTAACAAGCACATGTTTACAGAAATTCAATATGATGATTAGTAGCTATTTGTCTTAAATGGCCTCTTATCCGGTTTAACACTATATCGAGGGCGCATTCTTTGAATGGGATATAAAACCTTGAGAATCTCTAGCTTAAATCATTATCTTTGGCTTTAATTAACATAACTATCTTTTCACCAAACTCAATTCCCTAACATTAATTAATCTCCCGATTTAAAAAATGAAGATCATACTCATGCCCTTATTCGTCCTCAGCCAGATAATCTACGTTAATGCACGGGTAGCTAACAATTCTCTTGAGGGATTCGTTAAGAAGAGGACCACGCAGCCTACGACTCTTTCCTCGGACCAAGCTACTACATTAAAGACTCAGAACGACCAACGATTAACAAAAGAATTAAAGAGCCTTATCTGGGACGACAACTTGGCCGCGGATGCGCAGCAATGGGCCAACCACCTTGCGTCGATTGACAGTCTTATGCATTCTACATCCGATCAACGAGCTAACCAAGGAGAGAATTTGGCCTATTCTTTGTACGTATTAGCTTTGGTCACATCTCCTTTCTATCTTCTCCCTTTTCTTGTTATATCACTATTGAATACGCAACTAACCAGGTCTCATAATACAGTAACTCCGACGGCGTCTTATACCCATTAACACAAGGCGCTCAAGGCTGGGTAGCTGAAGTCTCTAACTATAATAATGAGATCATTCCCCAAGGCAATTTTGCGGCTTATGGCCATTATAGTAAGTCCTTTTTTGAGTCCGGAAGCCTAAAGAACTCGAGGCAATACTGATAGACACCGCCTTCTAGCTCAAGTCATGTGGTCGTCTACAAACAAGATTGGAATGGCTAATGCTACGGCCGCCAACGGTGGTGTCTACATCGTTGCTAGATATTCGCCCCCTGGTAATTACCTTGGGCAAAGGCCTTACTAAGAACTCTGAAAACTTGAAGCTAGACGCATGAGCTATACCGCAAATTTTAAAGGGCGAGGTGGATTGAAACGGGGTGGAAGGTCGCATATAATCATGAGTCTTTATGAAATTTTATAAGAAAATGGATAGGTTATTCTTATTGTATGTTTGTTGATTTACATAAAATTCACTATATTATAGCAGCCGTTAATGCTATATTCTAATCGTATTTCACTTGCCTTTTAATTGAAAAAGCCCACTAGCTGGTTGGCAGGCTTACAAATCTATACAGAGATCTCGCGCGGATGACAACAGTGCTAGAATTAGAAAAAGACGCAAACAAGAAGCAAACAAGAAGCATGGCATTCACTCGCTATCAAGTTTAGGTTCAGATCTGACCCGCTACCTGCTCTATTAGAGGACATCCATCTAGTGGACAACCTTCCTCCTGAACTTCAGGGATCCAAAGCTTTGGTCCGGAACACGATGATTGAGAGGGGGAAGAAAATCATCCAGTTCAAGGCTACTGCTCTTATCAATTCAAGCAAAGTGAAGCACTGTTCACACAAGCAGCGCACTTTCGTAAACACCAAAAGGTGTTGGAGAAACGGGTACAATCGCTAAAGGCAGTCGCTGATACGGCTCATTCCTGACCATAGAAATAGAAGAATTATAGAGATGTTTATACTAGCCCAGACATGGCCAGTACGAATAAATCATGTCCTTTCAATGCTTAGCCTTTGTCCGGTCGTCTCCGTGTTATTGTTGAGTAGCTGATGCAGCACCTAGCCTGGCTGTTCCAATTAGGTTTCTCAATCCATTTCCTAGTAAATGACCTAAATTCAATCATTGAAGTCTTGATCAATTTAGTTCGCTAAACCATCACGCCCCATTATTTTCATAATGCGCTCCGAGCCCATCTTGCAAAGCCGCCGGATCTGTCGGGCGGACCAATAATCATCTCGGCCGCTGCGGTGGGAGACAATCTTTTGGTTGGCACCGTGTGTCATAGTTAACTGGATCTTAGGTATCAGATAGGCACAATATTACCCAAGGTCAGGCGTTGGAATTTTAACATTCGGGGATCTACCACATCGCGTCACATACAAATGTTGCTTTGTCTTGCTTTTTGAAGTCCTTTCGTCCCATTATCTCCCACCTGCATCATACCCACCCACCCACCAAATCAGATATTACCTCAGCAAGCTGCATTTGGGTCAAGAGGATTTCCAATGCTAACCCCCAGATAACTCAAATGAGCTGCATTAATGCCTCTCCCATCATTACCGATACCAAATCCAATCTCACTCTGGTTGCAATCGGTGGGTTCTTGTCCTTGGCATTGGAATGTGTCATTTATCGTTGGTGGGTCTTCGCTTTGCCAGTATTCTGTGCTATGGTGTCGGTACCCATCATCCTGCGATGGTATTTGAGGAACGCCGTCGTTCTTGTGAGTCACGCGGAATATGGTGTCTGGAAAGGTCGAGTCTATGTAGTCGGCATAGGCCTGATCACCCGTGCGTGGCTGGCCGTAGGTGTAGGGCGTTACACTCAAACCTTGGCCCTGCAGTGAAGCTGCCCCGAGTGAAGCAAGCGCGCCGCCCATGCTATGTCCGGTGATTGTTAGGCTATAGTTAGGGTGCTGGCTGAGACCGGTGTCAATAGCAGTCTTGACTTCTTCGGCAACGGCATTGTATTGACGCAGATAGCCTTGAGAGCACTGAATACATAAATAAGTCATCAGCGACTAACGCATGAAAGCTCCTCGCAGCCGCTCCAGGGCCTTCACTTACCGTACAACCTGAGCAATCAATCCCGGGTGCGACGCAAGGTACAAGGTCCTGATCCAAGTCCGTCAAGAAATCTTGGACATCAGATGTTCCTCGGAACGATATGATATATTCCTCGGTAGCATCGTCCCTGAATAGAGTAGCTTGCGTGCTGGTGGTGATGTCGCTGAAGTACTGCTCCACGACGCTTCCCAACGGTGGCTGGGCACAACTAGAGCTGTATGCTGCTGAGGCAAACGTGGCATAGCGCTTGAAATCTGCCAGCAGACCTTCGTCTACTGGTGTCTTCTGCGATACGACTGAGGTGAGAAGGAAGAAACTGATCACGCTACTGTGCCACATGCTGATGCGATGTACTTGACACGCAAGTCATTACACCTTGCTGAATCTGTTGGCTTTATACATCTTGTGGCCATTGTATTATGACCACATATCGCTGGACGTGCGCGCTCGAATATGCCTTGGCAATCACATGGCTCGAAACGTTGCAACCCTATAGTGTACTCGGCATATTGGTTTTAATAGGAGGTTTGCTAAGTATATTATTGCCGATGAACGTTGGCTTGTTATTATATATCACTACAGGGCGAAACATCGGACGCTGACAGGCCATGGGCGACGCTCAAAGCCCAATAGTGGACTTCGATCCTGCGGGGTGAAGCATTGCCAATAAAAGGGAACAGCCAATCGCAACAAAGAGCACAGAATCGGAACCAATTTTGATACTATACATTGATAAAAGTTTGCGGGGAATGCTGTAAGATCGGCCATTGGCTAAGGAAATCGTCCGAAGCTTGTCGCAAAGAATGCCATATACCTACTAGCTTGTGCACTGGCCCATGATTCGAGACCTGATCAGCAGTGGTCGCCTCCGGCACTTCAGCTCAAGGGGGGGCTCGGATGGGATATCCTCAACAATTTCAATTAATGAAAGGCTTTGAGCCTACACATTGTTGTCCTGTTAAATCTAGTTCCAAAGACTTCGAAAAGCTCAACCTTGAATTATGAAGAGGACTGCGCCTTGTTCTTGGCATACCATGCAATCTGAAGATGCAAATTCAAAACAAGCTGATTTAGATAGATGGTGATCTGTTGGGGTGGGTCAGATTACTCAACTATAGCCACTCGCCGAACACGGCGGGCCATGTCAGACAATTACTGAGCCGGGGGACTTTCTACTTTTATGAGAGTAATATGTGCATACCCAAAGCTTGGGTATCGATTTGGCTATGTCATTTCTACATGATCTGCTGGATGCATTAAAACGGTGATGTGGAATCTTGCGAAAGAGTCGCTTCCACAGTTGGAATGACTACTGGCGCTAATTTGAGGCCTCATTACTTGAACTTGATAGACACGACTATTGAGAGAGCCTAGATCCATTGGCTGCCATTGTCGTTGCTAATATCCTAATTCCATACTCTAGTGTTCAGTCCATGAAAGCTGGATTTCTTCTTTACTGCTAAATGAATTATTCGGACGCAGTCAAATGAAATACTTCATGAGATGTACCAGCTCCAACGTGACACTCCCAGATAACCACGCGATCTGGGCCACGCAAAAGTAGCAATGAAAGCTCTTAACTCAGTGGTTTTCTCGTATGCAAGACAAAGTCTGACGGTGTACCTGGTGGTGGAAACATTTTTGTAGCAACCTTATTAGGAAACAGAGAAGCAGATGCATCCATGCATCTCTAAATACCTGGTTTGAGAACGAAGAGCAATACTATTGCGACACGAAAGCGGCAGGCTCGGTGCGCAGCGGCGTGAAATTGCGAAAGGAAGAAATTTGCAACACCAATTACAACAGTGGGGTCATTTGACAGGGCTTAGATCCAGTGGCGCCATGCTGAGGGCAACGGCGCAGAGGATGACCTCAAAGCGTCAGCTCAGTGTAGCGTGAGACTATTGCTCTGACTGACGGGCGATGACACTAACCTCGGTTAGTTTGATACATGGTTCTGATGGGGTCTATGTGCTGTCCTAATAAAGCTGCCCACGAATGCGGAAACGATACAGTTGCAGCGGTTAGGCGCCGTCGTGGTAGCAACCTATAATAGCAACCCAGCTGCGGAAGGCGATACAGTGTCAGGAACACGTGACAATAAGGCAGCTGTGTGAAGTCGATGCATAGCAGAGCTAGAAACTTTTGTGTTCTTTTGTGGTAGCACATCAGCTAGCTAGTACACATTAGTTTCCTTTATTCCGCCAAAACGACTCTTGTGGGAGCTGCGAAACATCGTGGTTCTGAGAAGTAAACGATCGCGCTCGCCTTCTTCATAATTAGGAACAAAGGAATTTCGATACTGTTTTATAAAGTTATCGGCCTAAAAGCGAACGTGGCTGTAGTACGCAAACTCGAACAGTCAAACCACAACGACGCTATCTTATCCCATGTTGTACCACTAGACTCTGTAAGTATCGCTTATATCGTTATCTATTGATTTAGCGGCTCTCATCGTTTGTTTCTCTTATACTATGGATCAAGTAGAGTCTCGTAGAAATTGATTGTAGTCGTTTTGAGTTTTAGCATGCGCCACCCTGGCTGGACGATTGTGGGAAGGCTCAGGGATATCGGAGAGCGGGCCACGCTAGATTTGAATCAAGATGGCCTCCTTCGCAAACTGGATCGGCACAATTCAGCAAGCAGGAGGGCCCTCAAGCGTGTGGTTTCATCTTTCTCCAACATTACATGGTATCTCGACAAAATCCATGGCTAATAAAACAACCAGGAATGTATTTGCGCAATGCACGTCGGTCGCCCTTGCATTATGCCACACGGTGCGTCCGGGCAGGATTTCAACCCTTGCAGCATGTCCTTCAAAAAACAACCATGGAAGATTTGCAGGGACATTGTGCATATACGGAATGCACTTCGGCATGTGTAATGCCACGTAGTTAGCAAGAGCCAGCTAGGGCCTCGGGCGAGCTCACGCAACCCCTGCATCATAAGCGGCAAAGGTTACCGACTTCGGTTGATGGGCAGTTGATCCTCTTTTGGTACCGGCAGTATACATTCTTCATAGCCGATGAGCTATGGGAGAAGTTATGGTACTTTCTAGTCATCGGTCCGCCAACGGGCTTAGAAGCGAAGCAATATGGCGGGTGCTATACTGACATTGACTGACTTGTATGGTCTAAGAACATCGTTCCAAATGATTGGATCCTCAAATCCGTGCGACTTGAGTTTGAAGTGAAAGGTCGTTTTCAAGCCAGAATCGCATATCGGATTTCCCATACGCACTGGCGGCGGTCAATTGCTTCCACGTATTTACTGATTCAACCTCCAAGTTGATTCATATGTGCAGGAGCAGATTGAGTTAACACTAGCCACGTTAGTACCGGGTATTTTGACCATCATCATCACGTATCACAGCAAGGGATTGCACAACTCGGCTTTGGAAACTTCTGATGTACTCCGCAAGCGTGGCAAAGAGCTCCATTGTCAACCATCGCCTTTGCGGCTGGCTGTGTGCATGCACACAAGGCCGATGAAGTTTGGTTCTTGCTTTTCACTGTAAATGAATCAAGCACATGCATCGTCATCATGACTCGTCTTGATCATGTTGAACCTCTAAGAGCACGTTTATCGCAATCCACAAGCCCTGGCCTGGTCCTTTTATCGGGTATTTGTGCGTTGTTCAATCCTGATCGTAGGTCGTACTGGCGCCCCAGATTCTACCGAAACATGTCTGTTTGGTCCCAAGATATGTGTGTATCGGCCATGCCGCCTGCTGCGCGATCAAATGTTTGCTGTTGGTGGGGAAGGTTAGCCGAAGTCAAAGTCGAAGGCCTGACCACTCATGCTTCTCAAATTGTCGAACCGCGATGCGCAATGGACAGCACGATATCCACGTGCTTGGGAAATAGCGTACCAGTCTTACGGAATCTGACAGCTAACTAAGCCGGATCCCGGGAGTGGGGATGACGGCGAACAGGGTTTGGCGCGTCGTCCAGTTATAGTCCAGCGGTGAGCTTGATTTGGAGTACCATACATCTAATATGCATTCATAGATTGTCGGTAAGTTCAATCTTACGTTGAGTTAACTTTCCACTCGTGGCATGTTACTGTTGGCCATGAATCTGGATGGCCTAAGAAGCTTGACCACGAAGCCAAGGTTTGCAGTTGATTAACAATTTGGCGATGTCGTAACGGATGCTACGAAATATACCATCACATCATATGATAACAGAAGATTATCATTCCATGAAGCCAGGAGTTGTGCATAGTATTGTGGGCAGGGCTAACGCATAGAGCTGCGAGCCAGCTGTGCATCATGTGGATCAGTTGGTACGCTACCGGTTCCTGGCCTGAGGTCCGCAACTGGCGATTCTTAACGCGCATTAATTCTTCTTACTCCTATGTACTACGGATTCTGGAACTCGAACTTACAGTACGGATTAACCGCCGCAAATTCATGCTTCGTGTTGGACCCGCAGGAATTTCTTGGGTTTGAGATACTAGTATTGGCACCGGATGCTGCAGTAGACACTAGACTAGTAGACACACAAAGTGGGTGCATTTTGTGGCCTTGGCCCCGGTCTAGAATCGACGGAGACTGGAGAACAAAATTAAACACAAGATTACTTTACTTGTAAAACACACTGCAACAGCTTTCAAGCAAAACTCATCACTTTGAGCATATAGTAGACTAGTTAGAAGCAAGTTGTCTCGGAGGCTCTGACTAAACGAATACTTACTTGATCACATGCGAAATGATGTTGCTGCATCGCGGAAACTACACTGCATGCCGCGAAACCCCTACCACCCCAACCTGTCACTTCGCCTGCAGTCCACTGAAAATCCCTCAAAGGCTTCAAGGGGAAGGGGCCAGGGACAGAGTCGTTACAAGTACACAGTAAGGAGGAGGGCAGGGAGGAGGAATGATGCCGAGTCATTTACAACGTAAGTACGGTAGTCAACGTGCGAACATGGAATCATGGTATGCACAAGTAGCAAACAGTAATCGCCGACAGTGGTGCTACAGCCACTACTAAAAGTACCCGAAACATCCAAGGGACCCTAGAGATGTCCCCACAGGCTCAATCAAGTCTTAGCGGGGCACCACATCAGGAGAGTTCTTTGCAGGACCACAAGGAACCAGTCAAGACGATGCAAATCCCATGATCCTAGTGCAACTCCTTCATGCTTATGGAGCATGGTTCTGACCCATTCGTACTCTTGCATTTGGCATGTGGAACCTAAATTTGCCATCGCCACGAACTTCACGCCCCTTCAGCTGGTGCCTCACTGGAAGAGGACGTTCGAAGGATTTGGCAATTGTGGTGACACAAACTCTTTGTGTAGTATGTTCTTCTATAGTCTATCGGTTGCATGAGACAAAAGGTTGCGCTAGGTGTTATCTCAACTCTATTGTTGCACTATCATATAAATAGGCCAGCATGCCACGCCATTGGATCAAGATTCTTGTTAATTCACCAAAGGAACGCGGCACCATTAACACGTTCCTAGCCATCCATCGAACCTTAACGGGGACCCGGGGCTTCGGGATCAAAACAGCATAAGCGAATCCTCTGAACTTGCTAATCCAAGGCCCTTAGCTCTGCCTAAAACGAATTGCAGTCGAGTTAGTTGCAGTGCCTCACTTCTAGCGTAACGTAGCGGTTTTCCGGATTGAGTTACCATCTCCTTGACTCGCACCGGCACCGTTGCTTTGATGCGTGGCTATTTCCCAAATGACGCACGCATTCAATAACCCGCAGATCACCCTCTCTATTGTGTATCCATCCTGGTCGAGGCCCCGTAAAACAAGACATGTGGAAACGTAGCGCGGGTTTCCTTAAGAAGCCCCCTTCGTCGGCTTGGTGTTGCATCAGGGTGCTGTCAGTGCAAGTTAATTCTACGCTGGCGTTTTATCGCAGCCAACGACCGACGGATGCCATGCCTCGCGCTGATCCAACCCATCATCCTAGGATCCTCGATACTCGCGGATTCTCACTTTCATCTACGGGGTCCTTGAACACCCTTGTCGCGTCCGTTTCTTACCATGCTCTCACCGCCTGGCTGTTCGTTCGCAACGACATCTTCAACTTGCCCACTGTCGGCGTGTTTTTTGGGGTTCTCAATGGCTTGATAGCACACAAGGCGTATGGAGGTCCGGACTTTTCCATGTTCCAAGTACTATTAGCTGTGCCTTCGATGATCCTCTGGACATGGAGTCATCTCCTCATATTCAATCTCCACAATCAATTGGGAGGATTAACAGAGGACGCCATCAATAAGCCCTGGCGGCCTATTCCCCAAGGTCGCATAAGCGAGCGACAGACTAGAATCCTGCTTTGTCTCCTGTATCCCCTGACGGTGTTGCTCGCGGCAAAGATCGGGGGGTTGAACGTCTCGCTGCTGGAGCTAGGAGCATGTTTGTGGTACAACCATTTCGAAGGGGGTTCTGACCCATTTCTGAAGAACCTTCTGAACGGAATTGGTATCTCATGTTTCCTAGCCGGGCCGCTTGAGGTTGTGTTGCAAAGGAGCATCGCTACAGACTATCAATTGGCAACTTGGATGCTGATTATCGGTTGTGCAATCGTGACAACTGTCCATGTTCAAGATTTTAGAGATGTGGCTGGCGACAAAGCATCTGGGAGGCAAACAATCCCTATTGTGATAGGCGATTGGAATGCTAGATTGGTCGCCTCCGGCGGACTATTTTTGTTCACGCTCCTGTCATATTGGTTCTGGAGCGCCGGATGGAAAGAATCAGGTGCAGCTTGGCTGGGCGCAGCGATGCTGACAAAGACATTGTTACTAAACCGAGATCAGGAGGCGAATGATTTCGCTTGGAAGACGTTGTGGTTTTTGTGGCTGCTCGGCTTATTCCTTATCCCGTTTTTCAAACATTTAATTGGCCATTAAACAGCCGACATGTCTCACACGAATCGAGCGAACGATAAATAAGAAAATTCCACCATTTCACACCATCTAGCTTCCCGTATTAGTTTCGCCCAATAGGCAAAGAGAAAATTGGGATATAATACTTGTTAGCCAGATATTTTGGAACCCTATCTGAACCAAAGGAAGATATCCAGACGGTGGGTTGGTCTAGCGGTAGCACGACGCTAGGGACATCCCGCAGCTGCCCGCTACCAAAAGCTGCTAGCACACAGGTGGCAACTAACAGAGCCCCATCATATTACAACTTTAATCATGTTGTCTTCGCGTCCAATATGCCACAATCATTTGAACAGACGTATTCAGGAAGGTGGTCGTCTTCACGTATATTAATGAGTTTGCTTGGAACTATTTAGGCGATGGACTGGCCAAGACATAATAGTAAAGCGGCTGAACTGGTTCCGTGTACCACCCTAACGCTCCGTTCTTATTGGAGGATTATCTTGAGGCTCGCTGCAGGTATCTTGTCATACATGGACTAATTGGGGGTGCTATACTCCGTCCACGCTTCCGAAGCGAACAAAATAAAATTCCATTGACTATATATCATGGGAGAAATACTGTGATTCTTCGTTAAAATAAGTGTGCTCCTTCAATCAAACGTGCCAACTTCGAACTTTCTGTGCGATTTGAAACATGAAAGCCATTGCTCTTTTCGCCTCATTTGCAGGCCTGGTGGCTGCCAGTCCTACACCAACTGAAGATGGTACATTAGATGCTCGTACCATTGAGAAAAGAGCTACCATTACGGATGCTTGCACCGTTGGGTTCTGCACGCAGAATGGAGGTACGACCGGCGGCACAGGTGGAACTACTACCACTGTCTCCTCCCTGGCTCAGTTTACTGCAGTAGCCAATGCGACGGGTCCCTATGTTATTCTGCTCAGTGGTGCTCTATCGGGCGCTGCCAAGGTTGAGGTCGGCTCGGACAAGTCCATTATTGGCTTGCCGGGGTCCAGTACGTTCCTCACTCTTTAAATTTCAGAACGGTCCTCGCTTACTCCAACTAGGTCTTACCGGAATTGGCCTCACTATCTTGGGCCAGTCCAATGTTATCGTCCGTAACATGAAGATCTCGAAGGTTCTCGCCGACTATGGTGATTGTGTTACCATTCAGAAGTCATCTAATGTTTGGGTTGATTCTTCCGATTTCTCGAATGACCTTGATCACGGTAAAGATTACTATGACGGCCTTGTAGATACTGTCCATGCGTCCGAATGGGTATCGATCACCAATAACTATTTCCATGACCATGTAAGCTGCAGGACGATGACATCGCCAATTGCATTCAGCTTATCATATGATAGTGGAAAGGATGCCTTGTTGGCCACTCTTCTAAGAATGAGGCCGAGGATGTGGGTCACCTGCATGTTACCTTTGCATACAACTGGTGGGACAACATCAATTCGAGGACCCCAATGTACAGATTCGGTACTGTAAGTTGAACCCTCTATGAGCACTATAGATTGGACACTAATTAGTCAATTGCAGGGTCACTTGTATAAGTAAGTGTCCCAGGACGGTTTCAACTTTGATTCCTTTACTAACCTACTAACCCCTACTTAGCTCCTACTATTCCAACCTTGGAGATACTGCCATCAACACACGTGACCTCGCAGAAGTTCTGGTCGAAAGCTCAACCTTCGAAAATTGCCCGAAGAAGGCCATATTCACCGACGATAATACCTACGAGGGCTACGCCGTGGTGAATGATGTTGATCTTGGCGGCAGTCAGAATCTTGCTCCAGAGGGTAACCTGACCTCTGTACCCTATTCCTACACGCTCCTGGGCTCGGCAAATGTCAAGGCTTACGTCGCTTCTCATGCCGGACAGGTATTGTCCTTCTAACTCGCCACGTATCTGTACACTGTTTAATAGGCAAGCCCGTGGAGGAATGGAGATATTTACTATACTTTGAATGAATTATATAACCAATAGTTGTATAGTAGCATTGCCAATAGAAGTTAGAGAATCTAAAACAATAGATTTTTCATGTGAGTGACTTCTCTTCGCATACTGAAATTTATTAGAGGCCTTGAGTAAATCTTCAATATGAACGGTCGATATAATCGGATCAATAGAGACTAGGCTACTGGAACGTGTTTATTGAGCCAGTCATCCATCACTAATGTCGCCGGATATTTTGAGTCGCCAAGCCGCAGAAGCATTTGCATGTGGCCCTCGAAACTTTGGCCCTCGAATACGTGTATATCAGCGTCGGTACCTGCAGCGTTCAGTGCCGCCGCAAACTCGACAACTTGGCGAATGTCACCCTGCCTCAGCACATGGAGGAGTAAGAATGCGCGAGCATTAGGCGCACGCGCGTTGTATGTAGGTGACATGGCACGTAGCCGCTTCGGGTCAGTACCGAGTCCATAAATCAGGTTTTCCGCTACCGGGCCCGGACTATCCGTAATCTCCGCCATTGCATTATAGTTCGAGCCATCCAAGGATATGACAGCTCGCACGATATCGATACTCATCCCTGCCCTCGCTAAATAGCTCGTATCCGTGCCCAGTAAGGTAGCAACGTGTGCGCCAGAACTATGGCCCATCAAAATGACTCTTTCGGAATCTAAGTCAAGTTTGCTCGCATTCTTGACCAGGTAGCTCAACGAGTTAGCCACCTCCTGCACTTGCTCCTCGACTTTCACCGACGGTATGAGTGTATAGTTGACGGTAGCAAATGCATAACCTCTGGAGGTCAAATGGCCAACTTTGGCTGAGCCAACTGAGTCCAGATATGTCCCCACTTGCCAACTACCGCCATGGACAAAGAGGACTAATGGAGCCCTACTTGATTTGGCTTTCCAGAAACGGATTCGATGAGAATCTCTCTCCCCATATGCTATGTCCGTGCCTCCAGTGGGGATGTCTGCGTTCATCTCTGAAATAAGTTCCATTGCTCTGGCTGCCGTCGTGTCGTCCGGCGATCTTTGAAAAATCTTGAGTCCTGTTATCTCTTTTCCTCTAGCCGCTCTAGCGATAGGGCTGAGTTTAGAAACAGACGAAGGCTTGAGCGTGACAGATGTTGCTACTGAGCTCGTCGTGGAACCACCATCAAGGGTGGTGGCGACGATGGATGAGGTTATTCCTGCCTAGATTAAGGGACAAGTTAGCAAGACCAACGCTCTGCCAAGGATTGTGGCCGATCAATTCCGGCCTGATTATGTTAATATTTTAACTCTCTTACTTCCGTCGACATCGTGACAGAGGATGGTACAGGGATATGTAGGTGTCCGGCCTCGGCGTTGCAATAGTCCTAGAAAGCGAGCCAATGACGGTTACCCGTGGCAGACTGGTTTCCAGATTTAAAAGTTAATCAAGTATATTAAAAACTTGATCGGATGTCGCTTATCTTATACTTTGTACGGAAACATGTGTCAATGAGGTGCTGCCTGAAAGCGGGGTTGCACGTGGCAGTCGGATATGCTTCGTCGTTTACCAATCCTGAATGAATATTTTGTATCACCGTGAATTAGAGTATATAGAAGTGAACCGGATTTTCATTGAAATTGTTTCGTAATGTCCCTTATAAGTATGTTTACGGAGAGGGTGTAGGAGTTGACAAGTCCCTCTTACTAATTTAGTCCTAAGCTATGCTTATGATCCCTTACATTAACCCCGCTGAGACTGGCCCTTTACATCACGAATACTGGATCCGAAAGATCTACACCCTAGTTTGGCAGTGCGGCTTATGTGTTACGGATCCTCCCTATCCCCGTAGCACAAGATGCGGGGCAAATGATCCCTTCACGCCAGGGAGGTACATAGTACAGTAACCTTAGTTTAGAACTAGGTTGTATGTTGTTGCATTTCTTTTTGCGCAAAAAGCCACACTTCCTACACGGGATATGCCGGCAGATCACAGTTTTACACTGCACTTTCTCCTGATTTAGATGCTCTCTTCGCAAACCAATATTTCACAGAATTCTGGACCCTACCCTCCATTCAAGTGCCTAAATATATACCTCAACATAAATCCGAGTCCTTCCGATGCCTCCGTAACTGTGATGAAAGTCGGCGACCATTTCGTGGTCAAGTTCTGTGGCGGGTCCCCATCTAGAAGCACATAATCTTTAATATTTGTCAGCAAATAGAAAGGTTCCTGTGCCTAAGCTTTTCGCAATATGATCGAGCCGAAGACAACTTGTACTTTTGTCGTTATAGAATACGTCGATGGCCATGTGCTAGGAGAGATATCGAAGTCTCTGACTCCCGCAGAGAAACTCGGTATTAGCCAGGAGATTCAGAAAGCTCTCGAAAGTCTTGACGAATTTCACTCTCGCGGATATTTTTGGGGGGCTTAGTCGGGAGCCTTTTCCTGATGGAGTATTTTGGACGTCTGAAAAGAACCTGAAAACTTCAGGCTCCCTCGCAATAGAGAAGGAATTAAATGAAGGAATTATACGAAGGCTAGAGCTGTCTAAGCCTACATCCCACATGGCACTCCCGCGAATACTTATGTCAAGCACGTTGAAGGGCGATAGCATCGCGTTCAGTTACAGAAACCTGCAGCCAAAATTTATATTTTGGCGACCAAGGTTAGTACAAGGGTTGTTGATGAGGCAGCTTGAAGACTAATATAATTGATTGAGAAAACTCTTGTCGGTACCCGAAGTATTAGGAGTTTTGCAATTCTACTATTGCTGGCCGCTTCGACCAGACCGGTTGAAGTTGGTAAAATGAACCGTGCCCATTCACCCTACTGAGCATCTTCTGCTTCAGGCAATTTGAAGAATTTTGTTCTGGTTAAGGCGGGCTGGCAACCAGCTCGCAGCCGCTACATGGTAATTCTACTTGTATCTCTAATTGCTAATGCTATACCCTAGACAAGTTGAAAGAAACATTGATATCTCCAGCCATCTCTTATTCTTCGATTTCACGCGCCTTGCCAGTGCGCTTCAATGACGTGTTGCGCCGGGGATATCTGACGTGATCTGTTCCGATATTGCAGCTCCATCAAAGTAGGCCTGTGGTAACTGGCACTGATTGGTTGGTTCATATGATACACAGAGGTGCTTTACCCACCGCCGCGACAGCGCAATTTGATAAGCAAAGTAACCACCAAACGATGAGGGGTAGATGCGAGATGCGTGTGGCTATGCGCTCATTACTACCTAAACATGCACGATAATACACCATCAGTGAGCTGTTATTGCTGAAGCCGAAGTGATGCTTGCATGGAGCCCCATGCGCCATAAGATGATCCAGGTGTTGCGATTCCCATACATGAACAGCCTCCTTGCTTGATATATAATACTCGAATGGCATTAAAATCCCTTCATGGCGCGGATGTGATGTTCCACCCATGATCCCATTATTCTGCATCCTATTTTTCGATTTCAGCATGACTTTAGGTATGAACCTAGCTTACAGTCGAAGGCCACTGTCTGTAGTTCTTAACCAGCTTGCAGCAACAAATCCTAATAGACTTTACGCTGTCAGTCCAAGACACCCGAATGTCAAGGACGGGTTTCGCGATGTTACCATATCGGATAGTCGCTGGATGTGTCAACTTCACCGCCAAATGGATTGAAGGCAACTTCGGTTGCAGCGATCACTTTGCGACTATTACTTATATAGGAATCTCTAACCTTCGAAGCATTGCGATATTTCTAGGAGCTGTGAAATGCGTGTATAAGGTGTGACTTCTTTGGGAGCTATGAAGTACAAGCCTACTGATGCCTTTATTGAGTCCTACATCCCTCGCCCGGTAATCCGCCCGCTATCAACTTGTTGTTCATGGATTAGACTGGAATTACATTACTAGTGCATGTAGTTGAGGTGACACCTATCCTTAGATATATGTAGAAAGCAGAGGCATCAATCCGCAAGGAAGTCATCTCGTCCATCTATAAAATGATGGCTAGTGATTCTATTTACTTTCTTTCTTTATCAAAACAGCTTTGATGATGCTAGAAACGAACCCATAGTTATATTGCACTCCTCGGGATCGACAGGTAAGATCACGGTTTGGTAAGGTGCGGACATCATGAAGCTGAATAACACAAGTCCTCCCATGCCGATCACTATAACGCATGACACGTTTGCAGTGCCAAACAATGGTTATACTTTACTCAAAATTAACAGGCCCAAGAAGCGTGATTCATCAGGTTAGGACTTTGAAGGTGAAGCACGAGTGTTCGTTATGTTTCCATCTTCCACGTAAGACTCTCTAGACCTCTCTGTACTGTGGCTATTTCGTGTTGGCTGACTTGTACATCTGGCGGGATTCCTATCCTTGACTCATAAGCCAGATCCTGAGCATTCGGGCCAGAACCTGTGCTAATATCCGCACAGAAAATGCAATTTTCAGAAACTTTTCTCCGATATTAGGCCCTCCGCACATGGTTCCTGACGGCGACCTGTTGAAATAAGTCTACAGCAGCGGAATGTGAGTGCGATGGTCCTTGTGTCGTCACTCATAGAAAATGTTCTTGCAGAGCTGAAGGGCATCAGGGTTTCTTTTTGGGTGGTCCTTTTTTTCTTTTTCCAAAAACATGGACTTCGTGACTCCTATTGGCGCTCCTTTCCGTGATGCAGTCAGAGATAATCTTTCAAAGGTCACCGAAATCATATCACCTTACGGTGCAACGAAAATCCGGGTTGTTCCTGAGATCCAACCACCTCGTGAAGACTGCGCCTGGCACGAATTTAACCCCAACTACAAGCAAGAGATGCGACCCTACGGCACAGATGAAGCCATTTTCAAAATGGTCATTCTTTTGGATGGTAGCACCAAAAAGTCCTCCGCTCTCAACCACAATCTGCCAGGTGTCACTACATACCTGACTAACCTTGAAGACTTATTTAAGCAACATCCACAGAGGCCTACTTTGTTCAAGTCCCACGGGCGTAGAGACAATATTATTGTCCTAAAGAATAGAGAAAAGCTCAACCCAATTCCACCTGAGCTGGTTGTTCAAAGTTACCACCGAGGTCTAATAATTGGCGGGTTTGGCGGATCGCCATTGCCGCGTGGTTTGCCTATACTGATCTGCGACATTTGTGTAGCCGCCGATGCTGGAATTATTGGCAGTCTCTCATGCGTCCTGAGTTAAACACTCCTTAATGCTTAGTAAGATTATAATTGATGTCAACACGCCTTGCCCAAGCTCTTAAGTTCTTTTACATTCATGCTATTTGTTAATAATCGCGTTCCTTTTATTTGCAGTAACATTTGATTATCGACATACTCTTGTGTTAACAATCAAAATACCACATGTTCGATCTTCAGATTATCAATCTCTACCTCCTCGTCAAGGATCAGTCCCCATACTAGCGAAAATTTTAATTACCGATATGTTACTCCGAGATCGTATATGTCTTATTAGTTGCTATTTAATGACTTTGTCACTGGCAAAGTTGTGCTAGATGTGGAAATCATCCCAATAGTTTGGCCGTGCGACTCAACTCAGCATCAATTAGAATTGCTAATGACGGTCTTGGTAAGAATTCAGTCAGTCATGTCTGTATATATCGGCATTGATTGGATACCTTTGTGTATAAGGCTTCTCTTGGCACGGGATCCAGGTCGACAGAAAACTTTACAGGTGCTGCCGGATTTACAGCTAACGGTATTGTTTTTAGCAGCTAAAATGGGTACGACGTGCAGTTTGTTGGGGAGCCTTCTCACAAAATTGACTCGGCATGGAAGTGTTTGATTAGAACTGTGTCCAACAGACCTCAGCCCAGAATGCGCAGTTCCTGTGCTCATACGCCAAGGTCGCTACCTTTACATTACGGAAAACGAGGCAAGAGACTTGACGTTCGGTATTAAATTATAAATTATCCATTTAAGTGGGAATTTTATAATGTATCTAGAAACTATGGTATTTCTAAGCACATACGGACATAGCCCTCAAAAAACTCGTCATTCTCCGCTCTATCCTAGATAAAATGAGGAGCGCCGGCTTGTCTAAACGTAGTCCCAGGTCGCAGCTCCGGTGCTAAAATTGGGCACTCGACATACTTTATGTGAACCAAGATGTTCTTAGTAGCGTTCATATGGCGGTTCTTGCCTGAAATACGTAAAATACTGCTCGAGCAGATGGATGGACCTTTTGGGGATACCCACGACGTAGCTAAAGGTGTTGAGATGGCCGACGGAAATTTCACCAAGACACCTGAACAAGGCACCAAGATTGAGGTGGAGCACAAGACTTAGGCTCGATAATAAGATTATGGACTTGTCGGAAACCCTGACCAGCTCCATTGCACATGATGACAAAAGCTGGTCGAAAAATCTCAGGGCGCAGCTCTCCCGCTACCTGGGACTTACATACAATAACCAAGTTAGTGAGCAATACTTTGTTTCTTTGTGCAACATATGTTATATTGACATCATGGAACCATTGCTTTAATGACATTGCTGATTCAATCAATTACTATTATCTATAAAAAGTAATCCCGTCCTCTTATTCGGTTGCTTTCACAGCCACATTCCTCTACAAGTCCATACTAAAGCGCACTGACCATTGCGCTATTTCCTGGACTTGCCAAGAGTATATCGAAGCAGGACGTTTGTCTTCTTCTGAGTTGGTAACCCTGCGAAGTTTACGCAATCGTCAATTTGTAAGATGACGTGGTGAAAACAACGTTGCTTCCAGTGAAGGGCTCAGTACCAGCCTGGAGGTGAGTGACCCAGGAATTAGCGTCAACACCTTGCTTGCTGGTCAAGTAGGTCAAGAACTTCTTGACGTCACCGCTGAAGCTGTAGACAGGGCTGGAAGCAACGAAAGAATAGACCTTGACACCACCGTTCAAGCCATAGTAGAGCTTGAAGCTATGGCCCTCAAGCGTGACTGTAGCGATAGCGTTGCCGGTCGAGGAGATGGGAAGAGCACCACCGATAGCGGCAAGCCAGATCATGATCTCGTAGGCATCGTTGGCGCCGGAAGTGGGAGCGAGCCACAGGTCATACGACACATCGGCGACAACGTTGTTACCGGTTTGCCTAACACTAATTTCAGTTATGTGCTTGATCCGAGCTAGGAGATGTACTTACGACCAGTTCCAAGTAGACGTAAGGGAGGAGATGGAGGACAGCTTCTTGTTGACGTTCATGAGAGCGACGTTGGAATAAGACTTGACGTGGCCAGGACCGCCAGCCCAAGTCCAGGCCGTGGACCAATGAATTGACTTATCGCTGTTGACTCCAGTGAAGTGGGTGCACTGCGAGCCGGAAGTAGCGTCGCTGGCGCCAAAGTTGTTGTGGTAGATAGTATAACCAATTTTATCGAGCGAGCCAAATGAGCCGCAAGAAATATCCACTCCGCGCTTATCCAGCTCGGTAGGAGCGGCCAGCGCCGTGGAAGCCGCCACAAGGGACGTGAGAAAGCGAGAGATCTGCATATTGATTGATTTTCGAAAAGAGCGAACGCGACAAAAGATTGTGCTTGGGGAATGACATTCAAGGCTCTCTCACCGCAGGTCTGCACCTCAATGATTTATACCTTTAAGTGTTCGTAGTCAGTCTCTAGGCGATCTTTCGCAATATAACCTAACGTTTCACCATGATTCGTATTAATCTTTTTTCAACGGGGTCTTCAAGCCGTCGCATTTGAGGAACAATTTTAAGCTTCTATGGCAGCTCCAAACTAGGCTGAAAGACGGGTAGCGCCTAATATAATTGTAGCGAATACGAGCCCCGGAGATTCGGTCTCAGCGATATTTAGGACTATGCTAACCCAAGTGCGGTCCCCTAGACCGACACCACGTGCTTACCGACTGCCGAAAAGCTTGGGTGCCAATGTAAAATACTTTAAATTATCCCTGTCTTTCCCGTTTGCTCACCGCAGAGGGCCACTTGGTTAGCACATCCACAGAAACTTCGGCTACCTGTCAGAAGTTTGTACCTTGGACGATTGTTCTACTCCGTATGTATACCAGGCCTGAAACACTGCAGTGGACGTCGTCATCAGCAAGCTGACAGGTGCTGACCCAACGCTTGTCAACGGCATCGCACCGTAATGTGGCGGCTGCACATTCCTGCCAATCACCGCAATCTTGGCCTTCTCTTGATGATTCCAGCCTGCACGCGTCTTGCACTACCTGGGTGCATTGTAGCATGCTTGGACTCATGTGCCAAGCCTGGTTCGCACTACTCTATGTCTTATTGGGTCAATGGCTTCAGACCGGAAAAAGCCATGAGAAGTGACGATGAAGGAATGGAGGAACAACCCATGATTGCGATCCAGAGGGCAGTTCAGTGAGGCGGATTAAACATCTCTCCATTTAGCTCTTGCATTTACAATCGTCAAAGGACATGCTATCGTTAGTAGGCGGGGATTGTGGCGAGTCACCCTAGTCCAGCAGCTTCTCTTGATAAGCACACGTATCTATGCAGACTGAATCAGTATCGCAACGCTGCTCTATGTCGTTTCTCGCTTCGGCGCAGAAACGCTGCAACCCGCTGCGTAACTGGATACCTTGTCTATTCAACTTGGACGATGACCTGAACCTTAATCAAATCGGTAACAAGAACCGAGAAGGTTAAGTGTGCAGGTCCGAAGTTGCTACTGAAGTCCCACTCTGCGACGACAAGGAGTATCAAACCCCATGAGTAGCTGACATTCGCAGTTTCAGGACCGCCGTCGGACTTGCAGATTGGCATACGCCGCGATCGCCACTGCTTGATTGTCGCCGACTGTATTTTGAATCACATCTCGGCATTTCGGACTTGGTCCCGTCAATTTTCCAAGAGCAGAGCTATCAGCTCTTCGCCGCTACGCCAATTCATGACCACATTCTGAACCACGTTGTCGTCAATATGGACCCGGTCTCCCCTTTCTAGAAGCAGAGCCATATTTACTTCACCCCGTCGACTACTTCCTAGCTGCGGCCGCCACAACGTCCGTAGCCACCTCTACCTACTCCCCATGCTTTCCGAGATGTAGAGCCGTGACCCCCTCGCTATTATTACAATGACCAATTTCTGTAATGGGAGTTGCAAGAGTGCAACTCCAACCACGGCAGACGTATAGGCCTGGGCATGCGAGCCCATGCATGATGTCTCGGGAAAACCAATGATGCCGATGGGCGGCAGTCTTGCCGCAGCAGCTTCTTCATCTACGATAGCCACGTCGCACGAAACTAACGGAGTTGATGAACTGCCTTCTGACTCCTTCGGAAATCTGCGGTTCGATGAGATATGGGGCAATGATGGGGCATGGTTTTCATAGGGTCCGAGAAAGTCTGTCTCTCATCAGGATGCTCTGCAAATTCATCTGCACGACTGGAGTTCTTGTGTGTATGTAGATAAGCGTCGTAGTCCGTATGCTGCGATGGCTTATGCCAGACCGGTGAGCATTTGTGATGAACGAAATGAATGATGAGTCTTTGTGTGAGTTATTACAGTTGAAATTGATTTATGCAATTAAACCAGTGGCGATTTCATGCAACCATCTATCGATAAACACCTGAATTAACTATTAACTACTAGCTTAGTACCCGCTCAACCTTGCAGTCTACCATATCTCGATGTCCACACTGCAAGAAGCAGACTTAGAGTCCTCTGATCAACTCTAACCTGTACCATGTCAATACGTGCCAAGGCGGGAAGTTCACCATCATGCTGCCTCCTACAATCTTCTATTTCTACAATCTGTCCTGCTACCAGCGCAGCGGCTGTATTGTATCACACGCCTTCCTATTGATTAGGGGTATCTTTCTTGAGAGTGAGGGCTCGGTATCGAATTTGGGGCACGCGACATTTCAAAGCCACATAATATAGCAGCGGGACTACTCCACTTTCCAGAGAGAAATAAGATGCTTGTAGCTAAGTGTGACGAATCTGTCCAGTAATCTGATGAGTAAGTGGCACTACAAGTCTCTCCGCCTGCTGCATGATGTGGCAAATGTCGGTCTCGAAGTCATCGAAAGTCATCTCGTGATCATTTATACAGGTGGATATCATGATTCTCAATGCTTTGTAGCACAATGTCAAAATTCTGGTGGCAGCCCATTGTTTATCCCGGCTGCGTGCCATGCAGACCGTGGAGTTATTGTTGTTGAGATAATCAGTGACCTCGTCATGCCACTGTCTCAGTCGCATTGCGAAATCAATCCGCCTTCTGTTTCGCGTCTCTTGTTCTTGAAACTCGTCCTGAGGTGTCCGCGTGGTGGGGAAAAGAATGTCTGCCACAGTAACGAGTGTATAGAACCGCGGGCATCGGTGAGGCTATTGAAGCGAGGTCTCTCTTCGCCGAGGTTAGTTGTACAATTCATCAAGGTAAGATGGTTCCTTGAAAGCGACTGTTGGACTTCGCTGAACATGCTGGCTTGCATTGCCAGTTGGCCGAACATGGGCCCCAACGTCTTTCGCACAAGGCACCCCTTCGGTGACGAAATTGGGGTACTAGAAATGCCGCTTTTCTGACTTTACCACCTAGCTATAATCATTAGTTCACTCCGTATATGCTTTTGTGCATCTTGTTAGGAGCCAAAAAGTATCTCGAAGCCGGCATAATGGGACAGCATGATAGGGTTACTTCGAGGTTGTCAAAGCCACTTTTGCAAGTAGACGAATTCAAAAGACATAGGGCTAGCAGCTCGATTAGCTTTCTCATGGGATGAATGAGTCATACTAGTTACTTGTATTGTGGATCATATGCTTGGGGGGGGGGGGGGGGGGGGAGTATAAGTGTATATAAGAGTTTTAAAGGATTCGTCTTAAACTTATCTCCAGAATTCCTCGGAAGTCTCAAGTTGGAAGCGTTGCATTGCACGCTACCCGGGTAGTCTAATTTCTCTGTTCTGGAGAATAAGCCTGCCCTTATGTTAAACAGCAATGGATGCAGAGTTCTGACCGGGCGACCCGCTTCCCTTTATGACCAAAAAGAGATAGATCCGTCACAGCAACGCCCGGTGCTGACACATTGGTTGCAGCTTGGGCGAGCTTCATCACATCCAACATGCCGAGCCCTGTAGAGCCATATCAGTCGATGTTATCATCTCAACTATCATATGAGTGATATTTCAACGTACCTGTAAATGCCGCATCCATAAGAAGAACATGTTTGCATAACGCGCCTTCTATCCGTGCGTGCTGTTGTCTCAGGACCGGGCATTATTCGTGTTTTGTTTACCATATCCTTTCACAATAGCCATCCTATTCCCTAGTGCCTCTCATGGACATCTCAAACCACTTTTCGAGGAGATCATGTCATCTGTATCGAGTTCCTCCCAATCTTTCTCTTCCAAAATCGCGCAATTCAAATCGGCAATCTACTCAGCCGCAGGCTAAGTACTGCTCTATCTACACAGTTCCATAGCAGTTCATAGGTGTCGATATCATCTACCGAGAGCACGTGCCGGTAGTCGTATGAGCTATTATCTCTATTTACTGACTTTCTTAGCCTTGACAAGTACTCAATTAAAGAATATCTAACATCTTCCAAGGTCTCAATCATCTGCGACCGCTTGTTCACAGTCTGGTGGTTATATCGACACCCGATCCTTCTTTAGGAAGCGAGGAATCATGTGCAATATCGAATAGAATACCATATTGTTCGCATAATCGTTCTACTTCGTCGTACGGCGTGTAAGCAGTATCAGCGTAATATGAGATACTAAGATTTATGATTTTCACGGTAAGTTGATTGAGACACGGGATATCTCCACTCCTACGACATCCTGTAATTGTTGGCTTGGGGTTTTGTTGGTCGCCAGTTCTCTTTTCCCGTGGATTATTAGTGACTTGAGATTGAGAGGAACCGTATCTCTCAAGCCAAAGGGTGCCGTATCACTTTCGAAGCAGCCCTCAAGACGGCCTTCAGGTTGAAAGAAGCATCGTTTGAGACGATGGAATCCTCGCATGGTACGAAAGCATGGATTTTGCAAACTATGTACGACCATCACCATCATCGTTTAGAAGGAACATCACTATCTTTAATGTCTCTAGCATCAGCCATGCGCTTGCTACACCGCAGGTAACAAGGTATTTCACATATTGACAGTATGCCTGACGAACATAATTGTGAAGTTACCTCAGACCAACCCCTAAGTCTCCAGCTTTTCTCTGTAACAGAGAAGTAGCAAGTTGCATTTCATACAGTATGCTACTGATTCAAATAGGAAAAGCTAGAGGGTCAAGCCGGGTATGACAGCTGATGTTATCAAGGACCCTGATACTCAATACTTATTGTTGAGTTGATAGAAGGATCAATACGCAGGATCTCACTAGTGCACCCCTCACTTGCTGAGATTAAACTAGTATGTGGGCGTTGCCAAGTATCGGTATCTACGCGAGTCATGGGTCCATACCTCCATCTGTGATTGGCTTAGTTCTTAGATCTCACCGGGCAGCTTCGTTAAGCATTGGCTCCTGGCTATACACAAAAGCCACCATATGCTTCAGAAGAGACCATTGATGCATCTGTCGATTTAGTTTACCATCATTCCGTACTCAGTAACACTAAAGAATCATTTAACCTTCACCGCCCTACCAGGGTACCGGAGCCGGCATACTACATGCGGACGACGCTACCGTAAGCAGCCACTTGCTTTCTAATTCGGTAATACCTCCAGACCCGGACTTAGCCTGAGACAAGTCTGCCTGTACTGTCGGTAAAAGCCGGCCAGGTGGCCAAATACAAAACAACCAAGACACATGAAAAAAAAAAGAAAGTCCGTGAACGGTAGGAAGCCATCAAAAGTGTCAAGTCATAATGCGTCCCACTGCACATCCTGCCACACGATAATAGAAGGTGTAAGTAAAAGCTAAAACACTGTCAACAATGGCGAAGAAGCACCAGTACGTCTATGAAAAACTCGAGCAATCATCTACCATTCGTCTTCTTCATCTACATCCAGGGGAACCATCAGACAGTGTTCAGGTCTCAGTAACTACAGTGTCACTGGATGAAAATCCAGTATATGAGGCTATTTCATATTGCTGGGGAAATCCTCGTGAGGTCCACGAGATCGTGTGTGGAGGTGCTTCCCTATCTCCAACAGTAAGCTTGTTTAGCGCTCTCGTGGCATTCCGCCTCCCAGATAGAACGCGCGTCCTCTGGGCCGATGCCATCTGCATCGACCAAACGAACAATGACGAAAAAGGTCACCAGGTGTCGTTGATGCCTCGTATCTATTCCCTGGCCACACGCGTTCTTATCTGGCTTGGGCCTGATGAGGACGGCCTGGAAGGTGTGGAAAAAACAGTGAGCGAGGCACTAGAGTTTCTTCCACCTGATACGCACGATGCAGCAGAGCTGAGTCGGCAGACAGAAGCCTTGGTTAACGATATGCTAGAGCGCCAACAGAAGGGTCAACCCGGCCTGCTGAGCCATAATTGGAAACCGTTAGCAAGTCTGTTGGAGCGCCCATGGTTCCGCCGCAAGTGGGTCGTCCAAGAAACCTCTCTTGCTAGAGAAGCTATAATGTATGCCGGGCGTATCGAGTTGCCATGGAATAGTGTGGGATTGCTCTCATTCAAGCTGGAGTCCTTGGGCGCTATACAACTCGCAGTCCAAACGCAGCAGAATCGGGAGAAGGTCGGAGACAGAGGTTCAAATGCAAGCGATACACAGAGCCGCATGCCGGCTCTCATTCAGAAATTGATCCACAATGCCACAGTGATGCTTTTGATCAAGCACTACAGCGGAATGGGCACGTTGTTCGACTGTATTGTAGCCACAGTCGGTTTCTTGTGCACAGACGACCGCGATCACGTCTACGCATTGCTGAGTTTGCCAGGACGGCCTTCAGGCGTTGTACCGGACTACAAACTATCTAAGGATGACGTGTTTCAACAATTTGCGGCAAAAGAGATAGCGGAGACGCAAAGTCTGAAGTTACTAGGTCTGGCACCGGACAAACTTCTATTCTCGCGGCCGCGTACGCCAAGACTGGGCATACCTTCATGGGTTCCTGATCTGCGTTTACTAGGTGAAATGGATACACTTATGAGCTACAACATTCGAGAGCAGCTCTTCCATGCTGGAGGTCTCTCGAAACCCATCATCAGCTTCTCCGGCGGCGGCAAAGTACTTCAATGCCAGGGGCGGGAGTTTGATGTTGTCAAAGTCGCTTTGCCGACGTACATGGAGATGTGCCTCTCAGAGCGGCCTGAGTTGTGGGATTCGCCCATAGGTGGAGCCCCAATAGATTCATCCGAAGCGTCCGTGCAGCGCATCGGTAGATGGGCGGTGGACCGCTACGAGCTTGCCGGCAGACCTTTCGAAGCTGTTCCCGCAGATGCTGAGCGATCAAAAGCATTCACCCGCACAATGCTCTGCGGTATGACTGGAATGCGGGATCAACCCTCTGCTGATACCATTGACGCGTTTCCACCTTTGATGGAATATTACACCGACAGGGCCGAAGGCAAGACGGCCGATTACGTGAAATATCCCGCCGATAAGCTCAAGTATGTGGTCAGTCTGGAAAACGCGGTTTTGGGCATGGCTGGAGGTCGTAAGTTTTGTGTGACAAGAGATGGGAGGTTCGGACAATTGCCATATGATGCACAAGTTGGGGATCGGTTGTGCGTGCTGGTCGGGGCGGAAGTCCCATTTGTAGTTCGGCCAGACGGCCATGGCATGTATGAGCTGATCGGTGAATGCTACGTGGATGGCGTTATGGATGGGGAAGCTTTGAAAGCAAGCGAGTGTACAATCGAAGAAATAAGGTTTGTGTAGTCGTCCAGCAAAATATCTAATGGCATCAAGGAACTGATACACGTTTCTTCATCTTTCCGTCACAGCTCTGTGCAACTTGATGTTGAGAAATCATGAGTGCGCGTTTCTCTGACCACATAATTACTACCACAAAATTGACTATTTTAGGTCTGAAAAGAAACTTTCCATCCTTTCTTTTCTAAGCCGGTATGGCGATATTAGTGAGCCAGCTACTTGCAATGGTTTAACAGATCTGATCAGATGACCTTTACTTCAATTTGACTACCTCGATTACGCCATGCCTGCGTTGAATATGCATGAATCCTGATCATAGGTCACTGTCTACCGTCTCGATGAAACCTAACTCAAGTTTTATACTCAAGATACCCGTGGCGGCCCGCCGGAACATGCAATGCTCTAGCCTCGAAGAGGCCCTCCGCTTTGATGGCCTCAGCGGTACGCTCGTACTCCTTCTCTGCATATGCCTCAGCGTCAAAGTCCAGGAGCCATTTCTCCCGCCTCAGTCGGAAACTTGCGGGATCCTTCGTCGCACTTCCAAAATCAGCCTTATGCCAGATCTCCCTTGTTTGCTCGCCCGTCTTCTGCGCGCTCTTCACCCTCTCATACCTGAGGGTTTCAAATACTTCTACTGCTCCATGTATTTGATCCTTTCCCGCCTTTCGGAGACAAACAGCAATTGTTGCCCCATCTTCCATCGCCTGGCTTGCACCCTGAATGCTGGTTGGTAAGAACGGATGCGCTGCATCACCGATCAGTGCAATGCGGCGTTTAGGTGAGATCCAAGTGGCCAGCGGATCCCTGTACACGAGCTTCCAGTCTATCAAGGGCTCGGGAGTGCGATCAAGTATGCGTTGAATATTTGGTTCCCAACCCCTCAGCACTTTACGCGCGTCTGAAAGGGGCGCTTCCCACTGCCATGACTCGCCGATATCTTGATTGTCCCTATGCGTACAGACCCAGCTAATGTCCTGGCCACTTTTTAGTGTCGCCGCGATAAAATGAACATCTGGACCAAGCCAGGCTACTTGCTTATCGCCCTGCTTCACCAGCCAATCGAGCTCAGGGTCCTGCGCCACGGTGTCCTTGGTCGAGAACCACGACCTATACACAGCATATCCCGAAGCCTTAGGCAAGTCTTCGTACCCGAGCACCGTAGTACGGCCTTTGGAACGGATACCTTCGGCTGCGAGGACAACATCTCCTACTATCCTCTCTCCATTCTCCAGGATCACCCCCGCCGAACTGTCATCCTCAAAATAATCTACTACTTTTGCTCCAAGTTTAATTTCAATACCGCAAGCCTCGATGGCATACCGATACACTATGTCGTGATACTCACCGCGGTGCCCGTCGAATCTGATACCCCAGGAGCTTTCTTCTTGGCTCCAGACCTGGTTGTACAGAGTGTCGCCCCTGAAGGACTTGATGTTAAGCTCCGGCGCCCTCAAAGAAATTGCGTCCAACTTCCGTGCAACGCCTGGCCAGCGCTGGAAGATCCTAGCAGCGTTCGGGGCAAACGAAATGATATCACCCAGGGGCTTCAGAGATGGGAACTTCTCTACTACGATGGGGCTATGGCCATGCCGGTGACACTCAATCGCCGCGGTCAGCCCAGCAAAGCCAGCACCGACTATAACGACCTGGATTCCCGTTGACATACACATCGTTGGCGAATGAGGATTGCTCATAGCCATTTCCAATAGATGATATCGTGCGCAAGTACCTTTGATGATTTGGGCTTTTGCTCTTCGTATAGAGTCTGTTGCTTGCTTGTATGTCGAGGAGAAGCTTAGTTTCGATGGCTTTGTTCGTTGATCACCTCGTCGACCTAAAAGATGTCTCTAACATATCAATCGCAGGCACAACAAATGTGTCATTCACGGCTAATCCTGCACAAAAGTAATTTTATTGAGTGGTGATTCCTCATGACCATCTATCCTAGTTACCCCGCATCGAACTTTACCGGTAGCTACCTTACACAGGGAAATGAAGGCGCTAAGTGGACGTTCATAAATTTGTCAGCTGGAAAATTGCCGATCCAGTATTGGAGAAAAGCCGCGCTCGGTGCCGGAGTGCTTTGTATAGCTGCACGAAACAAATTAAACAAGCTCTACTGCTCTTCCCAGGGTTCCTTGTATATATTCCATGAACAAAGAGGTAACCTAAGACTTTGCTCGTAACATTGCAACTGGTTGTTTCCGTTGAGTAATCAACCAAGCTGAGCCTCCTTACTATTACCGAGCGACAGTTTTAGACCTGACCGGAGAGCCAGCTGGCATGGCAATTGTCGACTCCCTAAGCAAAGTTCACTTTGGACTACATATAGATATCCAATTACATGCACTTTGCCCTGGACAACACAATTGTCGCGTATATTCAGCCGGTGAAGATTTCGGCCATCAGAGTAGTCAAAATCCCTACATGCTAAATGATATTAGGCCAATATCACTGCCTTCGATAGGCTGAAAAGGCCGCCTGGTTGTCAGTCGCGTTCCCTCTGTGCTCGTCCGCTCTCGTACTACCCTGTCCCAAGTTCTATGCGACATACAACGTAAAATGGATATAAATAGGTTACGTGGTTTTCTTCAAGGCCAGGGAGCGCTTTGTGTGACACAGCAACGATTATGGACGCCGAGATCGTCGGACGGGCCATGGCGGGAGCACAAGGTAGCAGCATATACTTTGGTGTCTTGAACTTGCTCAGTGTGAACACTAGCGTTCCCGAAAGCCCATTTTACATTCGGTTGAAGCTGTATCATGAGAAATTGGTACAGTAGCGAGTCAGGCATTGGTGGCGCGTTTGCGGAGAGCCATGCTACCTGGCGCTGGGTATGTCGAGCATCACTCCTTAAAGATACTAGACTTTCCTGGCCACCACTCACAGGCTTTCTACATCACCCTTGTCATTGGTGGAGTGTCCTATGCAGTAAATGCTTGGCTTCTGCGATCTTTCGATCCTATGCCAGGCTATACTCAAAAGCAGAGGCTACAAAATCCACTGGGGTGGCTTTGTTCTTTTCTTCGGTGCCTTGGCCTCCTTGATCATGGGTATCAACTTTAGTATCCCTGTTCTTTCAATTCAGTCCTGTGCGTAATTCCGACAAGGCGCTGCCATTCTAGGACCTTTGGAATAAGTTTGACAGAATAAACCAAGGAGATAGTGCGATCGAGGCTTCGCTTCGAATTCTGCCATTTGTTATGCTTCTTATTTTTTGCTATTATTGCCAACAGCCACGCGATCACCTTTTTTTTTGATATTCTTTTATTTATATTCTATGTTATGTTCTTGGATTAATATTCGAGTTGATGGCTGGCTCTTTCATGTGTAAGAAACCATACACAGCTGTTCCTCGCCCGCCTCTCAGTGCCCAGAACCAATCTCCGGCTAATTCTTTTCTACATTGACAAATTTGTGCAAGCCAGATACTATGGCCAGTACGATCTATGGCTATACTTCCTTCAAGGCTCTCGGTGTCGGTGCATTCGACCAGGCAGGCTATGATGTCGTTCAAGCCAAGGTTGAGCCAGAGGGAATACCCTGGGCTTCAGGGTTCATGATGGTTTGTAGAGGGATGATACTCATCACGTGACTCAAGGACACGTTGAATAAAGATTTCACAACCTCAACTTGGCGGCATTGTTTTAGTACTTAGCATGATAGGAGCAATTTTCGTCAATCAAGCAAAAGTTCGTCTCCTGAACCTTTCCGCAGAGCAACAATCCGAGGCATTAGCTATCATCGTACAAGCTATTGACAACGTGTAAGCTGCTCACGACCCTATTTTTCAGGAGGGAAACTTACAGGTTCCAGTTATATCCTATCGATTGTCGCGGGCGGTCTTGGTGTGGTGCTTTCTGTTCCCATGGGTAAGTCACATGATGAAAGCAGTCACGAATACGTAGGAAACTACAGTTTACAAAGCCCATACACCAAGCTGTCTCGAGGTTGGATATGTAAGCATAATCATTGCTTCATTCCTACGACGAGTATTTGCCACCGAGTTGGTTGGAAAGAGTCAGTTCCTGAGCTTCCTACTCGTGATCGAACACCTTCAGTCCTATTAAGATAGTTTATAAATCTCATGGCAACCCTGGTGTGGCAGTCGTTTACCTTTAATACTTGGTGGTGATGACAAGCTGGTTAGTTGGGCGGTACAGCAATTTTCAAGTCAGGAAAGCCACATGTCAGCGTCAATTATTATTACTTCCAAAGAAGGAGCGTACCTCATTCAGCTAAACTTACAACATACTACGTAGAAAAGCGGCGTGGGGGGGGTGAGGGGGAGGGGCAGACCTCGTCGGCTCCCTTTGCGTAGATATGTAACTTGTTTTTGGGACACATTGAGCGACTGGAATGATAGGGAAACTTTATTAGTCTTTGCTTAAGTTCTCAAAAACGTTATCGATTCAATTCTGGTCAAAAGATCCTTTATCGGTAGTAAAGCAAGGGTCTGTCCCACCTAGCTGCCAGTTGCCTTGTTGCATGGACTATTGGAGAACGCTGTCAGAAGATAGTCCCACCCTGGACGTCCTTCTGGCGTGATGCCACCCATGCATTGTGCGATTCACGCAAATCATCGAAAGCTCTATATCATCCAGTGGCACATCGGCCGAGGAATTTGCAGCCTAACGGCAATCCAAGACATCCATAGTATCGCTCAGTTCAGGTGTTGTCAATAGCCTCACTATAGGAGCAAGAATGGCGAGTAAGCCCCTAAGAAACCTATCAAAACTGGCGGCCTTGCGATGGATGTACAACTTGATGAAAGAGAAGTTGTTGGAGCAGTCGGGCGCCACATACCAGCTCCCTTTGGAAGCAAAGAACCACACAAGGGACAAAAGAAAAGGAACCCGCCGCCTCCAATCAAAGCAAACAACCATACCGCTACCGCAATATCCGCAATATTACTGGAACGTTCTAGGAATAATAATTACCTCAACAGCATCAGATTGAGAGAATTATCATACAGTCCCTAGCGAAAGCAGCCTCCTAACCCACTCTCTCTTCCACTTCACTTTTAGGCCCACTTCCAAGGGATACATTCCGCTTCTATGTACCCTGCCATACCAACAAGTACTGGGCCATTTCTGGACTTGTCAACGATACTTCCGCTCAAAATGCATAACTTCATAGCAACATATTATGCAGAGTCAATTGGTGCATCAAAAAAGAGACAATCGTGTCAAGCCATCACCTCGTACTGTCAAATAACACGTGCAGTACAGGAAAATGCATGAAAGTTAGATGTACCATTGCCACCAGAAGAAGGCGTGTATTATCTATGATAGCTCGAGTAACGATTCGTTGTAATATAGCGTTTCACTGTTAAGAAACAATTAAAAGACAAGTCGGGTATCATCGTACCCGAACAATCTTTACTATACTATACTCAACGCATTCACGTTTATTATTAGAAGCTATTACAAGGTCGTACCACCTTCGCCTTCGTCTTCCGACTCGCTAGGACTTGTTGACTGATCATCATCACCTCCAACATGAATAGAGTCTAGAAGATTCTGTAGATTGTTCCGGCTGCGTATGGTGGAAGGGTGGCCAGGACCCAGCACCGACTTCTTCAGCTCCAGTGTCTGTCGATGCATCTGCTCTGCTTCTTCATACCTCCCTAGGCTGCCAAGCACACTTGCCAGGTTGTTCATGCTAGATAGTGTCGACGGATGCTCACCACCGAGCACCGACTTGTTCAGCTCCAGTGTCTGTCGATGCATCTGCTCTGCTTCTTCATACCTCCCTAGGCTGTCAAGCACACTTGCCAGGTTGTTCATGCTGTCAAGTGTCGACGGATGCTCACCACCGAGCACCGACTTGGTCAGCTCCAGTGTCTGTCGATGCATCTGCTCTGCCTCTTCATACCTCCCTAGGCTGTCAAGCACACTTGCCAGGTTGTTCATGCTGTCAAGTGTCGACGGATGCTCACCACCGAGCACCGACTTGGTCAGCTCCAGTGTCTGTCGATGCATCTGCTCTGCTTCTTCATACCTCCCTAGGCTGTCAAGCACACTTGCCAGGTTGTTCATGCTGTCAAGTGTCGACGGATGCTCACCACCGAGCACCGACTTGGTCAGCTCCAGTGTTTGTCGATGCATCTGCTCTGCCTCTTCATACCTCCCTAGGCTGCCAAGCACACTTGCCAGGTTGTTCATGCTGTCAAGTGTCGACGGATGCTCAAGACCGAGCACTGACTTTGTCAGCTCCAGTGTCTGTCGATGCATCTGCTCTGCCTCTTTATACCTCCCTAGACTGTTAAATACAAGAGCCAGGTTGTTCATGCTGTTAAGTGTTGACGGATGCTCACCACCGAGCACCGACTTGGTCAGCTCCAGTGTCTGTCGATGCATCTGCTCTGCTTCTTTATACCTCCCAAGTTCATTGTAGCTATCTGCAACAACAAAAAGAAGATCTGCTGCCGCTTTTTTATCTATGCATTCGCGATGTAGTTCGATAGCCACTTGAGCGTGGGGCATGTACCTTGTCCACAATTGTCGATTATCATGCTTCGGAACTGGGTACACTTTAGCAAGCTGATGTACCACTTTTGCGTAATATGCTTCCCAGTCGTTCTTAATCCAATTACGTGTTACTAGTCGCACCAATCGGTGCATATCAAACGAGTCGCCTTGCTCATGTATCGAGACAAAAGCATATCCTTCCAGGATTCCAATAGCTTCCGGAAGTGCTTCCTCGTCCTTGCCAATCGGTAGCAAAGACATTGGAATATCTTTCTCCGCTAGTAGACATACGAACTTGAGATACTCTATCGCCAGTAGGTACGACTCTGCTAAATGTTGAAATGAGATTAACCACGTCAGGGTGATCGGGTTTGTGTTATCAGAGTATCGTTGTAGCTCCTCAAACCCGGTATTGAGAAGCTTGATCTGGGCGTTATCAGATCCACGACAAAGCTTGTGATATACAGCTGTCGTGATGCGTGTTCGTGCCATATAGGCAGATGCCTGCTTGACCGCGAGAGGTAGAAACACTAAATGCTGAACGAGGTCTTTTGTGGCCTGGGTGTCTCGATACTGTCGTTCCTTGAGTTCGTTCTGAAGCAATTGTACAGCTTCCGCTTCACTCATCTTTTCAACCACGAATGTGTGTTTTTTGGAAATGTTAAGTCGCACAGCGACTTCGTGATTGCGCGTAGTGAAGAGTATCGACCCCTTCCGATTGAATGGTAGGCAGCTCTTTAAACCCTTGTCTCTAGTTAGCAAACCAATATCATCAATATTATCGATTATCAAGAGCCAATCTCCTTTGCTCCTTTCCAGCGTAGTCTTGACTAGTTCTTTAATGTCTGCATTGTCGTCATCCATACCAGGCGTTCCCAGCGCTTCGCCAATATCTCTGTAAGCATTCTCGAACATCACTAGCGAAAGAGCAGGGACCCAGAAGATAGAGCAGTTCGGGCTCTGTTCGAAAACGCGGTATGCAGCTTCGAGTGCGATCTGTGTCTTTCCGACGCCACCAAGTCCCTCGAGCACCGTCCGTTGGCAGTTCTTGTTGTTCCCACTTGGCAGAATCTTGACAACCAGTTCTCGCAGAACGGACTCCCTACCAACAAACTCGTCGTTTCGTCCGAATGGAACTAGTATATGAGCTTCTTCTATTGACATCGGAGCTACAAATGACAAGTTGGATGACTGAGTTGGAGATAGGTCATTAGAGGGTCCGAATTTCTCTTCAACCACCTTTAGCATTCGGTTCATCGCACTTGTCTTCCCTTCTCCGTAGATGAGTGGAAGGTAGACGCCAAAGATCCCAAGCAGGCAGTAAGCCGCATCTTCTTCTTTCATAGTCGTGCGACTGCTCGACCATTGCAGTCTCTTGTGCACGGGGAAGTCGTAGAGCGGACGGCCATCAAGTGCAGACACCTCAATATTAGTCACAGTATGGATAACATTCTTCAAAGACATCCTGTTCCCTAGAATGTCGCCTTGTACAGAGAAGAACTTGACCGATCCAGGGGCAAGAAGTTCCTGAAGCGTCCACCCGCGCTTAAACCAGTTACTCTGGCGGAACTGAGTATCCCAGAGCCGTAAAGCAGGATCGGGCTGCCTACCGTCGTCGGTTACAGCTGAAACATCTGACAAGTACACGTAACAATGTTGCGCTTCTCTATACCATTGGAACATGGAGTTGATCGCTTCGGTCAACTCCGCTGAGCTCGTCTTGTCAATGCAGCACGTATCTATCCAGAAGTACTGCAAGTCGTCAGCGGCGGTTTGCTTCTGACAGAACTTGATCTTCCGATATTCCTTCTTGCTCGCCGCTGTACCATCGCTGATGTCTTGGAAGGTGACCTCTTGGTCGGGGGGGCCCCACGTGTGGGACAGGATAGCATATTTGGGTATGTTTGGCGGAAAACATTCTATCAAGACGACACGGCCATCAGCTTCAGCCTTCAGAAGGCGCATGTCGGCACATCAAGAGCAGAGTGACAATGGACGGCATGCGCAATTTTACGATGAATACAGAATAAAATGGAACGCGGGGTTAGCTGTAGCAATGGCAACACAGATGTGCCAATTAGTGAGAAGCGGGGTTGGGCTAACGGTAGGGCTGAATTGCGAGTAATACCTGTCTGCCTAGAATTAGTGGCTCCAGGCACCCCTTGCCTGTCTCCACTTCTTGACAGTAACAAGCTGATTCGCTAGCTTGTAAGAATTATACAAAGAAGCAGAAGTAACTACTGTAATTAGATCCATAAATAACCCGATACTTGTCTGTCTGACAGGGTACTTAAGGGCGAATTCTCTCCCTCCAGAGCGGGGCCAAAAGTGCTGTGTAAGAGAGAGTAGGTTAGGAGACTGCTTTCGCTAGGGAGTGCAACGTATCCTCTCACTATGAAATGAAATAATACCATCACTTGAATTCTAAATTCAAGAATCAGGACTGTTAATAGTAGAGGCCTGAACATATACCCCTGGATATTTCTAACTCTAATACCGCTGAGCACAAAGCCACCAACGGTGACACGCTCCGCCCAAGCACGCAGCCCGCTAGTACGTGCGGCATTGTGACACAAAAGCTAGAGTTGGGGTTGTCAAACGCATTGTCACCTTGCATGAATGACTAATCCCGCCTCATCTGGGTGCTACAGCCTGCCTCATTTCATTGATATATGTGCTTATCATGGACAAGTTGTGTGCTCAAGCATCAACCTAATCTATACAGCCTTTTGCAGTCAGAGTGTTTGATCGCCGTATTCCTGGGACGAAGTGATCATAGGTAATGAATGAGTTTTTAGCTGCGGGAATGCGTATCGGCCTGATCCTTTTGAAATTCTGCATCACGAGCGATTCTTGGCAACACTTCTAAGTCGGGTAGAGGATAATCGATCAGACGGGTTTCATGGCCAATTCCACCTCGGCTTACTCGCCGCTCAGGCCCCAGTCTTTATATGCTCAAACTCAGATGCAAACTCAGATATGCTCGAGAAAGTCATACACATATTCCTGGCGTCTGCTTCAGGAGACTGCGCAACCGTCGGCTCGCGCACAGGGAACAGTGCCGTGCATACGTATGAGACTGGCCACAAACGCTTGGGTCGTTCTGAGATGGCACACGGATGGTCGAATGTTTCAATGCAGTTGCCCTAGGCCACAACTACCACATTTGAAGTACGCGGTCACACTTCTAGGTCCGCAGCGCGGGTTATTGCACCCAGCACAGCTGTCACAGAAGTGCTAGAAACACCAACTAAGGGACAGTGGCGCTAGAACATGAGCGACCCTAATCCCAAGCTTGCGAAAGGTTAGAAAAGTATCCAGAAGTTCACGTCAAGGTGGGCCAGGTCATTCGCTTCAGTTAGGGCCAATACCACTCGCCTGTACACTCTGAGCCAGATTTGAATCAGGAGTGTCGCGTCTTCGTGAGTGCCATCTTCGGGAACGAGGTCGAAATTTGCAATATGTGCGAACTCAGAAGAGCAGCATATGATGAAGGATATTGAGTAAGACGCTGGTCAGGTATGCACTCAACCAATCGATCCAATAGACTAGCAAGAGACAATATGACAATAACTGTTGGCTTTCAACGATAGACTCAAACAAAAAGTTGCAGTTACTGTGTATATGATAAAGCCATTGGCACGAAAAAAAAAAAAGGAAAAGGAAAAGGAAAAGGAAAAGAAAAAGAAGCCGGGCAAACTCAAGCAATCACTAGCCTCACCCGTGAACCTACCCCATCCCTATATTATAGTAGTCGGTTTTACTGAAAAGAGGCACCAGGTCTGGTCATTTTCGAGGTCATTCTACATCATCTCAACGGAAGCTTATCGGGAGCTTGGAAATAAACAATTGTAACGTACAAACAAACCCAGCATATCTTGTCCGCAGTGTGACGCAATTGGACGCACGTCAAACCACATTCAAGCTATGCTTAATTGTAACCTTAATAAAGTTTTTTAAAATGCTCTAACCGTACTTGTTTACTTGAAATCCCCCTAGGTTAGGTGGGTCTACGGGGGTAACTTTGAAATTGGACCGACAGCCTTGTCGGTTAAGGGACGGGTCGCACTGCCAGGCAGCATTATAACCTCCAATTACAAGGCATAGCGAGAACAAAAGCATGGATCCTACGCCCGACTTGGCATAAGATGGGGCCGTGAAGAGGTGTGGGTGGTAGCCAAGCTCCTCGTAAAAGCGCATTTGCGGAACAAACCAAGTCGCCAAGACCGGCTTGGCGGATTTAAGGTGCATGCAGTGCTCGTAAGTGTCATGTCGCAAAGCAATTAAAACCATGACTGGATGCCATAGTGGTGGTGAGGCTCGCTGTCTTCGCAAACATGGTTCGGCTGCGTGCTGTTCGTACCTCATGTTGTCTCGCTTCAGGCCATGGCACGGGCTACCGAACCTGCGTCCTAGGTTGCTGGTTGCACTGGGATCCTATAGCCTTGTTCCAGCAGTCCTTATTGTAATTTACATTTTATTCCGACCCTCATATCAGAGCGATCTCATCCTGGCCTCACATAATTCCGCCTCGACGCTAGACAAGTTCCTAGAGCTGCTCGACGAGCCCACCTCCAACAGCCACCCCATCGATGATCTGGTACTCGATGCAGGCCGAACCCATGATCTCTTGCTTACTCAGAGATCCACAAAGATTGGAGATGCTGCTGCCAAATATCGTACTCGAAGGGGCAGACACCCCCCGCCTGGGTTCGACAAATGGTTTGAGTATGCGATGAGGCACAATGCAATCGTCGTTGAACAGTTCTTTGACCGCATCGAACACGACATCCGACCATTCTGGGCCACAGAAGCAAGACTTACAGCGTACCAAGCGTCAACTTGGGACAATCTCGTGAGAGTCCGCGATGGGAAGGCATACAGTGTTGGTGATGGGGAGGACCGTGTGCCGTGGCTGGGGTTGTGGGCCTCTCTCATCGCGGAAGCGGCCGAATTTTTGCCAGATGTAGATATGCCGATCAATTATATGGACGAGACGAGAGTTTTGGTAAAGTGGGAGGAGATCAACGAGCTGGTGAAAGCCTCAGAGCTGAACAAGAAAATTACGCCGCCTACCGAGACGATTCAGGACTTCAAGGGTTTGGACGACCTAGACATCTGGTCAGCGTATGCAAGCAACCCAGAATGGATCACAAAAGGAGCGCCCAAATACTGGAATCTGACCAGGTTAGCTTGCGCACCGGAATCTCCTGCAAGAAACACACCTGCACTAGAGGATTACTCCCAGCGGCCTATATTTCCTAGCGATTGGAACCCTTCCTATTCCCAGAATGGATTCGTGAAGAATTTTACTGCAGCCTCAGATCCTTGCCTCCAACCTCACCTTCGAGGCTTACACGGGACTTTCGTCGAACAAATCACAATGTCTACGACTCAGTCGCTCATTCCACTCTTCAGCGGTTGCAAACTGCCTATGAACAACGCGATTCTGATCCCTGGCGCCATGTACTTGACTGATGATGCTCGTTACTCTGGAGGCAACAGCCATGGCTCGCCCTGGATCCTGAAGAAAGACGGTATTGTTTGGCGTGGTGTCGCTTCCGGCGGGCGCCATAAGAAGGAGAACTGGACACACTTCCAACGTCTTCGATTGGTCCAAATGCTCAATGGCACTACTGTGTCTGGTGTCGAGCAACGTCGAGCCAATGCTTCAACCTTCGAGATGCCGTCGACGCCCTACAACATCTCGATTGATCACGAGGGCCATATTGGTGAATGGTTAAGAGGCATATCAGACGTTGGGTTCGTGGATTTGTTATGCTTTCCCCGCGACGACTGCAGCTATTTAACACCATACTTCAGCCAAGTCGATGTAATTCCCATGGAGGAACAGTTCAAGCAAAAGTACATTCCAGATATCGATGGAAACAGCTTCAGTGCTCGGTTCAGAAGTCTTCTCTTGTCTACGTCGCTACCCCTCAAGAGCACTATATATGCGGAGTGGCATGATGATCGCCTGTTGCCGTGGTTGCACTTCGTGCCACTGGACAATACATTGCAGGATCTGTACGCCGTGCTCAACTATTTTACGAAAGATAAGAAAGGCGATACTGCGGCACAATATATCGCGGAGTCAGGGAAAGCTTGGAGCGAAAGAGTTTTGAGACACGAAGATATGTTGCTATACGTTTGGAGATTGCTTCTTGAGTTTGCGCGGGTCTGCGACGAGAATCGAGAACGGCTGGGCTTCGTGGAAGACCTGACTTGATTGATGGCATGTATAGGCAGGATGCAATACTGGGATGACCGACTGTTTTGGGTAGTATAAGAGAAAGGTGGCACTCATGTCCGTTCACGTCCTACATCTCTAGACACTGCCTGATAGAATGGAATGCTACTATTGTAATGTACTGTGGTGATGGACCAAAACTCGATAGGTCCAGTGGCTGAAATTTACACCAACTAACCTAACCTAGACTAGTCTAGAACTAATGTGCTGAAAGTGCTGTCGCCCCACTAAGATACAGCAAACTGTACCGCCTCTGCCTCTTACAGTCTGAGATGCCGCCATGTGCGGATCCGTACCAACTCAAAATATTTGAGGTTAATTTCAAGGAACCTGCATATTGCTTCAGTGTTAGGAGAAAAAGACAAAATGAAGCGCAAGAGAATATATCGAACAATAGATGTGAACTCCACTATGTGCATAAGAATAATTATTTATAACAGCTGTGCGAATTGATGATGCAATCACTTGTTGGGGTTGACATATGCGTGACCACATCCGTGATATCATTGTATAGTCCCGGCAAGAATCGTGTCTTATCAAAGTCTCAATAGACTCGTTGTATGATTTCCACATTTATGACTACAAGAGCAATGCAACTAATTTACAGTCGCCAGCAAACAATTTTATCAACGGAACAAGAATATTTATGATGCGTTGGTGATTGAGCTTGGATTAACGACCTTAGGTGCTATAAAATCTCACTTTCTTAAGGCCAAGGCCTTAATTTGACGCTCGTAACTACTGTGGAAAAATATACAAGAATTGCTCAATCGGTCCGGACAGGAGGACAGATACAGAGTAATAGATTACACACGTACCAAGAGATGAGTATATAAAAACAGCCGAGAATCGCCAAACCTTTTTCGCAGGCACACCTGCGCCTGATGAACCAGAGTAGACACTAAATACGAGCCTAAAAAATCGTTCACAGCCTCTTAGATCCAGAATCAACGTTCCGAAATACTACCCTAAGTTCCGGCTTCATCCAAAGCGTGTATATCCTCATGTCCCGCCACCAATCCAAGTTCTTACTAGACTCCGCAAGATCCCACTCATACTTCCACGCCAACTTCGCCAGCGTCAGCCTTGCCTCAACCCGAGCCAGATTAATCCCCAAGCAAGACCTCGGGCCAAGACTGAACGGTTGGCTCGCTGCCTTGTTATCATGGGACTTCCCGCCACCGATCCCACCCGGCAACCAGCGTTCAGGCAAAAAAGAGTCCGGCTGCTCCCAATTCGCTGGATCACGAGTCATGGTGAAGGGATCCGTTGAAACCGTTGTGCCGGCCGGAATATAGTACCCATCGATAGTTGCGCCGGGGCAGATCCTCGGAAGCCCAAAACCAGCTGGAGGAAAGAGGCGGAGCCCCTCCTCGATGACGGCGCCTAGATACGGGAGTGGTGTCACGGAATCGCCAGTGATCTGTGAGAACTCGCTGAACGTGCTCCTGAGCTCGGTCTGGAGTTTGGCCAGGGCTGGCTTGTTGCGGAGGAGGAAATAAGTTGCTCCAGCCAGGAAGGTTGCGGTGGTTTCGGAGCCAGCGACGATGAGGATGTTGGATTGGTTCGCCAGATACTGGATGTCCAACTCCGCCCCTTTGTCTTTTCCAGTACTTTGTGTGGGGTGGGTGTCATCATCATCGGTCGCCATATTGCCCGAAGGGGCTGAGTTTGACCGTAGAAGACGACTAAAGAAGTCTGCACGCCCGGTATCTCCCATTGCGATACGCTTGCGTGTCTTCTCCAAAGTAAGCGCCTTGTGTTTTTGGAACTTGGATGGGAAAGACGGTGGGACGAAAAACGGAAGTAGTAGGGAGAACAAGGGTATCCGTTTGCGGATACTAGCCAATGTTTGGATGTAAAAGCTTCCCAATATAAGCGAAACCCAGAAGTGTGATTCGCCTTTCTCAACAGCTTCAAAGGACTCGCCAAACGCGAGGTCACCTAGATATTTAATAATTAGCGGTAAGTAGTTGTGGCTGAATCGCAGAGTTCACCACGGCAACTGGGCCAAGTGTGGCGATAAAAAGTCATCAAAGGATTGAGGACAAATAGACTTACCAATGATATCAAACGTTAGCCAATTGTATGCTTCAGTAACATTCACGCCTTCCTCCGTACCACCAAGCTCCCCCATCTTCTCCACAAATTTATCAAGGTATGCCTGAACAATATCCTCCTGTTCGCGTAATGACTTGGCGCTAAATGCGTGGGCCAACGACCGTCGTTGAACAGAGTGCTCGGCGGGATCCCGAGCAGAGACGATGTCGGGCCGCCCATGTGATAGATCGTAGAATTCAGATTTTAGAAACAGTTTGCGACCATTTGTTGCGTGCCCATAGATCACTTTGTAGGAGCTGGGCGTGCTAAAGGAGAGATCGTTTGGGGCGATGCGTACGACAGGGCCATATTTCTGATGCAGAGATTGTATAATGTCGTGCCAGTGACCGCTGGTGTAGCTGCGGGCATACCACCACTAAAGAAAGAAAACTTGAACAATGTCGTGATGGAAAGCCTTGTATAGGAATAACTTACGTCTGAGGCAGCGGCTAGTGTTGGCCCAGGGTAGCCGGAGAGCTGGTGGAAATATATGTTGTAAATGCCTCTTACAATCCATATTACTGGAAGCTGTCTTGATGTCAGTTGTCGGGGCTACCACTTTAGGCCACACTGTTTGATATAACTCGAAGATAATGACCAAAGGTGGAAACACTTCGACTAAAAACGCTGCACTGTGCCTCGCTGTGGTACATTCTCACTCACACTGATAAGTATGCAAGCCACAACAGTGGTTGAGGGTATTCCGGATGTCAACATACTAAGTACGTGTTCCAAGTCTGTAAAGTTTCTTGCTTTGATGTTATTTCCTACGAGAAGAACAAACGTAACCTATTTATATTCTACAGTCTCAGCATGTCAAGGGTCAGTGGCCATGTCACTGCCACGCAAAAACCTGCTCTGAATTATGGGTCTTGTTTTCCACTGCCAAATGAAACCACTCTGTAATACATGTACGCAATCATTGGTGGATCTAACACCTGCTCTTTCCAGTGCATGGAAGAGTATTCTACAAAGGCCGGATTAGTTCAAATGTGGGCCTTTTCGGCAGTTAATAAATCTTCGGCTCCGACTTTCCGCATGAGGCAATTGCCCACATAAATAGCCAGCAGCGATTGAGACTTCCGGTATGTCTAGGGAACCATACATATCGATTTGAAACAAAGCAATCTACGTTAGCATGGATCGTGGGACTGTCAACGGAGCGCAAAAGTGATCCACGCTTTCAGCCATAGCCAGTTACATAAATCGTGAAGTTCAGCATGACCCACTTGGCCGGTAAAGCATCTCTAAAGTGGATATAGTGTTTCTGGTGTTTGCGGCGATATAAGTACTCAATGGAGTCATGGTGGAGTATGATAAACTTGAGTTGATATTTTTGGTCGGTGGTAGATGGGGCATTTTTAGGTCGCATACCAGTTTTATACTCTTGCTCAAAGCTCACTGCACAACATCGTATTGGCAGATATTCATCAAATATTTTTATAGGAGTTTTCTTTTTCTTAAATCTGCACCAAGGTCAAGATAGCATAGTCAAATTGTGTTTGTGTTCCACTACCACGAGATCGGCGAGTAGCACAGCTGAACAGGTGGATGACGGGGAGCGTGCGCGTTATCATCTGTAGACAGGTGTCTTCCAATATTGCATTGACAAAATTAGAGAGAAGTCATCAGTTCCAGGGCTGCTGGGTAAAATAGTCATCGGATGGCTGGTTGAAAAAGCCGGGGTCTATGCCTGGGATATAGGTATTGAACAGGTCCATAATGTCAGTGCCCGCCCCATATAGTCCATCGGCTTCAATAGGGATATCGTTGATCGGAAAGAACAACGTATCCATTAATGGAAACTCGTCGGCCATAAGGGAGGGATCGGGTGTCATCTGGGACCAGATTAGCATTCATTTGAACACCGAGTCAAAGATAACGGGGACACTGGAACATACGGCTGAGAAGGACCCTGGGGTAGAAAAGGGATTGGTGCTGGTCGCCTCGGGAAAGAGGATGTTTACATCCTCTGTCACAGGATGCGACTTTCTGAGCGCCGCATCGACTCTACTATCCTGGTCCGCAGCTAATAGTGCCAAATGTTGCGGAGCGCGGCCTCCATCACATATCACAGAATTAACATGTTCCCTTGCAATATGTGCAAACCCGTTAATGAGGGAACCTGGCAGAGACCCACCACTAGCATACTCTATCCTGCTGAAATGACCACCAGCAATATCCAGAAGCGCCAAGTTAGTGGTAGTCTCTGCAGATTTCGGATTATTAATCACGAAGTCAAAAAGAACAAAATAAGACGTCAGCGGAATGCCACCGATCACCCTGGTAACGAGCCGTGAGTATGAATTCAAGATGATGCGGTGATTGGGCTCAGCTTACCAGAGTGGCGTATAGGGCTCGACGTCAACAAATGTCGCAAGCTCTAAAATTGAGCGAGCAGCCTCCATCATGGTTCTTGTGGCTGTAGCTTGTCGTGTAGGACTAACCACTTCCTTGGCATCTGATTCGAGGTGTAAAGTAGCGCGACAGAGACTGAGTCGAAGACTGTGATGAAGGCAGCTCATCCAAATGGCTGCCGTTCGCATAACGTTGTTCAGATATGTGAGATTGCGACCAGAGATCTCGCCTGGCCGAACGCTTTCTGGCATCAACCAGCACCAACTTTTGAGCTCGTCCTCAAGCTGATCGATCGCAGCGAGGTAGTAAGTTTTTGGATTACCTAAAACACCCGGCGAAAACAGTGAGGTCGCCGCACGCGACAGAAGTCGTGCATATCTTACACAGGTTAAAAACCAGTCAAATCCGTCAAAGATAGCCTCAGGCACCGACGGAACAGAGAAGACTATGTCATGATCGCAGAAAACCTGAAACACGTGTCAATAGAGCTACCATGAAATTTAGCATCGACAGTGATGATTGTAAACAGAGTGGACCTACGGAGTTTCTTCCGAAGTGGAAGCTGGAGACTTTTTCCACGAAATATAAAACCCAGAATACCTTCTGGTAACAGAGTAAGGCATTCCCTGTTAACTTGGCATTGCCGAGGTTTTGAGCTCTTCTAGCGGATTCGGAAATCATGAGATGCTCAATGGCCAAACATGATATCCCAAGCGAGTATATAGTCATGGCTGCCATGGCTTGGAGGACAGTGAGGGAGTCGGGTAGCGTCATCAAATCTGGCAATATTGCCAGCGATATTGAGAACAGTCGCCAAGCTTCCCCTTTGCCTGGTTCGAAACTTCCACCTCCTGTAACTTGACATCCTAAAGCTAATATGGCATAGTACAAAGCAGACCATGCTTTGTTTTCCGCCAAGAGACTAGGGAGCTGAGGGCTTGACACAATAGACTCAAACAACCGCTGGTCCAGGAAAGGATAGAACGGGTGTACCCGATCAAAATATGCTAAGTTGGTCAGCATGTAATCATCAGTTCTCGGGGTTAACTTGCATTTTATCCAATAAGCCGAAACTGTGGGATCTTGAGAGGCTTTGTTACCAGTAATTGCGACCCGCTCAATGGTACTTGGTGAAACCTGATGAGAGTGACCAATGCGCGACCTGATCACAGACGAAATTCTCTGTAACAATTCTTTAACTTTGTTGTTGCATAGTTGTATCGTCAGCTGTTGTAGCCGACTATCCGAGAAGAACATCAAACTATAATTGCCAACTGAGGTAGCATCGTTAGCAGGGCACAAAAGTTGTGCATAAAGTTAACAAACCGAATAACCCATTCTTTTATGTGTCAGCATACATAAGTATTAATACTTCTTGAGGGACTTACCTTTACCATGTAAGGCCTATTGTACTTAAGGATCTCCGGTGAGCGAATGTGAGCAAGAAGACGGTCGACAAAAAGGTCCGGCACAGGTTTAATTGGCTGAAATAACAATCAACTTCTTCGGTACAAAATATAAATATCATGGATACCAACATCAATCCTTGGCTTGGGCTTCGTAGATTTGCTCGCACATGGTGCAGTCAGGACGATGAGGTCGGTATTGGCTGGCTCGGCATCTTGTCAGTGTGCTTCGTGCTTTTGTTCAGTAATTCACATACAGTAGGCTCGCCGAGGAACATTCGCTTTGCTGAAACGACATTCTATGTTTCGACGCTGTAAAGTCTTAGCGAGTTGAAGAAGTAATGCAGTGATGCATCAGAATTGTGCTGAGTTCTGTACTGCACGAGAGAGGCAACTTCTTCAACAAGAGCCGCAACAAGCGCGAACATCACAATGGGACACAACGTAGATGCCAATTGTACGTTAAACTTACAACACACCCATTACAGGGTGCCGGATACCCTGTCGATTGTTAATAATAATTTAAAGAAACCACTTAAAAGTGCCTACCGGAGCATTTTGTCTTCTTTGCCTTGCAGTGATTGCAACTTCTCAGCAGCCTTCGCCCCGTACTACCGGGCATTTGAGCGACAGCAGGCGCCGCAGCATCCATCGATCCTTGTGATCCCTCTTGAAAAGAAACACCGAGCTGCCAGGTAGAATTGAGCTTTTGGTAGATTGACAGTAGATGCACCACGCCTTGGTGATGGGAGAGCTTGCCTGCCTTGAATGTGGCTCACGATAGCGCCACGGACCACTTCGGCTCCGACATACCTAAAGCGGTTTAGCGGACTTTGACTAGAGTCTTAGCGTGTTCTTGCCCTTTCAAAGTGGGGGAAGTTTTCTCAATACCAATCCTTGTGTACATATGAAAAGCATATTGTATATGGTCAATTAATCCCCCCTCCATATGTACTATCGTGTGCGTAGATAGGGCTGCCGACTATGTTTGGATTGGTGATAACTTGAGCTTATGACAACAGCTGTGCAAGTACCATGAAAAAGATCAGGATAAATGTCAGATCGTGGAAACACGTTTTGCGCCGCTTAGGACTTGACGAACACTACTGGCTAATGGCGCAATGCTCTGGGTTTAAGCTTCCAGACTCCTCATCCCTGAAACATTGGGACAATAACTCAACGCACACAAACACTTGACTTGAGGGGATTTGTAGTTAATCGAACGTTAACACTAAGCTTTGTCGCGGTGGTCTAACACGTTAATTTATGACCCATAATTATAGCTCTGAGTTCTTACGTTTCCCCGGCGTTATTATTGCCGCATTCAAATCTTGATATCCCCGGTGGACAACCCTGATCCTCCCAGCAGGAATGATGACGTGACCTATGGGGCTATCGGCAGATCAGCACATTGGGTACTGCCAGTATGATTTTGGTAAACGGAACAAGATCTTTGCGAGATCATTGAAAAAAATCCCGAGCCAACGATCGTAGTAGTTGTCAAGACGGGTACCTGGCAACCTGGGTACCAACCGGCCCTAGACAGCGCTAGAGTTTAGCGCTGCCTACTGGCGATTGCCCCGTTGCTTGACCGCAGCCAATTGCCAATGCCTGCCAGATGCCTGCGTGCTGCTCGCTGTATTGTGCGTTCTCCAATTTATGATTTGCTTACGAGATATTCAACGAGCAGTCCCTTATTAGCGCAAGTATTTAAATCATTCAACGATAGTCGATTCACGCAGGTTTTGTCTCGAAGTTAGTCCTGTTATCCTCATTCATAGACTCAGAACTGAGCTCGCGGGTCCGCTCCATGCGGCTTGCTTTTGCCGGGGGCCTTTGGTGCCTGGGGACTGTAAGTCACTTCACATCAGGCAACCAATAAGCGTCCTACAAGAGCATGCACTGCGCCATCAGAATGCATAACAACTAAAATAGAACAACAATGTCTTCGAATTACTGCAATTCCCCACACTCTTTTGAACCCGAACCTAAACATGATTCTTTCACGAAAAATGCGGGCATACTCCGGGACGTCGCTAGACTTCGAGTTCTTGACGTACGACAGCAAGCAGCAACTACCAGCAGCCGCCAGTGCTATAGAAGGTGGTATATCCGTGCAGCGAGAGGCCTATTGGAGCTACTGCGGGTCTGTGTTGTCCACTGATCCTGATGACTTTCCGGCCAGTCTTTACGAATGGCAAACAGCCACGCTTTCTGGTTCCATTCTGCCCATACTATCACCGCTACTGAACTTCGTCAACGACTTCATTTCGGAAAGGGGCCTTGACAACTACTGGATCACGTTGCGGGCTACAACTGCGACATATGAGTATGATAAGACCAGATGGCACACTGATGACATGTTCTTCAGTGCCGGGAGTGGTGGCCTGTTGAGTCGTGTGAGCGCGACGAACAAAAGGCATCTCGATCTGCAGACAGACTGGAAGATCTGCGCCACCCTTCTTGGCCCGTCCACGCTTTTCATTCCATCGCGGCACCAGCCACATGCCAGGAAGATACAATTTGCTGCCAAGAAGAAGAACTCCAAGGACCACCTGTGCACATCTATCCGCTGCGCCGGGTGCGCTACCGCGGCAGATGCAGTGAGAGACGATCTTGCGGCAAACCTGTCCGTCTTTGGATCTGAGCAGGCGAAGAAGGGCGAATGTGCCGTCTTCCGCATCGGTCAGGAAAGCGGCGCTGTTCATTCAGAGCCGCAAATGAGCTGTGGTGGTCGGATCTTCGTTAACATAGTCCCGGGAAAGAGGGAAGAACTCTGCTCGCTTGTGTCTAAATGGGGAATGGATTTTCCGAGGTCGTGGTGGATATCACCGAGCGTCTCGCATCTCTCCACAAAACCATGACGACAGCTTTACTTCCGTAGAATAGATTTACTTGTTACTCATTCTTGATCACTACTTGCTAGGAGGGTAATTTGATGGAACGAACGCTATTCGGCGACAATAACGCTGGATCTTGAAGGTGGAAAGAAGCTCTGAGACTTTTGGGATTACGCTAGGTTTTATCAGCATGTGTTACGTTTCTTGTTAGTGACATCGTCACGAACCGTTGGCATGATATCTGTTAATAAAATCTGGATCCTAACAGAAATGTTGATCTTGTTTGGGGCTCTGAGACTTGAACAAAGCGTATAAAAGAATACCACAGTATGAGGTAAACGCTCCAAACACTTGATGCTCCATATGTCTATGCAGAGGATGGAGTTCTTGATGTCCTCAAGACCTTCGTCATCGCACACTTAGCCATCTCACCCTGCCTTCCGATGTTAGCATTCCAAATTCTACTCAATAAGATGCTCGCCTCTTCTTCTCTTCTCTTTATGCCATTATCGGTGAGATCCGATCTCCAAAACCCAGCCCAGAAGTCAAAAGCCTCATGGCTAGTTTTCACAAGCCATTCAAATTGCGGCTTCCGGACATCTTGCCAGCCTGCGAAGGCCGCTTGGATTTGGGTTAAAAGATTCTTGTTGTCTGTCGTCGATACAGATCCAACCTGAGAGAGCACCTCGGCCATTACGTACGCATCTTCCATTACTTGTGAAGCCCCCTGACCCCAGTGAGGCCCCATCGAGTGAGCGGCATCACCAATCAAGCAAATCCGATCGTCAAAGTACGAGTCGAGCTCGACATCGTGCTGATGCGAGGTCCACAACTGAGTTTCCTCGCTCATCATTGACATCATCTTCTGCACCGCCGGCCCCCATTGCTCGAAATCTTTTAGCAGGGCCGCCTTTTGGTTCCGTAGCACCCACCGTTCATTGGCAAGACGCTCCCGAAATTCTTCCTTGTTCAGCCACAAGCCTGTGTTGACTTTCTCTCCGCCTTCGATCGTATACATGGTTACATAACCCCCCGGCCCGCTCCAGATGCAACTGGAGCGTGGAATTTCGGGGCCCAGCGCCTCGACGAGCTTCTCCATCGGGAAAACTGCACGATATCCAGCTATACCGGTAAACCTGGCTCCCGCGGCAGGATGTTCAGCTCCAAGCATGCATTTCCGAACGGCAGAGTGAATGCCGTCGCAACCCACAACGAGGTCGGCCACATCCGAAGTGCCGTCTTCAAAGTGTAGCGTCGCCGCTGACTGATCTTGGTCGATACTCACGAGCTTTTTCGAAAAACGAGCCCGTGCTGGGTCGATCTTTGATGCGAGAAGGTTTAGCAGCTCGTATCGACCCACTGCGGTATGTCCCACGCCTGGGGCCATGATCTGAGCGATCGGATAGGCATCGGGGAAGTGGTCCGTCGGAGCGCCGAGTCTGTTGACCATCCACACATCCGGATTGGGGTTCCTTGTCCCCAAAGCCATCACTGCATCACCAAGTCCCGGCTCGATCAGATTGAATGCCGCGATTGCATTCGGGGCGACATTCAGCCCAGCACCTATCTCGGAGAAGGTAGACTGCAGTTCATAGATTGTGTACAGAAAGTGGCGCTTCTCTAGTGCAATTGCCAATGCAAGTCCACATAGGCCACCGCCAACGATGGCAACGTGTGGTGTGCTCTTTGTTGCAGACATTGTTCAGCACTGCGATTGTCTCAACGGTGCAAGTATAGAGTGATGGTTGTTAGGAGCGGAGAGACGAGGTGTCAGCAGCTCGCTTATCTCCGGCATGGAAACCGGACGCCTGACCTGCACCATCAAGTTCAAGCGTAAACGTCACAGCGCACAATCTGGTATTAGCCTCTACACGGTTGCGCAACGATTGCAAATTATTGATTCTACTCATCTCAAGTCAGAAGTCTCGATTCAGACTAGATTAATTCAAACTTTCTGTAAATAGTTTCATTGTCAGCTTTCCTGCCTTACCCCTTCCGCATGCTGACTTAAGCCTTCAAACCTTGCAATTTCCATAATACCAGCAGAAGACGTGCATTTGGTGAACCAATGAGGTTCCTTGTGTGAAGTTCTCACGGTCTAACGTGCATGGCTGTTGAGCCTCCTGCAAGGAACCTTGCTGATTTATAACTAGGCCTCATCAGATAAAACTTCGGATAGTAACCCACAATATGAGTAAACCTGTTGGTGGCAAGGACTCCCGAAAACCTCTCTAATTCGGAGCATTGCCAGCATAAGATAAGGCAAGAAATCCATCACAGCTGCAGCGTTTTCTGGTAGCAACAGACTTGAACACCCATATTTCCATTCGGTATCAAGCTGTCCAGCTGTATCACAAAATTATTATACTTGCGGCCATGCCGCTTCCCCTCTTAGGCAAAATGATCCAATCCGGGACCTAATTATGCTCCAATTTCGTAATGGGCCGCAAGATTGGCGCACTGATCCGTTTCATTTAGTCTGATCGTGTCAAATCATTGTTGTTAGTATCTGACCGCCTAGTGCGGTCCTTAGTCAGGCGCCTTCTGTTCGGACTCGATAATAGCAGCTTCAAAAGATACAACTATCAAGGCTAGGAGGTGTCTTGTAGGTATGACTTTGCATCATGAACTGGGGGATACTTATATTCTAGTGTCTCCGCGTAATGTTCGGCTTCACATAGCGGATCCTGGTGCTGTGATGGATGTAGTAGAGAAGAGTTTTCACGTGATATTTCTGATACAGATAGCACAATCCCATTTGACCAGTCAGTACTCTGCAATTGCTACGTAAAGCTGACAATAGTCCTTCTAGACACAAGACACATAGTGGCCGAAGCCCCGCAGAAGTATAGCCTCGTCCTTCAACAACCAAAACAATGTCGTTGTGTGGTCTGAGAGTGTGGTTGTAGCACATTGCGTGCTCTGCTACTGAACCTTGAAGCTATCTACAAGGGCGACTGCTGATTAATTACGTACTTTGTCCCTGTATGTTATATCTATAGCTGAGTTTGGCAAGTTTTCCGAGTTTCAAGGTGACGACGAGAGAGAGGGGCAGCTGTTCTAACCAACCTTTCCGTGAGTTATAAGGATTTGTTACAGATGATTCTGGACAATTGGGTTCTCATTCTCGTTTCTCTGAAATACCAGTTTCCTCGCAGACCCTTGGTTCCCAAACGAGTATTGGCGGATCCATCATGCGTATACTTCATCCAGAAGTACATGACATAAGTCTACGAAGAGAAAAAGAATTCTTTTGCCCGAGGTAAACTCGCCGACCGCAACTTCAAGACTTCGCTCATTCAGAAGTCGTAAGATGTGGCGACAGGGACTTCTTCTGGGGTCTTACAGAACGTGAAACTGAGGTAAAATGTTTACCGTTAGCTTCGCCGGCCATGATACAAAGGCCCACACTTTTACATTCGTTCTCTACCTCTTAGCTGCGAGCCCGGAGACTCAGGATTGGATATCGGAGAGTGTCAATCACGTTTTAGGCGATCGTGAGCCTCACGAGTGGTCATATTCTGATATTCCCCACCTCAGGCTTTGTTTGGCTGTTATGAAACGCTACGGCTCTACTCACCTGTTCAAATATCCAGACTAGTGAACGGAGAAACACCCCAAGCTTTTACAATCAGAGCCAAAACTTTTGTTCTTCCGCCAAAAACTCTATTCGTACCAGGTGACAAACCTCTGAAGTAGTAACTATCACCCGTCGTAAGGTCACTTTAACAGATATTACTAGGCACAGAAATCTTGGATGATGAGGTATTTATCACTCCCGACATCAATCAGTTCTCTTAGTGGCATTTGTCGCGGCCATGGCTGCACTTTTTCGGAGTTGGTCGGTGATCCAATGCTTACAATCGGCGAACACCCGAAATGGCGAGAAAAAGAGTGTTTACCCAGATTGAGAAGGACTTGATCGGAAAACACTTTCTTTTCGGCTATATTTTAGGATAAAAGACCGCTAAAAATCTAGAAATACGCAAACCTTTCATCAAATGATTCCGCCAGTTTGCTCTAGATATTGGGGACATCACTCACTCAGGGCTGAAACTAGGATGGGGGAATAACCTCAATGACAAATTACAATATAGCCTCGAAGGTTCCGCGATTCTGGATACTGGTGCGATGTTTGGTCAGAGATATAATATAACAACTACAAAATGTGTGGTCATATCTATGCTGCTATAGGACATACTGGGCCTGGTGCGTTTGGACTTCTCTCAAGCCGATAAGCCATAACTTTAATTATCCTTAAAAGACTGACAAGCATCCATTTTATTGTCTTCAATGTGTTTGAATTTATCAGAGTTCGAGAGCTGTAGTCATACATCAATTAACAGAGACGCCGCTAAAGGAGGATGATAAGCTGTTCTCTGATGGGGATAGTTCAAGGATGAGTAGTCAAGTTGTATGAAGTGTTACGACAAAATGCTTTCCTAGTGCAGGTTTCGGTCCGACTGGATTGAATCGTGCTGCCTATTGCCTCGTCCGAAGCTTGTCAAGTGACACTCATTGGCATCTCTTATACAGAGCAAATCAACACTACGTCGGTTGTTATTGGCAGGGCGGCACAGATTTTCGGATGTTGCATCCCCTGCCCGAAGTACCTAGGATCAGGACGCCTCCTTGTTACATATATTCACAAAGAGATCAGGTTGCAATGATCTCACTATCGCAACAATTGCGTGTCGCAGTGGTTGTGGCTTCCGGAGGCTGGAGTTCCGGATTTGCGGTGCCGCTACTTGTTCTTTGTGCTTTACCCGGCATATGGTTCAGGGGCATTCATATAAGCGTGTCGTATTTTGCCGGGTACATGGCTCACCGTAAAGCTTGATCGGCGGATGGTATATTGGATTACTAGCGCTTAAGCCTCGGGAATAGATGAACAAATGTGCGAGCGGCCGCCTGAGTCTTCTTGGACATGTACTTGTCTTTCCCTTCAGATCGAGCGCAATCAATAAAATATAAGAGCGTTATCTTTTGATAATTCAACAACAATTCAACTGAAGCATTGTTTGTACACACATTTACTTCCGTACACTTGTCACAACTTACGATTACCGCCTTTGCAGCAGCCCACAAGATCTCGCAGCTATGCAAGGCAATATTATGTCCATTCTGGCGTTCGCCAACACCGTGGCTGCGCATGGCTACGTTTCCTCGCCACCCGCACGTCAGGTTGGCAACGCTTCAGTTGCTGCATGTGGGCAATCGGTTGTAAACAACATTAAAGCCGACAATGTACGCCTCGTTCACATATTCTACATTCCTTCGATTTCTACTCAACATCTCCATCGACTGTGGATAAAAACGTCCTGACTAACATGAGACAGACGTCACACGTGGAAGGTCTTCCTGAGCTCGCCGCTAACGATAATGGATACAACAGCACACTTTGCAATCTATGGCAGTGTCGAGGTATACAGTACGCTGACAACTTGGCCAACGTGCAGAAGTATACGCCGGGCCAGGTGGTCAACCTGAAAGTCAAACTCACAATTCCGCACACGGGCAACGCGAATGTGAGCGTGGTTGATACCAGAACGAACAAAATTCTGGGTAAACCTTTGATTAGCTGGGCCGAGGGCTACGCTGATGAGAAGGCATTCTACGGCGGCACTACGCCGAAGGGTCAGATCGACTTCAATGTTACAATCCCTTCGGATCTAGGCAATGCCTGCACGGATGGTGGATCTTGTGTAAGTTTTGCCCGTCTTCAGTACTTCCTTTTGCGGCGACTGGAGCCTAATCAGTGTATTCGGTATAGATCTTGCAGTGGTGGTGGTACGGAACGGGTGCAAGACAGAGCTATGAGTCTTGCGTTGATTTCACGGTAACAACCATTTAAAAGCAAAATATTAGACGCGGGTATGTTAATGTATACTTTAATCCTTTGCGACAACTATAAATGACATGCTTGCAAGCTAGTCTAGAGCTGTCCAACACTGACTTTTTGGCGTGACGTATTTGTCTTGGTGTTATCTAGATAGGGCAACATCGAATTACCTCAAGAATACGACCGAAGGATATACAAACTCGATGATTGGCATTGTCGTCCACACATGCTGTAATGCCTTTTATTATAGTTTCCAACACCAGAAATACGCTCTAGTAAATAAGTATCTGTCCAGGAATCAAGCAAAGTAAGTCTGTAAATGATTTTGCATCCCGCAGCCGGCAGTGATCCGTCCGATACGTAGCTCGATAAATCACAGTGCTCGACCATGGGAGTCCAGTCTACAAGCTCGAATGATACAATAACTGATGATTCATCCACATGAATAGCTGTCTCATTCGGCTTGCGAGTAAGACCCTCACGAATCTTTGCTACTTACCATAATAGCCAACGTGGCCTACGAGTTGATGAACGCCATCTGAACAATATGGCCCCTCAGAATTTTGTACTTACATTTACTTCTTTATCATCGAAATGGTCCATAATTTGTGGCCCACCACCAAATACGGAAGTATTTATTGAAACATTGAATAATAGATGTCTATTGAAAGAGACTTTCAGTGATTGGATCAAGAACGACACACTTGTCCATTTTGAAGCAGGAGATGTCAGAATAGGACGAGGTTATGAGGAGTAGTTTGATTGATTAGTCGGTTAAGTATCAGTAGGTTTCTGTGTAAGGTAGCACACTACATATACATGGGAAACAGGTAGCTGGGACGGCTCTCAACACGAGAGAGAGTTGTTCTGCAGGCTCAAGATCTGATCTGGTAGAGCTTTAGCTCCAGAAACTGAATCATGGATTCAAATTCTATTTGAATTGGAATAAATTGGTCGACGATATTCTTAGTGGCATTGCGCAAAATCTCCAAGAAAGAAAAGTCTCCGTAGTTCGTCCGCCCCCATCGATCGGACCTAGGTGCCATGAAACTGTGCGAAGAGGTACCGAGACTAACCAGCTCAACCAAATTACGCAAGGAACGACCATACATGCGCTCAGTCGACTCCCACCGCTGTTGCGTTGGTGTAGAGTCTAGACACTTTCTCCACAATGACGAATGTATATGGTCGTCATTTGCTCTGGCAGGTACGATCTTCTCATCAATCGGCATTGGCTTGGCATTGGCTTGGCATTGACTAGAACATCGCCTGATTCACATGACAATGCAAATATTTCCTCTCAAGGTGAAATTTCGATGTTATCCCGGATTGACGCATTTTTTATTATTCTATTTTTACCTGCGTTGAATGTACGCTGTATCTGGCGCTCGCATGTGTAATCAAAAAAGCACCGTGCTGCTATCCATAGACTGCAATTTGTCGGCAATTCGGATTGAGTGCAAAATTGGCTTCCCATTCTTCGGACTAGTAACATCAAGAAAACAGGTATACTCACACTTTGTCACAAAGCTGTAAGGAGTCTGGGCGAAACCATAATAATTCATGAGCGTGTCAATTAGAACCGAACATGACAAAATCAAATGCCATAAAAAGCTGGATTATACGAGAGAAAGCTTGAGGCTAGGTGAGAATTAGAGCCTGAAATTCTTGTTGTCCCCTTACACCTGTGATTGTGTATCGAGAGAAATATCATTCAAGTAATGTGTTGTTAACGTTGGTCATTTTGCCTTGTCTTGGTGGCATACCTAGATTGTCGTAGCTCACGACATCAATCTTATCTGAATTTGGGCGCAATACATTTACCGCCCTCAATAACCAATATATTTTTACTAAGCCACAAGGAAGTGATTATGTAGCCCCCCGCGGCCTGTCCTCGTGTCGACGCATCGAGGTTGTAGAGTGGGCTTCTCACCCACTCACATGCTCACACCTAGTTATGAACTTCGAATCCTTTCAGATCTCTCCAACTTGAATGACAATCTTGCCCTGTGTACGCCCTCGTCTCAGCTTCGCTAAGGCCGCGGGCACATTTTCCCAGTCAAACTTCTCATCTATCACTGCACGGACGCGGCCGTCGACCATCCACTGCCCAATTTGCTGAAAATATTCGGAGGCATTATTCTGTCGTACAAAGTTGAATCTCCTTTGACCATGGTTTAGGATTGTTGGCCAGAACTGCCGTAAGGCAAGGTTAAGCATGAAGCTGTTGGTCATTGGTGTGCCCACTTGAACGAAGCATCCCCCAGCCTTGAGGTATAATAGACGGTTATCGTAAACCTCAGTGCTGCCGACATTGTCGATCACAACGTCGAAGACTTGCCCGTAAGCTTTCAGCCTGCCGAATAAGTCTGCTTTTTTGTAGTCGATGACCTCATCAGCTCCGAGCTGTTTGCACAGGGCCACATTGGCGGTCGAGCAGGACACTACTATTTCGGCACCCTTCACCTTGGCAAATTGAATGGCCCAAGTTCCGACACCACCGCTACCACCATTGATGAAAACTTTGTCGCCTTCCTTGACATGGAAGAGGACAGATTGATATGCAGTTGTTGCTGCGGTCCCCACTGCCGCGGCGTGATCTGGGTCGATGGTCTTTGGAAGAATGGTGCATTCAGTCATAGTCGTGAGGGTACGCTGACCAACGGTTCCCCATTGCCCCCCTCCAGGTAGTCCGCCGAACACTAGATGTCCGATTGCAACGGAACTGTTGCTGGGATGCTTCGCCACGACACGCCCACAGTAGTCTAGACCGGGCGTGGCAGGTCGTTTTATCATCACCTCTCCCACCCATCCTGACTCGGGTAGCTTAAAGTCCACTGGATTCAACGCCGCAGTGATGACTTCCACAATGATTTGGTTCTCCGTCAAGGATTTCTCCTCCGGGCATGGAGCAGCCTCAGTCCTAACAAGAAAATCTTCCAATTTCCCAGTGAGCTTTCCGTACCTCCAAGTCCTCATAGTCTCAGCCATGATGTGTTGCTATAACAATGCTTTCAGATTCAGAAGATTCAACAAAATAGTGACAGTACAAGTATCTTCCTTGATTCATTGGAGCTGTTTATTGATGGGTATTCTTGATATAAATATACGACGCCTATGCAATTTGAGCGACAGCCGTGGTGGGGCATGTAGGTCGCATTTCAGCTCCCCACCTCATTAGCCGAGACTAACAAGCTTAAGCATTTTGGATTCGTCCGGCACACCTGATTTATGTCTCCGAAGACCAGCAACATTGAGTGCCAAACTCTAATGGAGTCTTGGCCACTGGAGCACGAAGACTTGGCTTCCTGTTTACCCTGTGCATTGTGAAGATAAGAAAGTTGAAGAACAAAAGGGCTTTATCGCGGAACTCAATGAAATACGTGGTCGCGTAAGCATGCCCTATTCACGTGGTCAAGCTTATTCACCATAGCTCTTTTAAAGCTCTTTGGCCCCAACCGCTGTAAATAGCTAGGTTAGGTGAGGACACTTACCGATGCATAAGTATCCGGAGATTGCTGATAATATTTTATTTACGTTGAACCATCACCATGAACACTAGCTCTCGCCCATGTGCGTATGCCGTGACGGCACGCTTGCCTCAGATCCGGTGCACAAAGACGCAAACAGACGGTCCCCCTCTTGCAGGGTCACTGTGGACACCTTATCAGCCCCTCCATGCATAGTAACCTGCGATACTACTCGAGTGTGAATTTCGTTCCAGATAATTATATGTTTCATAACAGCGACAGGGATACAGACACATCTGAATCGGGTCGACAGCCTGCCAAAATGTCCAGGACGAACTATTATGTCTCGTCTATTCCCTGGTTACTGACAATAGTAAGTTGAAGATGTCTGTCAGCTTTAACTATGATTCCTGAACTATTCTGAGATCGCAGGAACAATATAACCAACAGTGAGAAGCTGAGAGTTTTACATCCAGAGACGTCGTTGAAGTAGGTAGTGGCGTCCCGCTTTCATGGTTGTGTGGTCTGGTCGGATTGGTATTTATCATAATAGACTGCGGCTACATGGCTATGGTGGCCATGGTGGATGGCATATCCGATGTTAGTAGTGGGGAGCTCGCAGCATGATCGTCTTCTCTAGAGTAACACATGGGTAATTCTATTGAAGGGTGATTGAGAAAATATCTACAATCACTGATAGAAATTCATGCGGCAAGATGGCTTCTATTAGCGGGACAGCTTCGTTACACCCAGTTCAACCTTATCTTTAGTAACAGACCTACAGGACTTTGAAGGAACCTCTACAGAGTCCTTGGGACGTGAATATGCCTTTCGAATCGATGCTTTTCTGTATCCTCTGAAGTCTCAACTTGTTTTCTTCGCCGTATCCAGAAAAAGGATCTTGGTTATAATTAGCGTAGTTGATGTACTTCCACCGATGCAGGAGAGCCATCTCCGTGGCCGCCGTTGTGGCTCGCTCGACCCATCTGTCGGCATACGCGTACATCACGGTGTCATCTACTTTATTTGTCCATCCTAGGGTCAAAAGTACCACTGCCATCACGTTAGTTTTGCTACGTGAGGAGAATCGAAAATTCAAATACCGGTAAGAGGCACATCAGACTCGACACCGAGAGCATTGCCTCCTCTGTTCTTCATGGCCTGTATTGCATTCAGATGCAGAGCCTGTACGACTATCGACGACGAAAAACCGGCTACGTTTTTAACACCTTCAACCTCATCGCGATAAATTTGCAATATATCCTTGTGTAGTTTCTGGGACGGGCGATGTGTGACTGTGGCATAGACGCGTCTGTGAAAGATTTAACTCCCTGTCTAGGGCAATAAAAATGTTACGGGAGCCAAAGGGGGAAAAAGACAAAAAGACAATACGAGTAAGACTAACCTTGAGCCGTACGTAGCAACTTCATCAGTGGTAAAATTGCTCACATAATCGAGACGAATATTGCTATCCTCAAATGGTATCTGATTCAAGGCGTCGAATACAGCTGGTTTAAGAACCGGCTTAGTATATGCTTGGTTGAAAGTCATCCGATAGCGATTTTGCTCCGGATCCCAGTAGTAGCGATTCGAAAAACACATGTATGTATCATTAGATAACACCGTTGTGAGCTCGTATGATTGTTCGGTAAGCGCATCCGTGTAGTTGTCATGGTAAGTCTTCAGGCCCCCCATCACCGTTCCTTGTGGTATCACTCGAACTTGAAAGTTTGTGACAATCCCGAAATTATTTCCGCCACCACGGAGTGCAAAGTATAGGTCGGGGTTGACAGTCTCAGATACATTAACGATCGTTGCATTTGGCAACACAACCTTCATACGGTCAGCAGAATATGCGGCAGGTGGAACAAGCCCTTCTTGTGAACACAGACCTGGTATTCGAAGACGTTGTCGGCCGCCAGACCGTATTGTGGTCCGAGGTTAGAAAACCCTCCGCCAAGTGTGAAACCTGGAACTCCTACGTCGGCAACTCTCCCAGCAACAGTGGTAAGGTTGTGCTTTTCCAAAGCAGTGTAGGCCTCATAGAGGATGAGGCCAGGCCCAAGGTTGGCGCGCGTGCTGTTGTCCAAGATCTCGACATGGTTCATGTTATGCAAATCGATCGTGACACCACCGATGGAGTTGGACGCATCTGGATTTGTTGAATGACCACCTCCTTTGACAGCAAATCGGCACCAATGTCCAATCAGGATATCGATAATCCTCGAAACCTGGACCGCAGTCGTGGGCTCCACCCGGCAAGCTGGCACAACCTCTTGTTGCTTCGCATCCCAGATCACGAAAGTAGAATCATTTCCACCGGGATGGACGGCAGACCCGAATTCCAATGTCAACTCCGCACACTACCACCGATTAGCGAAAAACAATCAAAAAAGGGTTTGAAGCCGGCACATACCGATTGTTGACAGGCGGCAGTGGGAGATACCTCATCTCGTGCTAGAAAGGTGAGAGGGAATTGATTCGCAGAAGCCAAATACCATTGAGAAAGCGCCATACAGACGAGTCCTATCTTTGCGATCATCTTACCAGCTGCGGCTTGTGAATACTATCAATGTAAGAGATGAGCTCATGTTCTAAAACTTCTGTCAAGTACTGGGACGATACTATCGTACATATATGTTAGTGCATGTGCGCCTCCAGCGGTTCGAATTGTGGATCTCGCAGTCTGGTGTCTGTGTATGACTGACGCTATCATGCAAGGAAGCAAGGTATTATTTCCATTAACATATGATCAAAGTGCTGATTGGCCATTTGCACGGTCCACTTGGCGATCGGTCAACCTGGACAGGCAAACTTTTATAAGCAGGCTGCATGATTTAGTGCAAGGCACTAGGTTACTGCATATTATCATAAGCAGGTTGCATGAGATAAATAGGGAACAGTTTGATAAACACGTCACGTATGGTGATCCATTGTAGTCTATTGATAGGAAGTGTGATGTAACGGTGAGGAACAGAGCTCTGTTGCACTGAAGGCTACCTAAGGTTAGTGTTTTTGCCCTAAGTGTACCTGAGGCTCCAGATGGAGACCTGAGGCATCCGTTACAGTAAAACGGCGGGGAAATCCAGCGCCTTTAGCGAGCCTCTTCTAACGTTGTAAAATGTCAGTCTAAAAGCATATGCCAAGTTAATTATCGCTCCGTCGTCACGTTGAAATGACCAGAGTTAGATTCATGCTTGATTGAGATGCTGGAAGCGGACTAAATAGAACTGGTCGCTTACCGAGCATATTTAATGTGCGCAGTGGCCGATCTTGCTTCGTGACGATACTGGGCTTTCGGTACAGTTTCACCATTTCCACCTAGCACTACTGCTCTCAACAGGAGGCGAGGCTGTATACGGCCTGCAATGTTTTGTCAACGTGTACTGCTCTTCAGTGCGTTACCTCTTCAAGGCGCAGTTTCGATCAATTGAGTCGTACCGGATTATCTATCAATGGCGCTATGTATTGTGGTTGGCTGTGATGTGATGGTGCGCACTTAATGAGACCGAAGCCTGCCACAGTGAAAGGCCTACACAGGTGCAAAGGTAGTAGCAACCAGCGTTTATAAAACAATACCGCTGTATCTGCACTGCGATATACGGTAGTGCTTCGGCCATACTGCAACATCGTGAATGTACCATTTTGCTAAGGGTACGAAGTCGACCAAATATTCGATCGAGATACGTGAGTCAACTTACATGGAGGTTTCGGAGAAGACAGACATGGTAGTACGACAAAGTGCCGGACAGAATGATGAGTACAATAGTCTCAGTATAATGGCACGTGAATTGAGGTATCTCTGCGGAATGCAATCACAACTCATCGAATTGCAAATGAGCGGACAGCCTAGTATCTCTTTGCTTTTTGGACTATGCACCCATGAGCCTGTTTAAACAGAGAATCAATTCGCTTAGTAGCGCATTCTCAAATAAAGAGTACGGATCGGTGTCTATGGATCTGACGACCAAAGTCATCGACTGTTTACAGATAATGGAATAATATATCCCTGTCTACTGATCAATATGTTCTCTACCGCAAATATCTCCCTCAAGCAAAAATGTGGTTGCTGTGCCTGATCGAGGCCTCTCAGTGATGTCAACTGTAGCCCGTGCTTGACAGATCTCTCTCTCCTCAATAACAACCTAATTTCAATCGGGTGGTGTTTACTGGTATCGGAGAAAGTCTCGTACTCGGCTTCTAAGAGGGTAGTAGTAATACCATAGAGTCGGAGCCAAATAACAGAACCATTTTGCGATACAAAGTGAGGCGTTATATATCTTAGATTTATTTGCTGCCTTGTGAAAGCGCTGGTGGACAGAACATTGGGCTTTTTACTTGGCACAGATCCGTATAGGTAATTCATTTACTGCTGGGCGAAGTTATAAGCTATGGATCAGGTGGCCCATCGAATATATTGGAGGAACACACTGGACCTGGAACCTGTGACTTTATCCGAAGGCCCGTGTTTGACAGAAACGATACAGATCCCATTCATCTACTGTCGGTCCCCGGATCTTATACCCAAGCCTGCAGACTGGGGTAACCATATTGGTACTTCAATACCAAACGTGCCATCAATGTATTCGATGATGGTTAACATTATGTTACAGATGTATATAGCCTTTTCTTTCGAGAGGCACCCTCCTACGCCCCACCGAACAGCTTGGAGGCTTTCTTGAACGGTGGAACATTGCCCATATATATCGGCTTTGGGAGCATAGTAGTCGAAGACAATGAAAAGACAACAGCCATGGTACTCGAAGCTGTGCGGCTAACAGGGGTATGAGCCGTCATTTCACGCGGCTGGAGCAAGCTTGGATCAACAGACTTTGAAAACGACAACGTGTATTATATCGACGATTGCCCTCATGAATGGCTCTTTCAGAAAGTCGCAGCTGTAGTCCACCACGGCGGCACGGGCACAACGGCATGCGGACTTCGGTATGGATGCCCGACCACGATCATACCATTCTTCGGCGAGTAAGTAATCCCTGCTGGGTATGATGCTGGAATAATTTACTCATGAAGAAGTAGCCAGCCCTTTTGGGAAGATATGGTAGCAGCAGCCCACGTCGGGCCGAAACCTATTCCTTACAAGTTATTGACCGCAGATGGTCTCGCTACAGCAATAAGGTTTTGCCTGTCGAAGGAAGTCGTCGAGTCAGCACGGGTCATTGCCAAGAAGCTTCATGCGAGCTCGGGAGTCAAGGATGCAGTTCGCTCTTTTCACGCGCAACTGCTATTGGAGCAGCTCCGCTGCGATGTTCTTAGTGATCAACCAGCAGTATGGACATAAAAAAATTTTTTTTGAGGGTGATTAAGTTGTCCGGTGTAGCCTCCCAAGTACTTGATCAGCACCTCAAAATCGATCGAAAGAAGCTGATGTTGTCAGTTCGCCTAGCATACACGATAGGTACTGCTCGTTCACTAATCGTAATCAGGCATTCATTACACGAGCTACTGATCAAGAATCAGCGCTGGGATCCGGTCACAGGTACTACCTCAGTTGCGATCGCAACGTATTATAGAATGTCATCGTCCATTGCGAACATATTTATCAAGCCTGCTCAGATTTATCGAGCATCTATCAAAGCAGTATCGAAACAGAAGACTGAGCCCCAGTATATGGAGACTTCGTCTGCCTCAAGTCTGCTCATTGATAATGTCGCCTCATCGCACCTCACAACAACTACTGAAGGCTCAGCCCTGTCATTGTCAGCACACCTCAACACAAAATTATTGCTTCCAAGCGAAACACATGCCCGACCAAGCACCAGCTCGGGTGTACCTGTTTCACCAAAGCCTAATGTGGCAGCTTCAATGGCTCTAGCCTCTGCATCGAGTTTGGGGCGCTTTTTTCATCATTATTCGAAAGGGGTGATGGTCGATCTTCCCCTGGCCTTTGCAGAAGGATCACGCATGTTGCCAAAATTGCTGGGTGATGAAGTGCCTGATTATGGCACTGTCACAGACTGAAAATCGGGGCTCCTGGTGTCGGGGAAAAGTCTCGGAATCGGCCTCAGAGAGGGCTTTGCCGGCCTGGTTATTAAACCATACACAGGCGTGAAAAACCATGGCGTCTTGGGCGGGGCTCTAGGGATAGGCCAAGGAGTTCTCGACTTTTCCACTAAAGTGTCTACTGGTGAGGTTTATCGTGCCAGCTACGCCCCGTTGTGGGCACATGAAGCTGGGTGAGTGTGATCTGATCTGACGTATACCAAACCTTAGCAACATTTGGCATATTACCATTAAGCTGCATCGAATCGAGATGCTGCTGCAGGACAATCAACAACCGTCCCATGCGCAGTCACCGCCGCCTTTGCAACAACAAGATGTAGAGCACTCGCCCATGGTTCCCTCAATACTTCAAAGTGCTGGAAATTTAGAAGCATTGGACCAAGATAAATATGTGTACTTAACCACGGGCCATGGATCTGTGGATAGCTTCCGAATCATCGTTCTCACAAGACACTTCTGATATCCATATTGACCGTGTTACATACACGAAAGGGTATCTTTGTTGTTATTGAAATATATTCAAAGTATAATATAAAAATAGTTTGAAGAAGAAAGGAGGTGGTGTTTGACTAGACCTCGACTCGCGCAAGGTTATCATCGCAGAGACCAAAGAGATGACCAAGATTCTCCGAATCGTCCGCCACTTCTTTTTGAGAGTTTCAACTTGCCAAAAGCACCTATGTCACCGCACATCCTTCCTACAACTCATCCTTGCCCCCTATGCCAGCCTCCGCGCCGGGAATCTTCGCCATTCCCTCCCGGCCCTTCTTCACCATGCTGCTCAGCACCTCGAACACGACCTGCGCAGCCGCTAGCGCCGTCTCCTCCCCGGCGCCCTGATACGCGGGGCTGACCTCGACAACGTCGGCGCCGACGAGGTTCAGGCCCTCGATGCCCCTGAGGACGCGGATCAGCTCCCTGGTGGTCCAGCCGCCGGGCTCGGGGGTTCCCGTGCCGGGCGCAAAGGCCGGGTCCAGCACGTCGATATCCAGGCTGAGGTAGACGGGGTCCTCGGTGCCGAGGGTCTCCATAATGGACTTGACGATGCCGGCGGTGCCGAGGTCGTCCATGTCGTCAGCGCTGATGCGGGCCCAGTTCTGGGCCGTGTCGTCGTCGTAGTCGCTGTAGTCATCTCCGGACAGCCTCGTGCGGAGGCCGGCGTGCACGTTTGGGCGCGCGGACGAGTTGGACAGCAGCCCTTCGTTGCCGGCGAGCCAGAACATGGAGCCGTGGTTGAAGTGGGCCTGCGTGCTCTCCCAGGCCGATGGGTACTTGGCCGGGTGCCAGGTGTCGAGGTGGGCGTCGAAGTGCAGGACGCGCAGGCCCGGGTAGTGCGGCCGCAGGGCCCGGAGCGCCGGCAGGGCCAGGCTGTGGTCGCCGCCCAGCGTGATGAGCTTGGGCTTGCTGTGGACGGGCGACAGCGGCGGGCGGGACCCGAGCTCCTCGAACGCGGCCGTCATCTGCCTCAGGGCCACGGCGTTGTCGATCGGGACCACGGGGATGTCGCCGCAGTCCAGGATGGTGGCCCAGTTCTGGTATGGGTTGATGCCGGCGCGCGTGTTGAAGCCCCGGAAGGAGGTCTGGCGGGAGCTGGCGTGGCGGATGGCACGAGGGCCGAAGCGGGCACCTGGGAGTTGTCAGTATTTTAGGACCTTTCTCGGGACGATCCCGACATACCTGGACGGTAGCTCACAGCCGTGTCGAATGGCGCTCCGATGATGGCTATATCGAACAGCTCGCTGGGTGTCGTGAGGCACTTGACGTATTTCAAGTGCGCAAAGGAGCCAATGCCGGTGAATCCCCACTGTCGTGAATCAGCGCAAACTTATTTGCGGTCACGATGCTAGACTTGTCAGGCTTACCTCAATGCCCCATTTACGCTCTAACTCATCCAGTTCCTCTTGACTCCAATGCTTGAGCTCCTGTCCATGACCACCACAGGACCAAACTATAGCCGATTGCCAGCTCAAAGCAAGACTGACGAGAGATGCAAACCTCATCTCGTTGGTATTCCAATTCTATATAAATTGATAAAGGAACAACGTCTGATGGAAAAGCACGGCGATATGTCGTCAACATATCATCCAGAAGTGGAGTGCTATCTCCAGAGACGCCGCCGGGGTCTTGGCAACTTCATCTTACCGATTGAAGCAGTTCTAACCCAGCGAGCGCTACGCGGCTAACTATGTTGACCGCCGCCCCCCCAGTATCGCGGGGGCATTATAAAAGAAGACGGGGAGAATGAAGATAAGTGGTCCGATCTCGCTTGATTGGTCGATACCTACATGATAAAGGCTCCAAGTATGGAGAGCAAAGCCCAAGTTCCCTGCTCACCTACTCTTTCTGTGGATTGCCGCCCAAGTCCGAACGGCTGCCAAAATGTCATAAGGTAGGGTCAGTTATCACTTGCGGCAAGATCCGAAGGTGCAATAAGTGCACCTCCTAAATATCAAGGTGAAGAGTTGGTTTACGTCTGGGAAAATGTAATGGATCGGGACGTCAAGACGCTTGAAGATGACGACCACAGTGTTTGACTGCAGTATGCAGAGATTCAAGGAGCGCAGGCTTTTTGGACAGTCGCAAAATTCCTGGTTCGCTCTGAATGGGGAGAAAGAAAGAAAAATTGGGGGGAAGAACTCCTAGACGGCCACGATGCTAACGCTTCAACTGAATAATACGGCACAACGACGTTTTTTTGCAGTGACCTCATGGTTTCTAGTAAGACAGACGGCTGCCTACATAGTAGACAGACAGACAGTTGAAAGAATCGATTTTAATTCAATGCACTCCAAATCGCCAAACTGAGTCCAATCAAAGCCGTTGCCAAGATGTATAGATATCCCTTGACCCTGCTCCTATCGTACGAATAATGTATGGCAAGAAATAAGAAGTAACCGCGGGGGATAGGAGCTGCGGTGCCCGGAATGAATAAACCAAAAAAAAAAAAAAAAAAAAAGGCAGCATCCGCTCAGGGGATAACCGCCGACCTGCGCAATGTTTGTGACTATTGCCGTACCGTCTCGCACGTCTAGAATTCTCTCGAAGAACCATTTACAAAGTCGTGCACCCATCTAGCCTGATTCTAGCCTGCAGGCCATACGTGAGCACATTCAACATGGTCCCAATATTCCACCAGACCTGGGCTGGGACAAGTTCCTCAAAAACAATCAGTCCCGAGATGATCACCGGTTGATCTCACATTGCTGGTTCATTCGAGGCTCTAGATCGCTATGACGAAAGTGCATAAAAGTGGAAATCAGGAGAAACAAGGACGTCTCCTGGTTCCATGCCAAATCCTGGATGAAAACCATACTGGTTTACAAAGGGATAACGGCACCTTGTAGAAAGGCCCTATAGAATCAAGCACTTGTGTGATTTCTTCTTAGGCGCGGGTGGCTCCAGTGCTGCGACGATTGCCTGTTTTCTGTCAGCAAAATGGGCAACCAACCAAGACAGAGAGCTCTAGAAAATGGTGGTTGGAATTGGGGGTCAAGCTTGGGAGAACTTACCTCATCGAAAACGTCCTTGAGCTTATATTGGGTCAGCGCACTGCACTCGACGTACTTGACAGCACCGAGCTCTTTGGCCATCCGCTCGCCATCCTCTTTCCTCACGGGCTGCATCTTCTGTTTTGCCAGCTTCTCCCGAACACTCTGGTCATCTCTCAAATCGGTTTGCGTGCCAACGATGAGGCAGGGCACACCCGGGCAGTGGTGGTGAACCTCGGGAAACCACTTTTCGCGGACGTTTTCGAATGAGGCGGGGGAGGTGACACTAAAGCAGACGAGGAAGACATCTGTTTGTGGGTATGATAGAGGTCTGAGACGATCGTAATCTTCCTGTCCGGCGGTATCGAAGAGTCCCAAGGTGTATGGCTCATCTCCGATCCTATTTGAGAGTCGGATTAGTGACAAGAACTCCCTGCCAAGATAGGGCGTTCCATTCCTCCTCCTCCCCCCTCCCTCCCTAACCAAAGACGGCGGCGGTTTCGCGCATGGGGTGTTGCTCCAGGAGATCCGCCATGCATGCATCCGGTCCAGGAGGGCTGTATCACAGTGGGAAAGCTAGCCAGGAGGAAGAATGCGACTCACATAACAGTGACAGCATAGTTGTCGAAGACGGTGGGCACGTATTCTGAGGGGAATTTGTTCGTCGTGTAGCTGATGAGGAGACATGTCTTGCCGACAGCACCGTCACCGACTACTACACACCTGCATTGCGAGTATCTAGATTAGCCTACAGATTCACATTACATTTGCATGTGACAATCGTATCGTCGCAGGGCACGGGAATAGATAGGGAAGAGCATAGGCATAGGCATAGGCATGGTCGTAGGCGAAGCGTCATCATGATGAAAGACGCAGAGGTGGATCTTTGACCTGGCGGTGTCTGCCGAGAGAGAGGCTTCGACCGCCTCCAAAATCCAAGCGACAGCCGTTGCGACAGCGATTCGGGGTCTTGTGCACGTGCAATCAGCGGGCATGGAGGGGAGCGAGACTGACTTGATCGTTGCGACAACCATTGTTTTGTTTTCTTCTGTAGTTGAGATGCTTCTGAGGGAAGTAACTGGACTGAGACGTTCTTCGCGGCGCCGACGTGGGCAAGGTCCAGAGAGGTAAAAGGTGAGGCAAGAGCCTAGCACTCGTTGCGTTCTAGCAAGACGGTTGGCTAGAGCGACACGAAAGAGGTCGTTTAATGGCGCGATTGAGGAAGACGATTAGATTTTGCAAGTGCTGGCCAGAAGATTGGTGTTTTGGCCTGATTCGATCTTGTTGTTGCTGGTGAACCTGCAAGGGATTGGACCGGGGGGACGGTTTTGCTTCTGTAATGGAACTGGACTGGGATATCGAACGGAGAGGGGCCCTGCGGCGGTGGTTTTATCGATCACTAACTCAATTTATATGGTACGGTCCTTTTTAATGCAACCAGGGAAGAAAAAAAAAGTGTTCGTCGAGCGAAGTGGAAAGAGAATGACAAGATGTTGTTTTCTTTTTGGTAGCAACGTCGGGCCAATGAGTTGAAGCTGGGTAGAATTGAAGTTGGGGGATTGGATTACAAAGAGAAACTGGCAAATGTTGGCTTGGCTTTGTGTCGTGTGTTTTGGTATGTGGAAAAGAGGTCGTAAAGTTGGAAGTGGCCGGACTTGCTGTGGGCACTGAAGCAGTTTGGTTTTTGGTTATGGTTTTTTGGCGATGATGAAATCCAGATCCAGGATTGGCGAGAGGAGCTGGGATGGATTTGGCAGCTGATGATGGACTGAATGAAGCTGGACGCTGGAAGCTGGAAGCTGGACACTGGAAACACTAAGATGCTCCGAGCTCGACCTTCTGTGAGGAGTGGGAAGCAAAAAGCGGAAGCGGAAGCGGAAGCGACAGCAACCCAACAGCAGATACGCAGGGTATTGATGAATGAATGAACGAATGAGTACCAGACAGTTGCTCTCGATTGGCAAATGCTAGCACCGACTAGGGGGTCGACTCGACTGGGGGGGTCTGCAACTGGAACTCCGACTGGAGTCTGCAGGGCCCTTGTTATGATTGCAGTGCTTTATGCTCGTGCTCGTGCTTGTGCTTTGCCAGCGTTTGGCCAGGCCTGTATTAAACTTACTGGGGACCGTATTAGAGAGGGGAAGGGGAGATATTAAAAAAAAAAAAAAAAAAAAAAAGGAACCCCAGCGACAGTCCTGGGAATCAATCGGGGATTAGGGAGCTTGACCCGGAATTATCTGGGAATTGGAAGCGATATGCGGCTAATGGGATGCGGGCAGTTTTCGCTAAAGCAATAATAATAGTGACAATAGCTGTTGAAATTTGAATGATTGATTGAATGAATGAATAAATCGCTTGTCATCGGTAGAAGCGGTAGAAGAAAAAAAATACAGACCAGGGGCGCAGCCTTTGTGTTTCAATTGTTGCTGTTGTTTTCGAATATCTCACTATCGAGTTCGAGTATGAAAGGGGAGCCAGATGAGAAAATCTCTGGAAGATGCATGGAAGAACAGGAAGATCATTCGGGTGGCCAGGGTTCAGTTTGTGGTCCAAACACTGATTGATAGCAGCAGAACCACTTTGATACGGCGAGAGGGTTGCTTGGCTCCTCCTTCATCGAAAGTGTTTGGACTTGAGCACCCCAAAATCATAGGCCATCCAAGGCCAATCTACCTTGCAGTCTCCAGCAGATTCAAATAGACTGCCGCAAGCCCGTGCTAATCACCAACGTTGGTGCAGCTTGTGGATGCCGTTTCCCCCCCTCGGCAGAAGCCATGCGCTGATCTATGACCGCATGTTTGTCAATGTCTTGGTATGTGGTAGCTGATTCATATGAAAAGAGATTTCGCATTGTCGCAGGAGGAGCTTCTGGGGGATTCCTGGCCTCCAGAAAAGTACCTAGACTACACTATAACACTTACATGGAGATTGCACTTATCGAGGCGCGTTCTCCCTAGGATGGTTTCAGCGATACTTACATTAACTAATACTCATCTCAGAGCCCTGTTCCCTGGCTGCCTGGCCACAGCGGGGGAATACAGGGTCAACAACAATCTTCAGAAATAGCTGGGGAATCATGGGAGTGAAACTTCTCGATACCGTTCTGATCATGTGTGAACTCTGAGCTGAGCATGAAAGAAGTCTGATATCTCAGGGCTCAGGGCTCCATTGAGCTTACGGTCCACCGTCACGCATTAAGCTTCTTGTTGATCACTAACAGCGCGCAGGTGCATGATCGCAGATCCCCCACTAGACTCCTTTTAGTGACTACTGGTGGGTGATACTTGCCAGTAGCTAACCTTAGTGCGTAAATCCATTGGTGCCATGGGTCTCGGCAGGGGAATGTTGGCCCTGCCCTCTGGCTCTCAGGGTCCAACAGAAGAACAAGACATGTGTGTACTCTTACCTGGTTACACCCCAACTGTATGTAAGCGCTTGAAGAATAGCCTTTCATACTCGACACAGGATGGGACCACATGAAGCCGACCAATCCCACGATTTAAATTCATGAAGAGCCAGTGAGGATTGTGCACCAACATGGTAAAGGTCATGGTTGGTTGTCACAGTCCATGGATGTGTCGGCACGGCGCAACCAACGGCCCTTGCAGCCAGCCAGTCTGCACAAAGGAGTCCATCTTATCTTGCCGACTACAAGCGCCTGTAGCGCTGAGCTTGAAATGGCTACGGTCCATGGTACCTCGGATCAATCAGTTGTGGTGTGGTAAGTGAAGAAAGGGAGAAATTAGTGCCAAGCTATATACGGTGCAGAAGTGGACGGCACGCATGGCTTCAAAACCAGTAGCACGTCCTGGCTGGGTGCTTTGGCATCCAGGCATGGCATAATAGTCTGCATGGCCTGCGGATAATTCATCTTGCATACGATTCGTCAAACGAGACTGAGCTCGCCTCTCGGACCGTAACAGGTGAACCCGTATTGTGCATTTGTCCATGGTTGTTATTAAAGACAGAGCAAGTGTTGCGAGACACGTTGCAGGCAAAGATGAGGTATTCTGCAGCTTCCGCAGTATACTGCCGTGCCAATGTGCCGTCTAGATATGAGCTCAGCCACGACGGTTGTGCGACTGGCCGAGATGGGCTTTGGAGTATGCAGCATACGAATCCAGCACAACTCATCGCAGCTGCGAGGCAACGCTGGTGCATGTGCTGAGTTGTGCGCCAGGCTGGCAAGGCTGTGTGTGGGTAACACAGCAAACGCCGCACTCGCAACTGGAAGCTATCGTGGGAATATTGGAAACGGGCCAAGTCCAACACATATCGTATTACTGCATTAGATAGGAGATAGCCGATGGTCTGTTGGATCTTGCGTGATTAGAAAACATGGGTTATGAAGAAAATGAGATGACGGTGACGTTGGCTGCAATCTTAATTTCCCGTGATCCTGGTTCACCACGCTTCAATATCGTCTCCCAAGCCTTTGCTGGTGGGCTCTCGGCGACTGGCGGCGATTATTTGAAACAACGGTCATGACAAACTTGCAGCACTATCTTCCGGGGAGAAACATATCCCTTTCCCGGCAGCTGAGTTCAATTGGTGACCCGTGTTTGCGAAAATGTACTATGTAGCAACGGTAATGTCTTTTCAGACCTTCAGACATTCTCTTTCAGTAAAGATCGTCGCAGCAGCGCTATTGCAGTCAATGGTTCTTGCGTGGATAAAAGGTTAAGACAAGAAGCGTTAAAATAGAAATAAAAATAAAGATGGAGCTTAGCGTTGCGGACTGCGTGTGACAACCATAATGTTGATTTTCAAGATCGCAAGTGTTGATATTAACTGCGAGAGAGCAGTTCGCAGGACGGGAGACATTCCGGTGATCAAGTTTGATAATTTCGAGTCCGCCCTACAAGGTAGTTCCCCACCTGCCACGTTCTTGCTTGGTTCTGTGTGGATGGCGGCACCTTTAGCGTTGTCAATCTCGCCCGATTGAAGACCCGACGTTGTTACCAGATACCAGACACATCACCACCTCAGCAAATGCAGGCACCAACATCCAGGCCTTCGACACCCTAACGTGAGGCCGACTGAATCAGATACAGGATGGAAGGCCGCGAGATTGATACGCTCTTGGAGCGGTATCTACATCTTCTCCACGAGTACACTACCCTGCGCACGGAACTCCGCAACCTGCAGACCGGCATATATCAAAATATCGCCAGAGCCAATTTCACTGCAGAGCGGGGCATGAGATACGGTCGGGATTTATACGATGATCGGATGCAGGCCTCGAGAAGGGTGAAAGTCAATTGCTCCGAAGAAGGTGTCCTCAGCTTTCAAGTAGCAAAAGACGACGTAGCCGGAAACCGTCTGAAGAATAGTGACGACGCACCCCAGGCAAAGGAAGAGAATACCGAGGAAGATGACAGTTCAGGAGATATCAACAACTCTGCCGACAGTGAGGAGCAGACGGCGAAGAAGGCTCGGAAGAAGGACCCGCTGCGTTGGTTTGGACTGCTCACCCCGATGCCCTTGCGTCAAGCTCAGGGGCAAAGCATAAAGGCCGTAGAGGAGGTCATACCACGATTAGTTACAGTGCAGGGTGAAATGCAGTATTTGGAAATCGAAGTGCGGAGGGCACGCAAGAAGCGGGCCAAGGCCGAAGCTCATGCAAAGAAAGAAGGAGAAGGTATTCCAAGCCAGGAAGTGACTGCCTGAAGTCAATGGGTTAGGTTTGTCGAGCTTAGTAGTAGAAAAGCTATCCGATGTGGGCAGCACTTCTTGACCGCCTGATCTCGAGGCTGAACTGACCTTGTCTCAAGGCTACCGCTATTCTGTATTCATGTATTCATGTATTGCTATAATACCAGGTTGCGGAACCGCAACTGAAACAAACACATGCTGTACGGCATCACAGTATGAAGTCCCGTTTGCCATGTTATGCTTGTGCGGATTTCTAGTTATGACTGCTGAATTGCAACATGTGGAAGAATCCCTCCTCGGCCTTCAACGTGTGGAGGGGTTCGATTGCTTGTCATTATGCAGGCTGCCCCTCGCTAATGTGGGAGGTATACTGTGGTACGGGCTGACCCCTCATTTCATTGGAAGTGCCCGTATCCGCACATGTAGAAGTGACGGGACGCAGCAAAGAGAAGAGTTTTTACTTTACTTTAATATGGCTGCCTCACAAAAAGCTGAAACGGCCATGTCAGCATGCTTTTTTGTCAGAACTGTGTGAGTAAGTAAAGCTTTCGTTTGAGTGTAGGTATAGAGATGTGTGTGTTACAAGTTAGTTCGACATGAACCATTAATTAAGCTTAGCACATCAACTTGCTACATCGGAAGTCATGCTTGCTTACCTCAGCCCTCTTCACAAGATAACTACTGAGTCGACCAATTCCGTGATTGAATTGAACGTTGCAGCTCACCCACTTTGCTACAAATACACGCGTGCAAACCGGAGTATAGAATAACATATACGTATATATTTGTACATAATAAGGGGAAAGGACTCAACGCGTCTAAAAAGTGGACCACTTCCCTTGCAGAAGCCCGTCGCCAGAAATCATTCATGAACGCCTGAACACACTCCAACTTGTTCAGCCCTTATCCGCTTGCTGGGCGGACATTTTCTGGGGAAAGAAGCAACCATCCCCAGGTTTCACATGTCTCACCAGACAAAGCCCACTCATTATTTTAGAGCCTCTGGCGGTTGAAGCTTGAGGCTGCTGACCTCTGTGACTCTCTTCAATTGGGCAGCTTCTTTGATCGTATTCGTACGGCATCGAGTGCAGCGGCAATTGATCTTGGTCAAGTCAGGTCGAGTCAAATGCCCAAAATCTCACGTGCTGCCACCGCTATCGCTGCTGTCGGTTTGGTTTGATGACCGCCCCTCCGAGCACAAACGAAGCGAAGCAGCAAACGCCAATTTGAGCATCTGCATCTCTACCTGGATCCGGGTCTGTCTCTGTCTCTGTCTCTGAATCTGTCTCTCGCCCGCCTCTCAAGATGCCGCCGCCGCCAGCTCCGGCCTTTGACTACTATGCCGAGCTAGAAGTCTCCAGTTCCGCCACACTACAAGACATCACAGCAGCCTACCGACGGCTAGCCCGTGTATATCACCCAGACAAGAATCCCACCAACCAAGATGTAGCCACCGCCAAATTTCAGAAGGTTAGTTCCTGAGCCCCAATGGCTATTCAACACCCCCAATTGACCCTCTCTTGACAGGTCCAGCAAGCCTACGAGACTCTCTCCAGCACCGCCGGCCGCAACAGGTACGATACCCTGTCCCAGCCCCGGGGCACCTGCACCTGCGGCCATTGTTTTGACGAAGACGACTACGACGATGGAGACTGGTACTCGGACTATGAGGACGATGATGACTACTACTACGACTTTCCCTTCGGCTCCAGCGGTCCCAGACCATTCTTCAGCAGCGGGCAGCGACATGGCGGATTCACTTTTGGTGGCTCCCGCTTTCATTCCTATGAGGACATGGAGAAGTTCTTCCAGGAGCAGGAGCGCAAAGAGGCCGAGCGCATCAAAATTCTCGCAGAAGAGCGTCGTCAGAGAGAGGCCGCCGACGCCGCCAGGAGGAAAGCCAAGGAGGACGAGAAGAAGGCCGAGGAGGAAGCTCTGAAGAAGGCCGAGGAAGCATGGAAAGCCGAAGAGAGAAGGAAGCAAGAGGAGAGATGGAAAGAGGCTGGCGCAGTCACCAGGGACGAAAAACTGAAAATGTGTCTACATTCCGACTTCTGCGTCAAGGTCCCCCAGAAGAAGAAGTTCAAGTGCGGCTTGTGCGCCAAGAAAGGTGGCATGATGGCCTTTGAATGTCCATATTGCTCCAGCTTCCTATGTCAACAGTGTCTCACCAAATACCAGAGGAAGAGAGAGAACGATGAATACTCCATAATACCCAAACCCAAATCCAAGCCCAATCCGGAGCCGGAGCCCAAGTCTGACGAGGAGGCGGTTGAGCCAGAACCGGAACCGGAACCAGCCGCCGAGCCAGAGTCGGAGCCTTTGGGGATGCCCAAGCCCAAGGCAGCACCAACTATAGGCCCGAAGCAACAACAGCCACCAGATTTACACAACGGTAGTTGTCAGAAACCCCCGCAGAAAGACGTCGAGGACAAGTCCGGCGGCACTAATGGTCAAGCCTCAAAGAAGGCCAAGAAGAATAGGAAAGGGATCGGTTTGCAGTCTCAGAACGGCTCCATCCCGGAACCAGAGCCTAGTATATCGATACCCGCTGTCAAGGTCATTGGGAAGCTCGGGCAGCCGAGCACCAAGAAAGCATCACCCGCCACCAATGGTATATCGAGACCGGATCAAACTCAGATGCAGGCGCAGATACCTCAACCACAAGTAAATCAGTTAAACGGACACACCGCAAGAAACCATACAGTAGATCCTCCAATTCAAAAGCTCAAGCCTCAGGTCAATGGGTGGAACAACAAGAATGTAGTTAATGGAACTCCACCGCCCAATAAGCCAGCACCAAAATCGAATGGAATTCCAGGCCTACATCCATTCCCACCTCCGGCGCCGGAACTGCTGCAACCTGACGCTGTTTCCGAAGACCAGGTGCATGTCAACCAAGATTTGGATACATCGGCAGTCCCCACAGGACCAATGCGGGCCCGGAAGCCCCTTGCAAATGGTCCAAAACCTCAATCTGGATTCTCATGCTATATCTGTGGTGGACAGCACCTCGCACGGAACTGCTCACAGCCACGGTCCTGCTATAACTGCGGCGGGACGGGCCATTTGGCCAAGCACTGCGTGAGGACAAATGCTGTAAATGAATGGCAGCCTGCCGGCTCTTTTGGTGTGCTGGATCCTCGAATGACGTTCCCCGACTTCATTACCGACGTCGAGACCCAGCCAGTTGTCACAAAGGCCGCAATCAGGGGAGCAACACTCGCCAGAGGCATCACAGGACCATTGTTGAGACAAGCTATGGAATGTTTTGGCCCGGTCACAGAATGTGAGATCGATCGAAAAGCTGGTATCGCCTGGGTGGTTTTCGTGGAGGGCGAGGCGCTACGAAATTCTATTGCAGCCAGCCCTGTGCCAGTCGCTCAAGGAGCTGTAAGGCTTAGCGAATGGACTGGTGGGTATTGAGGCTTCACTAACTCGGATTCAGTGAGAGTAACTGCGAACATGTCCCAAAGCTGGCTACTCGCGAGGCTGGGACATAAAAAGTATCATGAGCATAAGGTGACACGTGGGAAGTGCTACGCCGCCGTGCATCTTGCTGAAGCTTGGCGTTCTCTTTCTGGGAATTGATAGAGGACGTGGTAAACGGTTTGCGGTTGTCGATATGGACCACTTACTGTAGATTTGTACTAATGTCAATAATGCATAATATTACATACCACCTTTTTTCTGTATAGTTCGATGATGAGCGCCGGAAAGCAAGAATAAAAATAAAATAAAATAAGAGGTCGTCAGTCAGTGCTCTAGATCAGTCGCCTATCTCCGTTTTTCGTCATGCCAATTTGAACCTGGGCAGAACCACATCCCGACAATGGTACTCATTGCGGATTCTTCTCGATGTCCAAAGACGACAATGAGCAAACAACAGCCTAGACTAGTTATCTAATTCATACACGTGCCAACCTTTTGCTCGTGGTCTTTCGGTCTTCAGGCTCTGTGTAAGTCCGTCTTGCTGAAGCCTTGCGGAGCCAAGGAGTGGTCTTAAAGGCGTCAAAACACACCCTTTGTATCTGACCGGTGCTTCTTGGATTACTGATTATCGAGGATTTTATCATGTTTAGATGTGTTCTCGGCATACGAGACAGGCGCTCCGGTGTGCAAACTATGTGGTGTTTGTGCGTGTTGGTCCATTGCTTTAGAACTTTATTGGATCATGGGGGTTGGAAGTCTATACTTAACTAGTGCAGCTATCGGAAGGGCTGAGAATCACGAGGCGAGATTTACATTTGTCGTAGAGAGGAAAGAGGCGATGTTTTTGTGGTAAATCTGATTGTATATGTAGTTTCAGGCTCGCTACTCTGATAAAACCTCACAATAACTACTGAAAAGGCACAACTACTTTCCACTAAAGTACCGGTTACCGCACCTAAACATTACTCTATTCCAATGAAACGCCTTGTATAGAATGTTGTCACATTCTATTAACATAACCATGGGGTATAAGAAATAGATCATTGTTAATCTTACCTAATAACCACCACATTCTGTCAGAATAAGAAATGAGAAATTTGACTTCCGATAGATGATTTTAAAAATACGAATTTATCACAAACACTCAGAACTTTGTTAGGCATTGCTCTTTGCGAAACTCTTGTCTTCCAAATCTACATCAGCAAGTACGAAGGGCTTGTGTGAGGTGATAAGCAGATCATAATGCTACGCGAGTGCTAAGGACGTTAGTGGAACGTAATAATACAAAATAAAAGTTATATCTTTCTCATGACTAGACCCTTGCCTCCTCCTGCCGCCTCATTTCTTCCCTGAACACGTTTCTCCCACTCGTTGGACCACTGATTCCCAAGTCGCCCATCTGGACCCCATTACCCGCCACCCCGCCGGTATCGATCGCCCTCTCAGCCCGGCTCTTCCTACTGCCATACCCAATGCCCTTCCCTATACCGAAAACACTTCTCAGCTTCCACCCCGGATTGCGCCTCTTCATGAACAAGTACCCGACAACAGCCATCAGCAACAAGACCCCCAGCACAACAGGGACAATAATTGCGACCAGATTCGGCCCGGCACTACCACTGCCACTCTCACCACCACCGGACTCCGTGGGCAACACCCTCACCAGCGGTCCCAGTGTCCTGTTCTCTACGCCGCCATCGGCGGCGGCGGCGACGATATAGAGCTGAGCGCTGATACCGCCCGCGTCGGCGGCGGTGGAGTTGAGTATGGAGTCCGAAACGACCCACTGGTAGGAACCGGTCGCGGCGCGCAGCGAGTTGGACGTGAAGCCCACGTCGGCGAGCGGCGTCGGGTCGTCGCCCGCGGCCGGGCCAAAGTCGGCCTGTATCTGCACAAGCGTGCTGGCGTTGCCGAAGAAGGACGGGTCCCAGCGGACTTTTTCTGTCGTGTTAGCTTACAAAACAGCGATGCGGGTGTAGAGAAAATGAGGAGACGGCTTGGAGGATTGTGGCAAAAAGACAATTAGAAAGATCCATGGGCGTGTGTAGCAATCGACAGATGGCGGTGGTGTGGTAGCATACTGATAAGTTTGTCACCGGGCCCGACTTCTGTGTTGTTGGCCGGCTCGCAGAACGGTGCCAGATCGCCCGCGAGGTTGGTACAGCTCATTGTGACGGCAGGAAATCTCTTGTTCTAAGTTTAAAAGTATATGGTCCCCGGTAGAGTCGATGCTACTTGGTATAGGTATTGTTTAAGGAATGTTTATTATACACACCGGTTAAAAGGAATGACGATCGAACCAAAGAATGAAAATTTGGAAAGGCAGACGATATAACCCCAAGTGGAGCACGATATGGGTCCAGGCAATTATATATGCTATCGAGAGACCTGAAAGCTCTACTCCCTATCAAATGTGCATGAGATCAGCCTTATTGTTGAAGGGTTGTTGTAATCCCAATGGTTCGGCAATGATGCCTGGCAATCGTTTGTCTAAATAAAGCGACAGGGGTTGATCTGCGACAATGATCGCCGGTTCGCAACTCCGTCACGACAAGTCCCGGGCGCCATCACAGCGAGCCTGGGGCTGAAACACCAAGCGTGGGTGTAGCTGACAGGTCGCCATCGCGAATATCGAACGCACATGAGACGGAAAGAGCACAAATGTGTGCTTCATGAGCTGTCGCCAAGAAAGGCCATGCAGCCAGCCTTGCGGCACTTGGATTGAACCATGTGTGAACGTCGACCACACCACACCCAAGATCTATTTGTTGGATGAAAACAAACTGCTGCTGTTAGCCATCAGCTGCGATGCACACCGGCTCGCTCAAATTTGAGCTGAATCGGTTATATACTTTGAAGCTATATGATCTCTATTATGTGTATGGAGCTGTATGAGCGAAGAGCTCTCGGTATTGTACTCTTCAATCCACCTCTTCCACCTGCAGGCCAGAATTTTGATAAGTATAGTATATACTCGCGCGACTCCCTGTACCTACGCATACGCAGCCCAACCAGAGTAAAGCACGGCCAGATTCCTCTCATCCACTGCCTGATTGATAAGATCATTGACAGTCGCCGTGACACTTAACGTCTTGCTTAACTTCTTTCTCACCACCTCAAGAGCTCTGTCTGCCTCGCTTGGCTCATTGACCAGGCCGCCAGGACCCTTCTTCTTCAAGTCGATCACGCTCTCGGCTGTGGCGTCATCTCCAGCATCTTCGTCGCGTCTGGTATCTTGTAGCTTAGCCATTCGCACAGGGCTGATGGACCACGAGTATAGAGGATCGTATCGCAATACGTCCAGAATAGTCATAATAGAGTATGTCTCCTCACGCAGTGCATCCAGGGTGAACTCGCAGCAGCGGCGGAAGACACCTTCGGTCTTCGTGACGCCCATGCCGTCCACGATATCTCGGGTCAGGCGGAATGGAACAAGTTCAGGGACGGGCAGTACACGACCCATCTCAAAGGCCACGCCAAGATCGATGTGAACGACCTCACCTGTGGCCGAGTCCAGAAGAATATTGTGGCCGTGCCGATCGCCAAGACCGAGAACATGGCCTAGAATCGAGATCGCAGCTGTGGTACGGGTATAATTGGTTCGTTTGGCATACCATTCGTCCGGGTCTACGAAATACTCCATGAAGAAGTATCGCATGACAGGCTGGAACTTTTCCGTCACCCTCTTGTAGGTGGCCAGCCGCGTCTCGATGGACTTGCTCTGGACTTGAGAAATCTCCTTACGACAACTTGAGCCCTTGAGGTCTTTTGGATGAAAGCGCTCATGCGCAGGCATCAGATATTCATGCAATGGAATCGTGTTGGGGACGAACTCAATTAGTCCAGATGAAGCTGTCAAAGGAAGCACCTTGTAAGTTCGGATTCCTAGATTTCGCTGCTGTGTCGATCGATGGAGCTTCAAAACTGACGAGGCAGCTGCAAAAACCTGCTCCATGATAGCATCTTGACGTAGGTCGTCACTGCCACCCTTGACTAATTGTCTATACCGCTTGCCATCACTGCCCACAAGGGTGATGATCTTCGGGGCGCTGACGCCAGACGCTATAGACATTGAAGAGTCGACTTTCATGACGTGCGGGACTCGAGAATAGTCTCGGTCAGGTGACAGCTCGACCTGAAGGGTGGGTGGGGGAATTCGGTACTGTGCAAGTGCTGCGACTAACGATGCTCCGGCTGGACAATCCTTGATGGGAATTTTCTGTCCTGCCTTGTAGCGTGCATCGTTTCGATCAATGGCGAGTCCATGATATGCTTTGTTCGTCTTGTCGATTGATCGCCATATAGTGACGACAGCCTCGTTTTGGGCAAGTTTCTTGGCGACCTTTTCCGTAGCCTTTTGACGGAGGACAGCAACCTCATCTTTGCTGTTCGTCCTTGACTTCGTACCCGACCACACTTGGTACATACCGTGGTAAGGATGTTCAAGACAGATACGATATACGAGATCAAAAAGGAGCTTCTGGAATAGTTGCGAGCGGTCAACAAGTCTCGACGTAAGTTGATTCATCAGTGACGCAAACTTGCGGGTTGGAACTTTGTCGATGTACTTCTTCACAGTCTCACTGGTAAAATCTTCATCCGAGCGCTCGAGCCAAAGCGCAGTGAATCGCAATGCGTCGTTGTTGTGTTCGTCAGAGGCGGTGAGGGACAAAAGATAGTTTTCCAGGCTAAGTCGGACAAACTCGCCACGACTCTGCTCGACGCGACGGAGCTCCTGATCATCAAGATCGAGCCATTGTTTAGCCTTGGACAGATGGTTCTGGTATCGGCCCTTGGTTTGAGAGTCCTTGGCGCTTCTCACAAGCTGTTGTAGCTGTAATACTTCGTCGTTCTTCCCTTGCTTCAGATGTTGAAGGCGATTGAGATCCTCCAAACCATCCGGGTTTTGGAGTTGTTCATCACAGAACATGGCGAATTGATGATAAACTTTACCAGCTTCTTGGCCATCTGTCTTGCCCTTGAGCTCCTTGAGGGCGGGCTGTAAGTAATTCCGTTGGATGCTGTCAGGCTTCTCGAGCCGCGCAACCGATACTCGGTGGCCAATTTCAGCAAGCAGGTCGCTTCGCCTGACTTCAACACTTTGCTTTTTCAAGTCGGACTCTTTATCGACGCTCTGGAGCATCCGAATCGAGGGTATCATTTCTCCATGGTCCCATAAAGCATGGGCGACTTCCATTTTTGCCGCTGCATCAATGGTCAGTCCTAACTCCAGATTCTGGTCAATGGAGTCATTCAAGGAGGTGGCGATGTTCAGAGACTCCTGATGTGCCCGATGAAACCTGTAAATATCCGAGGACAGCAGTAAAGATCGCGCTTCCCCTAATCGTGTGTCACGTAGAGTAAGGTTACTCTTTGGGATTGATTGAAGGCTTTTCCCAAGCACGCCGATACTTGTGCCTCGAGTGGATAGTACATGGCTGACATCGGAGTAGCTCAAGGGAAAAATCAGTATGTTGGATATTGATCGAGCGTAGATGGACTTACCTTCCACATTTCAACCACTGCGACCGTTGGGCGAATGTCTCCAAAACTTGGTTGAGCTCTGCAGAAGTTTCCACGGCGAGCGCATCGTCAAGCTCGGTCAGGGCGGCTAGTGCACCAAGATTACGCCTTACGTCAGCCGTGCTGGTGTCGTGTTGGATGATATTCTGCATGACTTGATTGAAACCTGCATGGATTGCCTTCTGGAACCCCGCCGTGGTGGTGGACTGGTTACAGCCTTGGTAAGCTTTGTACAAAGCGACCGAGGGGCTTCCCGTCGAGGCTGGCACGGGCAAATCCCAAATTTCCAACCTTCTGGCATTTGTGAATGTTGCCTCGACAGCCGCAATGGTACCGTCATGGTTTTGTTGAGCCTGAAGAAGCGAGTGCGATAGACCCGATAGTCCCAAGGTGCTGAGTGTCCCGACAAGGTGGTTCTCGTCTTTTCTTATCGCTGGATCTCGTGTTCGTAGATGGCTATCGAACTGGGCACCTCGAAAGGCGAGACTTTTCGCGCCGTTCTTTTCGTACTCGAGTCTCGCCAATATACTACCGAGGCTTGCGCTGTCTTGTAGGCCGTAGTAAGCGTCCGGATCATCAATGTTCTCAAATATCTCCAAAAGCATATCCGTGGATTCCTGAAAATGAATAGCAGAAGAGCGACGAGACCCACGCGATCGTTCAGCCGTACATGACTCAATCAAAAGCAACGCTGTTTTGTGCATGCCGCATCGAGTAGCAGCGGAAGCAGCCATGGATAGATCGATGTCGAGCCACTGAGACCGATCAGCGATGGAATGTTCTCCAGGCAGTTTCTGAGCCTTGAGGTAGAGAATTGCATTGATAAGAAGTCCGAGCCGATCTTTGACATCTGGAGCGGATGCCTTGAGCCATGACTTGAGGGCTGTTGAGATATTCTTCTTTGCAGATTGTTGCTTGTCGCGTTCAAACAGCAGCACGAGGTGAACAATGAAAGGGAACGCATTTTCAGCAAAGCCTTTAACATGGAACAAGACCTGAGGTAGGGCAGCGAGGATAAGATGGCCTTTTACGGACTGGGAGAGGTGGATCGCAAGCTGCTGTGCCCACGATGCGTTCTCAAGCGCTTCTGCTGCGAATGCTATTGGCTCGGGAACAGCGTCTACTGGTAGCTCGTCTGACGGAGGTGTCTGATATACACCCCAATTGGAGGTCAACAACAACTGTTCGGATAGCACATTCCGGCAGGCTTCCAGGAGACTATTATCCTCTTGGGAAGCAGCCTCAGAAATAATGCCTCGCAGCGCTGATTCCGCGAGCCCTGCTGTGAAGCAGTCTACACCGGCCGTCAAAGAAGCCAGCAACGAGATCAATCCTTGTTCTGAGCTTGTGGTGCTTTGCGAGGGTTTCAGGTATTTGGACAGGTTAGACTCTTGGAGTAAACTCTGGTCAATGCGGCCAGATGCGGCGAAACTCCTTCCAATGACACGACCTGCCCAAGTCCGATAGGTCTGGTATTCATCACCTTCTGGTTGCGTATGCGTTGTCCTCCAGACAGCAGTTGCTAGCTCCAGTGCCTTTTTGTCAGAGTCGACAGCATCCTGATGGGGATGGGCAGGTATTCTGAAATCTTTAGCCAATATTCTCAGTGCTGCTTGACGTGAAGGTTTGTTCAACAGCTGGTAGTCACGATCCTCATCTCGGAGAATTTCCAATAGCAAATTACTCTCGTGTGTTCCGCGTTCTGCATTGCCCGAGGTTCGTACACTCGCGGCAGACTGTGCAATGGACTTGAAAGAGTTCTGTTGCTGCTCGTTTCGCAGTAGTGGGGATTGGTACTTCTCAAGGTACTGACTGAGCCAACCATGAAATTTCTGTGCCTTGCTCATGGTCGCCTTGAATTGACTCTCTTGAGTGGTGCTTGCCTGACTTGACTCGAGGAACACTCGAAGTGAGGCCAGTGTGGAGAGCGCATATCCAGCCATGAACGATGGCGCGCGGGACAGACAAGGAGCGCCGCGTGTCAATAAGTATTGACTGATCCCCAGAGCATCGTCCGCACACTCTAGGTCAGTCAAGTACGGTTGAATCGAATGTAACAACATCTCAAGCGTGTAAGACTCGTACGCATGCCTTCCTGCGAGACATATCAGGACTCTTACTTTACGAATGACGGAGCATGCATGCAATGGCCCTAAAGCTGGGTGGATGGTGTTGAACAGCCTTCTTGCTACGGCCACGACGAGTGGTGGTGTGAATACCTCCTTAATTCCGTATTCTGTGCGACTGCACAAAAGGGACACCTCGCGGGTTAAATACTTGGCCCGGAAGGAAGGCTGCTGATTGCCCGACAACTCAACGTCGGAGTGTCCAAGGTCTCTGATTTCATCCATCAACGCAGCTGCTGCGGCGAAGTTTTCGTCCTTAACCCAAGACTTCTCGACTGGGTCTTCCTGGTCGATCAACCCGAAAAATATGCCAATGATATCTGCAAATTCAATATAGACATGATTGAGGAACTCCTCACGACCCATCAGCTTTCGTATACGGCTTTCTCCGCTGGCGTGCTGCTGTTCCGACTTTGGTGTGCTAATATCGTAGGCCATGCTATAAGCCAACAGTTTCGAAAAACAGCTTTTGGTGAGTTCCGCAGGTTTCAGGCCAAGCATTCCAGCGAAAGTCGCAAAGTCGGCATCCTGCCCACGCATCATCATGATAGCTGCTGCTTCAGGCTGTGCTCTTCTCAAAAGGTCGTCAAGGGTGTCAAAGCCGAAAATCCCGAATGGAATGTTCTCGATCGTATCAGAGTTAAGCCAAGTGTACAAGAGTTGTGGTGCGTAGAGGTCAAAGAGCTCCTGGGCATTTTCCAACTTCAAGCTGGCCGCAATAGTTTTTAGACAGTATGTTGCATGCCGCGTAGCTTCAAGGAGTGTACCTGGTGTCTCGAATATGTGATAAACGCATCTTCGAAGGACAGTCGCCCAGTGCTTGGCAAGCTGGCTCAAAACGTACAAGCGTATTGATATACCCTCGGGTACTTCAGAGTTCATCGGCAGACAGTCGACGACATCGACGCAGTACTGATCGTGCGTTTTCAAAACAAACCGATAGAACACGCGGTACATGTTCTTTCCGATGAAAAACTTGATGATAATGTTGCCGTCCGAAAGCATATTGAACAACGATTTGATGGTTGTAGGTAGTTTGATGCTCTCAGGAAACTTCTCGTTGATCTCGGTGAGGCGAAACAGGAGCCGAGCAAGGGCTATCTGGGTCCGAGGCGACATTACATTGTTGGGGAGCGCCTTTTCGATAAAATGCTCATAAAGATCACAAACCACATGGGATAGCTCGCTTCTCTCGTCTGACCAGATGTTAATGAAACCCTCAACGATATCGATGCAGGCATGTAAAGCGACTTCGCAGTTGCAGTAGTTGGTTGAACTGATCAATATCGCGTGTCGCTCTGTGACCCTGGTGGCGTCATCTTGATTGATGATCAAATCGCCAGTAAACAGTTCCTTATTCAAAAGACGGCAGGACAGAAATTCTTCATCGGACAACGCGAGAAAGTCCTCCAGGAAGCGAGGTGGAATCAGGCCGATCTGCCCAGGATCTCGATGTACGACACTCAGAAAGTTTAGTCTCTGCGCTGTATCACAGTAAAAAGCCTCCGAGTCGAGCAATTGTGCGTCTCGACGTGAAACATCGTTGGTCTTGAGCATCGTGCTTGAGTGGCTTTCCTGCGATCCAAATTCTTCGTCAAGGTCCATCAGATCGTCTCGAATTGACAAGGAAAGTTGAGATTGTCTGTCACGGAACTCTCCAGACAGCTCCGAAAAAAACAAGAGAACCTGCGGATGATTCTGATACAAGTTGCCCAGGGCTTCTGTTGAGCAAGAAGGTAGGTACGGGCGAACCGTCCGCAAGGCAGTCTCCATGAAATTTTGGCCTTCCGACGTCGCAGAGGCAACATTGACCGCATCTTTCAGCAAATGTATCGCCGTAATATCAAGCTCCTGCGAATGTCTGGACTTCAAATCGTTGAGGTAGACCAGATTGAATGCTGTTACAACAAGACAGTCGATAAGGCTTCGGAATTTGTCAATGGTGATTTGAGTTGAGCCTTCTCCACGTTTGGTCCAGCTCTGGCACAATGCTTGCAGTTCCTCGGTCTTGGGATGCAGCAGTTCAGCTACCAATTTTCTTACCGCCTGTGAATCAGCAGTTTCAGCATTTTGGGAAACTGACTGGAAAGATGCGTCGTTTAGCGACCTTGCCAGGGTGGGTACATCGTCTTCGAGAAGAAGTAGATAACGTAACATCTCCATTCGCTCCTGAAGCATACTCCAAGTCTCACCAATGGGGCCTTTGATAAGTTGCGGCTTGCCCGATAAAAGCATATTAGGTAGTCCGTAAGCGGCACGAAGCAGATTGATTATGTCTAGTGGGGCTACATGCAGCGAGGAGGTCGATACGAAAAGCGGATCAGCTGCGAAAGTAAGCGAAAGGCCCCCATAATGCATAATAGTCGTTCAACTTACCGGGATCCCATCTCAGGAACAACCATCGTACTACGTGACTGGAGGTAGCATGGCTGGCGCTTGGGAGCCTGTAGTTCCTGAGCTGTAACAATTTCGTCATGAGAATGATGGATGAGTCCACCACGGCGGCGGGTCCGCTCACGTCGGCCGCAGTAATCATGTTGTTGATGTCGTCCGATATCTCATGGTAAGACAGGATTTCTTGTGACAAGATAGCGTTCAACAACACACTTGAGGCGCGAGAATCGGCTGATATACTTAAGTTCCGGGCCGCAATGTACCAAAGCTGCTTCCAGATGGGAAGTAATGCGCTGTTTGTAGAGACAGTGGTGTGGGCAAGACTACAATACGAGTTAGCAAGATAATGTCGCATGGCAGAAGAGAAATGCACCTAGCACTGGCAATCATAGCCCAGACAGAAAGTCTTGAGTTTTTGTGGCTAACGAAGACCACGAGTTCTGACAGAGTCTCGACAACGTCGTCGGAGGACATCTGGACATATGAGACGAAGAATGGGATGAGCTGTAAAGCCGTTATCCGAAAACTGTCTTGGGACATCTGAAGCTTCTGGCGCAGTCTGCTGGAACCAGCGGCAATCTTCCGTCTTTTCCGTGGATGCTTTTCGGAATCCTCGGGAGCATCCTGTTGAGACTGTGATCGTTTCCAGATCATTGCCTCAAACAGAGCGAGAATATGTACCACTGCCCATTTTCTTTCTGCCTCTACATTATGGGGACGTAGAGCAAAGATGGGGACGGTAAATGCATGGGGATGTTGAGGGACAGTCGAATAAGTAAGGTCCTCTTGTTGTAATTGATTGCGGCCCTCTCGTTGGGAGTACTCGGTCCAGAGCATGTCACAGAGTTCTTCCAACTCCGCGATTAGCAAAGGCTCACCCTGCTGGACAAGATGTTCAATGTTCAGATGCAAATTAAAAAGCAATTTTAGAGCCTCGACTTGAATACCATTGAGAAGGGCATTTTCCTGCGATGTCGTCTTTGCCTGCCAGGAGTGCCGAATCAACGGAAGAATATCGCTTGCGAGTCTGTTGGTAAACCTGGTGTCTTCTGTCTGGGTGGTTTGCACGATGCCATTCAGAACAGAAAACCCAACTTGCAGAACCGATGATATTCCCAATGAGCGAGGTTGCATGCATTGCAAAACGGTGCTCGTGACATTCTGGGAGCGCCGCAATACAGGGGCGTTTGAAGCAGATACAAGGCGCTGAATGCACTCGAGTAGATTATGGAGGACAGACTGGTGTATGCCAGGGCTGGCGCGCTGCGAAGAGGATGTTGCGGTCGATCTAAAGGTCGACGCGGGAACTGAATATGTCTGGGGTGTACCTGGAGCTGGCGAACCACGAGAGGATGTTAAGCCTCCAGAATTCGATTTCAGATGCCAATCAACGATCTGAAGGACGAAGTCCATGCAGTCGAGCCAGATGGCCGCTTCGAGGGTTGCCAGGGATTCTACAACAGCGGCGTGGGAGAGCAGAGCCAGAAGCGCTTTAACGTACTCCAACAGAAGAGGCTGAACATAGTCATCTTCGGCGGCCGGCAGAGTCTGAGTGATGTGGTCAATCACAGCCATCAAGGTCTTGCGCTTGAGCTTGTTTGCTCCATGCTCAAGCACAACTCGGAGGGCTTCGGCACACTTGGATAATCTCGCGGCAGAAGCTGTCGATCCCTTCTTGGGCTTGTAGTAACTGGTTTTCTCCGAAATGGCGCACCGAAAGAGTGCCTCCAACGTTCTGTGGTAGTCCTTGTCTTTGAATTCATGACTGGCACTCCGTGGTCAGTACTGCCAAGATGGAGTAAGAGCCGGCGTAACTCACGACTCATGAAGTTTGGCACGGGTGCCGAAGAGATAGACGAGGTCTATGTGTGAGTGGTCAGGTATTAGCTTTGTGGTAGAACTGATGTGTGCAAGGGGTAGATGAAACCCACTGTCTAAAGCATTGAGTCGATCTTGTGCACCAGAAGACTCGATAGAATCTATACGTGGTTTTTAGTACAAGCAAAAGCAAGTGACATTTATATAGACATATGTATATAGGTATATGTATATAGATATAGATATATATCTTCATATGGGGCATGACCGACCTATAGCGTCTTTCAGATTGACATCGCGCGCGCGCTGTGACTGTGTAGACTTTGTGGATTTTGGAGGCATGGCGACCCAAGTACAGAAAGCACCAAGCTTGATCTCATAACATCATAAAATAAACAACATACAGGAGGTCAAGAAAAGAGAGATGGGTAGGAGGAAAGAAATGACGGGTTGACACAGATCTCATAAAGTCCCGTCTCTCCCCATGGCATGGCTGGGCAAGGATGTTGTCGAGCTCTGTAGGCTACATGTGCTTCAGTAAGACGCCAAAAACCAAGTCGCGAAAGGCTGGATGAGTTTCGCACGCGCGCTCTGCAACCCGAGCAGAAATGGTGCGAGCGTCAACAAGGCAAGAAACAGTGAGACGATTCGAGGCAAACGAATAACAAAACAAGTGCCAGGAGGCCTGTCCAGCCTTTCAGCTACAGGCGGTATAGTTAGTTAGTATAAGTATAAACAGTATAAGTGTAAATCAACAGCTGAAGGTGAGACCTCTCGCAACAAGTCGCAGCCTCAGTAGGCGCCCTCCCCGGAACGAACTGCCGAAGGTTAAAAGTGACTGCAGCTGAGCTGAAACCGCGACGAGGAAACGGCGTTACGGTTCACCGCCTGCTGTAAATAGCATGCACATCTAACCTAGTCTAGACTACGTTATTTTTTTCCCTGACAGGCAGAGTGCAGACTGGTAACTCAACTGCGTCAGGGCGGCCAGGTAGGGTAGATCCCCACTAAAAAAAAAAAAGGTATAGTAACTTATCCTGAATACGTAGTTACCGAGTAGCGGGTTCCAGCTTGCCTACTAGCAAAGCTCCCCCCTGGACCCTGCCTGCCTCTGCCTCTGCTGCAAGGTAACACCCGCTGAAAATTAGGTCAGATACAGTGCAGCGTCACAACAACCGTCGATATCTACAACAACAACAACAAGAGACGAGTATCACCAACGCAACCCGCCAAACAGCGTACACGCCGAGTCTGTCTCGACATCTCAGCCACGCGATTCCGCCAGTTTATCCCTTCCCAGGGCCACACAGCGGTAATTGTCCGAAAACAGAGCTTGGTCAAGCTCCACGGCGGCCTGATCGCGGTGTTTGTCACACACTGCTCCTTCGACACGCGACGATGAGATAGAATTGCCATAGAAAATCATGGCTGAAGCTGTACCCGGCCTCTTGGAGGCCCTCCAATCCCTCCACGGAGCCTTGCTGTCCGTCATCGACCGCCCGAAAGACCAGCGCATCGACCTTCCCCAGATCCTCGGCCCCTCCTTGGATGCCCTCAGCGACAAGATTGCAGCATTCCTGGACAAGCCAGCCAGGACCAAAACCAGCCGCGATGCCGTGCTCTCGGGTGCGTCGCTTCCACACAGGCAGCCCGGGCTTTGACAGATGATTGAGCTGACCAGGTAACGCGCACAGGCAAGATACAGATTGACGGGGATGAGTACCAGGTCGCCAAGGAATTCCAAGAGATGGCCCTTCAGGTGGCCGACGAGATCGATCTGGACGAGCTAGAGGCATCGCGACTCATCCTCGAGTCGGAAGACGACGAGCGTCTACTTGGCCGCCCCCGCCGCCAATGCGCCCTCATACGCTTTCACCAACAACGGAAGTACCTGCTAGACTGCATCAGACTCCTTCTTGAGCTTTCCAAGATCGACGAGGTTCCAGAGGAGGTCGAAGATTGGCTGGGGGCTTATGTTTCCGAGCTGATTCTAGGCAATGCGCCTTCGGCAAAGGCCACGAACCTCGTACCCAGGTGTATCGAAGGCATGCGCCACATCAGGTCCTGGCAGCAACGAATTGCCGACCAGGTTCAGAAATTGAGCCTCCTGGGCCAGTCCAACCTGGCAGATCTGCGGGAGACCATCGAGTTCTCGCGTGTCAGTCTCATTCAGCAACACGAGCTACTGGCTGTTGTCTTGTCTTATGCCGTCGACAAACGTATCGCTACACCTCAGCATCTCACCGACTTTTTTGCTTTGGTGGAGAACGTGGATCGATACGACTATTCCACTATTCACCTATTCCCAGCCCTCGGTTCGTTCATCACAGTTTTTGGCTCCACGGAAGGCAACGGAGATCTCGACCTCGCTCGTAAATTCAACGCCACCATGTGCAAACAATCCGACGACGACAACACGCGCATGGTCCCTTTCTTTCACGCGGGCGTCAAAGCCTGGTGGTTGTCAGAATACAGTGGGTGGTATGTGGACGATGCCGCAGGGGCTCTGCTCCAGGGTGTCGACATTGATGCCGAGGACGCTCAAAGGGCGAGGATATTTACAGAGGCCCTGAAAGACGGTGCTTTCGACTTATTGATGGCCGTGGTGGCCGATGTTAAAACGTCTGAATGGCAGGACCCTGCTCGCGTTGGTATCCGGCAATGGCTTCAACGCAAAACACCATCATTGCCGCCTGACACTATACCCTTCTCAGACTTTTTCCAGAAGGCTCTCGCGAGTCAGGTCGAAATGTTTGTCGATGCATTCGTCTCAAACTTGCCCGATATATTGCGGAAACTGCGGGTAGAGGAGGACGAGCAGCGACAGATGAACCCCGGCCACGAGCAAGATCTGGACCTGGAAAGATTCCTACTCATCATCGCGTTTACATACGAAGGGCGTCCCGAGGCAGCAGATGCCTTTTGGGGAGACCCTGATAGCCATCTCTCAGGTTTCTTGCAATGGGCGTCAAGGAGAGCCTCTACGCCTCTCGTCAGTGCCTTCTGCGAGATGCTTCAGTCTCTATCCGAAGATGCAGAATCCGCAACGTCGGCTCATGAGTTTCTCCTTGACGACGGCTTTCACGCATCAGGGAAGATGAGAAAGACCTTGTCGCTGACATGGCCCCAAATCTTCAAAGAGCTAGACTTCTTCACAAAGAAGATTCGCGAGAAACCAACCGCCCCCGTACAACCTCAAGGATTCAAGGCCGGAAGATTTAACAATCACGAACAAGCCGAAACAGAGCCCGAATCGGCAATGATGCTTGAGTGTTATTTGCGTCTCATTACAAAGCTTGCATCGAACAGCAATACAGCACGTCAATTCCTCCTCGAACATCAGCAGCCTTACCTGCTCGATTTGGTGTTCGCTCTAATCAGCAGCAATGTCCCACCACGTCTCAGAGCGTGCGCATTCAATGCCATACGCGCGGTGCTCACGCGCAAGACTCTTGATCAGAGCATGGGCATCTGGGCCGATTTGGATGCCTGTCTCAGTGGGGCTTTTATTTCCAGTAACAGTAAGGCCGCTACTAAATCACCTACTGTGATAATGGAGTCGCTTTTCGAAGAGATGAGCTCTCGGCACGAGGAAGTGAGCGCATTTGTGCAGCTGCTGACGGTGCTGTCGTGTCTACCTGAAGGCTATGCAGCGCTAAACGATACGCTGCCCTTCTCGGAGAGCCTGGGTGTCTCCACTAGGGTACATCCGGGCATCGAGCCATATATCGACTTTGCTCTCGGCCATGTGTTTGGTGTTCGGTCTCAAGACTCTACGGACGTTGTTCAACAACGCATGTTACGCTATACATGTCTGGAGTTCGCGCTCACCTGCCTATCAACTTTCAACGAGGATCTGATCGTCTTTGCGAATGAGACCTCCATCCCCGTCGACTCTGCCATCGCACCGAAAGATTTGGCAACTTATGTCACGCTTCACCCATTTGCGCGCATCATGGAGTGGATGTATGATGCCAATGTCATCAAGGCGCTGCTCAGCACGATACACCAGGAACCGACAGAAGTCGGCAGTGCCGCCCCGGACTCTCCTCTCATACTTAGCATTCTCCGCAGTGTGGAACTTATTACGAAGGTCCTTGACCTGCAGCCCACCTACCTTGACCTTGTACGGCCGCTGCTGAAATCCCAACCTCGATCACAAACTCGATCGGTCTTCACCCCCACCTCTAACTGCGCATTTGGTTCTGTCGAAGATGGTCTCATGACAAGCTTGAACATCATCTCTGATCTCGGAAGCTACTGCGGTATTGGTCACGCTGATCTGACGCTTGCAAGCTTGAAGTTGCTAGAGAAGATCTCTACTTCGTCTAGAATCATTTCTGCATGGCAACATGGTTCTGATAGACCCTTGCGACGCAACAAGGCTATCGTGGCTCTAGAAGACGGTGGATACGCAGAGTCGATAGCGGGTTCCTTCGTCGCTGAGATGGGAACTCCGCTGGACATGTACAGGCAAGCCGAGTCGACGAGTTATCAGACGAAAGTGTACATCTTGGATTTCCTATACGCATGCATTCAGGCAAACCCAGATCGCCCCACAGTTGCCCACTTGCTTTTGGGTTTCCAGTGTGAAGCGAACACAATCGACATCGCCCCTAGCGGGGCATTTGCCCAGGGTGCCGCTTTGTTCCACTCTATCCTCGGCATGCCTGTGGAACTTCCCATCACGGACGACCAAGGCAGCGTACGCACCTGGCTCATTGATCTCAAGTACAAGGCTATGAGGATATTTCAAGCCCTCTGGAGCTCGCGACTCTCTTCCGGGCTCGTCCTTGAGCAACTGAGGGAAAATGATTTCTTATTTCATCTCCTCCTACAAGGACTAGTGGTACAGCCCAGTTCCTCATGGGACGGCTTGGAACCTGCAGGTCCGGACTTTCTTGTCGCGCCTGCTGCACATGGGTACGTTGACTATCTTTCCATCAGAGCGATGGCGTTAGAATACATCACGCATGAGCTTTGCAGCGTGTCACAAAGCCACTTGCCTGCGCTGAAACGGCGTGTGTTTGACGCACTGGGCGGTCAGATCCCAGTCGATGGCGGTGAAGCCATACAAGTACCGTCCATTTTTGAATTCCACGATTTTCTACCGCAAGAATCCCAGTTTTCAACAGAGCCACCAGAGCTCAGAGCATATCGGGATCTCGACATTCGAGCTTGCCTTGAGGATGATGAGGATGGGGATGCTCTATACAACTTGACCAAAGTCAAAGAGATCATTCTTCTCAAACGTAACGCGACACGTTCCTCCGGGCAGATCATATCTCAGGAGGATCTTGCTCCTATCGAGATCGAAGAGGAGCAGATCCAGTTATATGCTGGGTATCTGAATCGCTTCAAACAAGTCAACACGCGTAATCATAAAGTCCTAAGAGCCTGGACAAAGCTGCTCATGGTCATGACCGAAACCAACGACTTCAAAGGCACAAATCGCATCTCGTTCATCTTGCAAGTCCTTCAAGCTATACTTCCCAGCCTGGAGGTGTACGGTTCCGAAAATCCAATTGCTGCGTTTGAACTTGTTAAGTTGGCAAAGGTGCTCGTCTTCAACCTTGACTTCAATTTGATGTCAGGAGGGGACAAAAAGAGCCGTGCCATCGGCAGTTTGGTGAGCGACAAGCTATTTCAATTGTTCCAAATATGCCTCAACGCAATCGCAAAGTGGTCCGGTACGCCTGAGCTGCGCACTCTGTATTATAACATCTGCTACCGCTACATGACTGCGCTTATAGATCATGGTTCCGGCTTGCTTTCGGGGCGTCAAAAAACTGCCAAGACAATTCAAGTCTTTGGCGAGAGACTGATGAATGTTGTTTGCGATGACGCTTATGGCGGCGATGCCGTTTGCCAAACAGCAGCTTTGATCCTGTTAAGCACTTTGGTCAACCTGGGCAGACACGAAAGCGATAACTACGTGGTTGATATGCTTAACCGGCTCAACTTCATCGGCATCCTTGTCGACTCCCTCCGCACACTCATGGAAGACTGGATCCAGGTGAACGGAAGTGGTACGTGACGTTAAACTTTAACACAAAAGTCTCTTTGCCCCTCAGCATGAATATTCTAACTTGGTTCTCCTAGGAAATTCCGACTTATTGCATTATATGAATGCAAAATTGGCACTTCTCTTGCAGCTATGCCAGACGCGCGACGGTGCCAAGAATGTGCTGCATGCCAATCTCTTCCGTTCACTAGAGACGTCGGGCTTGTTCGCAGCGGATCCCGAACTGCAAGTCAACTCGTCTGACTTCAAGGCGCTGGAAAACCACTACGCCCTGCTTGTGAAGGTTTCACGGATAATTGGGGCGGCTATCGTCAGCCGCGGTTCGCACAACGTGTCACAAGGCAGACGTTTCTTGACCGAGCATAGGATGCTGGTTATGCACGTCCTCAAACGGTCTGCCGGCATTGGCGCCGGCGCGGGCAAGATGGAGGCAGCGTTAGATGACAAAATTCAGGATCTGGCCGAGGCGTTCATGGTGATCGTCATGGCGACGGACTTTCTCGAGGTATGTTTCAATATGACGGTGACCTTCGTCAGCCGCACTTCCGCGATCTGCAAAAACCTGTCATGGCCTGAAGATTCAACCTGAGCTGACAGCTAACGTTTATCCCCACAGTTCGAAAGCGAGGCGTATCAACCACCTGAAGCCAAGGGCACACCTGTGCTCTTTCACTAGACTGCATATGCCGTATTGATTAGTGCTAAAAAATCTGAGATACCATTACAGCATATCGTGTCACGCGGGACGGTCCTTCATTTCAGAGCGACACGTTAAAAGGAGCAGCATAAAAGTTACATTAGGTGGCTGGGAGGCGTTGGGATTTAGGTAGTGACATCGGTTGGCTTATTACGAGATATTTATTGCACTGAAATGGTGCGATAAAAAAAAAAGGGACGCGAGTCACAACAATCAACATTGTCGAATGAAATGGTTGACAATTTTCAATTGATCATTACAGTAGACGATTGAAGAAGTGCCTCATCCGAGATCCGTTCTCCATACTCCGTGCTCTCTCTCTCTCTCTTATCCCGAACATGGCCATTACTGTTCACTAGCAAAGGACCGACAGATAACTTCCAGAAGGGCTGCGCAAGCAAGGATCCTCGCCAAAGTTCTTGTCCTGATATCCAGAGCGATAACTATTGGCCGCACAGCTCGATAATGGTGAACGGCCGAGACTGGCTCTGCCTTGGCGACCTTGGCGAGCGGACCAGCTAGCCCACTACAGCGCTGGTGGCGCACCTAAGCCAATGCGCTCCACCTTTGCTGAATGGAGAAGCTGGATGCGTTTACTATGTAACGGCGCGGAACAAGACACGACAAGAACTTTGCGACCGTTTCTACAATGCCAAGAGCCTGGCTTTGCCTGGGCATTCCTGTGTGGTTTGGCAACCCTACGGCACTCTTGGTAGGTACTTATATATTGTGTTCAAGGTGTTCGCAGGGTAGCAGTGCGCTCAGCTGGTGGGGCCACGCACCAAAACCTTGCGGGGTAAACCGTTCGAGTCGTTGACGAGTTAGTTTTTATTATGATTACTGTCGTTAGACCCAGATATTTGGTAATGGCATACTACAGCCATGCAGAAGGAAGAGGAAAGCAAGCAACGATAAATAAAACCACTGGCGGCAAATCTTAATTAGTAATGAAGCTTATGATCCATAGCAGGACGCGCATCTAGTCAGACGTCGCAGGATATCCGATACTAAGGGCTTGGTATTTCATAGCACAAACGGTTCTCGCCCTCTCTCGAAATACGCAGACGAAAGTATGGGAGAGAGGGGATTGCTGCGCTGCCAGTCTGGTTGGTCGCGTGTGCCAATACAAGTGACAAATGGGGAAAGATAAGACGCTGACTACCTAGGTACGCTTGTGAGCATCTCGGTCAAGCCGCCAGGGTTAGGATGGGCTCTTGAGGCCTTGGCGACGCAATCTCCATGCCCCATTCCCCGTGGCCATGGTCATGGTTATGGGCATGGGTTTGGGTATGGTATGGGATGATCAACCCCCCCAGTCCAGTCCTCGATTACTTATTAGAGGGAGCGTACCTCGCACCGGGACATGCAACGGCGAGTCTACAGTAGCTGGTTCATCGGTGGTTCGTAATAATAAGTCTCTGCCATTTCTTGTCCGGTCTCGCGGGCGTGGTGCGACACTCAAATCAATTCACTTTGGTTTGATTACAATAGAGCTTCAGCAAGCTCCAATATTCAGCCTCGACACGGAGAAAGCTCAGCTTTTGTCTCACTGTCGGTGTCATTCTTTGGCAGAAGCAAATTCGCAACTCACAAGTCACAAAAGAAGTCACAAGAAATCACCACCTGGCTCCCCCCCCCCCCCCCCCCCCACATCGCACTTGAGCTTCAGTTTTACCTCGCAGCTTCGCGTACCACTCGCGCGCAAGTAGAATACAGGAATCGAACACAGGACAGCCAGCGCCAACGCGCGCACCATTCTCAAGATGCAGCGCTCTTCCTCTTCCGACAAGACGCCACCTGGCTACGATGCCGAGAAGACCACCTACGACGCCGGCGCAGGCGATGATGTGACAGGCCATATTCGAGGTCTCGAGACCTCAACCGACACGGCGCTGCACCGCGGCTTAAAGGCGCGACACATTACCATGATTGCCATCGGTGGTGCCATCGGTACGGGTCTGATTATCGGTACCGGCAAGGCCCTAGCGCAAGCCGGTCCCGGTTCCATCTTCGTCTCGTATTCCATCGTCGGCATGATCGTGTTCCTCGTCATGGCCGCACTGGGTGAAATGGCTGCTTGGCTGCCCATGAGTGCTGGTTTCACGGGCTATGCGTCGAGGTTCTGCGACCCCAGTTTGGGATTTGCTTTGGGGTACAGGTCAGTGCTAATCCCACATTCTATCCACTAAAAGCTTTTGTTTGTCCTCCCCGCATTTCCCGCGTTATCAACGGTGCTGTGCCACCGCCTAGCGCTCGGCATTCAAACACGACTCCAGCTCCGCCAGTTTTACTGGGGGTACGGGGCCCTGAAATGCGCGATGCCGAGCCAGAAAGAAAAGAAAAGGGGAAAAGAAAAGAAAAAGAGGAAATAAAATAATAAAAATAATAATTGGCGGGTGTCGGGAACAGTCTGGAAGCCATGATTTAACCGCAGCCATGCAAATCGATTGCTAACGTACTCCTCTGCACAGCTACTGGTTCAAGTATATCATTGTCACGCCGAACCAGCTCACTGCTTTTGCGCTGGTGATGCAGTACTGGCTACCGAGAGACAGAGTGAATCCCGGTGTTTGGATTGCGATAGTCTTGGTCATCATCATCGTCATCAACTACTTTGGTATCAAATTCTTTGGTGAATTCGAGTTCTGGCTGTCCAGTTTCAAGGTCATCGTCATCTGCGGTGTCATCATCTTGACCTTGGTCATTGCTCTGGGTGGTGGACCCAACCATCAACGCACGGGCTTCCGATACTGGCAGGATCCTGGGTGAGTACCACTACTGCTGCTGCTGCTGCTGCTGCTGCTACTGTTTGCTAGATGTTTCGTTTCTCGATCGTGCCGCTAACACTTTGTCAGTGCTTTTGCTCCTTACATTGACACCAACAATATTGCTGCTGGCAAGTTCTACGGTTTCTGGTCGACCATGGTCATAGCTACCTTTGCTTTCTTGGGAACCGAGTTGGTTGGTGTCACAGTCGGAGAGGCTCAGAACCCTCGCAAGACCATCCCACGTGCGATTCGTCTCACCTTCTATCGTATCCTGGTCTTCTATATCCTCTCCGTCCTTCTCCTCGGTATGGTCGTGCCCTACAACTCCAAGGAACTCGCTTTCGCAAACAAGGCCAGCACGGGCGCTGCTGCATCGCCATTTGTCTTGGCGGTCAAGCTTTCCGGCATCAAGGTTTTGGACCACATCCTCAACGCTTGTATCCTCGTCTTCGTCTTCTCGGCTTGCAACTCCGATTTGTACATCGCCAGCCGTACTCTGTACGGTCTTGCTTCCGACGGTGACGCGCCACGCATCTTCCGACGAACCAACAAGGACGGTGTCCCCATCTATGCTCTCGGTGCCTCCTCGCTGTTCTGTCTACTAGCCTTCATGAACGTCTCGGACGACTCCAAGACCGTCTTTGGCTACTTTGTCAATCTGACCACCATCTTCGGACTCAACACCTGGATCTCCATCCTCGTCACCCACATCTGGTTCCGCCGCGCCCGCAAGGCCCAGAACATCCCCAACAGCGCCATGCCCTACAACGCACCTCTCGGTATCTACGGCTCTTACGCCGCCCTGGTCATGTGTGTCATCATCGCTTTGACCAAGAACTTCGACGTCTTCACCGGCGATTTCAAGTCCAAGTATGCCACCTTCATCACCGGTTACCTGGGTATCCCAATCTATCTCATCCTGATCTTCGGCCACAAGATCGTCACCAAGAGCAAGGGCATCCGACCACACGAGTGCGACTTCTACACCGGAAAGGACATCATTGATCGTGAGGAGGAGGCGTTCCTGGCTGAGCAGGCCGCCAAGAAGGCTGCCAAGGGTCCGGACACTGCCGGTGCTTTCTACAAGAAATGGGTCTCGTGGCTGCTATAAGCACATACAGGAACAGGAATATTGTTTTCTAGAAAGGGAAAGAAACGGGTTATTGATACAGGGAACGATTTACATGATATGACATGGGAGGATTAGCACGGGGATACCTTTTGCTGATGGCACCTCACGATGCATGATACAGCGTCATGAGATTTATAAGATAGGCGAAGTAATATGAATCATCCCCAATCTCGCCCAGACTCTGCTATTGCACATTGGCTATTATAATCCCCCTCTCCGCTCCCGTAATGCGACAAGTTGGTGAGCCGGCAGTGGTCTCCTAGTCGACGCCTAACTCCATTGCCGGTTCTGGAGGCTGGTGGAGGCTGAACTTCGCTCAGAACAACATCGAACAAGTCTTATAAATATCCAAAGCGGCGACTTTCGATACCATGAGATATGCTGTTTGTGATCCAGCAAATCCAGGGTGGTTGTAAGGTGGGGGTTGTCATTATTGTTTGCTTTTATTTTTATTTTCTTCTCCTCACTGTTTCTTACACGTATCCGTATGCCGTTTAACCTTCCACTCGACCTGGGTACCGGTTTCTCATGCCAATTACAGTGTCCATAGACGATCTTTCTGCTTCTGGAGCAGTAGGCACTCAGCTATACGGTGGCTGGTTGGGTTGCACGATCCGCCATTCAAGTGACACAAAAGAAGAGTGCACAATGTTTTGCTACTGGCTAGATGCAAGCACTGATACGCGCACGCGTCGAAGTGGAACCAGTGAGATGCGGTCGTTCTAGGGGGGTGCATCACTCCTGTTGATTCCCTTCAATTTACTACTCACCTTACTTACCGCAGCCGTCTGCCTGCCCGACGTAGCGTTTGGTGGTTGTTATTATGCTGTGCCAAAACAAAGCTCCTTGAATATGTTCGCCAGGTGTTTTGTCTGCCGCGGCAGTGAGGAAACGCAATATCTACATGTCCCATGCTTCAACCGCAGCGTCAACGATTGGACGAATGACTTTCCTGCCAGCATCGGCGCGCTCGTGTGTCCATACCATTTGTCGTTTTCCAAGCTCGCCGGCCCGGTGCCACGGCTTGACATTCAACGTCGTATCTGCCTCGATAGCCTTCGAGACAGTATGGAAGAGGCTGTCCGCCTGTTCTTCATCGATACGTACATCCTTGCGTACACACAAAACAATCTCCCTGATCTTCTTCTTCTTGCCATTCTTGTCCCGGATCTTGTACTTGTTCAAAGCGACGCTGATATCTGCACCGACCTGCGCAGTCCAGGCTGCTTCGATCGCAAACCAGTCGAATAGCTCCTCAAATTCCGTCTTCTTGATTTGGTCGTCAAACGAATACGGGATTGACGAGAAACCTAAGCTTACAGTAGGAACGCGTGGCGACGGCGTGTCGACCAAGTCGCCCTTCCAATCTCTTCGGAGGAGATCACGAAGGCCTAAATGGCCAAGATCCTTCTTTGCCTTGCCGAGCTTATCATCTAGCTGTTCCATCTTGTCATCAAGATCTTTTTTTCGCCAGTTGCTCCGCTTCAGGACCCTCTCGGCCGTCTTGCGGTCTTCATCCGTGGCCTTTCCAAGACCTCCAGAATCGATGGCAATCGCGGACAAGATTAGTTCGAGCAGCTCGTGAGGCATGTGGTATTCCTGTGGAAGAGCCTCCAGCTCGTCCAGCATCTGCCGAGCAACCAGGGTTGTGCAGCTTGCCACCTTCTCGAACACACGAGGTTTGGCGTCTGGTCCTGCGCCCTTGTCGTGATGATGATCGAAGATGCTGAGAATTGCTGCATTGTTCCATTTCCTCAGCGGCACTGGATGGTCGACCAGAATGATGCCCTTGATGTCACTTGCCAGGGTTTGTGGGTCCTCAGGCAATTCATCCAAGGTGAGTAAATCCGAGTGCCCTGAGCTCATCAAAGAGTTGTCCAGTGCGACCTTGTTCTCGGGGCGCAAGTCCAGGGCATCGGTGGGCGTCTGCAGAAGCGCAATCGCCTTGACCGGATGTGTTGCGTTCTCCGTGGAGTGCTGCAGATGGTAGGCCCACGTGAGAGCCGCTGCCATGGAGTCCAGGTCGCCGCCTTCGTTACCCTGCACGATGATCCATTCCGAGGATCTTCCAGCCTGCCAGTCGATGAGAAACCGTCGCTTGTTCTCGCGAGACCATTCGCTGAAATGACCAACCCCAGTCTCTCTCGGTCCCTGGGCAGATAAAGTCGAGTCCGGATTGGGCATGATATGCTGCTGCAACTGCCGCGGCGAGACTGCGCTGGCTGCTGCGCGGACAGCCAGCGCGCCAGCGACGGCATATGTTCTGAAGATGCGCATAACAGCACAAAGCAAGTTTTCTGAGTTGCCGGAATCCGAGAAAACTTCAGGACTATGAGTTTGTGAAACGATGTCAAAAATGTGAGAGTTTTCGCGTCAGCTGAGCTTGAATCGATAAAAAAGAATCATCGATCAGGAGCTCTGACCCGGAGTGACGCAACATTCTCTTGGTTTCAGCAGCTCATGTACGGATCCGTAGGTGGGGAAAAACAAACCACTGCGCTAAGTTTCATTATGTGCCCAGCCACCAAGCAACGTGGTGAACCCAAACCCTTAGGTTAGTGGCTTGACCTTGGTGGCCAAATTGGCTTTCTGTTGGCGAGAGCTTTCAGCATTGCATTTTGGGGGTCATGCTGATTGCAGAATTCGGTCGTCGATGTTGGAGTTCGGTGACGTCGTACAAAAGAAAAGAAGTGCCACCAGAGACTTGCTACTGTTTGAGCACATCCCTCTGGGCTGCTGCGCGATGATAGCCAGCAAGTACTCATGTCTCGTAGCAGCTGAGCCTGCAGGATCCGCCAAACTCAGCTGTCACTGCTGCTGACTGCAGAACTGATCGGCTTTTGAGATAGCCCTTCATTACACAGCAGCACCAACTCGACGTATCATTGAGTTTCCAGACGGCTGTTGTTAGTATGCCACCCAGTGCTGTTTAGCTTATGACATCCGAGATGAACTATAGTCTAGTCTAGCACGTGCTGCAAGTATTACGCGTCTTTATAGGCCGCGACTTCAATGATCTGGATTGGAGGATGTACTGTCTATTGATGGGGCCCATATCCGCGGGAGTTGCAACTCTGAATGAGCTCTATCAAAAGAAATTTAATGTTTTTGTTTAGTCAACAGGGTATTTCGTACCGCCTTGGCGTCTGATCTCGTCCATGATCTCCAGCACCCGGATTGTCTCCGACCAAGGCATGATGGTGCTCTCCTTTCTGCCAGCTGCAAGGTCCAGAGCAGTGTTGTCAGCCTCGTAGATGAAGCCCTGTTGAGGTCTGTCATAATCGTATTTCTTTCCTTCCGGCTTCTTCTCGCCGGTCCACTTGGGGTAGACGGTAAAAGACTTCGGGTGCGACGGGGCTGCTCCCTCAACCTCGACAAATCCATTGGTGCCGTCGATGGTAGCAATAATTTTCATTGGGCCATCCTTGCGTTCCGTAGTGGAAGTGACCACGGCCTGGCGCCCGCTAACGCCATGATGGAGGATGAGGCTGGTGGTAACCTCAATACCATCGACGAATGACTGGGCAGCCTTGATCGTTGGTAGCTCCCTCGGTCCGGGCGTATCAGGCTCCAGTGTCAGGATGGCCCAGGTCAACGGGTAGATACCAATGTCCAGCAATGAGCCAGCACCGAGGTTGATGTCCTTGTACCTTGATGTGGATGGCAGGCCGGCGATATCGAGGTACATCTGGAAGTCCGAGCTCGTACGAAACACCTCGCCGATGGCCTTGTCCTCATACAGCAGCTTTCGTAGATCCGCAACCATAGGACGATGGCGCAACCACATCGCCTCAGCAACGTAGACGCCCTTTTCCTTCGCGGCTTCGAAGACCTCTTTGGCCTCCTTGGCGTTGATGGTGAACGCCTTTTCGCAGAGAATATTCTTGCCTGCTTTGATCGCGGCTAAACAATCTCGCTTATGGAAACCATGAGGGCTGCCAATATAGACGCAGTCTACGCTGGGGTCATTGTAGACTTCTTCATAGCTTGCATGGATGGTAGGCTGTGTCGACACGTCTTTCACATACTTGGCAGCAAAGTCGCGGCCCTTTTCTAGAGAAGACGAGCCGATAGCTTGAATGACATGGTTGGCTTTGGCATCCGAGCGTTGCATCACCAGGTCTGCAACGAACCATGATGAGATCAGGCCAGTGGCTGCCACTTGTTAGCTTGCGTCCTCTATGAGATATGCCGTGACCCTACTAATGATGCCCCAACGGCACGTCGGAATCTCGTTTGCTGTCATACCGGGCAGGTAGAATGGGAGTGATAAATTGGAAAGGAAGTGGTAGAGTGGGACTTCAGTCACTGGGATGTCTCAAAGAGGTGACAAGTTACTAATTTCGCGGGGTCAACACTGACTGCTACTGTGATTATACCCCGTATTTTTTAAACTAGACTAGGTTAGACTAACCTTGGTTAGTGCTAGACTTCATAACCTGGGTAATTGTTAAAATTCACGAAATTTTGGCGGACTCAGGTATAGGTCGAGCAAAGTGACTCCCTGTCGTTGATATATGCCCAAGATATTTTAACAGATATATACAGCAACTGTATCTCATCTCAGACCTCCGGCGTCGAGCAAGGGCCATAGGTTTGGTCGTCGCAATTGCAAGTCGCCTGTTATGTGTTCTATGACGATTGAACAAAGCTAGTACACCACGTGACACCTCGCTTTCTAAAGGGGGACCACATGATGCCTGAAGCTCATCGGTTACAGCTCACACTCTTTTTCATAGTTCAAGCTCATCGTCAGTGGCTAGCACCCCCAAGTTACTGCGAAGGCAAGATGTCGACTGGAATATTTCCCTCATGACGGCCGTGAAGTTGGCGGCGGCGTTAACTATTCCCGAAAGTCTTGTTGAGCCCGGCATCAACTAATGAGATGGGGAGGGGGCTGCGGAGAACCTTGCTCCTGAGATAAGCATCAACTGTATCTGTATACGAGCCTAACGAAACGACCGAAGGTCTTTCTTTCAGCTTCTAGACCAAGAGGGTAATACAGGTAATTGTTAATTACCAGGTTGTACGGGTCCGTATTAGAGCGCGCCCTTTCGCTCCGAATAAATCCTATCTAGACTAAATCGAACTTACGTCAAGTAATAATCTAAGCCCGGGTAAGGCTAATAAACCCGTAATAAGGCTATGAGCGGTATAACGAAGGGATTTACCCACCCCGAGGAACACCGAAAAGAATAGATTTTCCACCCCGTCGCGCAGCCTAGCACAGGCGTAAAAAGGACAGGACAAGCTGATATCTATCAAGAGGCCGGCCAGGGCCTCCGATCGACACCGGGTAGATCGCGTGCAGGGCGCCCAGGACCCAAGTTGAACTTTTTTTTAATACTATATAAGAATGTTTGCTGTATGTCCATGAAAGCTTCAACTAGACTAGGTTAACTTAGTCTAGTCTAGTTAGAACCAAACAATTCTGACTTTCTGAACACAACTTATCAGTGTGAAGAAAACATGAGACTTGAGTAACGAAAGAATATCAAATCCAACGCACAAGCCTTCCACTAACGGCGGCGATACATTCCAATCTCGAATGGCGAAAGAGCTAGAGAATGAGGTTGTCCTCAGTGCAGGCCATGAGACTGGTTGAGTCGAACCAAATAAGACCTTTCATGGTTAAGACCACTGTCGATCTGCCACAAAAGTTACTAGAACATATGTTTTGTGTAGATAAATCAACTCACACCGTGCCCATCCATTGAGGCAGTTATAGCATGGTAGGTTACAAACATGAGTGTTTCGATCTTGGGGGTAAGATCCGTCGGTTCATGCATAAGTTTATGGATTATCTTGTTGGTGGAAGGAATATGAAGGACATTTACTAGCGGATCGACGTTTTATCTGAAGACCTCTCATATGGATGGTGTTTGTGACGGCAAGGGATCCAGATTACGCAGGTCCAATATTGAGGGCTTGACGTTCGAGTTAAAGGTATAGAAATTCAGTAATTCTGCTACATGTCGTGGAGTGGTCGGGACTGTATCATCATAGTCTCTATCCATACTCTGTACATATGACTGTAGTAGATGAATAAGACATCACGTCCTCGTCTCGATGAGTCTGAATCACCGAAAATACTTCGTACATTTCCTTGGAGACAAAATGCTTTGGCTGGTGGTGTTAGAGGCTATCGTTAGCCATACCAGCAATACCACCCACCGATACGTTCACTGCCTCGAGACAGAAAGCAAGAGAAAAAGTAAAGCATCCTTGAATAGCCCCGACCCAACATTACGGCTTGGTTGACGACATATCTTATAAAATTGTCCACTAGGACCCGAGCTTCCATGATTTGAAAATACTTCCTGTACAGTGCTTGCGCAACTTTGGATCACCATCTTAGAGTTTTGTGACGAGCAAGAAACCTGAATCATGAACCCAATATCGAATACCATTCCCGCGGACAGAACTAGAACGAGCGTGGCACCAACAGTCAGGATTTGCATCTCACATAACGTTATCAATCTATATCAAGGTATTTATATTGACAAAGCTGTGCATGATTTGGGCTCCGAGACATAAATAGGCATATCATGGTTAAAACAAATGACGTTCTTGTCGGACTAGGGCATAGTCAGAAGTCGAAAGCACAAGTGACTTTCATAAGATGTATCGAGTTTTTATTGTTTGAGTCCTGACAGTCAATCGCCTAAATTGCCCAAGCTAGACTAATGCAAAGCTAATAGGCCAATAGTCGGGACTTATTGGCTGTTAAAATGGGGCAAAATCAAGTTCCTCTTAGTCAGCGGTAGCTCAAAGCCTACAACTTGGGCCAGTCATCAAAGAAAAAGCAACCGGCAAGTTTTCCCGTTACAAACATGGCAAAAATGAGTTCATCGGGGGGTACAACGAGAAGGCGTTCCTGTGATGCCTGCCATCAGCGTAAGGTATCCAATCCAGCCCCGGGCCAGCATTTCCTCCGACAGACTTGTAACAAGTACTGATTGTGGATCTCAAAGATCCATTGTGATTCAGACTCGAGGCCTTGCGATTGGTGTAAACACCACGGTCTGATGTGTACTTTCAACCGGCCATTCGGGCGGCGGAAAAAGAAGAGGTATTATGCCAACCCGGCAGTGGAGCTGTGCTTCGAATTACTTCAGCACTGACAAACAACCCCAAGAAACGTGGGAGCCAACCTGGCTCACCATGACGTAGAGCTTGATGCTCCAGTTGCCGAACATCATCTGTTATCAACTTTTCGGACAGGTGATCAACCTGAAAATTCAATCTCGTTGCCGATTCAGGATGAGTCATTCAACGAAACCACAGAATTCCCTACTGGAGTCGTCAAGAGCATACCTCATGCAGGCCTGGGTGGATTCTACTTCAATGGGTTCCACCTTGGTGGCATAAGCTCTTATCATGGGATCCCATTCTTCTCAGAGGAAGGAAAACTATGGATTTACTCGCATACTGGGGCATATTACATGTCTCAAGGACAAGATACAAGTGAATTGACATGGCGACAACTACAGTCAAGGGAAGAAGTTTCTAGTCGGATCGAAGGTATCTGGGAGCTTCCAGAAAGAATCATGGTGGATGCATATTTCTCCATATTCCTGGCTTCGACTAAGAGATACGTCTTTCCCATTGTCAACGAGGCCACCTTTATGGATGTTATCGACAAGGCATACGCGAACGATCAGGGCCAGTCACCTCTTGACGTCATTTGCGCCAAAGCATGCGTGCTTTCATTCACATGCATTTTAGTTCATATGGAAGGCAGGCTCGACATACAGCAGGTTGTCACTGCGAAGCAATGTGCCGCCCGCGTAAATCGCATGATGTCCGATATCCTTGCAAACCCGTGCGTCGAATCACTCCAAGTGTGTACTATGATGGTAAGCATGAACGAATTATTTGTAGCTGCGCCAGGAATTGACACAAATCTACCCAGTGTATGTACAGTATCTTTTCGGGGAATGTTGCGACCGCTGCCATGTACCTCTCAGTGGCATACAGGTTTGTATCAATGTTCGGCGCACACCTCACGCCGTCAGGCATGGCATCACCAATTTGGAGCCTGGAAGACGCATATTCTGACAGCCAATACCTCCGCCGAGTCTTCTGGCACTGCTACATGTACGACAAGGATATTTGTCTCCGGGCAGGGTATCCGCCGATCATTGATGACGACCATTGTGACTTGACCTTGCCGCTCGCGTACAAGGAGATAGACGACTTTGATAGTTTCAAGGACGGCAGCGACCTCATTCCCGGAGACATGCGACTGACAATCATCAAGTCCAAGATGATAAGACTCTTATATTGCGCCAAAGCTTTTCAAAAGAATGACATACAGCTGTTACAGGATATCAGGGAACTCGATGAAGAGCTTGAGACGTGGCGGATGTCCATTCCGACTCGATATCGACCGAACTTGGCGCCATCTTACAGTATTCGGCTTGAGTCTGACTGGAACAAATCGAAACAAATCCATGTTGTGGTCATACATTTTGAATACTACTTCCTACTATCTTTGATTCATATTGCAAGTGGCCGCTGCCAGATTCGAGCGGCAAATCACAAGGCGAACATAACGTCCTGCCAACTTCTTGCCCTCAAAGCCAGTCGGTCGATACTGGGGAACCTTGCTATAGTATCCCAGTTTTTCAAGACCGGAGACTTTTGGTAAATTCAACACCATATTCAAGTGCCGTTCAGGAGCTGACCAGATATTTAGGTTCTTCGTTCTCTACCCGATGTCCGCCAGCCTTACTATTTTTTGCAACGTTTTGACAAGCCCGCTTAACTCTCAGGCAGAGGAGGATATAATATTGCTACAAAAGGTCCCACAGCTGATTAAAGATATGTGTCCTGCAGCGCTAGATCCGGCGGACAGCATGCGTTTCAAACAGCTCGAAGAATTTGTGATGAACTTGATCAGACTTGGTCGGTGTGCCGTGAACAAAGCGCTCGAATCTAGAGGTTAAGATAGATTGAAGAACCAGTCATCATGTTACCTTAAAGCGAATTGCCAAGGAGCCTGGAACCACAAAACCAGCATCAACTCGCGATGAACTAGTGACTTTTTAAGTGCAGCAAAAGACTGACTAGCGCGCTATAGGCAAAGAACAAACAGTTCAACTCCCGATGAGTAAGCGCAATTTAAATGAACAAGCGCTGGGTCATGTTTGAATTCGATTAGTCATCGGGAGTTGAGCTCTAGATGACGGAGTCTGTGAGATCTCGGGACTCGGCTTCACAGCTAAATGGAATCAAACAGCTTGGCAGATATCACTTGTACACAACGTTAACATGCGGCATTATGAACCTGCAGCCCATTGACCTAGCCTACAGCTTGCTGGGTAAGCATGCCATATCGCGATGACTAAAAGTCAACCAGCGAGAACGCTTAGAGTCTTGGTAGAACACTGTGACGAATGGGGATCTTTATTTTATGTCAAATAGCCACGCTGGAATATTTGTCAGCGCCACACAAGCTTATCCTGCCAGTCACTCAGACTCTTGATAATTTATTTAAATGGTTGCTCTTCTCTCTCAGCAGCGTGGTAATAACTTATTCAACAATTATGAGAGATCTAACCTCGTAACTGAACAAATCGTCTCTAGACAAACCAACGAAATCGTCGCTACTTCCCAGCTTATCAGCATTAAAGAATCTCTATGACGGATTTCGAGTACGTCGCTGCGCCTTTGGCGCTTCTCGCGAGCTATTTGGTGTTTAGACTATACCAGGTCAGTATTATTGCTGATATTCTCCATTGCTTTGTTGACCAAACCAGACTCTTGCCAATCCCCTCAACAGCATCCCAGGTCCTTGGTACGCCAAGTACACCCAAATTCCGGGTACCCTTGCTAGTTTATCAAGACAACAAGTCCAGTACTACCATGAACTCCATCGACGATATGGCCCCTTCGTTCGAACCGGTCCAAGCCAGGTCTTCGTTGCAGACATCGACGCATACAAGTCCATCCATAAAATTGGGGGTCACTTCAATAAATCCGACTACTACCATTACTTTGGCCCGACTGAAGCCGGAAAGCCACCTTACGGGTTGTTCCAAATGACGAATGCCGCCGACCATGCGCAAAGAAGGAAGCTCCTAGGTAGAGGATTTACGGCCACATCTCTCCGTACGGAGTGGGAGTCCATGGTCGTCGAGAAAGTCTCTGCTGCTATTGAAGGAATGCGCCATGATGCGAAGTTAGCACGAGGCGAAGTTGATGTTCGTAAATGGTGGATCTTCATGGCCTCCGACGTGGTCTCGAAGATCATGTTCGGTGATTCGTTTGATGCCCTCAAAACCGGAAAGGTATGAAAAGCCCTTAACAAAGTCAGCTTTCAGCATCCTACCGTACTGACTTCCAAGATCAGGAGGACCCCTGGTTTGGCTCGGTGAGAATTGCTAACCGGGCCGCGTTTGGCGCCCTCTCATTTCCTTGGCTCTATGCGTTCCTGAAATGTGTTCCGTTCGTTGGCGGATCTCGTTGGTTCCAGGCACATAAGGTACTGCTCGACAAGGGCCAGGCTGCTGTTGCGAACAGTATGCAGACTGGGAATCTAGCCAGCACCAATTTGTTCTCGAAGGTTATGGGGAAGGCCGAGAAGAACGATGGTGAGCTGAGCAGTCTCGACATTTGCGTCGAAGCCGGTTCTTTCATGATTGCAGGCACAGATACGACCTCAAATACGCTCACCTATCTGATCTGGGCAGTGTTGTCACACCCGGACCTGCAAGAGTCTATCGAGCGCGAGCTGGGTGCGCTCGAAGAACCGTTCACCGATGAACAACTTGAGAAGATTCCCATTCTTCAGGCCGTAATCGAGGAGACTCTCCGCTTATATGGTGCCGCCCCTATGCCTTTGCCCAGAGTCGTTCCTGCAGGTGGTGTAAAGCTCGGTAACTATCATATTCCAGGGGGCACGGAAGTCGCGACACAGGCTTGGACAATGCATAGAGATCCAAGGTTTTTTGCAGACCCTGAGAGGTGAGTTCTTAGTAGGCCGGGTGTCGAAACAGACTAACGACTCCTAGATTCGACCATACGCGGTGGTTGCACGATGGCGAGTGCACTACCTCGGAGGTGGCGAAAGCAGCTTTTACACCATTTGGCGCTGGATCCCGCGTCTGCATAGGAAAGTACCTGGCATACATGGAGCTTCGATATGGGGCTGCTCTTTTCTTCCGCACATTCAAGGGCTCTCGCCTGGCGGCTTCGGCCACTCCAGAGAGCATGGAAATGGACAATCTTGTCCTCATAGAGCCGCGGGGAAAGATCCTCAAAGTTATACTGCCAGATCTATAGCTTTGGCCATGCTGGAGGGTGGAATATATCAGACGTTCGCGAATGCCATGGGATTTGGTGAACGGGTATCATAACACCGACCCATCTTTTGAATAACGACTGGCCAAAGTTTTAGGAATAAGACGAAATCAGCCGGAGAAAGCTACGTGGGTTTATTTCTTTCTTAAATATATTTCACCCAGAACTGGGCATTCGAAGCATTCTATATCGGTTACAGCCATTATCTGTTATAGCTGTTACCTGAGTACAATATGAAGTCAATGTGAAATGGCGTTGAAAATCCGCTCAAATGGAAAGGGACAGCTATTCTAAGCCAGTTCTTCAACACGTTTCTATTCTCGCTATCAGGATTCCAAATCTGTAAGAGGTTGGTTAAGGAGATTAGAGATGAGTTCTTGAGTTAGGACAACATCACGTTGAAGCGTTCGTAGCCTTGAAGTTTCTCCATGCATCTCTACTTGAAATATCGCGAATGACGGCCATTGGTGCCAAAGGTATCCCACGGAAAAGCCCTAGCGCCATGGTAGATGGGTCATATATCGAGAACGTGGTGAGATCATCTGCAGGAACCGTATCTTTCTGATTACTAGCAGCGTGGGTACGGCCGCAACAACCCGTACGAGAGGAGCACTTACTGGACGCTGGATAGTAACAAGGCCGGCGCCTTCTACGCGGCCCTTCTAATGCAACATGGGTGCCCAAGAATACGGCGGCTTCGGGCTGCACACCAACCAGGACATGTGTGGAGGGACAGGGCCTTGTCGAATGTTGGAAAACTGGGCGCCCGGTTCAGGCAGCACGTGGAGAAACTGAAGACCAGTGCTGATACTTGCAGTGCTTTAGATGGTTTGCGCTTCTGTGGAAATTATATGCTGGATACAGTCATCAAATGCATCGATGATTACGAGGAGGGTCAGGCTCTAGTGAAACTAATTGAGACGCCAAATGGAAATGAACTTGGACACGTCGCCACCGTCAGTTTCGTGTCTAAAGAGTTGCCTCAAGATAAACGCCTGCAGCTGATGTGTTCGCTTGGACGCGTGAGATGGTTGACTTCACAATACCGGACGCATTGATATAGCTGTTTCTAATCGTACTGCAGACAAGTACACGGCATCTAGAGTATTGTATATAAGCGCGATGTGTTCACTACGGAATGAGAAATAAACGCCCACTTCGGGCATACGATCTGGTATCCCAGCCGGCATCAGTTCCTGGCAACAACACTCGAGTTCAGTTCCGGCAGAGAAATAGCTATGCCGATCTCCGAGACTGCGGGGCATGAAAGAGCTGGTCAGATGGGTCGCTACATACTCTGTTCTTGTACTGCAGTTACGTTGCAACGTGCAGGTGGTGGCAAGTCAGTCCGCTTGGGCTTTGATTACTCATTCTACAGCCATATGGGCCTAATAATCCCCGCCTCGTCGAGGTGGACGAGCCGACATCAGCTTGCCTGTGCCACCTATTCATGCGTATCCCATCTTACAACCAGCTATGTCTTTTTTGTTCTTGTCAAGCTTGAAGGTTAATACTACTTATCGTTATTTCCAGCGTGACGCCCGTCTCAGTAATTCCTCGTCAATCTAGCGTACCTTCCTTTGATTGGCTTCCGACTACGCTTGGTCCCGAACGAGCGACCCAGTTATCTTTAAACAAAGGGTCTCCCCTGAGCATTGGTAGACAATGACACATGAATAAACAAGCTGCGCGGGGAGAACTTGTCCTTCTGAACCAGTTGTGCATGGCTTCATCGTGTTTCTGACAGTCGCATTGGACAATGTCGTGGAGTACTGCCCTGAGACATGCTCGTACGGCACCATTCGCGCTCCCTGGGGATTAGCTAGTGGGACGCTAGTTGGCCCCCGGGCGCCCATACTGTCTTAGAACCCCGGTTTTGAGGCTCTAGTTCACGTTCGTGACATCTTTTAGGTGTCTCAGCAAGCTGTTTCGAGCGCACAATTCGTCCTATGGTTGTAGCAAATTCTGCCATCTGATTGCAGATATTGCAAACGCCGTCTTGTCATTCAAGAATTGTGTCTCGGTTCGAATTGTTCAGCTTAATTCTGATGCTGCCTGAAATAAACAGAAATTTTTGCTTGAAATCGCCTGCAAATCGACGTAGATCTTCTCATGGGCGATCTGGGGAGGTTGCAGTTCCGTGAGAAAATCGTAGGATCCCAGCTTGCGCGCGTCGATCCCGCCATGGCACCTTTGACAAGCTTTCGAGATCTCTTAGACGCGCAGATTGACGCTGGAAAGACCCGTGGTTGGACCTCAGCCAGGTTTCAGCGATCCCTTGTGTCTCATGGGTGGAGAGAGCCAAGCGGAGTAAATGCACCCACATGTGATGAACCCCTGCTTCAACCTCGCCGTGCAGCCCGCCCAGCACGACCAGGGGCTCCCTTGACATTCCCACAGAATGGATCTGCCGAACTACTGCGATACGATTGTACAGGGAACCAGGGGTCATGGTTGCTTATTCTTTTCGCCATAGCATAGTGCATCGTGCCAGAAGAGCATTTCAGAGGTGGGTGGCCATGTTACAGCCTCATGGCTGGGGTCCGTCAGACCGAGGAGCAGGACGGCTATGCCGGCCAAAACCATCGTGAATGATCATGATCCAGCGAGTATATATACTCATCTCGGGCGTCATGTCTTTTGGCCTCATCATCAGTATCATCACAGTTTCGCTTTTCTCTGCTTTCGTACATCCATCTACAGCCGGTTGATTCGGTCTGTCTAGTTCACTTCTCAATAATCACTTTTTCAAACATTTCACCTTCACTTCAGGTCTCTGGTTTTTTTTTTTTTTTTTTTTTTCAATTTCAATCATCTTGCATCAACGCCAGACATATAGATCTATTCAAAATGCATTCCAGCTATATCCTCGCTCTCACTCTTTCAGCTGTTGGCCTCATCAGCGCACATGGCAACGTTCAAGTCGTAACGTAAGAGATCTGCCGTCTGAATGTTTTCCCATCTCCTTTGCTAACCCCACCGTATCCAGTGGCGATCAAGGTGGCAATGGCACCGCTCTTGGCATCAAAGGTGCAGTCGTGGCCAGGTTTGGAGCCAACAGCGAGACCGAGAAGGACACCACCGTCTTTGGCGGCAATGCCAACGACCCCATGAAGGACGGTCTTGGCAAGACTACAGCCAACGGCAAACTCCAAGTGTCCGACCTGGCAGATGCCATGGCACTGTCAGGCACCACACTACCTCAAGTGTCCGCTGACGGCACCGGCTCCATCAACGGTACCTGGAGAATCGTCACCAGCGACGGCACGGCAAACAACAAGGCTGGAAAGCTCTTCGCCGTGGTCGACGAGACGGGCACGGGTGCATACTCCAAGGGCACACAGCTGGCTGCCACCTCGGACATGGTGGGTAACGGACAGGGCAATGTGGTCCAGCGCATGGTAACACGTGCCCTCCAAGCCGTTGGTATCCAGAAGCGTGCCACCAATGTTGGTGCCGATGCAGTGAGTGGACTTATTCTAGGCCCGTCCTCTCTTCGGTTAGACTAATCAGATCTGCAGCCTTTCTCGGTCAAGGTCCCTGCCGGCCTCACCTGCACCGGAACCGATGCTACAAGCGGACAAAGTAACTTTTGTCTCATGAAGATTGTTAACAACAACGGCAACGGTCCCTTTGGTGGTAACATTGCTTTCCAGATTGCAGGTGCCAGCACAGGAAACACAACCGCCGCAGCTAGCACCACGAAAGCGGCTGGCACAACAAACGCGGCTAAGGCTTCCAAGTCCGGCAAGCGGCAATCATTCCAAGCATAAGGCTACACTTGTCAGGCTTGGTTTGTTAAGCAGGATAACACGATGATGGGACTTAGGTTTCAAATCATGACGGCACGGCTATATTCCTGCTCTTCGGTATCGGACTGGTGCCTTGAGAAGAAAAGGATGATAGCATAGAGAATTACCGTTCGTCCTAGTGACCGGTTTCTCTCATCTATTGGAATGAGATATATAATACCAATAATAAAAGAAAAAGAAATAAAAATCCATTGAAGTCATGCATTCTTACATTCTTGCTCGGAACCTAGCGTGGTCATTCCTGGAACGATGTCCGTAAAAAGGAAATTCCTCCTGGATCAACCTTTTTAAACCATACATTCCCGACAGATCAAATTGGTGCATTTAGGAGACTTCTATTTAAGCGTTCAAGTACTGCAATAGTGGAGTCATAGTGAGGGAGATGGATCATACGATTACTTTGTACACAACTGTAGCTACAAGCCCTTGCAAACTTTAGTCGATAGCTATCATAGTTCATAATCGATACATTGCTACCAAGCGTTTTTTATTTTCTTTATTTTCCTTTTTTTTATTTTCCTTTCTTTATTTTCCTTTTTTTTTTTTTTTTCCTTTCTTTATTTTCCTTTCTTTATTTTCCTTTCTTTATTTTCCTTTCTTTATTTTCCTTTCTTTATTTTCCTTTCTGTTGGAATATACTATTCGCGGTCTCGTACGACGGTTGACTACGTAGTATAGGTAGTCACCGGCGTGCTGGCAGTAAGCCACCACAGCCACGATATGGCTGTCGGCAGCCAGCAGCCGTGCGGGTGAACCCCTATCTATAGACCACGTACGAGGGGAAGAATCCCTTCTTCTCCTTCGTACGATAGCGCTGAATAGATCTATTTGTCGCCCAAACTGTACGGAAAGAAATGAATGGAGAAGCCATTCCACACTTTCTTTATTTTCCTTTCTTTATTTTCCTTTCTTTATTTCCCTTTCCTTTTCTCTTCTTCCCATCCTTATTGTTTTCGAAAGCGCAGAATGCAGGAGATTGAAGGATCTTATAAAGTTAAACTTATGAAAATATTAAAAGAGTGTTAGAAAACATATAGATTTAAAATAGAAATCCAGCTTAATACTTTAAAGTAGAATATTTTATTATTTTATTATTATTAAATACGCCGTAAGACTCTAAGTCCCTCGGTACCTCTCCGAATTAAACCGTACGGTAAACCTTGCCTTAAGGGCTGGACAAAACCCGTACGCTTCGTGTGCTCTACGCTCTAATAGCGTCTACGTTATAGTGTCTAATGCGACGTTGGTTTTCACCTAACCAACGTAACTACCCCTGAAAAGACTGGCTATCCCCGACATAGGATAGTCTCCCTATTTGTAATAGCCACCGAACTAGAACCTTCGACACTTTCGGAGTTAACGTAGCCGCGGCGAGGTCGCGGCGTGTATCCAATCTTACCGGAGCTATAAAGTAGAATAATATCTTAACGTACCAGATTATTTTTCAAATTTTAATTCAAAGAAGCATAATTTTAGAAAGCTGAGTTTACGGCTACGGGCGTTTTGTGTATTTTTCTTCTTTTGAAACAAAGCTTGGTGGCGATTTCTCGTCTGTAAACCACGGTATTTCTTATATAAGTAACGAAATAAAAAGGAGACTTTGACGCAACAAGCACACACCGGGGCACAGAAGAATAAATATCACGATTCCGGTTGTTTCAAAAGTCCATTTGGCTATCGAGACGTGTTACGTATAGGCAAGATTGAGTTAACCAAGATAATGCTCGCTAATTGGCCCTACGGCGCGAGTGTGAACGTGGTAGCAACGATAGTAGCCGTCGAGGTTATCGTCGTTGCAGTGGCCGCAACCGCTGTGATGGTGTCAGTAACTGTGACCGTGGAAACATCGGTGAATTGCTCGGTGAGAGTCAGCGTGGTTGACTCTGTCGCTGTAGCCGTCTTTTCGACGATGGATGTCAATGGAGAGGTAATTGTAATGATCTCCTCTACGTCGGTGGTCACACTGGTAAAGTCCACAGTCTCTGTGATCTTCGCGATGGTAGAGATAGTTGTCTGCAATCTGTCAGAATTCCAGACCTGATGGCCACTAGTTGTCTACATCTCACCTGAGCAGATTCTGTGATCGGCGATCCCGTTACTGTCACAGTGATGGTAGTGGCAGTAGGGTACATCAAGCAGGAGCAGGCGCTGGCCAGATCCGAGGTCGCTTTCGTCGCAACTGGGCGCAACCAGTCAGGCACATCACCGCACTTGCTGTCGCGCTTGAAAACGGTCGCAGTCGGTGTGACAGTCGTTACGCTATGTGTGTTAGCTCACGCTGTCCTACGAATAATGGTCTCAAGGCTATGGATAGGCCTTACCTGACTTCCACAGTGGTAGATGTCACCGTCGTAGTCGCTACGTCTGTTGTGGTGGTGAAATCGGTTATCGAGACGGTGGTTAAGCTGGTGTCAACGACTGTCAATGTGCTGATGGTCGTCGTAACGATAGTGAGGATCGTGGTGACGGATAATTCAATCGTGGTGATGGTAGACCCGATCACATTGGTTGCAGTGATAACATCTGTTGAAGGAGTAACTGTTACCGTTGTGAGAATGGTCGTGGTCGGCTGGACAGTAGAGGTAGCAGTAACCGTCTGAAGTAAGTTCGCGCAGAAGGACGAGGCTTTCGTTCTGTGATCATCCTCACAGAAAAGGCTCAGTAGGCTATCATTGGTGCACTAATTTGTTAGAAACTGCGGTTTAGTCTAGGTTGAACATATTCGGCATGCATGTCTTACTTGCGGAGCCGAAGCGCTCGTTGTTGTTGAAACGGGTTGGCCGAAAGCAATATGCGCCAATGCAGCCACACTGACTAGTAGAGACCTTGCAGAGAGCATCGTGGTAGTTATTATTAGTATCAAGAAAGATTCAAAAGAACGAATGTATTAACGATTGAACATCCCCTGGGTTTGGAGAACTGGTAAAGGAGATAGGAGGAAGCGAACGAATCTTTGGGATCCCGAATCCTGATGGACATTTATCTGAAGTAATCGTATCCCATTGACGAAGTACATAATGCAAGCCACCAATTAAAGAACTGTGGAGAGATGCATGTCTAGGCTAACATCAAAATAGCGACGCGCACGCATTCGATGAGGCTATTGCGATAATTGTCCAGCTGAAAGTCCGCAAGAGGTCAAGGGCAACCCGTTCCCGACACTAACAGGTGCTAACCTTGCTGTAGGTGGTGCCACGGGCATCTAAGCCCTAGCTAAAGTTAGTACCAAGTTAGGCTTCATGGTCCACTTGCACAGTAGTGATTTCTCCTTTTCCTGAGGTCGTGAGTGGAATCACAAAACGATCGAATATTTTATGCCGAGGTTACTTGAACGCTTCAGCCAACTCTCCAGGCGGCGCCATGGACTTGCCAAAGATTTGGAGGCAATCGGGTAAAGTCCTGCGCCGTGCACAATGGCAGTAATGCTGGTCCGAAATTCAATATCAGCCCAACCCAGGAGCTTTTCTCTTTGCAACTACAGTTGGCCCAGGGTTATTGAGGTACATACATGAATCGACGAACATGGTGCTTGTCTTGCAGATGTTCTGTGATATGGCCGTTTCCTCACAGAGAGTCGGAGCTCGCTCACGATTGATTAGCTTACTCAGTCAGGTCTAAGCGACCGCTTATTTACCACGAGGCACTTCGGGCGCCATGTATTCCCGCTAACCATTGCATATTGGCGCCATAGACGGCGTTAGAAGCTTTAATTTTTTTTGAAGCAATCCGCTTAGAGACCTTGCTGCTCCAAATGGTACGTCCTAGCAATGATCCGGTATCTAACGCTAATCTTTGAACAAACGTTCACAACTCAGCACCATGTCAAGATGACTATACACACCACCAACTCCACTAACAAGGAAGCTCCGCAGTCTGGGCACTCCGCTGAACCTCCGAATAGAGAAAGCCACCCGTCAAAGAACTGTTGTTGAGGTACTCAACATGTCAAGTTGAAATTATGCCCATTGGACTGCGATTTGTGCTCAATCGTGCTGATCCCATCATAGCTTCTTGAGCTCGCGGAGGAGCACATGATCGCCACCAAGGCCGGATCGACGGAGTTATCGAGCGACCCTTGTCATGCGTGCCGATGGAGAAGGGGTCCGGAAAGGGGATTCTCTCGAGGGCAACGAATCAGGGAAAAACTGTACAGGCTGCATCTTCAATCTGGAACATTTCGAGGCTAAACACAACGGCAACGGCGAGTCAAATGGTATCAGTAATTAGCATGAGGTGGTTTTGGGGCTTGTTCAGGCATCGCTTCTGATTTCAGTTAAAGAGCGTACGTAGAGGATGGATGTCATTCGCATTCAGAGCTTTATCCCCAACATATTGGTCAGCCAACTTATAAAAGCGTAACGGTATTGACGAACATCTGGGGCCACGGCTTGAGAAGGAATTGATGCGATCAACTGATAATCACCAAAAACACGTCGAGGCTTGTGGTGATGATCCGTACATTCGCTTTTGAATCTGCACCGCAAAGTCCTCGTGTCCAATTACTAGCTATCTGACGCCATAGTCTCAAGGTTTACATTACGCTAATTGACCGATGTGTTACAGAGTATGATTCGGCCCCAAAATGGGCAATAGTTTATCTCCGTTACGGGGTTAAAGGGAGGCGTGGGGATAATCTTTCCGAGCCTCGATTACATGTCCTTCGGCGTAAATAAGTATAAAAATACCAGACTCCAACGTTCTTAGATTTGAGTACACATATTAGTTAGCAGAGAGCTGTTAATAACAAGCCAAGACAGCTAATTTCATCAGTTCCCGCTCATCCTTTGTCAACAAAGTTCAGCAACTGCCAAGCAGCATCTTTCAATTTCATACATCATGCCGTCCAACAAGGCTGCATATCTCACTGCTGAGAAAACCACTTTGGAGGTCAAACCCGCGCCCTATCCAGAGCTCAAAGAAAACGGCGTCATCGTTCGAACTCGAGCTGTTGCGCTCAATCCCGTCGACTGGGCCCAGCAGGCTCTAGGGCCGGAGGTCTTCACCTGGCTCAAGTTCCCAGCGATCCTCGGTTACGATGTAGCCGGTGAGGTAGTCGACGTCGGATCCGACATCACCAGGTTCAAAGTCGGCGACAGAGTTGCAGGCCATGCCACGGGCTGCTATCAGGAGTTCGTGCTGGTAGAGGAGCATTGCGCTTCGATTTTGCCGGCAGCAATCAGCTTCGAGCAAGCTGCTGTCCTCCCCTTGTGTCTCGGCGTCGCCGCTAAAACGCTCTTCCATCCGGAGTACCTAGCACTCGAGCCGCCATGTCTGAACCCCAAGCCCACCGGCAAGACAGTCCTCGTTTGGGGCGGCTCGACCAGTGTCGGCTGTAACGCGATTCAATTGGCGAAAGCTGCAGGCTACGAGGTGATTACCACTGCATCACCGGCGAATTTTGAGTATGTCAAGAAGCTCGGCGCCAGCCACGTGTTCGACTACAACAGTTCGACGGTCAAGGACGATCTGGTAGCGGCCGTGAAGGGTAAGACAGTTGCAGGTACCATAGCAAACGGTGGGTTCATATCCGAGCAATTCCCTGCAATAGTGGAGGCCTGTGCTGCTGTGGCGTTGAGCTCGCCTGAGAACTGCAAGTTGATTCCGCTCACCATGGTACCTCGCTTTCCTCTTCCGGGTGGAGTTGAGACCAAGTTTGTCGATGTCTGGCAGGGTGACAAGGACCTTGCTTCGTCAATATTTAATAGATATTTGCCCGGCGCGCTGGAAGATGGCTCTTTCGTACCCGCACCGCCGCCCCAGGTGGTTGGGCATGGCCTCGAGTCAGTTCAAAAAGCCATAGATCTGCTTCAGAAAGGAGTCTCGGCGAAAAAGATTGTGGTCACATTTTGAAATACATCAGAGTCAGAACAGTCAGAGCAGTCAGGGTTAGGATACTTAGTCGGGTAAATCTCATCTCTTGTTATGATAGAACGAAATGAGTAAACGCTTCGTGTCTTCGTTACGCGTCATGGTTATAGTCCTCATGTTTCCAAATATGAATTGCAACTATGTATGTAGCTGCGTGCTGTCGTATGTGAACTGATTAAATCTTCTCGTTGTGCCATTGGAACAGTTGATATGAAATGAAGATCTTGTGCATCGACATAGCGTAGAATTGGGATCGATGGCTTCCAGACTTCCGAATCGATAATGGATCACTAAACTGTTGCCTCGCTTCTTGATGGTGAACTCATCCCTTTTTCTGCCAGGATCTCGGTCAGCTGTTTCAGGCGCACGGGTTTGGCCAAGAAGAAATCAACACCGCTGCCAAATGCTTCCTGCTGTGTACTAGCAGATGCCATTCCAGTAAGAGCAATGATCGTCGAACGCGGCAGGTCTCGCGCTTGCTCAAACTCCCGGATGCGCCTGGTCGCTTCCAAGCCGTCCATTACCGGCATAGAGATATCTATGATATGTTAGAGCGATTGTGGAAGAGAGGATCAGATACGAGGCAGGTACCCATTAAGATACAGCGGAAGTGACCCGGAGTCTCGGCGTAAGTCCCTAGTGCTTCAAGCCCATCTTGTGCACTTTTGTATGAGCGCTTCATCTTCTTCATGAAAGCTACGAGAATCTGTACGTTTTATCATTAGAACGATGTCAAGAAACGGAGTGGTGCCGCCTGCCAAACACACCTGGAGGTTGATCTTGTTGTCATCCACAATCAAGAAGCTTGTTGGAGCTTGTTCGCTCTCATAAGATTGATGTAATTCGTGGGTTGACGTGTTAGGCATTTGTGTGTCAATCGATTGCGTTGTACCAGACCCAACATGCTCCTCGTTGAGCGACATCTGCGCGAGGCTAAAGTGGAGCGGTGGGGCTGATGAAGGAGGTGCTTTGACTTCTGAATGTTCGGCATCGCTCCTCTGTGGGGGGATGTAGGCATCAGGCATTGACGTGACAGTTGCGTCAGCCGACGGCTCTAGCGAGGTAGTGAACTTCCCCCAACGTTCCATGGCTAATATTAATGCCTTCGAAAGCTTGTGAGGTCCGATTCTGCAAGCCAGGTTAGTTTGGTATGATTCAACATCGCAATATCACCTACGGTTGTGAAATACACTCGAAGAAATGGCCGCTTTCCCCAGTTCGGCGATTCTGGAGCAACTTCTGAGCGATGCTTCCATTCTGACATACGACAATGACTGGAGGTAGAAGTCCAGAGGGCTCGCTTGCCAAACCCTCCAGAGCTTGGTCACTGCATATTATGCAATCTGGCCGAGTATCCTCATCGTCCTCGGTCACAATTTCCAATCCTAGCCAAGTGTGACACATATCCGTTAGAATCTGTCGCTCGATCGGGGCTTGATGATTAGGAAGTCCCGCTGTGTCCCTTTTCTCCTTGAAGCCACGAAGACTCACTCTGAGCCCTCTCAGGAAGTCGGCGTTGGGGCCCAGATTACTGGGTTGGCCGCCGTCGAATTTTGTTGCTGGTAGAGGTAACGTGACTTGGAAACTCGTTCCCAGCTCGAGCTGACTTTCAACCGTTATGGACCCGTTCAGCAATGTGACGATCTGGTGGATGAGGCTCAATCCTAGGCCCGTTCCTGGTTGGAGACTGTCCTCTTGACTGAAAGGAGTGAAGAGCTTGTGGCGCAGAAAATCCGCCGTAATGCCCTTACCAGAATCAGTGATGGTGAGTACGAGATTGGTCCGGTGACGATTGCGTTTCAAGGGTACTTTGACCTGCCTCATCTTGATGTGGATATAGCCCTGATTGGTGTATTTCATGGAGTTGCCAAGAATGTTCATGATGATCCGCCTGAGTCCTCCAGGCTGGATATGACGGGTCCACGTTTCCTTTGCGTCGATGTCAATATAGATGGTCACACCACCAGTGGAGAACCGCGCTGCATCCCGGCCGTCTTGATAGGCATAAGGGTCCTGGTTGTACATGGATCCGGGCGTGGGTCCATGTTGGTCAGGTTGACCTATTCGCAGACGTTCATAACCAAATCCGGCGTAGACACTCTCAACGACTTCCTCGACCAAGACACCCAGGTCAACATCTGCCATGATGGGCAGCATCTTTGATTCAAAGGACTCCTGTTGCTCTCTTGAGCGGCCGCTGCGATTATGTTTTCTAGCTTTCTTCTGCTCTTTCGTCGATTTGACAAACCTGTTCATCTTGCTGAAATCCAGAAGATGTTCAATTACATCTAATAAAGTCCGCCCACATGATTCCATAGAGTTTAGGGCGTCTCCCTGGAATGCGTCGAGTTCAGTGTCCTGTATCAGCTCAATACCCGCCAGGACACCGTGTAATGGCGACCGGAGTTCATGGCTCAAAGACCCCAGTAGATCTGACTTCATCTTTTCGGATTGCGTAGCCTCTATATGATTGATCTCGGCCATGATGGTTGATCCGAACGCACGCAGGTAACTCACTTCTCTCTCCATTGTGAAGACTCGATCCGCGGTTTTGCTCCACTACAAGGTCTGGTTTTAGCATTCTGCTCTGGGTGCAGACGAGTCTCGGCATTTGCTTCTTGAGGCTTCCGCGTTTCAGTGTGCCCGATGGAACTTCGCGAGCAGGGGAGGATACCTGCACAAAGTAGTGCAAGATGAATGGGGAAATTAATCTGAAAGGGATTGCCTACCACGAACGCGCCTGCATGCCACCTCTCTTGAATGGGATCCCACAGCGGCACCATCATTACGCTCCGGGCTCCTTGAAGTATTGAGGAGAGAACATTGCCCTCCGACTGTCGCGACTGCGCAACATTTCGTTTGCGCACCTGCAGCGAGGCCTGTGCCTCGGCCCCTCCCGCTCCCGGGACTTGGTATTGATCTTCTTCTGAGTCGCCAGAGACAATCTCGTTATTGCTATCGAATCGGAAAGTCTTGCCGGCCGGGTATCGTCGGAGCAGGCTTCGCAGAAATTTTTGCGGAACATTAATCTGGGTGCGGTTGGATTTGCCGTCGATGCTTGAGGCATCAGTCGTTGAGAAGGCAAAGATTCTGCAAAATTTGGGCTCCTTTTCTTCTTCGGTTGCGCCTCCTTCGCCACCTGAAGTGTCGGGATGCGAGTCAGAGCTGGCAGATTCACTGTCTGCACCACGTGAAACCAGGCCACCGAAAGTGTTAACCATGGCGTCCAGGAATGCGACGCCTTCCACTTCGATTGATTCTCGGATGATGTTGGCGGCCTTTCCGAACGCCTCCCTGATCTCGGTTGTGTGGATCTCGTCCGCAAATGACTTGGTGGCGGCGCTGGCCACCGAGCCGGTCGAGGTCAGAGTGAACTTGGTCAGCGTGGTACCTTTGTCCGTCACCGACTGAGAGTTATCCTGCAAAGAGGCCGCTACGGGTTCTTCGCTTGGTGGTACGGGAGGTGGCGACGGGGATGACTCTCTTTCCTGTTCGAACAAGGGCTCCGGGTCCGTTTCGTGGTTGCCATGAAGTGGCGTGGACTCGGTGGTAAATACGGCGCGCGAAGACTCCCGAGCGCTTTCATCCAAGGCCAAGTCTCGGTCTACGTGGCTTTGCTGCAGAGTCTGCTGGTTCGCATTGAGTTTCCCTTCGGCATCACCTTTCTCGAAGGCTGCTGCGTGGGTGCCTCGCCACAGGTTCGATATGGTCGACTTACCCTCGACAAAGCTGCCGATGCCGCGGACCATACGCTCGCTTCTGGACGAGTTCTCGGCTGACCGTCGGAGCTCTAGGTGGCTCATGACAGCACACGACATATGTTGCAAAAACTCGACTTGTGACGAGTCTAGGCCGTCTCGTGGCTTGTCGTCGAAGATCCCCAAGGTGCCAATATTTATCCCTCTGGGTGTCCGCAGAGGTACACCGGCGTAAAAGCTGTTGTGCGGTCGGTCCGTCACGTCTGGCTTGTCTTTGTAGCGCTCGTCTTGGGCCAGGTCAGGTATGACGGTTACGGGCAAGGTCGCAGGCCCAAGCAGACCCGAGGTGGAAGGATCGAGTTCGCCGAGCGATGGATCGCCATCGTCGGTCAGCATATGTTCGCAGACGCGGCCGGAGCGAGGAAGGGCGGTGCAGCCGAGCCAGTAGTCGTCAGTCGCGGTGGCATTCGGGTTCAAGCTGCTGGAAGGAGTGCCTTCGGCGATGACGAACTGTCGTGTTTCGTCGAAGACGGAGATGAGGCATCGTGCGGCGTCGAGCCGAAGAGCGCCGAGCTGAGCAAATGCACTGAGGCTGGCGTCGGCAGAGGAAAGAGTGGCACGGCGATTTGAGGGACCTTGACTGTGAAGCGTACTGTCGGTGATATTGCAGCTTCGCGAAGGGACAAACATTAGTTTTTGAGTTTCTTTCCTTGTTTCCCAAAAAAAAAAAAAAAAAAAAAAAACTTTTCTTTCTCCTTTCTCCTTTCTCTCTCTCTCTCTTAACCAAGTTAAAGGCGCACATACAAGACGGTAGCATATTTCAGGACTTCCCTCTCACGGACGCGCTCGGAAACATGTCTGCTCATGATGCGAACGAAATGTCGATCATGCGCCGGGTAGCTGCAAATTCATAGCTGCGCGACAGGTGCCAGGAGGGAGTCGTCACGTAAGCATGGAATGAGAGCTCCCACTGGTTCTGGTGTGTTGTTGGGAGAAGAGGGTGAGGAGAGAGGGGCCCATCAAGATTCAATTGCCGTTGTTTGATTGCGCATGATGGGAAATCTGAAGAATGCCATCCAAGGAGGCCGACAGCGACGGTGGTCTAGACCCATGGCTGGAACCCACTAAGACTGAAGTGCTTCCAGCGCATTTTTGGTATTCTGGCATTTTGGCATTTTGGCAATTTTTGGGGGCCTTCTGTCCAGTCTTTCCGCCTTTCCTGCTGTTTCTCGCCAATCAGATACCGAGTCGCCACCCAGCCAGCAATCCGATAAGGCTAAGATCTACAGTAAGGATTGTGATCCCACACGTCCTGTTTTTTCTCTTCGATTCATCCATCCGGCCCACCTCAGAAAGCTAATCTCTGGTGCAGTGGAGGGCACACCACACACACACACACACATATATATTTGGTCTATAATACCGTCTCCGGTCTTGAACGTCCTTGGAAGTTATGTCTGTAACACTATGCTCTGGGATTGTTATGGACGGCTCTCGCTGAGCAACACCCGCCCCGCCCCCCACAAAGTATCCTCACGATGGTCTGATGCCAGGACGACGGCTGCGGCCGCCCTGACTTGATAAAGCTGGACAACACGGCGTCTGGGGTCACTTGAGGATTGAAAGTGGGGATTGGTACCATCTCCCCAGCACTATGTCCTCATTGATCCTTGCCAAGCGCCCCGCCTAGTGGAGAAATTAACAGGATTGTTACCACGGCGTGGGCGACAATGACATCAGGCCCCCCAGTGTTGCCAGTCTGCCAGCTGTGGCAAAGACTAGGAACGCTGGCTCGCACGGTTCCTGATGTGCCAGACTAGATGCTGGAAAACCTGTCTAGACATGCACCCAGGCAGCTGCCGGGCTCCCACTATTATAAACAGTAATGGTCGTACGACATATAAGTAACCCTGCTCTCTTGACGTCTGCGACAGTTTACCGGTGACGTCTTTTCCGCTCAAAGTCAGCCGCAAGTCGCTCTCTATCGTCGCGGCATCCAACTGGATGTTGAGCTCGATGAACTGGGCCCTTACCTCGTCAACTAATGCCAAACCTACTGTCAGAGATCTTTTTTCGTGAGCCGTGGGTGCTGCTCCACTTGCATCGCGTTTTTGCGCTTTGCGACTTATGAGGCGAAGGAGGCTGACGAGAAGGAGCATGGCGCTATGGAAGTCCAAAAGCATGAAAGTATGGCATCGGGATTTTTTGAGGTGAGCAGTGCTTTGTTGTCGCCTGCGCACTTGGCCGAACACACTTGCGAGAGCGGGCAAGAGTGAACGCATTACCAATGGCTTCTTATAGTCCTCGTCACGCCTGCCTTGTGTATATTCACATCCCCAATCGATCGTTGGGAGTTTGTAGCGTCTTAGCGTCGCGCTGGAACAACAATCGCCTCCTCTAGTTGAGATCAACTTAAAATTGGTTTATAGCCAATGACTGCGCCGACCTTCGAAAAGAACGCAAAGACACAACTTCGCTGAATCCCGGTCTGACACATAAGCGTTAAGCCTGCTTCTATTAACCTAGGGCATTTCCGGTTTGAATTTTGAACCGAGCTGACGGCACAATTCAGTGGGCCGGCAACAGCTCAACGATGCATAAACAGTACGCAGCCTATATGTTGCCGCAGCCCGTAGTCATGTTCTCACCTAAAGATTCCCTGAGACTAGACCAAGGTTAGTCGATCGCTGCGTGGCTACAGCGAGTGCTGATTCATTGGCCTACAAACAATACCCATGGGCCCATGTCGCATGAGTCAGAGTCTGGATGTTCAGAAAATCAGAGTCGTCGGAGGCCCAAGAGCCTTGCGCAACGAGCATAGCCTCGGCCGCTGGTGTAGATGACAACATCCCGTCTTCACCCCGCGATGCGGCCTGCACGCTGTCGGGCTGCTACTCAGGGTTAATACAATATGCTGATTCCCATGATCTCAGAACGTTGATGTTCCCCCATCTTCCTGCCTCGTCCGATGTAACACGATTGGAAATTCTCGGTTTGGCAGGTTGGTAGTTCGAGATATTTTGCAGCCCTGAACTTTTAATGGGCATAAGTGGCTGAGTGGCCTGCAAGATGCGAGGCACTCAGCTTCAGCTCCCCCAGTAAACCAAACACAAAGCCTGCAGAATACCAGACTCACCAATATCACATTTGAGATTCGTCATTGGCCAAATGAACATTGGCCCTGGTAATAAGCGATCATGGTCCCATGCGAAGGGCATAGCTTTCCGCTGACGTGAGTGAATCCACCGAAGAACCCTGGCGCTATTCTGACCACCGCTGCCGCCTAGGTTAGTTGCCTCGCACCGCGCCGGAGCCTTGTGATGCTCGCAGTATGGCCGCCACGAAGCGGCGTCATTGGAAGATGACAAAGGCATGGGTTGAAGCGAGGCAGTCACATGCTTTGCCTCGAGTGTCTTTGTGAAGATCCCTTCTTCTGTCGTTTTGCTCTTATTCTCTTCACTCTTTCTCTCATTTCGATCCCCAGCCGGCCCGAGACTTATCACCCACAGCGCGCTATTGACAGCCAACCAGTAGCGTATCTAGCCCACCGCCAAGCCCTCTCATTCAATGTCAGAATCAACAACTCTTACAAAGGGCGACTATTGCCCTGCAGGGCCCGATGATATTCGGAGTCCCTGTCCCATTCTGAACAGCCTTGCAAACCATGGTTACCTCCCACGCGATGGTCGCAACGCGCGTGTCAGCGACTTCACCTTGGCCATGAACAGGCTCGGCCTGTCGCATGCTCTGGGCGCAGCACTCAGCAATGCGATTTTCATCGAACGGGAGGCAGATGGGAAACCCAAACAACGCTCGTTCTTCGCGAAGATTTGGTATTACATTCGAAACCCCTGGGCTCTGGCTTTCTCCCGCTTTGGAGTTCGTAAGCCGGGCCAGGAGGATTCCGCCGGCAGGCCGTGCCTCAACCTGGACCAGCTGAGCACTCCTGGGGTCATTGAGCATGATATATCGCTTACCCGTCGCGATTATGCGCAGGGCGATAATCACACCAAGCAACCAGATCTTGTTGACGCATTGCTTGCATCTTCGTCTGATGGAAAGACCCTCACTGCTGACAACCTGGTGGGGTTTCGTCAGCGACGCACTGAGGAGCAGAAGGCAGCCAACAAACAGCTCAACCCGGCAGCTGCGGCAAATGGTATTGGATGGGGCGAGCTTGCGTTCGTTCTCGACGTGTTTGGCGATGGAAAAAAGGTCGATAGCGATCGTGTGCAAGCGATATTTTCGGAGGAGCGACTACCAGTCAAAGAGGGATGGACGAAACGCTGGTGGACGGTAGGAGTCGTCGAGTTGATCACTTCGTCTAAGAAAGTGAAAGCGATTGCGGGCGTCGCATAGGCTGATTTGCAGGGCCTCCCATTGACCATTGCCCATTTAGATATCGCGCATGAAGAAGGAAAATTTAAGCAGCAAGTTTGACCAGACATCAGAGTGTTCAACGGTCAATGTAAGTATATACTATTGGTAGACTATTAAACTAGAACTAGTCTCTTGTCTCCACCATCCAATTCACTATTCTAGGTTAGGCGATTGGCAACACCGTGGAGTCCACCGTTGCCGTAAGGTACCCATAAGTCCACCCAACCGTCCAAGCGGGCCTTTTCTATTTCGTCTCTGCTATATCGCTCTTCAAAGGGCCGCTCCACATAAAATGCCTTCAACCCGCATTTCTTGGCAGCCCATAGATCGCCAAGATGAGCCGCGACAAGCGCTACCTCATGAGGTTGCAGGCCAAGCTTTGCGACAGCTCCCTTATATACTGCCGGGTCCGGTTTATATGCTGTCCAAGTATCCGACCCCCAGATGTCGGTGTAGCCCAGATCGTTCCGGTCATTCAAAGCCTTGAGCAGCTGCACAGACCCATCTGACAAGGTGACGACCGGCCCATGCTTGGCCAGACGCGCAATCGCAGCAGCTGAGTCTGGCCAGGCATCAAGCTTATGCCACAAGAAGACCAATTCCTCGAGCTGGTCCGGTGTCCAAAGTCCCTCAAACTTGTACTCGGGGATCATGAGCCTCAACGTACGCCTATGGACTTCTTCCTGGAGCAGGAAATCGGTGACTCCGGGCTGCGCTGATTGTGCGAAGTGGATATATCTAGTATACCTGCGTATCAAAAGTCAATAGAGTAGTCGTGCATGATACATCTCGAAGCAACCTACCATTCAGTAGCGAACCACTCCCAATCAGTATGCGTCATGTTCTGTACGCGGGCGACGAGGCCAGGCGCATCGTCAGACGTGCCTTTGGCTGATACTGCAGACTTCGCTGCGGATGCGAGGCCTAGAGCCAGACTTTGGCGCCAGTTGACCACGGTGCCAAACACATCGAAAACGAACGCTTTTGGTGCTTGCGCTTTAGACTGCGTCATATCTTTTCCTTTCTCTAAAGAACTGGCAATTTGACGGATAGGAAAATTCAATAAATATTGCCGCCTTGGGAATATATAGCTGATATGCACGTCTCGCTTGGACTGACTACATGTCAGTTGAAGGGCGCCGTTCGCATCCCCCCGCAATTGGAGATCCCCGCGTCACAGCATGTCGCCATGATATGTATCTACCCTATCTATTTTCTTCCCGTCCGTAAAGTAGAATCAGGTCTGCCGACAGGTTCAAAAGCCAAATGAAAAGTATTCATTCTTAGCTTTTAGTTGCTGGGGAGAGGCAAGTATGGTGCATCGCGTGCAATCAATTCGTCTCGTCGAGTGTTCGTCGACGGTCATCAAATTGTTTTGTAGGCAACTCATCATGCTTACAGCGTCAGAATATTGTATCTCACTAACGGGGGAAGCAATACCTATTACCCCTTATTAGACAACTCATGATATCGATCCTCGATCAAGCTCTGCCCATTGATGTGGAGGTAGAACTGGAGAACTAACCGACATTCTTTCAAACGCTCATAGGGCAGCCAGTGGGTTTTCAACCAACCTTTTAATCGTCCATGTATAACCATGTGTAGGTAGTAAATTATATACAACTATTAAAGAGCACTAGCTCTTATTTTTAAAATAAAATAAACACCTATTCATTACTTTTCATTAAAGAGATTATATACTCGAAACCTCAAATGAACAACTAATCTAACACAGGCTTTCGCTCTCCACCGATACCATGTTTAGTTCCGCTCAGATATTTCCTATCGCTTGTGGTACCTGGTCACTCTTGTGTATTTGTAGTTCTTATTTTCATAATACTAAAGAATGATGGTATCTACGATGGAACGACTTTACTATACAATTTTAATCAATCACTAAGTCATTTCAGCTTGTCTTTCTAACGCCATTCATAGAATCTCCAAAGGATATAGCCTTACTAAGTCTCCACGGGGGATCAAAGAAAGTATTATCATTGTTGTGCCTATGAAATGATCATTTGTCATTGCTTCTCATGTATACGTTCAAGGGACCGGGACTTCCAGGCGATAAACCAAACGCTTGGGAATCTGCTGAAGATCCCCTAGCATAGAACATAGCCTATATACACGTACAGACTGAAACATTAATGGTTGGATTTGCCCGAGACTCAACTAGATTGGCTTGCTTTGACAATCCGTCATGGATGACATACCTACAACGTTTCGTTTTTGGGCCGGCAAAAACAACTTAAGTGGATCTCATATTGTCATATGTCGTACACTATGTATCAAAGGAGATTGTACCCAGTCGCAACAATAACAAAATGATTAGAGATGACGTCTCTGTCCCAGGCCGAGCAGAGTATAGAACTTCCGTTGCACTTCTAGGTCATGTTCCAGCGAACCAGTCATGCTTTGAGTGACTGTCACGGCCCCCGGCTTCTGTACGCCTCTCATCGCCATACACATATGCGTACATTCCACGACCACCGCAACACCCTTTGGACTAAGCAACTCGTCTATGGCTGCTGCAACCTGGTTTGTCAAGCGCTCCTGCACTTGAAGCCGGCGCGAGTATATCTCAGCGATTCGCGCAAGCTTTGACAATCCGAGCACCCGACCATTCGGAATGTACCCGATATGTATCTTGACGTTTTCATTCATGTTAGCTTGTGAATGTGTACCGAGCAGCAAGATGCAAAGACCTTATGTAATAATAACTGAAACGGCGGGCGGGAAGGGTGCGACCTACCTTTCCGGTGAATGGCAGCATGTGATGTTCACAGAGACTAAAGATATCAATGTCTTTGACGATGACGATCTCGTGAGTGTCGACGGTGAAAATCGCATCGTTGACGACCTCCTCTGTACTCTCCGAATACCCCTTGGTGAAGAACCGGAGCGCTTCAGCGTATCGCTCAGGTGTCTTCAACAGACCCTCACGATCTGGATCCTCGCCGATTTGACACAGAATCTTTCGCACTGCTGCTGCTGCGGGGGAGCCCTGGGATGACACCAGGGCTCTTTGGCTCGTCAACGAGTCAAGCTGTGGTTGCAAGGCGAGCCCTGGGTGCGAAGCAGCTGAGTATCAACCGAGGTTAGACTTGGAACCTCGCAATGTATGTGAGGATGAACCTACACTGTGCGTCCGTGTCACACATTACAAGTTCTTCGGCGGGAGTCGCCTTTACCAACGAAGATCTACGGCCATTATTGTTTCCATTGACCAAGATTGTGGATGTGGAACTTGGTTTGGTAGACATAATGTACAATTGCATGCGTAGAGCTCTCGTACGTAATCTCGTTGAGTTGATGATGGTGGTTCGACAACGATGGGGCTGAGGTGCACTTTGGAAAAAGGCTGTAGGGTATTGATATGGATTACATATAACAGTGATAGAGTATGACTTTTGTGTACCATTGAGATTATCTGCAGGCGTCGAGTTATTATCGTACAGCTTCTTGAATCACAGCCTGGAAGTCTAAGTCAGTGGGCAACTATATATACAACGCTTTGAGTCTGCCTAATGTGTTGCAATCACCAAATATTTCGCTCATTTCCTGATCACATTTGGCCCATGACGTCTCCTGTAGGAATAGGAATAAAATCGAACTTTGAAGAAGTAAAATCTGATTGATACGCCTTTTACGACCCCGAGGGTCCTCCCGCATTGCATGACAGGTATATGCATGTATGTGGACGGGCAAAGTGCATTCTTGCCGCACAACGTAGTCCTGATTCGCCAGTACTCACTCCCAGAGACGTGGCTTGGATCGGATCCGGGATATGGCGAATGCGAATTGACATTATACATTAGGCTCCGACCTGAAACGTCCTGTCCTGCATCCATCCTGCCTTATGTTGGAGGCCCACCATGGTATGCGTTGTCATGTGTCCTTACCATCACATATATTCTTCACCGGTCAGGGGGCTTACGTACGAATGGACTTTCGTATATGCATCATGGATTGCTATCTGGGTTCTGTCACGCTGGCAGGCTATCTAATGCGCACTGGCTGTTTCTGGGCACAGCAAACACGTCAGTAGCCGCCCACCGGTCAGAAAAATAACGCGAAGCTACGATAGAACTGCACTTTGGTCGTAACATGCCACGTATATTGCTCCTCTGGTCTATCATTAATAAGACTTCGGCTAAATGACGTTTACCACTTGTTGTTTGAAATATATGGTTTTGACACTCTCACCTTTAAATTTGGATTGCAAAGCAAAACTACAAATATTTACAATCAGCGGGACTGCTCACTCACGTAGACCGTCAACCACCAAGAGGTTTCCAACGGTTAACACAGTCGCCAACTGCTTCCAAGCCCATTAGTTTTTACCTCCTATGCCGCACTGCAATGGCTACTCTCGACTCCCTGAAGTTAGCACTCAGAATGGAAGCAACGACACCTTCCGCCAAGCAGGCGTTGTCGGACACACAGTACAACGCTGGCTTCAACACGTTGGTGCAGGGCTCAGGATGGAGAACATACCAAGACTTCATTATTCCACAGCTATCCAAGCTGCTGACACTTTTCTTTGACTCACCCACCAATATTTCGGTGCTAGAAATTGGACCTGGACAGGAGAGCGTACTGGGACATTTGCCAGGTCCTCTGAGACGGAAGATTAGCAGATACGTCGCTTTTGAGCCCAACCTGTTATTTGCTGCAAGGTTGGAGGAGTCATTATGCTTGCACCCAGAAGCTGATTCCCCTCTGCCTTGCTTGGAAAGCCCGGCCGATATCCACCGAGCCCCTTTTGTTGGGGACATCAAGGCAGCAAACGGGACTAACACCAACACAAGTGATGGCGGCGACAACTTTGATGTCATCTTATTCTGCCACAGCATGTACGGCATGAAGCCTAAACGAAATTTCATAGAGCAGGCACTGGAAAAGCTTGTCAAGCTGCCAAAACCTGGAATCGTGGTAGTTTTTCATCGCGACGGGAGTTTGCACCTCGACGGACTGACATGCCATCAAACATCCTCCTTCCCTACTGGGATGATTAGCGTGCCAGATGACGACGAAATTCTGGACTCGTTTGCATCGTTCATTGCAGGATTTGTCCCGAAGGATGCATATGTGTACAAGGCTCTCAAAGTTGAGTGGCGTAAGATTTGCCGCGCCTTGGGCTGTCATGTGAAAGCCCACCCAGATCGTCTTTTATTCAGCTCGCCCGAACTCGTGGCTGTTTTTACCCAACATGCGACCGCATTGTCACGACTGACAGCACAAGTGCCATTGGTGAAAGGCGATAGGATGGTCAAAAGTCGAGAGGCTCGCCTCCACCATCCCGCCTCGACGGTCAGACCGACAAAGGTCCATCACATTCAACAGTGTGTTTTATGGGCCCTGGAGCATAGAGTTAGTCTGACAATTATCGGTGGGGGTCACAGCGGCCATTGCCTCTGGCCCAACGTCGTCTCAGTAGATATGAGCGCCTTCGGTCAAGTATACGTGTCCCCGGCTGTTGAGGATGGAGGAGAATCTGGTTCTTGCCCTGATAGTGGTATGTTGGTTGTCGCTGAAGCCGGCTGCAAGACGGAAGATATCGTCCGTAAGACCATGGCGGCGGGCGTGACAGTGCCCCTGGGGGCGCGTCCAAGCGTGGGTGCAGGGCTATGGCTACAAGGCGGCATTGGACATCTGGCGCGGCTCCATGGGCTTGCGTGCGACAGCATCATAGGTGCCGTGATTGTCAGCGTTGAAACGGGCCAGGTTCTCTATTTCGGATGCGTCCCAGCCCGGCATCGACCGGCTGGTGCAGTGCGCCCCGACAATGAAGCCGATCTGTTATGGGCAATAAGAGGCGCTGGGACAAACTTTGGCATCGTGATTAGCGTGACTTTCAAGGCCTATTCAGCTCTGAACTTTTCAGTTCGCAACTGGGTTCTCCCGCTGATGAATGAATCCGAGGTGCGGCACAGGCTGAAAGATTTTGATCAACTCATCGCCAAAGAGTTGCCCCGGAACTGTTCTGCAGACGCATATCTTTATTGGGACGCCAACCAGGTACATCTTGGCGTTACCATGTTCGAATCCTCTACAAGCAGACGCGCCTCTGAGACACCCATGGCTGTGGTCGAAATACTTGGGGCCGAAGACAATCATAACGTCGTGGATAGTGTTGGTTTGTTCGACACTGAAATGTACATATCTGGGATGCACGGCGGGCACGGTGGCGGTAAAACCTCTTCGTTCAAGCGATGTTTATTCTTGAAAAGCATCGGGGAGAAGAACGTCGCCGACAGATTAGTGGCGGCTATTGAGACTCGACCTTCACCATTCTGCTACCTGCATCTGCTGCAAGGCGGCGGAGCGATCACCGACATGGCTGCCGACACCACTGCATTCGGCTGTCGGGACTGGGACTTTGCCTGTGTCGTCACTGGTGTGTGGCCCCGAGATCAAGATGAAACCGAAGCCGCTCGAGCTGCTGTGCAGTGGGTGTACAATGTCGCAAAGAACTTGTTGCCCGTGAGTACCGGAGCTTATAGTGCTGACCTCGGGCCACACCCCAGGGATGCCGCATTAGCAGCTCAAGCTTTCGGGCCAAATAGGCCTCGGCTGGCCCGTCTCAAGCATACTTTAGACCCATACAATGTGCTAGCTTACGCCTGCCCGCTTCCAAGACCACCGATGAAACAGAAGCTCATCATTCTCGTCACCGGCGAAAGCGGCGTCGGCAAGGACTATTGCGCCAGCATCTGGGTTACAATATTCAACACGTGCTCCCGAGCAAATCTAACGGCACGCGTGGTCAGTATTAGCGATGCGACTAAGAAAGAATATGCGACAGCTACCCATGCGGACCTGAACCGCCTTCTTGGGGATCGTGCTTACAAGGAGCAACACCGGCCAACGCTGACAGCATTTTTCCAAGACCAGGTGCACCAACGGCCCAAGCTGCCAGAGGAACACTTCCTAAAATTAGTACACGAAAACGTGGATGTGGACGTGTTGTTTATAACTGGAATGAGAGACGACGCGCCGGTCGCAACCTTGTCGCATTTGGTACCAGAGAGCCGGCTGCTCGACGTTCGTGTTGAAGTTAGTGGAAGAGCACATTGGGTCCGCTGGGGATACAATGACGGCGATGACCCTGGCGACAAGAGCAAAAACAGTAACATCAATGCTGATGGACCAAATCCGTGTATCTCGCACTACCGACCGAGTCTCATCTTCGATAATAACACAACTGGAAAGGAGGCGGTAGAACATTTCGCCGAACATTGCCTGCTGCCCTTTTCCCACGAGGATTTGCAGCGACTGGCTGATATGGTACGTCCGATACCCGATTTTCCACGCCCAGGTATCGAGTTTCGCCACGTGCTCGATATCTGCCAGCAGGTGGGGGGTCTGGCGCTATGCACATCTCTGCTCCAAACTCACTTTAGCGGTGACTGGACCAAAGTTCAGGCCATAGCCTGTTGCGAGGCCGGCGGCTTTATCTATGCATCGGCGTTGGCCCTACGGGTCGATGTACCCTTGATGCTAGGCCGCGAAGCTGGAAAGCTCCCTCGTCCTACCGTGTCCGTCGCAAAGTCCCCGTCGCATATTTCGTCGTCGGCATCCCCCGATTCGAAAGAGAAGAGGGTTGAAATGAATCGGAACGTGATTCCCAGAGGCGGGCCGGTGGTGATAGTGGATGATGTGCTTGCCACAGGAAAGACGCTTTGTGCGGTGCTGCAGCTATTAGTTGAAGCCGGTGTTCGTGCCCGGGATATGAGCATCATGGTCGTAGCTGAGTTCCCTGTTCACCGTGGCCGGGAGTTGTTGCGCCGGCGGGGCTTCGGCGAGGTCGATCTGCAAAGTCTTTTGGTTTTCGATGGCGCTTAGGAGACGGAGATTATTCTGGAATCTTATTTTCCAAATTGAGGTGATGCCAAAGTTTATGAGTTATGGATGACTTGGATGACTTGATGGTTTTATCTGTCGTTTGTCCCGGCGAATATGCACCGATTGTCCCCCCTTTTATACCAGACAAGCAGTGTGCATCCACAGTTACAGTTCCAGTACTTTTGCAGTCTGCCCCCGCCATCAGCTGTACTTGTAGTGAGTGAGTGTTGTTATGCCAATATATACATGCGTAGGTGAATACGGGCAACAGAGTCGAAGCAAGTTCGGTTCCTTGCCTTCGGCATGACCATTCCCATTTTGAGAATCTACTGCACGAAAATCTCGTGAATCTACATTGGAGCAACATCAAAATGAGGTAGTCCATTAGTAACGATATCGTATATAATAGTGATATTGGGGAAGCTCGTCGACACAATCCAGAGAGCATTATCCTCGAGATGAGATCCAGCTTCGATAGCAAAGCAGGTTTACCGATACTTGATATATTGCCTAATCAGCTGTTTATATGTCAATCACGTCCACTAGAGCATTTGTAGCCTGACCTCTCTCACAAACAAGTTCACGAGCGCGGTTAGAAGTTAGAGTTGGAACTTGGGCGTAAGGGAACCTTGGAAGGTTGTCAGCGTCCCGGCGACCAAGAGAATAATACATGGGAACGGCGTTCCAAGTTCCAGTATGGTCTTCTAGGTCATTGGCCACCATGGCCAACGTTTCTACACCCAATTCCTTCGGCGAATCCGTCCAGAGCTCCCGCGGATTTAACCAAAGGCGCGAAGATAAGCTGGCTATTCAGTGTAATGCCCATGCTTAGACCTATCGCATATTTTACGCACATGGTCCCATGATAGCTGTTCTGCTGATGAACCGGTGGGCCATGCCTGTCGAGAATGAAGGGTAGCGTCGGAAGGTGCTCTGCTGGAGAATGAATTCCTGTCATTCCACTTTTTCTCTTGTCTTTCGTTTTCCAACGCATACTTAAAGGTTGCACCTGCCCTATATTGGATTCGGGGATAGCGAACATTGTTCATTAAATTCTTCGGAGTATTAATAACCCATTGTGTTGCCGGCTGTCAGTCTAACTTTAGAGCCTGCTCGGCGTCGCCCAACGTTACGACAGATGGCTCATGTGACGCCAACGGTAAAATATGTAAAGCCTCAAATTTCGGAGATAGCTGCTCGTCCAATGGTATCTGCGGAGGGACGACAGCGGTCCCGGTAGTATCTCGACCGATGGCCGATGTGGGAGTGTGAATGGCAAAACGTGTGTGGGATCTGGGTTCGTAAATTGTTCCTCGCTTACTAGCTACTGCGAGAGTATCAGGACTCACTGTGGTCAAGGACACATGTCACGGATCTGATACAAAAGTTGGCCATGTTGTAGCCGCGACGAGAGAAAGAAAGAAAGAAAGGCGTGAGAACTATCGACGCGACAATTTGTATTGGCAGCGTGGCGAATATTGCACAGATTGATTGCAGTAAAAATTCATTGGTCAACTTGCATCTGGTTGTCTATTTGTGTCTATGTTTAGAGATCATCTTTAACAGCTGCAACCTGATTGTCTAGCTCGAAAACTGCCTAAGGTTTGCATCGACCCATGAAGCGAGGGTACAAGCAAGTAGTGCGGACAGTGTGCTGGTTAGCGATCCAAGCAAGGAAACGTTCAAGACCGAGACCGTATCCGCCGTGAGGAGAGGTACCGTACCTGAGAAGAATTGTCAGTAAAGCCATACGGCGAGGGCGAGTGAGAATATAAACTTACTTTCTCTGGTCCGTGTACCAGTAGTAGTCCTTGGAATCGATACCTTGGTTCTTGTATGCTTGGAGAAGCTCGTCGTAGCCCTCCATTCTCATGGAGCCACCAACGATTTCACCAACGCCAGGCATCAAACAGTCCACACTCTCAGTGACACGAAGATCGGCAGGATCCTTCTTCATGTAGAAGGCCTTGATCTCGACAGGGAAGTGGGTGAGGAAGATTGGCCTGTTGATAGCATCGGTCATCTTGCGCTCGGCAGCCTCCGCGATATCATCACCGAAGACGTGAGGGTTGCCCTCCTCGTTGGGAATAGGGGGGTCCTGTTGGTTGAGCCAATCGATGGCATCGGTGTACTTCATGCGCAGGAAGGGACGCGACGGCTTTTGGAAAGTAGGGTTGAGTTCCTTCAGATAGGCGGCAATGGTGGGGTTGGCGAGCACGATGTCGATAACACGGCAGATGACCTCTTCCAGATGCTCGAGGAGGTCTGGGAACTCGATAAAATCCAATTCGGCCTCGACGTGCGTGTACTCGGACAGATGGCGACGAGTCAAAGACTTCTCGGCACGGAAGGACTTCTCGATACAGTACACATCTCCCAGGCTGGGCAGGACGGTCTCGAGGTAGAGTTGGGATGATTGGGTCAGGTAAGCGGCCTCGTCGTAGTACGGGGCACTGAAGAGAGTGGCACCACCCTCGACCTGCGTCTGCACCAGGGCCGGGGGCGACACCTTGGTCAGCTCCAGGTCGTCGTAGACCTTCTGGAAAGCTCTCTCGACAGCGGCTCTGATCTTCATGAGAGACGAGGCGTTGTCTCCGCGGAGCACGAGGTGACGCTGGTCGAGCATTTGAGGGTCCCACTGGTTCTGCTGGGACGATACCCTGTTGGTGATGGCGTCGTGGTCGCTGGGGGACGCACCCAAGACCTCGTAGTAGTCGACGTGAAGCTCCCTGCCGTCGGGGGCACTTGCGCCCTCGGGGATCTTGCGCAGCTCACCGTATAGGGCCAAGGAGGTGCCCTGGGCAAAGGTCAGAGCATCATAGTTCTTGGTCAGGTCGCCAGCCTGAAGGACGCACTGCAGGTGTCCGTATCCGTCGACCAAGGTGATGAAGGTGGCTTGCTTCTGTGCCCTCAGCCTGTGGATCCTGCCCAAGACCTTGACTCTGGTGCCCTTCTTCTCGCCATCGCCCAGCTCGATATCCTTGCGTCCGATCTTGATCTTGAGGGGTTTGGGGAGGGATGAGTCCTGCTTCAGGACGATCTTCTTTGCGTCTTCGAGGTTGGCGAGACGGGCGAGCTTTTGCTTCTCCTCGTCGGCGGCGGCCTGTGCCTGCTTCTGGAGCTTCTTCTTGTGTGCACTGAGGGCGCCGTCGGCCTTCTTGATGGCGCTCTTGGCGGGATCCCTCCACTGCAGGCGCACAGAAGGGTCTTCACCCTCGGCGACGGGGCCGGTGGTGGATGCGCGAACCTGGTATCGGGGGGCGGGCTTGTCGATGTTCTGGATGTAGGCGTGGGCGAGGGACTTGTAGGGCTTGGCGTTGGAGCCATCGGCGGTGTCGTCGTCCACGCCCTGGAGTGTACATCAGCAATTGCAATTGCAATATTTGAACATATTGAAATGGGGGTGGGGGGTTTTGGGCACATACAACGTCTGTATCAATGTAGACATTGTCGCTGCCGATAACGGCGTCCTTGACGCGCTCGGCGAGATCTGAGACTGTGGCCATGGTCGCGTTTCGCAGTGATGTCGACTGACGGCTGCCGAGTGTGGTCCTGAATTCGGTCGGTCGAGATGTCGTCCTGAATTATCTTGATGCTGCCAGCAGTTGACACACTTTTGTGGTGTTGCGGGGCAATGGATTGGGAATTGTGTGGCAACGGAGGCGGACAGCCAGCAAATGGTGGGGTTAACCGTGAAATCAATTTAATTCGGTTTTATTCAGCTTCAATTCAATTCAGTTCGACTCTGCAGTTCTGGGGCCTTTGCATGTACTAACTCAACTTGAATCGCTTCTATTTGATGGCGGATTGACTGGCCATGCAATGACTCACCTTTCTCTAATCTGTATGTAGTAGGAACCCAGTCATTGCACAAGCCCCGAACTGCGGCCAGCGACGAGGCCCAATCTTTACTTCCTGTCTTGTCTCTCTTGTCTTGTCTCACATGCTCTTATCAGCCATCCACCGCTTATCGGACATGTGAATGTCGTACAACACAATAAAGTATACAAGGATCAAGCGTCTGTCATGGTCATGTTGGCGTGTCGCAACCGCTGTAGAACCCAATGAGTGTTTCCCTTTCACCTTCAATTACAATTTGGCTCGTTCTGCTTGAGGAGCCCGATGTTGGCGACAGCCGTTGGTCTACGGTATTGCGAGGCACCCGCTGGCTGCTATTCGCTACTACTTGCGACGTCAGAGTCAACGCCCCCATACATGGGTCAAGAGCCCATCACTTGATCAAAGGCTCAGGCCCCCCCATGCCCTTCACCTTCAACGCCTCGATCAACGCCTCTTCTGCACCAGCGAAAAGGTCCGGCACGCCTTCCATGCCCTCATTGAGATAAACCCTCTCAAATGGCACCTCGCGGACATTCACTCGAGAGTCTTCCACCGTACCCACCAGTACGACCTCAACAATGTTTCCATCACCATATTGCGGCTTCTGCAATATGTCCAAACAAACCTCGGCACACTGTTCCGGTTGCAGATACATCCTCGGGTCCGTCAACCGGTCACTGGTGTAGTCCTGCTGGAGCAGCGGCGTATACACCCCGCCAGGGCAGATGCCCGCAACACGGATGCCAAAAAGCTTTCGCAGTGTCCCCAGGCTCCTGGCGAACCCCATAATCGCCGCCTTGCTGGCTTCGTAGAGTGGCGTGTGAAGGGAGGTTATGTAGGCCGCCACGCTGATTACGAAGAATAGGTTTCCCTCGATCCCCTTGTGTCTGTTCTCGATCCAGTACTCGATCGCGATTTGCGATAACCGGATGGGACCCAAGGCATTGACCGAGAAGGTCTTGTAAACTCCCTTCTCGGAATTCGCGTCGTCTTGCGCGACGGTCGACCGACCTGGCGGGTTCCAAAAGGTAGACGAAGGAGGCTCATAGATGCCTGCGCCGTTGACGACAATGTCAATGCGGCCGAATGCTTCCAGAGTTGCGTCCCAAAGCGTCGTGATGTTCGCCCAGTTACCAATGTCCGTCTTATGGAAGAGTGCCTTGATCGACCCAGGTTCTGCTCCCGTGTAGGTGGACAGGAGTTCCTCAGCTTCGGGTCGAAGGCGCAGATCTGCGATCATCACGGAGCAACCGGCCTCGAGAAGAAGCGTGACCGTCACATAGTTGATACCTGATGTGTCTGTTAGCACTTGGAGTCCTTGTTGGTGGTACGCCTTGACCAACCTGATCCACCACCAGTGACGATGGCGTATTTCCCCTGAAGATTGTACGCAGACATGGTAGATACAGTGTCGACTGGAAAAGCTTAAGTTTGAACTTGGTTGCATTCGGCAGCAAGGAGGTTATCGGGAAGTCGAGGACGGCAAGACCTTAACAGCGGGTATGCTCTTATTGATGCACGCACTCCAGATTTTCGCTCGCATGTGAGGGGGCCACGGATGCACCGGGGAAGGGATACAGCATCCCATTCACATGGGGTGACATGTGGCAGATCCTTATGCTGCAGTTTACACCTTCGTAGTCCAGCAGTTCGGACTCTCGGGCGTGGAGTTTCGGGGGTGGAGCTCTGGGCATCCAGAGACAAACCTGTGTGTACTGTACAGAGTGTGCCATCATCTATAGTGCTTTCCGACAGCATGTCAATTATGGCGGCTCCATTTTCAGTATATCTACTGCCTGTCAAATCTTTCAGTTCTCGTGAGTTTTCAGCTTCCATACGACCCCTATATTCGTAGTGTTGTTTCAGATCATTCGTCCTAGTCATGTTATGGATAGACCCCAGCATTTGTTACCATAATCCCAAATATGACCCCGCGTGGGGCAAGGCCGTATGACAACCTATACCGAATCCTTCGGCCCCCTGCTCCTAGAGTCACTTCCGTTTTGAGGAACAAGTGGCACTATGATCATATCCGGCGACCGTTCAAGATATTGCAGTATGCTTGCTGAACATCGTTGAGTACAGTTCCTTTTACCTAATCCTAATCACATCATCGCGCAGATGGCAATCGTCCTACTTTTCTATCCCGCTCTGTGACTGTAGAGACGAGCTCGTCAACATGTGGTCGGAACTGTCGCGAGCTTGCAATACAATCCGTCTTTGGCGTAATCAGGCGGAAACTTCCAACTGGATTGTTGCCCAACATTGAACACATCAATTTTGATGACTTCCAAAAGCCACGGCTGAGCCACCACAACGCACAAGCAAACATGTGGCCAGGTCCCGGGGTCGCGATGCCTTTGCATACGTGGAGAAACCCCGCAATATCCGCCTGGGAAAGCCCCTTGCCATCTTTGAGAGCAGTCCCGGATACGATCGACGATGGAGTAGATATGGAGAACCCGCCACCAGGCTTTGTGCTTAGGAAGCAGCAGAAGATCGTCATCGACCCAGGTCAAGGAGGTCAGACCGGAGTGCTTCTATAGGGATATATACAGTACCCAAGGCGCTATGGAAAAACAACCCGCATAAGCTATGACGCCTTTCATACCAATCCGTTCCGACGAGAATTTAGCGGCGTACTTGCTGCCGAAGACGTCACACACATCACCAAAGAGGTGCTCCATGAAATGACATCAATGAAGAGGTCTGTATGGCTTAACGGTCTGTGGTAATAATTATGGCCATATAATGTATGGTTATGTACAGAACTCTACAGCATATGCTCGACTAGAGATACCTTTTTATTATTAAATGTCAAGTATAACAGCACCGTCGGCTCAGTTTCCATCCTTACCCCAATCACCGAACAAACCTGGGATCCTCACGATACCATGTCCGTGTATCTCGTTCCTCGAACAGACCAGTCTACAGCGGCAGTGACCTTGTATAGGCACATGTTTACCGACTAATGAACCCGAAATGACCATCAGCCCGGTACACGAAGTATCCAACAGAACGCTCCAAAAACTGCCGAAGAGGCAGAGCAAAAGGCAGACGAGCGGAGCAGGGATTGGTAGCAAACGTAGATGGACTTGCACATATCCTAATATGGCAACGGATATATACCATGATAACTACTGTTCGAAATAACAGTGGTGCCACTGTTTTTATAGTGCCATACCTAATTAGTACGAAGAATGAGACACTACATGTTGAGATGAAAATCCCGCTTTCCACAACGTCATGCTGTCTGTTGTTCAAAGCAAGAAACTTTCTGCACCTCGAGCTTCAAACTTGTCACGCGTGCTGTCCCAGAAGGGGTTAAAACTGTCTTGTCCTTCCTAAAACCTTTTTCTGGTTGAGCAGAGGTGCCCAGCTGCGAGGAAAACCTGGCCACGACATTCCCCTGCACGCACACAAAAAAGCATCATGTAAAGTTCAGATGATGTATTATATATCCGTAAAACTGCGTGATAGAAGCACCGTCGCACATGCATGGTTCCGTTCCATACAAGACTCTTATCAGCCTCCCCGTCTCTCGTATCTCCTGACATCAGAGGCAATAGTTCGCCTCATGTCACCATCATGCCACCTCCTACAACTGCGAGGCAGTTAACCAGGGAAAGACGATTCAAAGGTTTTTTTACAAAAGATCATATAAAAACACCGGACCGTACCGACGAAACCGAAAGAACCCTGCAACTAAAATTCGACACGTGATTACAACATATTAGTCTTTCCCTAATTTCACTTCCTCGTAGTACCTTAGTTAGCAACCTCCTCCTCGACCCAGCCGTTCAGTCCGCCTTGGATGGCAAGCCCGAAACCGGAGCCCATTCCACCGTAGCTTGCCTGGTACTGGTGACCTCGGCGCTCCCCCGCTTGAGTGCCGATAGCACTGACAGGGCTGTTGCCGCCTTCCTCGAAAGCGTTGAACGCAGGCAAACTGACAGCACGATTGTGAGAGCCGCGCCCAGGTGCCAACAAGCCACCAATGGTGGTCGGTGCTTGGGACCCGTTCGAGCCAGGGTAGCCATTAGAGATGCTGGCAGACTGGCCATGGCCGAGATGGCCTTGTTGGGGAACCTCGAGGCTAAGCTCATTTGGAGACGATGAAGCAGTACCGAAGAGCGCAGCTTGCTGAGAAGCAAGCATGTTGTGCTGATGGTGCTGCTGGTGCTGGGCCTGCTGAGAGACTTGGCTCAGATACAGCGTCAGTGGGTTGTTGCCGTGACCGAGCATGTTCGTAGGGCTGCCGGAAGACTGAGGAGAAGTGGCACCGGTTGGGGAGACGCCATTGGCACTGCCCTGCGGGGGAGGCGAAGCACCATCGCGTGGCGACTGAGCGTGGCTCTGCTGAAGCTGTCTCGGCTGGTTGCCGCAGCGGTCCTTGCCAAAGTTGACCTTGAATTTCTTGTACTCGTCTTTGCTTCGGATGGCCTCGATGGCCTTGATAGCGTTGGCGATATTGGTGAAGTTGACAAAAGCACAGCTCTTCTCACGAAGGGTGTTGACCAGTTCAATTTCACCAAACTCGGAGAAATCCTGTCTCAAGCGCTCCTCGGTCCACGTATCATCCAGGTTGCCAATGTACACATTGCGGGAGGCACCACCGCTGACAGCCAGAGCGATGGCCGGAGGGAGAGGACCAGAGTGCTTGCCCCAGCCGATCTTGAGACGGCGGTTGTGAATCATCAATCCTTGAATGTTGCTCAGCGCATAAAACGAAGCAGCGGCGGTCGGGTCGATGAAAGTCACGAAGCATATGTGCTTGTCAGGAATGTATCGAATGTGGTGGAGTAGACCACCTCGTACAACGTTGCAGATCTCCTCGATGGTGGTTTCGGGGTGGATGTTGCCTAGGTAGATGGTACGGTTTCCAAGGTTATTGATGCCGCCCGCCGTGGTAGCGACAGCTGCCGCTGCAACGGATTGCTGGGCCAAAGCGCTGGAAATGACCTCGCGGTCAGCGCCAGTAAGCATGTGAGCATATCCAGGGTTAATGCCGAGGTACTGAGCGGCGTTCTGCTGCTGGGTCTTGGAGACGTAAGCGCATCGGTCCTTGCCATAGTAGACCCGGCGAGGGGACTGCCACTTGGGCTCCTGAGGCAGCTGCTGAACAGCCTTCATGGCATTGGCCACAGACAAGAAGTGGATGAAGGCGATGTTCTTCTCGCGAACAATCTTGATCGTATCAATGGCACCAAACTTGCCGAGGTCCTCACGCAGCTCCTCGTCCGAAATCTCCTCGGGCAGGTTACCCAGGTAGACATTTCGGGAGGCGCCAGACTGCTGGACAGCAAGGGCAACCGAGGTCGGGACCTGGGAAGGTTTACCCCAGCCAATCTTGATGTCCTGACCCTTGATGCAGAGCTTTTTCAAGATGGCATCAGAGTGGAAGTGGGTGGCGGCGTTGGCATCGAGGAACGAAATGAAAGCGCAGTTCTTGTCGGGAAGAAGGCGGACAGACTCAATCTGGCCGCTGCGCACGTGGCCAAGGATCTCCTCGGCTGACGTGTCCGGGGGAATGTTGCCCAGGTAGACAGTCCGGCTAGTACCAGTAACCATGGCTGTCGGGCTCATCTGAACAGGCGAGGTGGGCTGCATATGCATCTGGCCACCAATGTTGGTGAAAGCCCCGGTAGGTGACTGAGGAGCGAAGAACTGAGGAGCACCGTAAGTGGAAGGGGAGACAATGGCTTGGTACTGTTGAGGAGACATGTGCTGCTGAACAGGGCTGCCCATGCCATTCTGCTGCTGCTGCTGCTGCTGCTGCTGGCCGTGTTGAAAACCATTCATGTTCTGGAACTGGTTGTTGGCGAAGGCAGGAGTACCAGGCTGGAACGGGCTACCGAGGAGCAATTGAGAAGGAAGCAGAGGCGTAAAGTTCATGTCGAAGCCGGAGCCAGGAGTGGTCAAATCCTGAGCGGTGGGAGGAGCAGCATGCTGCTGCTGATGCTGGTGGTGGTTCATCTGTTGGCTGTTCATCTGCTGAGTGTTGATGGTAGGGATGTTGCCACGACGTCTGTCACCAAAGCTCGACATGTTGGAAGCAAAAGCGCCATGAGAGAAGCCGGTTTCGCTCTGGGAGGGCTTCGAGGCATGGCCGAACCGGTTGGCAGACCCCTGGGATGGCCCGGTGGGAACACCAGAGATGGACAGGTCCTGCATCCCGAGTAGATGAGGAGGGACAAGGCTGTCCCTCTGAGCGTGTGATAGAACCGCCGTTTTGAAGGATTAAACGTGCCCGAGATCAGGCACGGGGAAGGCAAATGAACAGATTGAGGGCCGAACTGGAATGTGCGGACCGTCAGAGGCAGCAAGCAAAGCGAAGCAAAGCCTGTGCCTGGGGATATTATAAGAGCTGTTGGCTTATAAAAATAAAAATAAAAGCGAAATTGTAGCTTGAATTTGTCCAAAATGACGAACAAACTCGAAGACAGCGGGTATCTCGAAAGTCGCGAAAGAAATACTGAAATAGGTAACCAGTAACAAGTACGGATATGGACTATGTGCAACAGGTCGGTGTACGTTGTGTCGTGAATAGCTGATATTAGAGACGTCGTGAAGCTTGATTTTTCCGGGATAGCTTAATAAACAGATCCGCTTGCTGAGGAAGCCAAGCAAGAGTATGATGTGCTTATCGTATCGGAACGTGTAAGCAGCAACTAGCCAGAACTTGACAGAATAAAATTCTGACTGGGCAAAATATTGAGTACAGCAATTGAATTTGAAATTCTTTGATCCAACACAGTATTCGTATGTAGTCGTCGAATCGGGGCCAGGTCGAACAAAGATGGGGCGACTATGAACTCCTCCAAAGAAAGCGAGCGCCTAGGGGGAAATTGCCCTGAAACGAAGGTCGAGAAGATAGACAAGACAAACAAGACTTCCCTTGTGTCTAGCAGCTGCACACAGAAAGCCGAGTACTAATTCGATAATAACTTCTTGGGAGCTTCTTGTAGCTTTGTGGTCCGGGGGGAGACTGGTCAGATTGGCGGACTAGATTGCTTGAGGGACAAAGCTTTCAAGAGGCAAGAATATTACGAAAATATAGTGAACGAGCGTAGGTAAAATGAGAATGGAGAAGATCCAAAAAGCGGATGCTAGGTCTACGAGAAAAAGGATCGGATGACCATAGGGGGGTTGAAAAGCAGGTCAAGAGACAGAGAGAGGGTGAGAGACGGAGTGAAGGAGAAGAAAAAAAGGGAAAGATTGGATTGATGGAGATGGGGGTGGTTAATCAAATGAGGAGCCACTCTGAATTGTCTGCTCTGGCGTTGGCGTCTCGGGTCTGCGTCTGCTCTCAGGAGGGGAGACCTCGTGGAAAGCGAAAGACCACTAACCTAACTAACTACAACTGCCCATAGTTACCCAGTGCAGGAGCCATTGCAAAGCCATGCAAAGCCATGCAAAGCCATGCAAAGCCCATGGTGCAGGGCCCTGGAGGGGCCCTTCTATTACCCATTCGGAAAGGGTCAAATCGCTAAAAGGACTGGGGTTTGGGCTTAGACTGCCCGAATTGGCTGCGCTAAGTTTGATGAATTCAGCCAGGGATGACAATATTTGATAGCGGCAGGGGACCTTCACGAGTATCTCATCTCACAGTTAATGCGGATTGGGTACCTGCAGCCGTCAGTTGCATATATCACGCGACTTTCGATTTCGAACGGTGGACAGCAAGATTCACGCTTCCCCATCCAGTTGATCAATCGTTGCTTGATTGGAACCATTCAATTTGGCTTCAGTTCAAGACCAGTGAGGTGATAGGTGGTCTGAAATAAAGTATTAAAGCCTTCTTCACAGCATTGTTCGTGCCCTTTGGACCATAGATGATGAGATGAATAGGTTGTACTTGGTGAACTTCAACTAGCATGTCGGACTCAACCCATCCACCATCCAACATGACCATACCTAGGACTCTCAATCACTCCCACCAGCGCTGGATCTCCGGTAATCCTCGACGACCGTATGCATGCAAGTCACAAATACCAAGTCCAGATCTTTTGTCCGACGGCCGACCCCGTTCACCTGGTCCACTAGCGTTAGCGCCAGCAAGAACAAATAGGGGCGCCTGGGGCCCAACTCATCGCGTGCGAACTTATGGGATTCGTGTAAACCGTCACTGTGCATCTGCTGGTAACAAACAGCTAGCTTCCCTCGCTTCTACCTGTGTCTCATTCAATACAGTAAATCCCCGTCAGGGACCAAATTACACATGTATCTTGGGGTGGCATCTAGAAGCAACGCAACTGCATAACAACCATTCAATTTATCTAACATTGCTTGCTTGTTACCTATTCTCGGTCACGATCAAGTCTCTTGTCCAAGTCCCTTGAGTCTAAGCATACATACAGTACATACTTGGACGGATCGCCACTTTCTTTGTCAATCGCCTCCGTTACGAGGTCTAGACAACTCGCGGCTCTGAACTGGCGTTTCCCCCAATCAATTCATCAGATGTAACCATAGCGCCTTGGGGTTCTGTTACACCAGCGCAGGTGGCCTCTGCAGGGGGGGGGGGGGGGGGGGGGGGGTAACCCGTTGTCGCCTATATTGAGAGCGCTAACCTTAGAGCTCGTGAAACAAGTTTCTGCATACGTAGGCGATGCATCTTCGTACGGAGTGCTGAATACTGTTCAAGAGCTCACGGCACCTCCGAGTCATGTTAAATTCAAGCTTGCAACACTTGACACTTCCAAGAGTATCGTCGGCAGTGCAATTATTCTCAAACCTGCCAGAAAGGCGCAGTCGATTATGGCGACCCCTTTCGCGGGGTTTGTTTTCCTGCATTGGATCTAGGATGTAGGTAGGTTCATGGCCCGATGGTAGCTGCGACGCCCTTACGTAGTACACACACCAGGGAAATAGTAGCCCCCCTGCAGTTCATCAGATCTTAATTGTTCAGTGCTTCTTCCTCCCTTTTGTTTCCCTGACATGTTATGCAGCTGTCAGTGCCTTGCTTGGCCTCCGATGCCCTTGAAACCTGACCGTGCTGGTGGGACGTTCTGCAGTGTTCGCAGCACGAATTCTGTTTTGAATTGAGCACGGGATCTGAACACCTACTCGGGGGATATAGGTATCACAGATGCAGCCAGACATACATACGGACTATATGTGGTGCTAACACAGCTGTCGACACGATTTTATCGTTGCTCAAATATGCAACTAGTAATATTGCTCTACCTTGTTGCTACCAAACATCATTGCCTCGGCCACGGGATGCCTCTCTTCATCTCTTTGCTGCAGGTTAGAAGGTTGTTGGCCCCTCTTCCCTCATCTGTCTCACACCATCTCTCGATGACCCGGCGACTCTGACTTCTGCAAGCCCATGTGCATCTTCCATACCAAAACCAAACTCAAAAGGGCTCCTGGCACAGTGTTTCTCCGCACGAAATGAACCCCCTGCCCCTGCCCGTCAACCCCTTTTACATGGTACTAAGCACGAGTACCCAGTTGGGCGCTTTGACTCCACAAGACCCTTGCGCCATGGCGTGGGAAAACGCTACTACAGTAAGGTACCCGGCAATGCGTAATGCACCGTCGCATCTCTTTCGTTGGTTGCGGTGCTTGCTCGTGCTTCTTTTTTTATCCACGCGCATGCGGGCAGCGAATTCAACTTTCTGTTTTGGTCATGGCAGCCATCACGACTTCCACCACAGTTTGCATAGTCGCCCGAAAGAGCAATTCGATGGCCCAGTTTCCGGAAGCTCTGGAATCAAGAGATCAGCGAGCCGGTACAGGCGCAGCAGCAGAGCAGCATCGTTCTGATCATTTTCCTTTCTTTGCTTTTCTTTCCCTCTTGCTCTCCACTAACCCCGGTTATCGGCATTTACCACTCTTTTTTTTTTTTTTTTTTTTTTCTTTTCCAGTCTACCGGAACCGCCAGCACGAGCCCGGGCTCCAGGCGAGGTCGACGACAGCAAGCGTAGGCGCTTGATCTTTCGTGCCGCCAGCCTATTGCTCTTTCTGCCGCTAGACCAACGCGTTCAACTGCAAGTTGACGGGGTTTTATTTGATTCGTACGACGATCTCGTACCCAGCCGTCTGGGTCGGTGTTACTGTCAATTCGGACTGGTCATTTTTAGCAGACGATGAATGCTGTGGAAGTGTAACGTGCGTCGTGACACTTCGGATTGATGTAAAAACTTCAAAGACGTGATCTATACTTGGACACATTTCCTTTGACACGAATGCCACTGTCTGCATAATGCTGATAGTACATTCATCATCGGCATTGGTACTTCTATTTAGTAAGCTTCAAGGCCGATCGGACTATGTATCGCATACTAGAGAGTAGAAATAGTTGTAGTTCCTCAATCCCTCATTGAGCCTGCGCCCTCTGAAACCATTGGCCTGGCGACAGTGTGATTTTCGGAGAAATGCAACTTTACAGACTAATGGCCCTCGTGCTATTCTGACAGTTGGTATATACCGGACAAGATTTACAGGTGCCGAGGAAGGAGATTTGCAAAGACCCACGCAACGAATATCATAACTAAAACACCGAGCACAACCGAAAGTGCAGACAAGGGAATATAAGCTACATCCTCTCGCAGAACGACCTGGAAGCTATCAGCAGCTGTGTTCTGCCCGAACAGCTAAACGTCGGCTCACCGGGGGTAGCAGCAGCAGCCAGTCCATAGAGCACCTTCTCGCCCGAGACTTCATCGTCATGTGCTTTGGACCAGTATCAAATCTCTCACGCGGCACATTGCTGGAAGCTGAATAGGTTTAGTGCTGGGCTGGCCCGACAAGGTGTACATGAGACTTGAGTAGACAGGTTGAGGGTTCTTGGCGAAATATCAACACCAAGCACATGGCATTCAAATACTCGTCGAGCAAGACAGTAGACCTATTCTCACATCGACAGAAGACAACGAGACGATGTCCTACAAAATGATCTAGATTTATGCTATGGAGAACTATATTCCATGAACAGATATCTGCTATATCCTCTCTGTCTATATAGGGAGTGTCGATATACCATGTCATACAAGGTCTACAAAACCATTAATGCAACCAGGCAACAATATTACGCGACTTCAACTAGTAACCAGCCGGTTCGGGTTTCGCAGGTAGTCCTGGCGCACCAAGGTTGGCTCTACACTGGCCCCTCCAGTCTTGCGGTGTGAACTTGTCGACAATAGCCTTGAATGCCTCCAACGTGCAAAAGCTTTCGTCGCCGTCTAGATGCTTACCTGCTGGCTTGCAGCCGGGCACCTTCATGATATCGTCGTTGTACCGAAGGCGCACGTAGTAGCCGTCCATCTTGGTTTTATCGTCGGCGCTCAGCTCCTCTATCTTCTTCCTGCCGATGCCTGGGGGCGGGAGACCAGCCTTGACTGATGATGAGGTTGAGCCCCCAAAGAATCTGCTGAACCAGCCAGGCGGCTTCTGCGCAGATGGTCCCCCCACTGGCGGCGTGGTGGGCTTCGTGGTCGGAGGCTGGGCCAGGTCGGCTCTGCGGAACATTTCGATGGCGATGTGACTGGTGTACGGTGGCCACTTATCCGTCTCGAAAGCGCCCATACTTGCCAGTACAGCAGCCAAAGTTGTGTCGTGGCAACCGCTGAGGCCGAATCGAATAGGGGCGGCACCGCTACCTGCCTTCAGCGCGCCTTGGCCTAGATTATGGGCCACCTCGTACTCGCCATCTGCAGTGCTGCGCTCAGCCGAGCCAACCATCCTCGAGACGACATCGCCCATGAGCCCACCGATGCCCAGCGTGCGGTACTCCTGACTTTCCTTGTATCCGGCAAACCATTCTTCGACGCCGATCTTCTCGATGATGTCCCGGGCCTTCCTGTCATAGAACTCTTTCGGTAAGCGCGTCTCGGGTCCATGTGCCAGGGTGCTGTTGACTGTGTCCATAATGCCGCTCAACCTGGGCTTGCCATCTACGGCAACGCGTGGGTGTTCGTCGGGCATCCACTTGCCCAGCGTTTTCGTGAGGTATTTCATGTCGTCGGTATCGTTCCATCGATCGGCAGCTCTCTGCGCGAAGGCCCTCGACAAGGCGGCAAAGCGTCGGCAGGTATTATCGTTGGGGAAGAGGGTCTCATCGGAGATGGACCTCGTGAGAATGGTTGGCGGTGGGAAGTTGGGTGCGCGCGTTCCTGCGGGATACAAGCCGAGGAAGGTCTCCTGCAGAGACTCCAAAGCTCTGGGTATCGGGGTGGCACGGAGGTATAAGTTGTCGGCGTCGTTGATGGTGGAAGGCAGAAAGGCCAATTGGTCGACGTACAGCTTGCGCAGGCGAACGCCCAGGTTGAACGTGGTTTCTCTCCCCTTGTCTGTGAGCATGCCCATGTCGCAGATAGCGTCCAGCTCTCCTCGAGGGCCCGAGGCGACCACGGGCTCGTCGTTCGGACCGAAGGCCTCCAGTCGACGCTTCCACTCTAATGTGGTGAATTGCGGTGAGGTGTAGGAGCCATCGAGGACGGCGCTGCGCATCTGGCGGACTGCACTGCAGTAGGGCCAGAAGGCAGGCAGACCGGCATTGGCGAACCGCGCAGAAACTGGCGAACGCTCTCCATGCCGCAACAGGATCTGGACGAACTGGAGCTTGAGCTCGGAGGGATATAATTGCTTCAACTCATCTTCCGTGTACGGAGTACGAGGAACGAGGGTGGTCATGGTCGTAGTCAAGCCGCAGGGGAGAGAGAGTCACTGTGTGCCAAAACGAAACAAAGACAAGACAAGACAAGACAAGACTTGGGGCCTGTCAATTGTCAGGTGAAATCTGTCGGTTGCAGGGAGATAAATCACAAGCCCCAGACAGCGGATCCTCAGTTGAACTTATGTCAAGCACGTCAACTCCTACCCTAACCTTGGTCTAGTAGTCAAGTACTGTGTAATCCGTATCGTGAGTTTGAGCACCACTGTAAGTACAGGGGGGGGTGATCCGTACAGTGACGTCGTTTCACACATGTGTAGCGTGGGCTGAAGCTCAAGCTCTCGGTGGTGTATCAATGGGCTCATCAGTGGGCTGATCAGTGACTGATAAGAGATACAGGCCTTGGAAGCCTTGCTCCGTACTCGGTACGGGGGGGGGGCTCATCGATCTCCACCATCTGGGAAGCCCGCTAATAAACCCCGACGCTAAATCTTGCAGATGCCATGAGCTTCGGGCGCGACGTCAACTTTTTTTCTATTCGGTATGAGAACATAGTCAAGTACTCCGTAAAGGGAAAGGTAGAGGGACAATCGCGACAGCATATCCAAACACCGACACCTCGCCCATCACGAACCGTCAGATGTTATGAGTGCGCCGAGAACTGTTTGTCTCGTATGTCGCCATAGACTTGCGACGAAAGCTGCCCTGCAGACGTCGCAATGGCGCTCTCAGCGCTCATACTTGCCCGGCGCCGCTGCCTCGACATTTGCAGGTGACCGCCAGGCCGAGGATCCGGTACCAACACAGAGCGCGCAAGGGACCGACATGCAGAGCGGAGGGCATTCATCGAGGCCCAGTATACGACGTGTGATCCAGGAAGACAGGCGGCCGAGGTCACGCCAGCCCTTGAAATCACTACGGCGAGATGGCAATGCGACTGCTGATGCCGATATGGCCGTTCTCTTTCGACAAATAGTCGACCGCCCGGCCGATGCCCTTGCTGCAGATGCCACGCACACGAATTCCCTCGGCATAAAACTCGTTCAGGACATTGGCAAGCTGCAAGACATGCTGGATGCCAAAGCGCCCACGGCCGAATCGTTCAAGTTTCTACGCACAGTCCTCTATCCCACCATCACGCAGAAAGGTGTCAATATACCCAAGGTCTTCCACACCGTTGTCTCGAGTCTCATGCACGAAGTTTTCAATGACAAGAAGAGAGATGTCCTCAACCCTGATCTACCATCGGCAGCCGAGATCTTCCGCGTCTACGTGGATATTGGTGATCTAAACCCCAAGAAATGGTTGTCGCTCACTGGAGAGTTGGTCCGCTATCTGTGCGAGATGAATACCTCTGCCGATGACTATACCTCGATAGAGGCGTTCGAGGACCATCTGGCCACAAAGAATAGAGTCATTCTAGATCTCGTAGAATCCTGGAAGGTTCTTTCACTACCCAGGTCTCAAGTCGCTCTATCAACCCAGGATGAGAACAAGATCCTCGACGGGTTTTGGTTTCCCAGGCTTGACAAGTTCGCCATCAGCAAATACGAGAGGTCAAACAACTTCTCCCTAGCCCTCAGTAGTCTATTCCCCCAGTACGCCCCTAATCAGCTGGGAGATAAGTTGGCTGTTCTTGCCGTGGCAACTCTCGCGCTCCTCATAGATGGTACGAGAAGCAACTCGAGCTCTCGTCGAGGTGCCTCTCGATTCATCACAAAGGTCGCCAACCTTATGAGCTTCACTGGCGTCAGCGAGGCGGCGCTTCGAAAGGCCATCAAAGCCACCTATCCTTCCGCTGAGAGCTACATCATGGGACAGTGGCCAACCATCGAGGAGCATCTGCAGGACTCTACTCCAGCCAAGGAAACGCCGAGCGAATCGCCAAGATCTTCCCATTTGAGGACGGCGAGAGGCTCGCACGGCACCGCGTACTTTGAGAAGAAGCTGAGCCAAGCTTACGGCACCCGCAACGCCAGAGAGGTGGACCGCCTATGGCACGAGTTTGTGGGTCCATCTGAGAGCAAAACAGCCAAACCAGGACTGCAGCAGAACCCACACCTCTTCGACTCGTTCATCAACACCTACATGGCTCTAAACAAACCCGACAAGGCCATCGAGGTATGGAACACTCTGTCCAAGGTCGGCTTGAAGCCAACGCTCAAGACTTGGAACGTCATGCTGGACGGTTGCAAGAAGGCACAGAATGTCAACGGCTTGAAAACTGTCTGGGACCGCCTGGTCAACTCTGGGGCAAAGCTCGACGTACCCATATGGACCACACGAATCGCTGGTCTGATGGAGTGTAATGATCCGGCAGCGTCTATCACTGCCCTTGAGGAGATGGCGGTGCTTTGGAATCGTTTTGAACAGACGAAGCAGGGCCATGCAGTCAAACCTACCATCGAACCTGTCAACGCTGCCATGTCAGGCTTGATCCGTCTTAACAATCATGGTGCGGTACAGACCCTGCTGGCATGGGCAAAGAGGCAGAATATCACGCCAAACATCTTCACCTTCAACTTGCTGTTGCGACCTCTGATCCTGGACGGCCGTGAGAAGGAGGTACAAGCCATCTTCAAGAGCATGGAGGCCTCGGGTGTTTCGGCTGATGCCGCCACCTTCACCGTCATACTCGAGGGTACACTTACCCGGCTCGATGCGTGGGACCCTCAGAGGCAGGTCGAAATTGTGGCAGCCGTCTTCGAAAACATGAAACAAGCTGGTCTCGATGCTAATCACCAGACTTATGGAAAGATGATACATCTGCTCCTCCGGTCCGGCGACCGAGCTCAAGAATCCGTGAAGGCCGTCTTGGACCATCTGTATGAACAAGGCCTCGAGCTCTCTCCGCATATCTACACGACGCTAGTGGAGCACTTTTTCTCACGCAGCCCGCCTGACATCGCCGCGGTCAACAAGCTCATTGAGCGGCGTCGCCTGCTTGACTTCGATGACATGGACCGTATCTTTTACGACCGCGTCATTAAGGGGTACGCCTCGGCAGGCGACCCAGAGACTGCGTTCAACATCTACCGCAAGCTCAGCTCCACTGGCTTCCTAGTCAACCTGGATGCTCAGTATGAGCTCCTACGCGCTCTGCTGGTCGTCGAAAGGACTGATGATGCCCGTGTGCTTGTGGAAGATACCGTCAAGCGGTATGCTGAGCAGCATGGCGAGGGTAGTTGGTTGGGTCATCGCTTCTGGCATACGGCGGAGAGGGCTGGCATCATCGACTGGGTTCCAGACGCTCGTGGTGGAAAGGCTGTCATTTGTTCCCGAGAGTAGTATACTATTTTGTAGATATATACTTAGCCTGTATATTATAGCCCAGTACTAGGTTATATAACATAACCCGTAAATATCCCAAATAACGATAAATTTTATTATCCTTCTATATCATTTCAGATATATACTTCAGATTCCTTGTGGCTAGATATATTAGTACAGAACTCAAATTCATCCAAGTTTTGAAACTTTTGTAAAAGTATATACAAGGATTAGATACCTAACCTAGTGTGTTGTTATGTTGATGAAGCTAAAATTTGCCTTTGATTGCCCTGGTGGAAGTCGCCGTGACAAAATGTGCGGTTGGGAAGTCTCCAAAAGCCCTCGAGGTCCACGATACAGGCGAGGAAAGAGATTCAGATCCTTTCAAATACTATGCATCTGTACACGGAGTAATATCGATACATTAACAGCAGACTATAGCTTTTTATCCTCATTCGACAACGGGCCAGGTAACAAGCGACCTAATCAGCTTCCCGGAGCAAGTGACGAGATGTAATTAGTCAATTCGTGATGATGGTAGCTGGGCTCATCATGATCAGCTAGAATCTCACTTAGCATAATAGATGCCCATCTACTTAGCCGCTTTTCCGCTCGGGTGCTTCCAGGCCATATAATCTTGCTCATCCAGGGCTGCTGAGACTAGTAAACGCCTGCTCAGGCCTCGTACATTCTTCGAGCTCAGTACACTAATTTCAACAGGAAACCAACTACATGGTCGTAGAGACGAGCTCTTATTATCCCTGTAAAATCTGCTTACGAGAGACCTAAAAGGGCGGACATGACTAAGAAAGCTACTCCGCTGTCGAGTATAAGGCCGTAGGCGCATTAGCCTAGCCCGGCAGTCCGTAAGACGCCCGTCATTATTTCCATTCATAACTTCAACTTCATATACAACACCAGCAAACGAGTTCCTAGGTTAGATCCTAGGAACAGTTTCAAGGCATCGAAAACCGGGCACTTATAGGAAAGGTGAGTGGGGTAAAGTACACATGTTTTGCTGACATCATCAGAGAGGGTACTTTTTTTAAAACGTGCCTGGCCACGACAGCCATTAATATTTGACAAATTTCAAAATGGGATAAAGAGCATTACCTTTATGATAGGTGTAAGTTTTCAAATCTTAGACGATGTCTTAATCCGATACCACCAACTAGATCCACCGAATCACTACCGTCATGTTATTAATGACCATGCGAGCATGTGCAACTACTAGCACTGGGAATGGGTGCGCTGACAGGTGGGGTAACTCGATCGGCACATAAACTGAGTTCAGATCGCTTTCAACTTTCCAACGTTGTACCTCGATCATATCATGTTCTCCATATACGAGCCGCCGATGACACATATATAAAAAGTCGAGTACAAATACACTTAGCACATAAGGACTTACTATTGGCCATCCTCGGCATCAGAAGGTGGCTCCCTGTCATTGAGATCATGGCAAGAAAGGTACTAGACCGAGGCTCGCTCGGCCGCCACGCCACCAACCAGTATATCGTGGCTTCAGTCTCCACCTCTGTGATCGCACTGGCTTTAGTGCTGGATGCGCTCTATTTCCGTTTGGACCCTCTGCTGATCCAACACAAGGAAGTCGGTATCGTATTGGTGTTAGCTGTAACTTACACACAGGTCTACCTGCGTTATAACCATGTATACTACAGCAAGATGGCGCAATATGGGTGCGAGCCAGTACCGAGATATCCGAACAATCCATTGGGGATACCTTTCCTGCTCGAGTCAGCAAAAGCGTTGAAAGAACATAGGTTCTTGCAGCTAAGGGCGGCACAATTGGAGACCTATGGCCGGACATTCCAACACCAACAATTTCCGGAGACGTCCATGGCGATCCTCACTGTTGAGCCTGAAAATATCAAAGCAATACTGAGCACAAAGTTCGAGGACTGGATCATCCCCAAACAGCGCAGCCGAGTCTTCAAAATCATGCTTGGGTCCCATTCCATATTCACAATCAATGGCCCCGAATGGCAACACTCACGCGCAATGCTTCGCCCCGCCTTTGTCAGGAATCAGATATCAGATTTGCAGTGCTTCGACAGGCATATCACTAAGCTGATCAAGCGAATGCCCAAGGACGGAAGTCGCTTCGACCTCCAGTCTCTATTCGCAATGCTTACGATTGATACTATCTCTGATTTCATGTTTGGCCAGCCTACAGATGTTCTTGGCGAAGCTCCGGCGAGCGATGTGAGGCTTGGCGCCTCGTTCGATACCGGTATGCTGAAGGTCGCAATGCGGCGCCGCTTGGGATGGGTCACAGAGATATTCCCTGATCCAGAGCTTGGCGATCTCGCCCGCTTCGTGAGTGGTTACGTCGACGACTTTGTTGCAAAACGAAGGCGAACAGGTACCATGACGTCCAAGGAGCAGTACCGTGAGTATGTGTTTCTGGATGAATTGTTAAAGTCCGGCGAGCCCGACGATGTAGTGCGAGATCATCTTATCAGTATCTTTTTCGCGGGTCGCGATACGACTACTAGCGTTCTGACATATCTGTTCTACGAGCTGTCCCGTCGGCCAGATGTCGTGTCCAAGATACGCGAGGAGATCAGTGAGCTTGAAGATGACAACCCAGCGTGGGAACAGCTCAAGCATCTCAAATACCTCAATTGGGCGGTCAAAGAAGCTCTCAGACTCCATCCCCCAGTCCCTAGTAACTCAAGAGCAGCTGTGCGGGATACAGTCCTGCCAATTGGTGGCGGCCGCGATGGAAAATCTCCCGTGTTCGTGCCGAAAGATACCCTTGTTTACTACCAAATCTGGACTGTGCATCGGCGGAAGGACATATATGGAGAGGACGCAGAAGAGTTCCGCCCCGAACGCTGGGAGACGTTAAAGCCCGGGTAGGTCTCCTGTCGGACTGGTTGTCGCCTCGTTGATGTTAACTGATCCAGACACGAGTACCTTCCCTTCAATGGAGGCCCACGCATCTGTGAGTGACTCATCCCCCTGTCCCGTCAACGTAAAGCTCATCAGCCCAATAGGCATTGGTCAGAATTTCGCATTGACACAGATGGCCATGGCCACCTTTCGTTTGCTGCAATATTTCAAGACTATCGAAAGACAAGACGATAGGCCAGCAGTACTCAAGGTGGGGATTAATGTTTCCCTACTTCATGGCTGCTGGGTCAGCATGACGCCGGCATGAGATGTCCTCCAGTCTAATCTTGTCGACACCGAGTCTCTGTCGCACATGTGCACGGTATGGATGGAGATGAGCTACTGCCATTACACCAATGGATGCCAAATTAATGCGACTGGGAACTTTCGTCTGTCCGGCTTTCCGTGTCGTGCTATATCATTTGTCAGCCTCCGAACAGTGCTTTCGTGACGGCACTGATCATAATGCTCTTCTGTCTTCCGCAGTCAAAGACTCCGATGGCATGGCAGCTGGTGGATCTTCATGCCGCGCCGCCAAGAGATAAGACGAGCCGAGCTGAGCAAGGTTTGCGGATACTTTTTCTATCTTAGGTTAGCCCTGAAGCCCCAGGAATATATACTTGGCCAATAAATGACCCTCAATTTACTCCAAGAAGCGGTATTCGAGCTATCTAGCATGCTCTCCCCAGATTTTGACTGGCTTAGTCCAAACGAGCACCGTAGTGAACACTGATAAGCGATGAATAAATGGCATTTGCAATCAATGGTTCCAATCTCTCGGGTCATTGATGTCAGGGGATTGTGACGATGTCGGGGTCTCGACCGAGGTGCAGAGGTCGCGTTCATATACGACCTGTTAGCCGGCGCCAATATCGCGGCTTTAGGCCCGAGGGTTTCTCTGCATATTTGATTCATCAATGAGCGACAACTAGAAGCTCAGCGCAAAGGATACGCAGCTATCATGAGCGAGGCAGTAAGTACTGTTCGTTGAACCTTGAACCGCTTGGGTGACTGACCTCTGAACTCAGCCGAGCTATGATGAGTCCATGCCCGATGGCGGCAACCCACTCGAGGTCGATGTTAACGCCCAATATGTCGGATACGAATGGAATTACACCTACCTGATCTTCTGTGGCTATATCGTGTGGCTGATCATCCCCGGAATCGGGCTTCTTTATGGCGGCCTGGCTCGTCGCAAATCTGCTTTGGCGTTGCTCTTCCAGTCGTTCATGGTGTCCGCAGTTGTGACTTTCCAATGGATGTTCTGGGGCTATAGCTTGGCTTACAGCCGCACGGCCGGACCGTTCATCGGTGATCTGGCCAACTTTGGTCTGAAGAATGTCATGTCTGCACCGTCTCCTGGTAACGCTACAATCCCGGAGATCGTCTTCTGCCTGTATCAGCTGCTCTTCTGTGCTTGCACGGTGCAGATCGTAGTCGGAGGCGCATTCGAACGCGGCCGAATTATTCCATCGCTCGTGTTCGGCTTTTTCTGGGCGACTGTCGTGTACTGCCCGGTGGCCTGTTGGACTTGGAATGCCAATGGGTGGCTGTACAACGTAGGGAACTCTGGAGACCTCTGTGATGATTCCGCCACTAACGCGGTCCTAGCTCCCATCGCTCGACTTTGCAGGTGGCGGTCCTGTCCATATCGCATCAGGTTGGTCCGCACTTGCTTACGCTCTTGTGCTCGGCAAGCGCAAGAAGAACCCCCAGGACAAGAGCCACGGCAAACCGCATAACACGACGCTCGTTTTCCTCGGCACTGTTCTTATCTGGTTTGGCTGGTTCGGATTCAACGGCGGCTCCGCCCTCAACGCATCGATTCGTGCCATGCTTGCCGCTTTCAACACCAACACTGCAGCATCTACCGGTGCGATTGGATGGGTAAGCGTAGCGACCAAAATCTCTGAGCTTCAAAAGGTTTACTGACGAGACCAGGTCTTCGTGGACTACATCCGGCACAAGCGTCGCTTCAGCGTCGTCGGCGCTTGCGAAGGAGCAATCGCCGGGCTTGTAGGCATTACACCGGCTGCCGGCTACGTAAGTGTCTGGCTCGCCGCCGTCATCGGCTTCCTAACCGCGGTGGTCTGCGCTCTGATGGATAATATCAACGACTGGCTGCGAATCGACGAAGGTATGGATGTTTTCAAGCTGCACGGCATCGGAGGCATGGTCGGCGCTTTCCTTACTGGCATCTTTGCCACTTCATCCAGTAAGTAACGCACGGCTTCATGGCTTGGCTCTTTCACTAACACACCGTGGTTTCTTCGCTCGACGGCGTAACTCTCGCACCTGGTGCGATTGATGGCGAAGGTATCCAAGTGGGACGACAGTTTGCCGAGATCACTGCCATCTCTGCATATTCGTTCACCGTATCGTGCGCGCTGCTGCTCATCATGAAGTATATACCTGGTCTTCACCTCCGTATTTCCGACGAGGCTGAAGAAAGCGGACTCGACCTGGATCAGTTCTTTGAGGAGGAAATCGGGGATTGGGGCTTGGTGCACGAGCTTGAAAGACAACGATACTCCCAGGCTCTCCTGGGCCACGCTCCGGCCCATGCTACGTCCTCAAGTGAAGCGGTACGAGTGGACAAAGCTTCAGCTGGTTCAGAAATCACGACCAACAAGTCGCAGTAAGGTAATTTAGTGGTAGTGAATTATCTACAGTAAAGGCGTTCACTGCTTCAGCACGTGTGTGAGAAATGAGAATATTGGGATTGCCAACAGGTTTAGGTCCTGCAAGACAACCGTGGAAGAACCAAGTGCCTGGGAATAACTACCGTAAATATAAACTTGCAATGAGAATGACACGAGTAAATGATGATGGGTCATTCTGATAGAATGCTTCTTTGCCTTTTTCTTTCGTTTTCTTTTCTTTTCCTTTCCTTTCCTACCCAATTGAGCATTGCGTTCCACTATTAACATTACTAAGTACTGTACGGCCTGTTTGTCCATTTTCCCTGTTTAGGGCTTACAGCTGCGGACGATCTTCTGGATCGTGACCGCAGTCTCCTCGACCTTTTCACCCATCGTCTTCAAAGCTGTCACATCCAAGTCCCGCCTCTTCGCGCCTATCGTCTCAAAACCCTTCGCGTTCCTACCCACAGCCGAGACGCCCCCAACACCCATCAGCAGACCCAATACGGCCATCGGGGCACTCTCAGGGTCGTCCACGATGGTGTAGATGTCAAAGGCAGCATTGGCCGTCGCGCCCGCGATCATGGCGATACGGCTGAGCTGCGTCAGCCCGGCGGCAGCGGCGCCCGCCTCCCCTATAAAGGGGACGATAGCGAGCAAGGCCGAGATTATGGTGATGATAAGGCTCTTCATCTCCTCTTCCTTCTCAGTCTCGCCGATCTCTTTGACGCGCTCCATAGCGTGAACGGCCTGCTCGGCAAAGCTGACGGGCAGCGAGAAGATCTGGACGGCGTCGAGGCCAGAACCGCCCCACTGGCCGAGCACCATGTCGAACAAGGTCGCCTCAATCATGGCGGGTAGCTTGCCCATCGGGTCGCCCGCGGCAGTAAAGGCGTCCTTGGGGTTATGTACGGAAATGTCGTCGGCTTCCATGGGATATCCCAGCCAGCGCTGAATCTTGCCGGTGCATCCTCCTGGCTGACATATGGTGCCATGGCATACCGGTGCCGGCTGGTTGCAGGCCAGACTGACCGTCGTGTCGCCAAACTTGACCCATTCGGGATCAATACCGTAGTTTTCCTCCAGATCTGAATAGAAGCTCTTCTCGTCGCGGAAGCTCCACGTCACTTCGATGTTGTTGACTGTGCTGGTTGCTTTGTTAGGTTGCGGGCAGTCGACGGCCTTGGTATCTTTCTTGCCCCCCTGGATCGCATAAGTGCACTCAAAGTACTTGTAGCCCCCGTTTTGCATGAACTGCGTGATGGATCCCGGCACCAGGTGCTTGACATACTTGACGTAGTACCCAAAGAGGTTGTCGTAGTTCTCATCGGCATCCTGGAACTCTTGCAGCGTTTTCTTCTGGTTCGCCGACAACACCGCGAGGGTATACATCTCAGTACAGTAGACGGAGTAGTCGCTCGCCTTGTCGGCCAGCGCGTCCAGACTGTCAAACGTAAGGCTGTAATCGCACACGTCTTCCTGCTCCTCCTCTTCAGCGTCGAAGTAGTCGCAGCCCCCAGACTGGCATCCATCACCGCAGTGGGCATCTGTGCTGCCGCAGTAGCCGGACGAGGAACAGCACGATCCGGCAGGCCAGTCGCCGCAGAAGGCGTTGTGGGAGCCGACTCCACACGTCCCGTCGGTGGTCTGCAGGTTTTCCGTGCATTTGCCGCTGAGGCAGCCTGAGCCGCAGTGACTTTCGGTGGAGCCGCACCAGCCAGCAACAGAGCAGCAGTCGCCAAAGCCGCTTCCCTCGCAGACTGCGCCGCCATGCTTGGGTCCACATGTACCATCAGTCGACTTGGCCGGCTCGTCATCGTCTGGGTTGCTGGAGATGAAGTCGATGCTCCAGGCCATTGTGCCGCCAAAACAGAGATCGTTGGCGACTTTCTTCTTCATTGCCACCGTCTCAGCGTCGTCATAGCCAATCCACTGGTCGTCCCAGACGAGTTCTTTCATCATGGCGCCTTCGAGGAGACGACCCTCGATGCCCTTTTCCTTCTGCATCTGCTCAATCTCGAAGAGTGAGAGCACGCCGGCTCCGTTGGTGCACTTGCCGGGATTGCTGGGACCTTGAAAGGGGCACCCGAGGGTAGTGCAGGTAACGTCTGGCCCAGTCAGCAGCGGATCACAACAAAGCCGTTTGGACAATCATCTTACCAGAAAGCGTATACCCACGACCGTACCAGGCGACGCCAAAGTTGATCTTGCCTGGATCCAAACCAGCATACCATAGGGGTAGCGTATCGTTCTTAATCTCGCGGATATCAGCCTGGCCGCGCACAATCGTGGTCAGGGTCTTGACATCAGAGTCCCACGACCCATGAAGGTCGTACGACATGAAGCCGAACCAGTCCACATATGGTTCCATAGCCTTGGCATCGAACCAACGCAGGTACCAGTAGTCGGGGGCAAGGGTCAAGCTGATACCATACTTGGTGCCGAAGACCTCACGCATCTCCTTTACCAAGGAGACGAAATTCTCAATATCGGCGCGCTTGCCGCCACGGGTCTCGTCACCGGGATACTCCCAGTCCAAATCGATCCCCTGGAACCCGTAGGTGTCCATGTACTGGCCAGCGGACTGGATAAAGGCGCCCCTTGCGGCAGGGCTCGCGCAGAGGTCGCTCCAAGTGGTATGCGTCGAGCCGATGTTGCTGAAATCGTAACCGCCGACAGCAATCCAAGTCTGCAGCGTAGACGACTTGAGAGCGGTGAACTCCTTCATAAGCGGGATGTCCTGATCGTCACTGGGAACCACGGCGAAGGTTGCCGGATCGATGGAGGCAAAGGCGAAGTACAGGTGTGAGTACCCATCCGACTTGATGTTGGCGGGCGAGACACGGTTACAGGCTCGGTTGCGTACGTTGGAAGCCTGGTAGTACGCGATGGTCCTGCCGTTGGACGTGCCCGAGTCTTCACCGCAGGTCTTGGGCCGAATGATCTCACAGGCTCCGAAGCCTTCCTGGCATAGAGAGAATTTGTTGGGTCCGATACAGTGAGTCTCCTCAGTGCCACACCAGCCCCCTTTATTGAAGTCATTGGTCAGCGAGATAGATACTCTAGGGGTTTGCCGCCATGTAAAGTAGTTGAGACGTACCAGAGCTGCAGCAAATGTTCATGCCGCACGAGATGCTACCACCTTCTGAATAGACACCACACATCGCCTTTGCATCGCAGTTGCTTGTACAACCCGCACCGCAAATATCAGGTCCATAACCACAGATTCCGTCCTTGGAGCAGCAGCTACGAGATGTAGGTCAGATCCTTATTCTCCAGATGAGACAATTCTTTGTGTGGAATGGCAGTCACTCACCTTCCGTCTGGACATGCACGGTCCTTGCACAAGAGAGCTCCCTCGCCTGCTTCGACGGTATCCCTGGGTTCAAAGAGAAGACCATTGAGGCTGCTTGCCGAGGAGACCCCTAGATTGGCGGAACGGTGTTCTAAGCTCGACTTGCCGTAGCTGGCATTGTGCTTGGCTTCGCGGAAGTAGTTTGGATTTGAGACGGACAGGCCAAAGTCCGGTTGCTGGTGTGCAATGGTGCCCGATCGGCTGGCGGCGGCGACGACGGCACCGCTGACCAGCGCAGCCAAAGATAGCGTAGAAGAGTGCCAGGGTCTCATTGTACAAATATTGCTGCAGGAAGGCAGACAAGATTCAAAGGACAGAGCTGTGGTCAGTCATCAGAAGTTTCTCGGGAACTTTGTCGCGATTCGGCAGTCTTTATACAATCTTCGGCGGGACATAACTATTAAGCACTAGTCTACCAGGATAGGTAGATTATGGGACAATTTCTCGCTTCCATGAGTCCTTGGTAGTTCGACATTTCCAAGGGCCTAGCTCGCTGAGTTTTCCTTTGTCCTACGAGTTGCGGCCATCAGGAAGCGAGCCGAGGTGGCTGTTTGGACAGCTGACCATACCGGCCGCTTGACTCATGGAAAGACTATAACAATTTTGCTTCAGACATTGCTAGCATTACAAGGCAGCCCTCGCCCAAACGGGCCTTAGGCCAGGGGTAACAGCCAATCCTATCAATTACTACAATTAAGCCTAACAATATACCCACCGCACGAGTGGGGGTAGAGTTGCCGAGCCGAGCGGATCCCTTCGGTCGTTAAAGTCTATCGGCGGCTTGGCAGAATGGGGATCGTATGGTACAATTCTCCATATATTTTACCCGAATCGATTAATCGTCATCTCGAGCTAGGATCACAGGCATCAATTCACGGCATGCTGAGTCCGACGTTGAGCAGCAAAGTCAGTGGACCTTAGACTCGCCAAGACGGTAGGATTCATCCGGTTGGGTTTTGGGGCTTCAGCTGTTAGTAATAGACCGATATTGGGACTCGATAGTCGATGAATCTTTCACGAGATCCTTCTTCGGCCTTTCTTATTTTCTCCGGGATCTTTCGCTCCTAATTCGCCGATTATTCGCTGATGTACACCTGTACTCTCATATAGAGACGTGGAGCCGTTGATTGATTCACCTCGCACACTCTGTCACTCGTTTGTCGCTTTTCTTTTGGTTTGGTTTGCTTGGTTGATAACACTCAGTTTCGTTTCAACCTGGTCCTTTCGTCATTATGAAGTCACCCTTAATCCTGGGGGTCGTCCTGATCCTCGCCTCACAAGCCGCCGCTTCGGCATTGGTCAATCCATGGCAGATTGTGTTCTACTGGTACACCTACCGGCTTTCCGTCCTGGCCAACGACGTAAGCGGTAACAAAGACGTTGCCGCGACATGCCGTGGGACTGGACCTGGAAATAGCTGCAACTTTGACGAATTTGCTGAGTATATCCAGGCTCGGAACAAAGACTACTCTCCTTTCCCCAAGGGAACCATCGGCACGGATCTCACACCCGATCCTCAGGATGCCGTCAACAAGATCAATAAAGCAACTTGGAAATCGTCCAATCCTCAAGACCCGCGCACTTTGTTTCCCGCGAAGTGGGGCAAGTCCAAGACCCTACCAGGGCTCGGCGAAATGCTTCAAGAGGCTGTCGATATTGCCAACAAGATCCGGTCCTCTTCTACCGCTGTTGCAAAGCTTGGGGGCGATATGACAAAGGTAGTGGAGCTGACCAACATGAAGTCGGTGTTGAATACTATCTCCATTGCCCGCAAGCAGGATTTCTGGGATGCGAATACGTACAAGCTGATCGCGAATGCGCTGAAGGCCGACAGCATCGATGTGCAGCCCAAGACTATGCAGGGCCTGGATGGCAAGACATTCACATTGATCGATACCGAGGCCCTCGTCAAGGGAGCGCCTAACCCTGGCGATCTACGCAAGAGCATCACAAACGCCTTGGCCAGCAACCCGACCACCAAGAAGATCAAGAATCACCCCAATGCCATTGCGAAGGTGGACGAGGCTCTGAGCGATCTGTTGAGTACAATCGCTTGTACATAAAACAAGGGGAGATGGTCTCCTACCTCAGCGTCAGAATTTCTGTTTAGGAAGGCGGGCGTGTTGCACGAGCTTTGCGATGCTGAGTCAAACTAAACGATACCTCAGTGTGGATGGAGGACTTAACTGGCTGACTATGCCTGAGTGGACGTGTGGCCGTGTGCAGCCAATGGGGATAATTTTGCGCTTATTAGTGCTCCTGAGATCCGAGTACATGAGTTGAGATCTCGTTATCAAGTCCACAGGTTTTGAGGTTTTAACGTAATACATTGATACCATAACTTGCTAAACATTTCCGGCATTATGTATTATGATTTATCGGCCAGATCAGAGTAGGACCTATAGTTGGGCACTGGGTATACCGTCAATTTTCGATACCATAAAACCATGTGACAATATTAATTACCGCTGAAACTTGTTGCGTGTTTTTCTTCTAGTCTCATATGAAATTGCCGTTTGAATGAAAACACTAGCTGAATCATGGGCTTACTCGTCTCGTATTCCGGCGATGGTGGAGTATACACTACCGTCGAACTGTAGACTGTTAATTTTCGAGCCCATAAAATATATGAGACTATAACTTAGCACTGGATTCGATGCTTAATTTTTTTCCGTCTAGTCTAATATAAAATTAACCTTTGATTGAAATAGTAGCTGAATCATTGGCTTACTCACCTCGTATTCCGGTCCTAATGGAGTACAAACTAGTTTAAGGCCTTTCCCCTGCATTCTCGAGGCCCACATAAACGTGGTATTAGCCGGGTGAGGAGAAATTTTGGCGGCGCTTATTCCCTGCCGGCCGGGCCCGAGTCTTTAACCCTAATTTTAAACTTTTGCGGGCCTGCGGGCATCTTATATTTGTATTGAAGACTTTTCTCTTCCCGGAGTCGATCATGGCTAGTAAATCAACCATGACTAAGTGGTAAGTCCTGGCTCCACGGCAGCATGGTAGGGATACCGTCATCCTGGAGAATTCTTATGAGAAGCCACCACCATAGCCAAGTTCGTTCGTTGCCCTACTTCTGCAGCGCCGGGTCCAGAATAGTCGACGCCGAATTGCCCAATACGTAAATCGAAATAGTAACAAGCTCTAGAACGGCTGCTACGATGAATCTAGCCAGGAACCGCGCGCACCAACCAGGATCGTCTCCGAGAGCCTCAACCTGCTCAGACTAACCTTAGTCTACTGTGTAGCAGCAAAGTAAGCATTCACTGAGCGCACCACTACAATCCGTAACATCCTTTCAAAAAAAGACCAAAAAAACCGCAAAACATCCCGTCACGCGCCAGAAATAATCTGCTAGCCGCATCCATCCTCTTCGAGGTGTGCTCTTCAATCACCTCGCCTTAATTGCGTTTGCCCTTATCTGTGGTCTATTTTTCAGAGTACCTAGGCCGTTACTAAACTACGCCTGCCCGAGAATCCGCTATCATGGATCGACAATTCACCTGCTTTTTCAGGCTGCCGACCGAGCTCCGGCTCAAGATATGGAGGCTGTGCGAGGCCCGCGCCAGAGTTGCTGAGCTGGACCTGCCCATCAAGGAGATAGTCGAAACCGACTGTGACCTCCTCTATATCTCCCTGCGCAACTGCAAACAGCCCGCCTTCGCCCAGGCGTGCCGCGAGGCCCGCCAGGTCGCCTTCGAGGACGGCGGTTTTCTGTGGGAGATACCAGAGACCAAGGGCATCCCCGACCTTTGTGCCGTCAATCGCACCAGCGAAACCTGGTTCTACCCTCGCTCGGACATAGTGCACCTGAACTGGACCGCTGCCTATGAGCTCTATGGAGACGACCCAGACTCGGTGTCCGTACTCAACGGCTATCGTCCCGTGGCACGGGCTGTCTCATTCATGGCCGACGCGACAGTGGCGTTTGACTGGAGTGGCAGAGGCCCTACCTTCTTTCTCCCTGTGGTTGATCGCTCTGTAAACGCCCATCTCCAGCCGCGAAAGGAGTACATGGTGTGCCTTGCGGAGATCATCATCCACGCCACCGAGGAGCAGGTATTGGCGTCAGGGACCTTCGAGGGCCTCGCCGCGCCAATCCAGATCCTCGATCCTTTCGACGACCACAAAGCCGTCCATGCTATGCACCAATTGTGGCAGCATGGTCGTCCGGGAGATTCGAAGCAGGACGAGTATGGGGAGATATTCGATGCTCTACTGAACCCCGAAATATTTGCCAACTTGCTTGAACGTTGGAGGGAGGCGGTTTCGAACAACTGGCTCGGCCACGTCTGGGCGCAAGAAGCCGAAAGGGGAACGTTGAGCGAGATCGATGGGAGGGACCAGATTTGGAGGTGGCGGGATTTGAGCAGACCAGAGTCTCCATTCTTACCTGGCCTTGATCCAGAACTGATTAGCGAAGAGCTGCATTGTTTCAACCTCTCGCACCCGTGGGTTGTCAGTACGCTGGCCTCGATGCCTATCTTTCGGCCAATGATCTTGTTCCGGCATTGTGAGAGGGATTGTTGGTAATGTCGAAACCTAGTCCGAGCCGTTGTTGAATGGATAATACTCATTGTATGACGAAGTCTCTGGGTTTCAGCTTACAGGCCTTACTGACACTGTGGCAATCAATAGCAGGCGGGTGCTGAATGCGGTACAGAATCTGCTCATCGAGTCATAGCTCGCTGAATTCAGTCTGTAGGCAATTGGATACACGTTACCAATCAAAATCTTAGATGGTTCACCAAGCTGATCATAATTCACAAACTTTGTTTCACGAGACAACAGCAGTAATGTACTGGAACTCAGAGATGGAGGCACTTACAGTAGACCTACCCCAAAAATGAACGAAACCCCGAACTTCTTACTAAACGACTGCTTCAGTCTCCATCTGATTCTGGGAGAAGAGAGAAGCATCGCAAGATTTAATATTAGATTGAGGTTGTAAGAACTCATGGTACTATCTTAGTTACAATGTAATGACAACTCTAAATCGTCTTGTCACATCTACACTCATGTGGTGCATGATAGATTCATAGATATGAGGACAGTAGAATAAAAAAATGGCGTTCAGCTCAAATAGGGCGTGGCACATCCAGAAGTAGAAGCCTCGCATCCCATGTGGAACAAGGATTTGAATCCCCTCCAAAGCAATTGCTACGTTGATGAGAGCCAAAGTTAAATGATAACAGTTCTCATCCAGATAAGTGAGCTAGCCGTTGGTCAGTATGAAATCAACGTGAACAGCACCGGTGCTCACGGCAAAATACGTCAGGTGACTGTAGTTCATGCATGTCTCACCTATGGATAAAGTAGCCGGATGTCTAAAGGGTCGCCAGTGCCGCATTTCGTACTACTTACCCTGGTGTTTCTACTTATCCAAAAGTTCAACAGCTCCAAAAAAAAATTTGAAAAAAAAAGTTTATGGCTTGCTTACACAGAGAAGGCTTATTGCCCTCAGAACGGTAGACATTGGAGGTAAGCCGAAAGCTCTCGGCAGATTTCGACCAACCTTGAAGATAACTTCAAGAGCCTGTGTACCGGATTGCTGACCTTGCTTGCCCTTCGAGCCAAGCGAGACATTGAGACGAGATCATCCTGTCATCCGCTCATAAAGTTTCATCGATCTCGACAAAAAGTACCGACACTGCAAGTATCCGTGCTATCTATCATATTTTGTTGGAAGAAGCTCAACGTACCTTGAGATGAGGGTCTATTAACGACATTTGATCGCCATTTTGCTCATAGGACAATAAATACGTTCGAATTATATGCTTTGCCAGTCATCACTCAAAAGTTCCTAGCGCCCACTCTTCCTCCCTTATCAGCTCGCAGAATGGTTTCCGTCAGACGGTATACGCTCCTCTTATTATGACCTCTCCGTTCCGCCTTGTTGTGGCATGTTTTTCAACTTCTTTTGAACTCATGCGCATCACTTGCTGGCGAATACAATGTCGTGACCTAGACTAGTCAGGGGTAACAAGACACCTTGGGCTCAAGCGTGAGAAGCTCTAGCATCATGTCAAACCATTCTCATTTAAGGATAAAATGGATGTCTATCTCTTGGACGTAATGACGCACTCTTCCAAATATATATAGAGATTACGGCCAATAACCGGGAACATGGAGCCTACGAGACGTGAGAATAACCAGCTCGTGCTATATTGATTTTGATAGCTCAGCAACAACTCTTCTAACACCAGCAAACGAAAATTCATCTAGCGTTTCCTCATAGAGCTTCTTCGCAAGACGGAGGCCTTCGGGCTGGTATGCTATCGGCGGCATGTTATAATGTCCATGGTTAGCATATATCAGCAACGGTGCGAAGTGTGTCAAGTGATGCTCACGGTTGGATTTTGGCATCCTCGACGTACTGCCTATGGGCCTGGCTGCCGAGGGTGGTAATGGCGTGTGGTAGGGTGCGTGCGCCGACCGAAAGGGGCCGACTAAGAATGAGGGCCTAGACCTTGTAAAGAAAGCGGAAGATTCTTGTCGTCTCGCGTGCAAGGTTTGAAGTACAATTAAACAACTTCACGTAATCAGCCGGGGGTGATCGAATAATGACAATACGGAGGCGATTGCGTTCGATCCGATGAACGATGAGAAGAATTAATGTGACCATTGGTAGGTCTTGCAGAATTTTATCTAGATATCTGAATGAATACTACGACTATCGTGCATATTGGCGCGAAGATTGTTGTACGAAAAGACTGTTTCCTTCTATACATACAATAGTAGCTCCGTACTAGGAACCTGGATTGTGCTCCAACCCTGCTTCCGCTCAACCCACGAATCGTTCAATTCCTGCAAGTACTGTGAGAACTCGCGCACGCCAGCATTGGACCCTGGGGTGCCAGAGAAGGACAACCATGCCGATCCCTCACACGTGTTGTTGTCGCCTGTCCCCTCGACAATGGTGTCGTTCCAGTAGTACATGCTTGTGACGTTCTGCCTTGTTGCAAAGCTTTCTGTGCCCACGACCAGGCCAGTCATGAATGGCAGCAGCATTACTCCGCCCGTCAGTAGACTTCGGTCCGCTGTACAGAACACGGACCCCGGGTTGGTAACCGGGCCATCAGCGGAAACATCGTACGAGCTATAGAGGTTGAGTGGGTACTCGTAGGTCGAAACAATGTCGGAAAAGGCGCCCGAATAACTTCCCTTGGTGCTCATGGAGGTGGACTGGTTCAAGGCCTCATTCGTCAGATTCTGGATACTTGTGAACGTGATGTGCTGATCCCACGATACAGTCTTGTTCCCCTCCAGTGTCTCGATGGTCGAACTGATGGAAATTCTTCTCTCGGCCGCCAACGAGAACCAAAACGAAGTGTTCGTGATCGCGCCATCATCAGACGTGGCAGTGCCGAGAACGGCATCATAGTCGAAATGAGTTGTTGGCGCCGAGATGCTAATTTCACCGGCTTTGGTCTGGTTGACTGTCTCGTCGAGCCAGACAAAGAGAGAGCCAGCAACATACCAATTAGAGCCAACGGCGCCAATCTTATCTTCCGCAAAGTCATCAAACCCAATAACTAGCAACTGGAACTCGTGCTCATCGCCATCGCACAAGACCGAGAGCCACGGCGTGACATCGATCTCGGAAGTGGGCAGATCGTAGGTGTCGATGCCGACAATGGGTCGCCAAGCGCCAGGATCCACACCACCGCTGAACAAGATGGGGAATGGCCACTCCACACCCGCTAGCTGGCCATCGATGAGAAGCTGCACCTCGCGGAACGGACCGTAGCCACTAAGGGAGCCAAGAGGGCTTGGAAATGTGTTGGTGTAGTCACTGGGTACATTTGCGAACCAGAACTCCTCGGCGCCGTTTCCACTGGCTATGATTGACACCACTGCTTGCTTGATGTTGCGCGGAAGTGTTAGATTGACGCTTCCGCTGTCGCCTGGAAGAGAGAAAACGGATGTCGTGTTTTCCGTCGACGCTTGCTTCGAGATGGGGTAAATCTCCTCGGCTGGTCTAAAACCTTCGGCGTAGATATCGTCAAAGTAGAGAGCCTCAAGTGTCACATTGTATGGACCGGTGTAGAGGTCGCCTTGAAGAATGTTGTCGAGGCTAAAAATCAGCTTCTGTTCTTCTCTGAACAGTGCATAAAATATTGATACGTCCTTCTGGTACGACCAATGGATACCAGAACGAATTGGCATGGCAGTGCTTGTCCGCCAAATCTCATTGTCGCCTAAGTAGAGGAGTGCGAGCCTATCGTACTGCCGGCCTTGAGATGAGACAGAGAGGTTTAAGATGGTCGTAGTGAAGTTGCAGTTGGCAGGGGGGCTGTAGGAAGCGACGTATGGAATGCCATAGCTGTTGTCGAAAATATGTTGCATCAGCGTTTGACGACAGATCGGGCTGTCTAAGGTTTGACGAGGCGGAACATAAGCTTGCACGACCTCGAGTGTCTCGCCGTCGGTGGTGTTGTAAGAGCCGTACGATTGCCGGGGTGCCAAGTTCCTTGCATTGCGAACCTGATCGACAGCTTGCACTCCAATGAAGAAGTGCAGTAAGGCAATTGACCACATCTTGATTAAAAGAAGCCAAGCTCGTTTGACAGTCAGGTCTTAGATGGATTCGATGCAGAAGGGATGAAAGGAGATGTGAGATGTGCAACCCCCCACTATGGACTTATCGTGGCCCGGATGTGCTCCGTCACTTCGGAGTCTGGTTCCCGGCCAAATGCGGGTCAACGCAAGGTCCCGACAAAAGTACCGAGGCTGGCGTGTAGAATCTTGATACTGTATCGTAAATAGATTCTTTCCACGAGATTGAATCAACGCGATATTGTCCTCGTCATCCGTTCCACAAAACTAGCTTGCGATAGGAAGGTGGTTAGAAGGTTGTCGCAAGCACCAATGATGTTTCTGATTGGGTACATAGTTTTACTACGCCGAGACAGACTCATATTTGTCACGGGGCTAATCCATTAAAATTAGTAGCCCATAAAGTGGCATTGCACTGAATGATCACATTACTGTAAGCTCGCCTTCTAGTTTTCTTGTCTCATTTTGTCATGGCGGTTTAGCTCGCGCAAGGAGTCAGAAAGGCTCAGCTCGAACACGATGCGTTGATGGAGAGTAGCATTACAACGGACAACAGCTACTAAACATCCCCATGATATTAGGTAAATCTGATCGACGAACGGCGGGGTGTAAGATTTTGTCCTTACTGCCGTTCGAACCGTCGTTGTCCTTTGGGGTAAGGAAGACGACCCTGACACAATAGACCAGAACTGTGGGTTTCCCATTCTGAATAACGTGCTGGAAGTAATTCGCAGTCTATGATCAATTTCCTGTGCGCCGGGAAAGTTGGTAGTGCGATGTACTTGACGCGATCGTCTACCAGAGGCCATACCATGCAGACGGACTGTCGGAGAATGACTTGGAGCGTGTTTCAACTACGCCTTTCAAGCGATCAAGGCACTCCATGGAACGTTCGAGGCTCAATCAAGCAGATGTATCAAGTAGCTATACAGATCGAGCCGAAACTGCCGTCGAGCAAAACCTCATGGCTTTAAGCAAGGTCTGACTAGTTTTAGTGTACAAAGTTTGAAGTTTATGTTGACCAATACATGTCACCATTACGGTTGTGACAGGGCTGAATTTCCATGCATGATAAGAATGCAAGCAGCCACGCCTGAACAATGGTTACGTGCTCTGGGCACCCAACTACATGCCCAATGCCAAATCTACGTTGAGCAGATGAAGCTCCCTAACCCAGTTCCATTTATGCTCACCCTGACAGCTCCTATATGCATCTCTCTTCCCCCAGAGAATCTTGAGGATTGAGGATACTGCTTTCAGGTTCGCGCCAAGATAAAGCTCCCAAAACTGATCCAATGCGCTGGATACCCATTCACGATCGGTCTGGCTATCGCACTCAACCCCCGCAATGAAGACTGGCCAGACGAAGCACTTGATCCCGGGACACTCCCGCGTCACAACCTTGCAATGGCTGATTAACTTGTCGACTGATGGAGCCAGTGGGTGTGTTTCCATGTTGGTGATGGTGAAGATGACCCTCGTCGTGTATAGCTTGGCAGCCACCTTCCACGCAAGGCAGAAGTGAACGAAACACTCCATGGACATGTGTCCTGGAGCCAGAGACGAGTGTGCATCGTTGGCATATCGCTCTGCATCAAATCGGTCAATGTCGTCCAGCGTCGCAAGCAGCCCAGATATGCTCGCCGGGTTGAAACTGTTCTCCTCGACCCGCTGGGATAGCCGCTGCGATTCGACTTGATTTTGTGAGTTCACAAAGTCTATGGCATCCATGATCGACGAGGGACATCCTGTAATGGGCAGATCGCAGGCGCCATCGGATGAGTTCAAGCGGGAACGGAGCGACTTGCTCAGCTGTCCAGGGCGCAGCACGGTGGCACCGAACGTCTCGTACCTGAAAGCGGTCAACGTGAAGTCGGGGGACGGTAAGGGAGGCCAAGAAACCTACACTGATATGGAAGCTATCATACCCTTCAGGTCAATCGCTGGTTCATTGCTGCTTGTCTTGTGCAAATCCTCGATGAAGTTCTTTGCGCCCTCGACGTGAGAGTACCATATGCCCCATCCCGTCTCCCACATCTCCAGTATCGCGAGAAGGAATATAGTCGCAATTGCAGCGGATTTATGCTGGGTGTCGGAGTTTGCAATGGCGGCAGAGAGATGTTTGATGCTTTTCTGTTTCCAGACTAGTACCTGCTCCAACGCTCCTTGATTCTGGCCTTGATTCTGATGCTGATTTGCTCGGGTGACCATTAAATGATTGGCCACGCCCTCCCCGATCTCATGATTCTTGGTCTCCAGAGCCTTCTGAGCCTTCTGCTGCAGGAGCAGTGGAGTACCAGTCAAGTTGTGAGATTGATGACACGCTGCCAGTGCCATGACGGCATTTGAAATACCAGGAAACGCACTCATCATGGAGACAAGTCGTCGAAACGGATTACTTGCGGTGTCACTGAACACCAAGCTTGGACAAAGTGTATGCTCATCTTGAAACAGGATTGTCAGCACGGTACTGGCTAGGTATTGTTCGCTATTCATCAACTCTACCAAACAACCCCTACTCATCAAACAACAACTGCTAGTCCCGAACGTCCACCTAAGAGAGAGATGCGCAGTGACGTGGAACCCAACTAAGGTGCGGACTGCTTACAGTAATCTATGAAGTAGCGTTCTTTGTAGGTCAGGTCTTGTAGGTTTGGATCTGTCAGGGCCCATTGAGGGGACTTTATTTCGACGACATGGAGCTTTTGTGGATGGCCGATCTGATTCGACTCTGCAGCAACTGGAGGGGAACGCCGACCGCGTGCCCTCGAAGGCCTTGGGTCAGAATTGTTCGTCCATGACTGCAAATGGCCTTTCAGTGCAGCACCGCCGACCCATACGACTGGTTTCTGGTAGCCTAGGCAGACAACGCCATTCGCGACACACTTTTGACAAGCTGGAGTCGCGCCATCGCATTTGAGCCGACGCGGTCGGCACGTGTAGCATGATTTCATTGCGGGGCAAATTTCCAGAATGGATACCAAGCCAGATCGAGAGCAATCATGGTGCTATGTGGTTCCGGTGTGCTGATACAACGCGAGGTCGAATGCGCCCGTGGAGGAAAGAAAGGGATTGCAAATGAGCGTACGTGGTAGAGAAGACAGAAAAGAAAGTACGACCCGTACGGCGGCCCCGGAAGATTGAATGAACGCCAAGCTTTCTGCAATTTTGGTACCTGTTTGGGAAATATGGAGATATGGCCGCTAAGCTCGATGTGGTACCATATTTGCAACGTATGGCCCATGAATCGCACGATAAGTTCGAGTCTATTGATGGTTCTGTCTCGCCGCTCAGGGCGAGTTATTTGGCCATGGCGACAGTGCAATTTCTGCTGGATGTATATAAAAGTAGCCTCCAGCCGTATATTGATGTCTTGATGACCCTTACATCTACCTAGCCTTCAATTGCTGTCAGCCTGCTTCGTATGAGCCAATACTCAACACAGAACCTGCCGGTGTCTGCAAAATGGACGTTGTCTTGGAAGTCTTTGACTCACTTGTGCTGGATCAACTTTATGCAAAGTGCATTCCCTCGGGCACCATAGAAAACGGTGCTTTCTCCCAATTGAACAACACGTCCATAGTCCTCGACAATGCCCGAACAGATCAAACGAGTGCATGGCAGCGAGACAACATCTGGAGACAGACCCTGACTTTATACATGCTGACATGGTATGTCTTACCCTTATGATATATTCATGATTCAACTGACACTTCCTAGGATCTTCGGCACCGTCCTATACCTAATCTGTGCCACCTTATCTTACGTCTTCATCTTCGACAAGGCGACATTAAAGCACCCGAAGGTCCTCAAGAACCAAGTCTCATTAGAGATAAAGCATGCTCTAGCATCCACTCCATACATTGCTCTTCTCACAACTCCGTTATTTCTGCTGGAAGTTCGAGGCTATTCCAAGCTGTATGCTACGATGGCAGACGGTCCGGGTCTCTGGTATGACATCGCCCAGTTCCCGTTGGTCATACTATTCACGGACTTCGGCATATACTGGATCCATCGGTTCATGCACCACCCCCGTGTGTACAAGTACATTCATAAGCCACATCACAAATGGGTCGTACCAACCCCGTATGCCTCCGTCGCTTTTCACCCGGTCGATGGATTTCTCCAGTCATTTCCATACCATCTGTACCCGTTTCTCTTTCCGCTGCACCGATATACATATCTGGGCCTTTTTTTCTTCGTGCAGATATGGACCGTGGTCATCCACGACGGGGAATATGTCTCCAAGAACGAGATAATCAACGGTGCTGCCTGCCATACAATGCATCATCTATACTTCAACTACAACTACGGTCAATTCACAACCTTGTGGGACCGAATCGGTGGTTCATATAGACGGCCAGATGAAGAGCTTCTAGCCCTTGGCTTGGCGCATGCGGGGATGAACAAGGACAAGAACGAATAAGGATGTTACTATATTTGTAGAATAGACAACATAATGCGGAAGGAAGCACCCTGACAATGAGATATTGTCTGCACCTGACCAGTAAGCTTTCATAATTAGAGAATAGAATCGGTTCAATTACTCAGTCCAGCACAAGCCAAGACCAAGACTTCAGAACATTACAAGTTCCAATGTATTGCAGAGTTTAAATATTCTTGAACCAGTCGTCCACCATCTGATTAGACCCCTCCTCCCCCTAACCATGCAACCAATGGATCTCTTACAGGACTGTCACTCTATCACTCTCCTAAACTTAGACGCCTCATATTCCCCAGATCATTCTCATCTCCGAGCGCCACCAATCTCGCACAATAATAAAGTCTGGAACATATTTGAGGTTCAACAAACTGCAGCTTTACGTTAAACAAATATTCTTGAAAGTCTACTTATTATAAATGTGATATATGATCGTTTGCAGAGCTTATCTCGCTGCAGCTATCCTTTCGAGCTGCAGAGCTGTTCACACATACACCCACCAGCCACCGACAACACTCACGGACGGCACATCAAGCTTTCCCACGCCTACAACTAGTACTGTTCTTCGCAACTTCACCGAAGTTCGGGATTTCTCTTGTTTGTAAAAATTAAATAAAAAATTAAAAAATTGCCGTTTCTAAAAAATCTAGCGCGATTGTATATGCCGTGCCTCTCGTCTTCGTAGACGCGCGTATCAACATCATCATCAACGACGCTCGACTCATCGTTCATCAATACTCGAAGCCGCCAGCGATAACCGGCTCATCTTCACGACTCGAACTCCCCAAAACGGTCGTTGAATAATCTTTTCTGTGACTTACATGACACCGTTCAGCACAGCACCTTCCAGGTTTGTCTCCGCACCACAGATTAGCACCACAGTAGCCTGCTCGTGCTTCTGATTGATTATTTTAGACACAGGCTATCAGTATATCACACGATGCCTCCGTCACTTTCGAGTCTTCCCAATGCGGCTCTCACTGAGATATTCTCGTACATTATTCCGAATCCTCCCGTCACAGGCACTTAGGTGCTCAGCAACGAGACCAGGGGACGTTACCAGGCATTGCGCTGATTGTGCCTGACTTCACAACAGTACGAATCTATCGCCATGCCTTTTCTGTATCAAAACGTCATAATTAAGTCACCATATCAAGCCCGTGGTCATGTTTTTAGCATTGTTGTCCAACATAATGGGCACTTCAGTCAGGCACGTCGCCTGTCTCATCTGGTTTGACCCGGACTCATGGTATCATCATGTGCATGATACGGTGGTGCTGCTCGATAAGTGTCTACAACTACCTCTTTTGGAATGGATAAACGAACTTTACCCAAGTTTTTTCTCGTCACTTAGAAACAGTGTACCGTTTCGCTATTACGAACTTATGAAAGTGGTTCTTTGTTACCCCCTCGACGAAATGGCACATTGTGATGATGTCCTATTTCAGCTACCATGTGACGACATACGAAGGTCCCGCTGTACCGGAAATAACCAGTGTCAAGGACGAAGTCGACAGCCTTGGGCGCAGTGTCGGCAGTGTTTTATGATCCTCGAAGGCATTGGGGATCATCCGCCTTCAGAACGGCTGCGGTCATGCCAATCACGCACGCCGCTCCGATAACACGGAGTTTGATAGCACGTTACCAAACGCATTCCCGAACCCACGTGCGACCAGAATAGACCTGCAATGCGATGCAGGCGACTGCAGTTACTTTTTCGGAATAGAACGACCAGCGGATGGCGTTTGGATGGCTCAGCGCAACGAACCCTTGGAAGCCAAGGTCGTAGCCAAGCAGCTCCGCCTGGTGGAAGACCTCGGATTGTATAATTCAATCACCTGTCCTTACTGGATCGAGCGGCTGCTCAAGTAAGGCAAAAAGCTCAAATATTTCACCTACACGTTCGGTCAAGAGGCTTGGAACACCGAGGTGGAAGACGATGATCCGAATCGGTATCCATGTGGCGATGTTATTGATCTGGGTACAGCAATGCTGGAGGGGGCGGCAAAAGCGGGAGTCTCTGCATGCTGAAACGATCCCTTCAAGATGGCAACGTGACGCCCTTTGCGATACGTATGATTTCGCCGGCATCTCTTGCCTTGCGGTCTTTACAAAACTGAAAGTCTTGACCGTGGATATTTCCAGCCTCGCAGACTGCCCTATACGCCTTACGATCGGCTGTCGGCCACCAGTCATATCAAATGTCCTGCCAGAGTCGTTCGAGAAGCTTGAGCTTATAGAGAAGTGGTGGGGAAAAGAGGTCGAAAGAATGCAGAATGCTGCATTGAGGCAACAAAAAGTTCGACTCTTTGAAGCATGGATGGAGCGGTTGTTCCAAGACCTCGCGTTCGAGTGTCAAGCAGGAGCCTTTCCATTTCTGAGACACATGACCTTCCGGCCATACCCGAAATTTGAATCTAGCGGCTCTTTCAGACGATCATCTGGGTTGGATGCCTTGAGACAAATGTTTCGAGCCTCGGGGATCAAGTTTGTCGGGGAGTATCATGACGGATATAATCACGTCCTTGGACCATACGAGAATGACAATTGGGAAGGAGACGAAGAGTAAGGGAGACGTCGTGGATGGACACAATTACCAAAAACGAAACCACAAGAGATGAAAAGAATAGCGCAATGAAGATCATGCTATTAAGGGCCATCATTTCTCAACGAAAGCATTGGTAAACATTTGGTTTTTCGAAAAACAGTCGTCATACATTCTTCAAACCTAACGTTATTAATAGTAATAAGAGATTAATTACAAAGTCGCTAATGCAAATGTAGTACATGGTTTTGGGGAAGGGTTGTCTGTTCAGGGCGGCCTCGGTGACGTATGTCTGGATGGTGATGATGACGCTCAGTGAAGAGGGGCCACGCGCGCCAACACCAATGAAGATGTTGTTTAGCAGATTTCTTATCAGCATCATTCCCAGTCACCCTGAATAAGCATTGTAATCGGAGAAGTATTGGGCTGAGCTCGTTGGCAAAAAAAAAAAAACCAAAAAAAAACCCCCCAATAAAAAAAAATGGAGCAAAGTTATTCATGACATTGGATCTGTGGTGATACGTAGAATACAGCCATGATGGCTGGCCCTACTACCATAACGTATCAGTAATATTGCGATTTGTTGAATGTGTATCTTCTGCAATGGACAATCCATTATCACAGACATCTCTTGAACGCCTAGAACGCCTTGATCCCAAATTTGACCCATATTGAATCATTCTGCGTACACTCTATGGAAACAGATAAGCCAACCGGACGTTAATCATCCCACTCCTCATCATACTGATCAATTAGCCTGTTCTCAGCATCCCGATCTCGGCTCTGCCTGGTTATCGAGGGTGAACCAGAAAGGTGGTGATAACCTCGGCTGTTGCCAAACACTCTCCCACAGGATGACGTCACAGCGATGAAGATGTCCTGGATGCAAGTTAGCCTCTAGCAAATGAATGCCCGTTGTTTTCCGGGTTGGCTCACCGAGACGAAAGACCAGATGCCAGCCCAGAGCGAATAGTTGGGCAATTGGCGCCAGCCTCTCTGGTTGGCGACATTGCGCTGGTACATGACACCTCCTCCAAAGTAGACGAGGATGGCGATGACCAAGATGATGCCGAAGACAGCGCCTGGGCCTACGCTTCCCGGCGTGTGCGGTTCTGCGCCGGCACAAGCATGGGACGAGCGGACCTCGAAGAAGTAGGCGCACTCATCGGGGTCAGTGCCGACGAAGGAGACGGCAGCTGACGCGGCCGTCGGGTCTCTATCGCATAGGAAGGATATGGTGGCTGACTTGCGCTGCTTGGAACTGTCGGATTCCTTGGTCGCCTTGGCTGCCTTGGCGGCCGACGACTGGACGGAGCGTTCCTCGTCATCCTCATAGTCGGAATATTTGTAGGTGGCACCGTTGTGGACGTTGTTCCTCTTGTCCACGACAGTGTCGACGTTCCTCTTGGCGGCCTGGCCGCATGTCGAACCGCCGGTGTATTGCAAGACGAGTTTCCGGCCCCGGGGTTTTAGGTCTCCGTTGGAAAAGCCGAGGCTGTATATGTCGCCTTTTGTCTGGTAGTATGCGCTGATGTTCTTCCAGTGCTCTTGGCTGATGTCGCCCCTGACGTTGTCGACCTCCTCCACCACGGGCCCGCAGATGTTGAGTGTGAAGTTGTAGCCGTAGTCGTATCCGTTGGCCTTGTAGTCCTTGCTCGGCACGCCGCTCTTGAGTTTGGAGCCGTCCTTCGGGGCCTTCTGGGCGATATCCGGGCGCAGATCAAAGAAGGAACCTGATTTCGTGTTGGTCGCTGTGCATGCTTCTGCGGTTGTGGTCTTGTCTGCATCGGCCGCTGCTGCAATTGTGCTGCCGGCCAGCGAGAGCACAGCGAGCAATGTGGTCGCTGGTGATGATGAGAGGCGCATGGTTGGTCTCTGGTCGGAGGTATCGGGGTTGAAGGGAGGGGGGCCCGGACTCAGTACACCTACTTTATGCGCAGATGTGAAGAGGCAGCGCTCGTTGCGCTTGGGTGCAGAAGAGGAAGATTGTCATCAAGGAAAGGTGGCGAGCGAAATGCGATTCACGCAGAGGAGATGATGGGAAATTGACGAAGGCGATAGAGTTCAATAAGCAATGAAAGAATGGATGGGTGGGTGGATTAGATTTGCGTGTTACAGTATGTACGTAACTTGAGGAAGGTTTACGACCCGACACGACGACAAGACACGACACCTGTCGTTTGGCTACATGCTGTGCTGTAATTGGTATTTGTTTCCCTGACCTGCGCCGGGTTGGACGGCTCTGCGGCACCACATGCAGCTGTAGCTTGTTCTGTTCTGTGCCGCCGCGTTGCTTTGTAGCTTACTAACTTAACTCACCCGTAAGTTAAGTTATAGCCTTGTCTTTTTCTCCTCGTCTTTTTCTTCTCCTGCCTGCCCCAGACAGAGAGTCAACCAAGGTAGTTATATCTTCCTCAGCTCTTCTCTTCTTCCTTCTTTTTCTTTTGCCATGCAGCCCCAGCTCTGCCAGGCAGTTGGACTCTGAGCTCAGCCCCCCCACTCCCCCCAAAAGCCATTCATTGCCCCCACCAGCGAAACATTCCTTCGTCTGGTTGGCGGACCCTCCCGGATGTTTCAACTTGCAGGTCAGACAGACCATTTTCGTTTGTGCCTGGAAAGAGGTTCGGACCATTTGTGTTTATCCTGCCGGTTCCCCTTTCTGGTTAGCCAGTCCATTTCTCCAGAAGCGAGAAGCCGAAGCCGATCTCGAGATGGCCTGCGCTAGCATTAGTGCACAATCCGGCTCTTACATAAGTGACTTAACCTAGTACACACTGTCCATGTACATAAGTTAGTAGTCGCGCAACGGATACCTCACCAACTGCGAGGTCAAGTCCGTCTGGAGGGGACGAGACCTGAGATGTTCTGAGTGGTGCCACACGGAAGCCAAGCAATCCGATCTGTTAGCGTCGCATGCTTTGCTGCTTTGCTTTGCAGCTGCACACAATCGTGTCGTCTAATTGGTCGGAGCTGTCCATGGAGAAATAGCTTAAATTGGGCAATAAAAAGGGTCTTCGACGACGTCAACATTTATCTCGTTTGCGCTCGAGTCCAAGCCAACTCGAATCCCGTCGCCCTTTTTCTTCCTCCGCCTTTTGGCTGTCACGAGAGTCGTCCGTCGGAATCTTGAAAACAGCAAATTCCCATTCAGACACCATGGCTACCCAGCACAAGCCAGGTTATGAGTTTGGCGGCCCGTAAGTGGTTCTTCACGTCCCATCATCTGCATCACATCATATATCCATCTTGCGTCTAAGACATGCGACAAAGAAGAACCCACTGACATGTCACAATCAGCATTGGCGCCCTCGGAATCGTTCTCGGTCTTCCTATCCTCCAATATGTGTATGCATTCGGCTGCAACGACGTCTCTGGATGTCCCATACCTTCTCTTCTCGATCCCAAGAACCTGTCCCTCGAGACTCTGAAGGCCGAGGCGGGATGGCCCGCAGATGGTATCTGGGGCTTGTGCAGTTGGGATGCTATGGGCTGGACACTGGCTTACTACTTCCTCAACCTCTTCTTGTTCCGAGTGCTCCCCGGACAAGTAGTGGAAGGCACCGAGCTTGAATCTGGTGGCAGATTGAAGTACAAGTTCAATGGTATGCCGCTGGACCACTCCCTCCCATCCCTCATAGAATTGCACAACCTGACAGCATAATTTTACCAGGTCTTGCATCCAGCTCTTTGATCCTCGCTGTCTGTCTCGCTGGCACCATCGCCCAAGGCGCAGAATTCCCCCTTTGGACATATATCACCGACAACTACCTACAGATCCTGACCGCCAACATCATCGTCTCCTTCGCTCTTGCCATCTATGTATACGTCGCCAGCTTTTCCGTCAAGGCTGGCAACCCCGAGAAGCGCGAGCTTGCCGCTGGCGGACATACCGGCAACATGATTTACGACTTCTACATTGGCCGAGAGTTGAACCCCCGTGTCACCCTTCCCTTCTTTGGCGAGATCGATATCAAGACCTTCATGGAGGTTCGCCCTGGTCTTCTGGGATGGATCCTGATCGACGTTGCCTGGGTCGCAAAGCAGTACCGTACTTATGGCTACGTCACAGACAGCGCGGTCTTCATCACCATCGTCCAGAGTCTCTACGTCATGGACAGCTTCTGGATGGAGCCCGCCATCCTCACCATGATGGATATCACAAGAGACGGCTTTGGTTTCATGCTGGCTTTTGGGGATCTCGGCTGGCTCCCCTTCATGTACTCTCAGCAGGTCCGCTATCTGTCTGTCTACCCTCTTCAGATGGGCTGGCTCTACACTGGTGGCGTATTGGCTGTTCTTCTTACTGGCTTCACCATCTTCCGCCTCAGCAACGCCGAGAAGAATACCTTCCGTACCAACCCCAACGACCCCAAGGTTGCTCACCTCAAGTACATTGAGACCAAGACTGGCTCACGTCTCCTGACCTCCGGCTGGTGGGGTGTTGCCCGACACGTCAACTACCTTGGCGACTGGATCCAGTCTTGGCCATACTCGCTGCCTACCGGCGTCGCTGGCTATGTCATCTTGAATGCCGGTAGTGAAGTTCCCGGTGCTTTCAAGATGGCCGATGGTCGCGAGGTCATTCAAGGTCCTGCCCGTGCCTGGGGTATGCTGTTCACTTACTTCTACATTCTTTACTTTGCGGTCCTTCTCATCCACCGTGATGGTCGTGATGATGACAAGTGCAGCATGAAGTATGGTGAGGACTGGGAGAAGTACAAGAAGGCTGTCAAGTACAGAATCCTTCCTGGTGTCTATTAGGAGGCCATTGGAATAGGGTAGTAGTAGAAGATGGAATCGTCATAGAAAAGAGTTCCTAGATAGCGTGACCAATGCCTTTGTCTCACACTGATGGCAACTGAAAGGCGTATCTGCCGCTATAATCGATATCCCCGTTCCAGCTCAGACCACCCACCCCAATGGTGACAGATACTCATTCCATCGTAGTTTGCCCTCATCGAGAACTTACCAACGCAGTATAACTCGCCGGCCACGTTCCCTTAACTCTGACGCTAACTATGACCCGAATCCTGACTTACCCTATGTAGGCGCTGCGGAACGGACGATTGTGTGACGGACAACTTATACCCGAAGACTCAGGGAGATAACCCCTACATATTGTGTCTTCATGACCAATTCCTACCTGTCAGATATGGTGTATGTATGAAATAAAAATACACCGTAATCAAACCTGATTCTCTTGAAGAGAAAGGGGAAAAAACAAAAATGGGTAATACATAACCAGAGAAGACAGACGCGGCTCCGTTTCTCCTAGAAGAGGAAAAGAAACTACTTGGGAAGACTGACCAGTAATTGAGCATGAAAGGAGATCTACGATGTTCCAGTGGAGCAGAAGACTACGATGGATCTAGTGGCCAAGATCCCAGCGACAGAGGATGATTATAGATGTCTATTTCATACCCCACCACGATCTACACTGCGTTCAGTTTCACTTAAACGCGTGGCGTATGACTTCTTCAATTCTGATCATGCAAATTGGGATCGAATACACAGGAATATGGATGCTGGAGCGAGTATCATGGCGATTTGTATTCGTCATCGATGGGGAAGTGCTTTAACACGGATGAAGTATGTCCTGTGATTCGGCGGTTGGATCGCAATGCAGATTCGGTGGACTATCACGATACTCACCTGACCGACGCACACATGAATCACTTTGGTGCTAGATTGCGCTGTCGTGTACTTCCCGACGGAGATCTGGAGACTGATTCGGAATTTGGTCGCAGCAGTTGGAAACGAGGCATGAGACATGATGAAAGACCGAGATGGGATTGGAGGGGAATGGGTCAAAGCATATCAGTGCTCGTGCAGATATGCCATCGAGATGGACTTAACTTTATCCAGGAGACCCAAAGACCTTCTAGAGACAGGTGCCAACCATGGCAGAGAATTCAGGGACCAAAGCGAGCCGTATGCTCAACATAATCCGAGTTGAGGTCTCCGCCTGAAACCTAAGATATGGGCACTGACGCTGTGGATAATCAAGAAAATAAGTTTGCAACCGTTGGTGGTAGGATTGCCACTGTTCAATTGTTGGGAATACAATTAAATCAGCCCAGTATAAATTCTTGGAAGTATACTTGCCCGCTCCATGGTGAGCTCCTGAGGCTGCAACGTAAAGCAATCAGGCACTTAAGTAGCGATATTGAAGATAGTACACTGAGAGAGCGAAGAATTGGGCCTTTGGGAGCGAGAAGTCCCATTTCCAAGGTAACTTGGCATTTTCGAAAGCATACTTTACCAGCTTCGAACAGATCAAATTCGATTACAACAACACAAGGTCACGCGTGGACCACAAATTCAATCAACTCGATTGCTCACCGGGCCTCAGCACCCATAAATTCATCATCATGGATGATCTTGAAGCCACCGGGATCAAATAAACCCTCTGCCTCCTGACCTTGGCTACCAGTCTGTCCTCAATCCAGATATTGAACACCAGTTCGCGCCCCTTGAACTCGGCCTACTTCTGGCCGGAAAAAATGAGCGTTAATCGCCCGCTGTCCCTTAATAGTCTCACTATGCTCTAAACACTCATCCGGAAGCTCATCAGAACCAGGGCCGCGCACGAAGGACATATCACCCCGAACGTCAGACATTACTACGAAAGGTTTCCACGACACACCACACCGACATCTCGTTGTTTATATGATGAGTTTTATGTGATAATATAGTCAATTGTCAATGCTGTTGTTTTTCAAGTTTCAAATAACGAAAATTGTGGTTCCTTGAAGCGTAGGAAGAAGAAGAAAGGATAAAAAAGGTCAGGGGACGCACAAACGCTTCTCTAGGCAACGCAAACACAGCTTCGGTACCGCTTTTATAATCCAATCTTGACGCGTCCAGGCCACCAAACAACTGAATATTCCAATACAAGCTTTGAAATATAAACATTACATTCATAAGTCATGCCTGCCAGTTATTTGTTATTTGCTTTTGAACGTGGGCGGGTATTTAGAAGGTTGCACATTCAATATGAATCAGCGCTTGATGAACTAATTACACAATAACAATCACTTCTTGATGCTCTTGGTGATAATTTGTACATCTAGTCATCCGTATGTTATCACCCTTTGGGTCCTTTGGTGCGTTTGGAGGAGGACCTTTGTTCGCACGTCTGGCCGTTTTCTCTTTCAACCACTGATCCTGGTGCAGCCCCCTTGTCAATATCCTCGTCAGCCTCCTCGCTCTCCGGACACAGGACGGTATTTTCTCTATGTTGAATCGCCAACAAGGGGGAGGCCCTCTTGCCACTTGTATCCACGACATTGTCGCCCCTCGGTGTAGCCTCAGCCAGAGACGTTCCTCGTCAATACGTAAATGTGACGCCGGCACATGGTACAGCATCCGTTCACCTTCATTTTCATCGCATAGTCGCAGTTAAGCTCTCTGACGACAGCCTATTTCTTCCTGTATCTATCAATCGGTTTCACGTGTGCTCTCAGTACATGTGTCTCTCCTGTCAGCTTGATAAACTACTGCATTTGACCATGGTATGGCAAGAAGTGGTTACTGATCCAGAGCCGCTGGTAAATTTCCTCAGTTTCCGTAACCTCTAGGAAGGTAAATTTCTCTTTGTCCCCAAACTTTACTCATACGGGGCTTGCTAGTTGTTTGGTTCTGGGCCCAGCTCCCCAGTGTATGGCTGTGATTCCCATATGATAAACGTATGAAGATGCCTAAGTAGTATGAGAGCGATGTCCTACATTGCATAGCTTCTCGTCGCACTTGTGCCTTGCCGGGATATGAGCTGCAGCTCGACTGTAATATTTGTGGGTGAGGCTTAGTAGCGCAAAACTCATCGCAGCCACCTGAGTGTTGACCTTTTGACTGATGTCTCCCAATATGGAGAATAAATTCACCATCCGCTTATTCAATTTTGCCACTTCCGTCGCGTCCATTGTTGCTAGTTCGAAAGTGAAATAACTCAGAATGCGACTCTTACGTAGAGTGTATTTCCAATAGAAGTATTGTGGATGTTAGGATATGGTTGTGAGATATCTTCGACGCAAAATTCAGTGCCAATCGCGGCGGCCAAAAAAGAGGAACAGCGGCGGGAAGGAAGAAACTCAAAGCTTGGGAGGAATTTGTTTACAGCGTATGTTTTTGACAAATAGCTGCCTTGTGGCCCCACCGATTCTTTACAAACACCGAGAGCTCCCAAGCTTGAACCAAAACCTCCTATGAAGCAGTTGCTTTTCACCGTGAATCAGTACTCGTTAGGTTCATTTAGGAAGTTCTCCAACTACCGTGTTGTTTTGAAATTCTGACATACCGGAAATGGTGTGATACATACACGATGCATCAAATATAACTGAGTACATGGTTGTCATGACAAACATTTGGTTAAAGTACTAAGTAGAATGTTACTGCTTTGATATTCAAGCCGATGCTGGCTTTTGGTGCTCACGCGCGTGATCCTCACCTATTTTGCCCCATACATATCCACTTGATATAATCCGTATATTAGTACGAGAAGCGCCAAGACCTGGACTGTGGTTGTGCTCGATGCGCCATCGATCATCCCACTAACGTTACTACAAGATCTGGACATTTGCCATTGACCTTACTGTCCCACCTTGAAACAGGCCAATCTCACGGGATAAGGGCTAAATATCAAGTCGTTTTCGAATTATTCATGTATATATGCCAGGATGCTCGACGAACCCTGGCACCTGGCAGTACCTACATGTTGTAGTGGCGCCGTGAAGCTGTCCCCGCATTTCATGCCACTTCGACTCGATCCCCCGGGGCGATGCAACATCAAGTGGTTGGGGTAATCAGCGAAGGATGGCGCCAGGCAGCCGAATTCCTACGGCTTACGGAGCCACTATCCCATGGCTTCTCAGTAGTCAATTCCCCAGCTTTGGCAATTACAATAATCAATTTTCTCTTTTTATCAAGCTTTCGCACAAGTCACAGTCACGATGAACCGAATGGAAACCAATCAGAACCAAGCGGTGGATCTATCATGGAGAGGGATGAGTGAGCAGAGCATGTTGCTTGAGCTTCAGAGACGTCGGCAACAGGCCGAGCTTTTGACAGCTCACTCGGCACGAACGGGTGAGCCGCAACTGGATCAGAATATCCCGGCAGATCTGTCATGGAGAGGAATGAGTGAGCAGAACATGTTGCTGGGGCTCCAGACACGTCAGCAACAGGCGGACGTCTTGACCCACCCGGGGCCATTAGGCGAGCCGGAATCTACCAGCAAAGACCACGGCGAAGATGCCACCACGAGAGCCTACTTCAAGCATAGCAGTGCGCGACGCACCAATACGGATGCATATATCACTGCCGCACTCACGAAGCAATACCCCAACCTGGAGATTGTTGTTACGCCTGCTGGAAATGTCAATCTACTGAGCTATGCGACAGCAGGCAATGCCAGCTTTGAACCGTTGCAGGACAGCACCAGCGGCCTGCCTGACTCTTTACAACTGGATCTCTACATCCCGCCCACCCGCCGGCTAGATGGCGCGTTGGGTGGTTTGGGCGAGATGACCTTGTTCGGCAAATACCTGTACAAGTGGAAGGACGATGATTTTATTGTCTATCTCATCGACGGACGAGATGGTCAACAGCCGTATCCAGTCGTGTCCAACTACTATATCCTCACATCTAACAAGCGCAAAGCGCATCAGCTGATTCTGGAGGCTGGGCGTTGGAATGCGGATCTACACGATGAGGTCTGGGTCTTCGACGGCGGGTATTGGCAGAAGAGCAAGGAGCTTTATGACTCAATCAGAAACGCCACCTGGGAAAGTGTCATCTTGAGCTCCGAGATGAAGAATAACATCATTGACGATCACCTGTCCTTCTTCAATTCACGCGAGACATACACACATCTCAAAGTTCCATGGAAGCGAGGTATCATCTACTACGGACCGCCGGGCAACGGAAAGACAATCAGCATCAAGGCGATGATGCGTACACTTTACGACCACGAGCCAACACCTATCCCAACCCTCTACGTACGGAGTCTCTTCTCGGTGCGTGCTATTTCCGTCGTAAGTCTCTTAACCTGAAACAAGCTGATAGGCAATCAGTATGCCGGCCCAGAGTACTCAATCAAGCAGGTCTTCGGCAAGGCCCGCGAGTTCGCGCCATGTTATCTCGTATTCGAGGATCTGGACTCCATCATCAACGATAGCGTCAGAAGTTATTTCCTGAATGAAGTCGACGGCTTGAAGAGTAACGACGGTATCTTCATGGTCGGAAGCACGAACCATCTTGAGCGGTTAGACCCTGGTATTTCGGTAGGCAGATCTTTGCAACACCTCCAATTCACGAAGTACAAGAAAGTCGTTATTAACAATGTGTTCAGAAACGACCGTCCCGATTCGACAGAAAATACTTGTTCCCCAACCCTGACCACGATGAGCGTGTCGCATATTGTCACTTTTGGCAGAAGAAGCTCGCAGATAACAAAGAGGTCGAGTTCCCGGATAGACTGTGCCCCGCGATTGCCGAGATTACCGATAAATTCAGTTTCGCATACATACAGGAAGCCTTCGTGGCTGCACTTCTTGCAATTGCTCGAAGGTCAAAGAGTGATAAGCCAAACCCGCGAGGACTCATGGAGAACCTAGAAGACGACTGGATTGGCATCGATACTCATGATGACGATCTAGAAAATCTCATACTGTGGGTTGAAATCAAAAAGCAAGTCCAAGTCTTGCGGGACGGCATGAGAGAGGGAAACAGAGTATAGGCCAATCAGGTTTTCCATAGCATCCGAGAGTTAGTATCGGAAAAACAGTTGCTGTATCTCTCACTTGATCTTATTCAACTCTGATCGCCCTTGGCCAATGCCATGGTCAAGTCTTGTTGGGCAGTTAAATAAGAACACTGTCGATATACCAACGCGAGCAACGTTAAGATCAAGTAGAAATCCCCAATCCCGCAGGCTATATGATAGTCAGCGATGGTCCGGCAAATATTGTGTAGCAGGCTCGTGTGGCAAGGCACAAAGACTATGGTGGGTTTTGTTTCAAGATGTATGCGCTTATGCTCCAAAGTTTTCGGAGAGATTCTTGGAGAGGTATGTAGGAAATAATCTGTCAGGACGAGTTGGGTATTGTAACAGAGAATTGTGGTGAAAATTCTGTTCACGATTTTCAAGCTTTTCATCTGAGGCTTGAAATGTTTATATTTCATCAATCTTTTGTTTAATTATGTTCATGCAGGTCTCACCGAGCCACCCTAAGATGATAATGTACGAGGGTATTGCAAGACTCCTGATTTTGCTCTGGCATTATAAGTGAACAAACATTATTTTGTAACAGATACACGTACGATTTACAACGGCCGCAACGGCATGATTCACCTTTCTCGACTTATATAACGTAGAAAACGTGAATAAACTTTGCGCGTCCGATTTCAAACTCCGTATTATAACATCAGTCTATATATCACGTTATATAGCAACATGTCTCCTTCTGTTTCGAATTTGAACTCGGATTAAACGCAGGAATTTCAGAGGCGTGCTGGTGAAATGTGCGAAAATCGAGAAGACATGTCTTTCGCCTGACGTGTTCTCGTACAATCGAGGAACGAGGTGACAAACCATTGAACCAAAACTAATCACAGTCGACGTCCAATCCAGTCAGCACATGCGCGTTGGTGGCTGGCTGGATTGGTAACTGCTGTCGTGTATCCGGATGGGGTAATACGCAGCTAAGGGACTGTTATGCGGCGCCCTACTTGTATGAGACTTTGTTACGTATTCTAAGAATACCACCAGTACGAAAAATTTCTTTCGGCAAAGGCGACCGACAAATTGATTCTAATGAGCTTGAGAAAGAGCTCTCTATTTCCCCAGAAATTGACGTGATAGGCGTCGAATCGAGCGACATCCTCTCGATAAGGCCAATCTTTGCATCAAGATTGTCGATAGGGAGTCGGCAGTCTTAGGGTTGGACAAGGATTTTACCATACGGATCGACGGCTATTACAAGACAATGCGTCAATTCTCGGATCCAAAAGAACCTCGCTATTAACCTGTGATAAATTTAACGAGACTCATTAACGAGGTACTTCAGAAGGGCAAGCGACAGAATGCAAGTAGGAATGATGTAGTTCCAACCATGCTTGAAAGCTTCGCACATCCTAATTTCAAACAATACAAAGATCGCCACCCTTTACCTCTTCTTAGCACTTGCACCTAGCTTCTCGATAATCACGTTTACACCGAATGGTTAAATAACGTCGATTTTTATCTTTTGTGGGTTTCGGCACACCCCGGCTATGATAAGTTAGTTACTACATCACACCTTGCTAAGACTCGGATAAGAATAAGTTAGGATAGTAAAGTTGACCTATGTTATTTCTTCTTCAAAATCGACTATCACGACTAACGAAGTGCTGTGGTAGGTCTCTAGGGTTCCTTCAGCCTTTCGATCGTCACCCTACTTTAAAAAGTTCGCGGCTGAAAATCCTCGAAAATCGGAGCGTAAAGAGCATCGAAATCCTTTGGGAAGTTTTTGTCAAACTTGTTCTCAAGCGTCATACAATATACAACGCAACAGCACAATGCACCTTTGTCATCCTCGATGGGCTTGACGAGTGTGAAATATACTTAGACTCATACTGTAGCTCAATACATATGGTATATTAGGTTTAGCAGCCATTAATGCACAGACACTGCGCATGGTCTTATAAAACATATGTGACTTCCTTAACTCTTAAATTTGTCTGAATGTAGTGCTTGAGTTATAGCTATTTTAAATAGCACATATACTCGATCTATATTAAGCGCTGTTTTAATTATAACCGAAAATAGCATATCTACAACCGTTGTGCATATCTTCGAAGTTTTGCACATCTCGAAAGAAACTATAAGCCCGGTACTAGTATTTGCAATAAAAGAAATTAGTATTTTGATCAAGCCGCATAGTGGATTTTAATATGACCTAATCTTCTCTTTCTAATCATCACAAGCTAAGCATCATCTTCATTACATCAGGCTTTTTAATATGCCAGCTCAGGTATACTTAGCCACAGTTCACGGCTGCTTAGAGATAACTCTGGGCATACTGTCAAAAGCTCAGTTTCTAATGTGGAAGTAGAATTAGCAAGGTTAATCTTCAAAAGGGTTCACATCAAGGGTGTTAAGTCGTATCTATACCCTTCTAACGATTAACGTAGACATGTTATCGAACTAAGCAGCTGCATGATAAGAGCTCTCAACAGGAACAACCATGATTTCTGTGGCCGTGGGTGATGGTTAAAAGCTATGCGCGTCAGATAATGTGCACCGCCGTGTTTGTATTCCGGCGAAGCTATTGCACGTCCTCTGAAATTCTTTCCCCGCTTCCTTCTTCCTGCGACGATCGAAACAAAAATGGCCCCTCTTGAAACCAAGCAGATCACGCCTCGATCAATACCAGAACAAATATCACATACGACGAAGCGAAGCTTTATATCACCCAAACCGCCTTTCCTTTCATCATACGACCTCTTTCCCGAAAAACTGAACACAATCGCCAAAATGACTAATCTAGGCCAATCCACGAAAGTTCAAAAGATGCCATAGAGGCTAAGAAGAAGACCGAGAAGGAGAGAAAGAAAACGGATGCTTAGGAGGAAGTCTCAAAGAGCCAGGCGGATGTCAATGAACAGAATGAGAATGAGGAGGAAGACGCGCCCTGTCCGCCAGAGGAGGGGTCTCAAACCTGTGGGTTCCAGTGCAATGGACGGTCCCCCGGAAGAGTTCAAAATCTCAGCTTCAGAAGGAGGGATAACTTGTACCTTCACAGAACCCACCTCCGTTGCATTCCGCAGCTTGTCCAGGAATATACCGCAAGCGATAGCAAGACTACAGGTACGTATAGCATGGCTCTCACAACAAGCAGGAGCTTGCACTACCAGAACGACCGCCAGTCAGAGGATATCAGGACGCAACTGAGGCGTGCCACCAAGGACTCATAAACGCTGGAAAGACAGGAAGGAACCAAGAGTAAGCTTGAGGAGAGGAATGAGCGTCCGTAAGACCAGAAACACGTTGCTATTGAGGCACATTTTGTCCCGGAGAATCGTGGTGGTGAGCGTTGTAGACGTGGTCGTATAAATGGAGGTCGAGATGCTATGAGCGGATTCAATGATATAATACAGATACCACAAAGCCAAACAGAGGCAACTCTCTGTTTAAAATAGAAAAAGTTTGCAAGAAATAAATGAATAAATTACTTAGTTGAGTATTAGTTTCAAAGCTTATCCGGTATCGGACTGCTATTGGGTATATAAGGGCTATAATCCTCCATATGAGATAGATTAGGGCTCAGTGCGTCATAACTAGCACCCTAGCACTCCCTTACAATACTACGTCTGACAATTAGTCAATAGCTATGTGTGCGGTAGCACACTTGTTATATACATGTTAGGTGGCTGGGCCCATGTTTCAACGGGAAGACCTGAGTCACCGTCCCTTGCTCTCGTTTACTAGTTGATTGAGGTTCACAATATCGTTGTTCCAACGAGGAGCAGGTGCGACTCAAACTCGCCGTGGTTTCGGCTGCCATTTGAAAGTATGTCCCTAAAGGCTTGCCCATACATATTAAGCGAAAGCCTTAGTAGAATCGCAATGTTGATGAAGGAATAGAAAATAATACCCTGCAAGACTAGAACAGAGTGGACCCTCGCAAACCTTTACGCAGTATAATCATCTCGGACTTAAAGATCTTCGCCACGCCCCTGGCTACATTAGCCCACGATTCCGTATGAAGGTCAACTCGCAGGGTGGAAGGATCGCGACAGAAGTATGGTACATCCCAAGATTAGCTACTATCGATAGTTCAAGGCTTAATATTGCTTGAATTGGTGCTTTTATCGGTAAGTAAAGTACTGCTCATAGCAAAACACACACCCCGAGGCACTCATCCAATAATAGGAATTGATATTGTGTCAGTACTCTCTAATCAATGGTTTGTACCAACGATCACTTCACAGCCTTAATGACGTAGTATTGGGGTGGTGAAATATGTGACGTGATGTGATGTAGGTAATTGAAAGAATGACAAGAGTTCTGAGGACGAGAGCTCAAGCTCATGGAGTTGGATCCACATCACCATAAAGCCGCGACACCATCCAAATCTCTTCTATTCGAAAGATATGAGGACAGCTTGTGCAATAATCTTCATACATGACGAAGTACTAGACAATGTAGCTCATGTTAGAAAGATTATGATGGATGATGCTCGATGTTCTCATGTCCCTTCATATGTGTCCTTGTTGTGAAGCGAAGGTCCCTGGTTGCTCCCAATAAGCTCCACCAAGCCCGGGCCACAATAATAGAACAAAGCGTCTGAAATTACAAGAATGATCGCCTATTCAGATTAACATTTTTGGGAATGGGTTCGACTCGCGACGGCTACGGCTTCAGATGCCATAGGTTCTACTTTCTCGCTGCCCTCCGAGCCTCCAGCAACGATTGATTGTGGATCTTCTTGATCGCCTATGGCCTTGGGTGTGCGGAACCGGAATCTAGCATCGTTCCATCGCTTCTGAAATCCATACCCCGGATGCCAAACAGTTATACACATTGTTGCAAGAATGACCATGACTCCATCTAGAATCATGAACTGGACCTCATTGTTTGCCAACTTCCCCGAGAACCCCTCGCTGAGCTCTACAGACCGGAAAACCGTTCGTATGAATAATAGTGTCGTTGCTATGAATAGTGCTTTCCGATCGTCAGCTTCTAGGACGGATGATGTTGAGTTCTTGGGTACATACAGCATAGGAACAACTTAAATCTTTTGCTGTTCACGAGGTCGGCGAACTCCGGATTACGCAAACCTGGATATTTTTTGACGCGCCACAGAAATTCAAGGCTGCATGCAGTGAATGCAAACAAACTGGCGACTTGAAACGAGAGACCTGCGATAAGAACATGTGTTCCAAGATCGATCTGCAAGTGTCGATGTGTCTGTCAGCATTGGCTTCAGGGAGCTACGAGCATGGAAAGTGGATCAAGCAAAGACCAATGAAGGCGTATAGTACCATAGTTTGATTAGTGATAGGTGTCGATGCAGCGATACCTCCACCGACCGCTTGAATACAGAGACTGATGATATCGCATCCCATGAAAATGATAGTGTAAGTTCGAGGCTTGATCCGACTTATATCTTCCCCATAGACTACGACGATCCGGCCGAGGCTCAAATAGATGGCGGCCGCAATGAACACGGGGCCGATGGTCAAACAGATCAGGTACCACAAGAAGTATGCTCTGTCGAACGGATTGGTATGCAGGAGTATTCGAGCGATGTAACCGAGGGCTTCCGTCGCCAGGCCAAGGAGTATCGATACTGCCATGAGTCCCGTTTTGTAATATATGCCCAGAGCAAGTTGACAAATTGCGAAGAGCACGATGATAGCCAAGAAGAGCGCGTTTCCTGGTATGCTCGGCTGGTAATGAACATAGCCCCATTCTTCCACGTCGCAAGTGCCCAGCTGGCAGACGAAACCTGGGACGTAATCGTCTGGGACGGTCATTATGAATTGAGCCCTACGATGCTTCTGGTTTGATTCAAAACGGAACCAATTGAGGTAGAATATCTCCTGGCTATCAGTATTATGAATCAGTCGACATCTGGAGAGTCAAGGACCCGAGAACTTAGATTGTAGGCAAATAAAGAAGGATTTCGTTGGGTCTGCTTCTGGGTCCCAATCCTTTGCGAGATGGCCGACTGTTCTCTGGATCCGGGACCTGCATCCAAGTTGCTGTTTAGTTGTGCGCAGGCATCAAAGCAAACGGTATCTAACCTCTCCAGGGGGGTTGAACAGAATTGTGAGTTAGACTACCGGATACGCGGGTAAGATCTTGATTGGAGGACCTCAACAGATGTAAAGTTGGGCTGGGGTGATATGGTTTCATTGGTATTGGCAAGCTTCGTGGGGTGCCGCGAGCTAGCTAAAATTGCGGATCATCGTGCCGTAACGCTTGGACTTGAGAACGAAGATCCTTCGCTCAGATCGCTGCGCCGCATCGCCTGGCTCAAGCCTCTCCTCATCCGAGCCTCGAAGGGGCGTGACGCGTCTCATTATGGATCCCACCATAAACTGTGGCATCTCGTAAGAGTCTGCGAATAGAGTATTCATTGTGTCAGGAGTCCAGGTTGAAAATGTAGGCTGATAATGTATCCAGATGGCACTGTTTCTCTCCTGATGGATCTACGGCGGTCATATCATCGCCCTGAGAATCTACCGCACTATTAACAAGATAGAAGTGTCATCTCGCAACCGCTTACGAAGTGTCAGATGTTATCCCAGACCCCCAGAAGGCCCATTCTCAGAATCATCTATGACATAGGCCGCCTTGGACCGCACTTGTCTCTCATCTCACTCATTATCTATTCCTCTGCGAAAAAAAGTGCCAGAAGTGATGGATCCTTCGTCCGTATCCCGCTAACGATGTTTCTCCCTGAAGCTGAGGCAGCCGGGAGGAGGGATCGTAATTTGCCAGGGCTTGCATCTACCCTGAGCTGGCTGTCTTGCAGCAATCTTTTTTCTTCATTCTAGCGAGCACGTTGCCCCATGTTTCTTGTCTGTTGAGTGGATTCTATTAATACTGTGGTAAGATGGCATTGAGAATATGGTCAGACGTGAATGTATCTATCTTGAAATAGATTGATGCTGTAAGGGATCGCCGGATGGAGAGAAAATTGGGCTGGACTTCTAGGTAATTCAATATGGATGGAGATCCTGTTGCCTGCTACTCATGATTGAATCTCGAGACAGTCTCTGCTCTTACATCATGGGTGACCTCTCCACCGACTTCTAACCTGTCGCCGCGTCTCCTTTACACTCTTCCTTGTAACATTATTTATGTACGGTATCAACGAATTAAGTTGCTATCAATTATATGCTCACTGTTGTACTTGTTGGGTTCTTTTTTCGGCCTACACCTGATTTGTATTTCCCCTTAGAGTGGTTTTACCGGCAAATATGCCCGAGCATATTCCCTTCGTATTACCATAATTAGTATGGCATGCCGTCTCCCGGGTGGCTCAGACAATCCAGACAAGCTCTGGGACATGCTTTCCGAGTGACGAAGTGGCTGGCGTGATATCCCGGTGGACCGATGGAACAAGGATTCGTTGTATCATCCTGATCCCGAGACGAAAGAGGCCATCGATATCGAGAGCCTCTAATTCTTGGATCAAGACATCGGAGCTTTTGATACGCGTTTCCTCAACATACACCCTCATGAAGCTTATTGTCAGACAATAGCGTTGCAATGGAGTGCTAGGATGCTAGTATTGACGCGCTGAGTCCTACTATCTAACATATATGGATGATTTCAGCCCTTATATACCCAATAGAAGTCCGACACCGGGTAAGCTGACATTTATTGTCTTGAGCCACGACAACGCATCTCCCTGGACACGACATAAGAGGCGCTCGAGAACGCCGGGCAGACACTAGAGGGCATTGAACGCTCTGATACATCTGCCCACTTCAAGGATTATGCCATTGATTAATTGCTTCGTGTCCCACGTGTGAATCTGCGGGCGCGGCCAAACCATCTACTCCTATCACATTGTATGTAGCAGATACAATATGCTAATTTGCACACTTTCAGTGTTAAGCGCATGGGTTGCAAGAACATATCTAGAATACTTAAGTTTCATATGATTGGCACACGAATTATAATTGTCTCCAATATAATTAATTACGGGTTTGATCTCAGGGGCTTCTTGAGTATAGTGGACAATGGGTTGCTCAGGAAGCATGGTGGCATTGCACCAGGCATGCCATGCACTTCGAGCAAGGGAACCAAAGATAGCCATTGCTGCTGGAACTCAATTGGTCTTAACTCCTGATCAGATCATTACCATGGGCAGTATGGGGTAACTTCGTTGTGAGTCTGATTCTAGAGCGTCTTGATGATGCTGTCAGAGATAATGACAAAGTTCGTGCCATCATCAGAAATTCTGGTATGAACCAGGACGGTAAGATGGCAGGAATCTCGCTCCCCAACCCTGTTGCTGAAGCAAATCTCATGCGACTTGTTCATCTAAATGCCGGTCTGGACCTGCGAAAAAGGTATGTGTTGATGCAGGTGGAACGGGAAGACAAAATGGTGAGAAACTCAGCACCACTACCCTCGAACAGACTCTAAAACTATGACACGCGATAGTATAGAAGTATCGACCATGGCAGAAGTGTTCTGCACAGAGATCAGACGTGTAGACAATGTCTATATTGGCTCTATCAGGTCGAACATTAGGCATCTAGAAGCCTCAAGCGGTGTTGCTGGGTTGCTCAAGACGATTATAATCTTGAAGCACAGAATGCTCCCACTTAATATTAAATTTATCAAGCCAAGCCCACGCTGCAATTCGAGAAGCGGATGATCAAGGTGTGAATTGAACGAATGTACTTAGATATTCCTATTATGTATCCCAGATTGCGACAGAAATAGTACTTCTTCCATCAACAGGTCCAAGGTAAGTCTCTGTCAGTTCATTCGAGTACGGCAGGACCAACATCCGTGTATTCCTAGAAGCTCCATCTACCTACAACAACATGTAAAATTCTATAGCAGCATCCCTGTTTTCACTGGAAGACACGCAAATGAGTTTCAAGACCAAACTTTAGAGCTTGCAATTTCTAACAGACAACCAAAAGCCGAAAAAGTAATGAGACGATCTCTTTGACACCGAATGACAGGGGTGAATATTCGAAGATAACAACAGAGTCTACACTAGAGAAGACATCTCATAGCCTCCCAGCAATTTTTCAGAGAGTCGATACTCATGTCAGATAGGATTCTGCAAAGTCTTAGAGTTAATTAGAGTCGTGTCTACATATCTGCCATGATCCATCTGCAATAAATGGCAATACTGCGACGAGAATTGAGCGCCACTTCATCGCACATTAATGTATATTCTCGTCATGTAGGACCCACGATCGCATTAGCTTTATTGGTTACAGTAAATGCGTCAAATCAGCACGGGCCGACAAGTCAGGGTAAAAGAACGCGGCAGACTTTGATCTAACCTAATTGGTTCATCTTTGTTTCAGCTCATGCGCGAAAAGCAAAAAAAGGCTTAACGATCAACACGATCGTGCCTGCAGTCATGCTCAAATGCAGCCTCGTCCTACCTTGCTTGGAAACAACGCTCTGAATATCGAAGATGTTGATGCCGACTCCTTCGCTCGTCGAATCGCAATGCTACTACATAATCTTCTACACCAGCATAGTTTGACGACCATTATCACGCTATCAACTTTTCGTGCGTAATACTCGCAGAGGTCAACTGAGCGCCAAAGCTGATACTTCGACAGTTGACCATGCATGTGCAGAAACAACAAGTGGTGTTAAAGGTGGGGATCTACATTTTCATCATTGAGTGGCCCGCTCTTTTCTAGACAATCTCAAATGTGTATCGCAGCTGCTGTCTCGTAGATTCTCATTTGATCCGTTGCTAGAAGCGACTGTCTTTGTCCAACAGTTATATCCAATACTGCAGTGCCAATCTCAAGGCTCTTAGACTCAGAAGTAGAATGAGATCGATATCTAGTTGCCACTTGAGACGATTGCTCATCTTACGATAGAACGGGAGAGTAGTTTCGTCAAGTAGAGCTTCACCAATCCGACGAAGAGCTCCTCCGCGAATTTTGCTGATAGACACAAACGACCCATCTTTAGCCTCTTCAGACGCCATCATGTTTACCACGTAAAATCGAAAGCTCTTTTCGCTCATAGTTGTGGCTGCGACCCACTTAAAGCCGGGACAGCTGCCAAGATTACAGTTGATTGTCACCTCCTCGGGGCCTGTAGTGATCACAGGGACGTTTCTAATGTCTCTCTTATACAGAGAACTTCCAAGCTGGAAGATAGCATCAAATGAATCTAGATGATGCTAATAGGGCTACTGATCCTTCCAAGCATTATGGTTGCAAAATGGATCATCGAGAGACTCCTTGAGATAATACACGCCCCCCTCAAGCCGTACATCAAAGGCTGTAAGTTTAGCCGACTTTCACGTTGCGAAGCAGGATTTCCCTTCTTCTACGACGCTAAAATATGTTTTTACAGCCTTTCGTAGTCATGCGCACAGAAAAGCAGACAATTGCCAAGCATCTCCATGCCACTCCGAGTTTCCACATGAATATGATTCGAAAGAGTCAGAGTGACTGCGAGGTCCGACAAGAAGGAACGAAGAGCGTAAGGCTTGCTGCAAGACATTCCTTGCATGAAGCATCACGGTTGCCTTGCGCTGCTAATGCGCAGTTAATGGGGCGTCTTTCTCGAGCAATGACCGCTGCAAGGTCGACTGGTCAGTCACTGCAGCGTCACGTCAACTCCGTGATTCCGAGTTAGTGACTTGCTTTCTTCGGCGCATTCTGATGCAGCATCGCTAAAGCGGCTCGATTGATGGATGTTGTACGTTGAGGTAAACTTAAAAAGAAAATGCTCGCCCACGCCACTGCGCTGCAATGATTCGTAGAACGCGTTCGGAGTGGGCACCGGAAACACCTCATTGCAGGGTACGTGCCTAGTGTTCATACTATTGGATCTTAAACTCACAAATGCAGAGGTCAGTATCCGAATTAGTAGCTAACCCCAGACGTAAAATGGATATCTGGCAGAGTGTTAGGGATGAAAATATCTACTAATTAAGAACTTCAGGTATATCACTGATGTTCACCAGAATGTCAGCAAATAAATTGATCGCAGTGGCTTTACTTTGGTCTGAATTAAACGTCAGATGGGTTTAGATCCATTAGGATCGGGTTGCTTGTGACTTTTAGCGGCTCCGCGGTGGATACCCAGCCCTATTGAATCTCTTGGATCCCTGAACCTCTTGGATCTCCTTAGTCTTTGCCAAAGCCTAGAATGAAACGTCGCAACTGGTATCAACAACATCGAACGTACTCGTGGCGAGACTATGTTTTTGACAAGCAGCTCCCACGAGTATAGCCTTCTTCCTGATCCCGTGACCTGGCCAACCATATGTTGCGCAACGGTCAACTGCATGTAGGTAGTAAAAGCATCGGCACGCCGAGTAAAGCTCAATCAATTGATAGCACATTTGACAGTTGAACCTGATACTGAATCACCTTCCACTTGCAATATGATAAAATAATGACTAAGGATTTCTATAGTACTATGTGTTCCATCAGAGGTACCGGTTCGCATTATCGTCCTATTGGTTATGGCCTTTTGGTATGGATGAATTGCAATAAAAAACTAGTATATTAGAATGCTCCAAGTATTACTGACCAGGTATTAGACAACAGTAGACAAGCCTAAGGTGTGGAAATGCAATATTGCAAGTGTAAGACCCATAGATGAGATAGCGAGTATTAAGTGTCATCCATGACTGGAGGTAGCAACAGTACGTTGCCTTGTCCATATAAGCCGTGGGAGAGGGACATGATATGAGGGTATGTGAATCACGCTGCGGTGAGGTAGACTTACAAGCTCTGAGCAATTACCAAAAATATATTACACGCGACATGCCCATGCAGTCAGCGATCAACGGCTGAAGGTGTATCCGCCAAGATAGTGTTGGCTGGGACGCTTTCATTCGATTAGTGAAGTGTGATTCGAAAACGATATCGAGAACAGCTATGAACTGCAAGACATGTAACAACCGATATGCTGTGAATGCTGATTGTGAATGTTACACATACAATGTGATATCCGTAGAAGTGTCATTTGAGTGTTGGGAATCTCTATATACTACTCAAAGAGACTCCCGTTGAATCTTGTTTGTGTCATCTATCAGCCGTGGTTGGGGGAACTAAGCTAACGTTGCGGGGTATGGTATTGAATTGTAGAATGGTAATTGCATCCAACTTCAACTAGTCTAGTGGTGGCTAAGTGGCTAACTGCGCTAACTCGTGTTGAATTAAGTACCATATTGCACAGCTAGCAAGACTTACTAATATCTGACCATATAGGAGGGGCTGTTATTGGTTCAGTGGATCCTCCGAAGCTCCCACCAGTTTGAGATTAGTATTTCTTGCACAAATCCACACACATCACATATTTACCATTGAAGGGCTTCGGTTGGCCCCGATTTCTCAGATCCTTTTCTTGAAAATGGATGACGAGCTTGTTCGATGGCCAAAAATAAGCCGTGATGTCAGGCAATTCGTGCTTGATATGTACAATACAACGGGATAACTTCCCCTAGAATACAGGAGACCCGCCACTGCCAAAATCAAAGTGAAAATTGTCAAGCAGCTGAATTTTTCATATCAAGACCTTAAACAAGGTTTGGAACAAAGTTAACATTCGGCGAGGGACAACGCAATCTAGACCCGGTCCAGATGTTTCGAGGTCCGATTTACTTAGCGGCTCGGATCATCCTCCGAGACTTCAGCCAATCGCGTGTTTGCTCGTTGAAGCCGCGTAGGATAGACCAAAAGCCTGATTTACAGCAAGATATACAAAGAAGGATTGGTCAACCATTAGCACCCTGACTAATGATCACAGACAGCAGTACTATCGTCCTACTCGGACTAAATTGTGCCATTCCTTCGCACAGATGGGCCTCCATTATTTCTTGGCATTGCCGAAGCGACTGGTGCAACGAGGGATATTTTCCGTCGCGTTTGCAATATTGTTCGAATAACTTCGTGTGGGTATGTGACTGCAGTCGCACATGCTTTGCTAGGTGTAAGTATCATGTGGACATAGATTAGGCAGGAGCCCTGGAATAGGTATTTTCGGTGTTTTAGAGCTTGGACGGGTTGTGCTCGTGATATTTCCGACCAATTACGGACTTGAGAGTTGACAAACGATGAGGTCGGTTTATGAATGGATATTTGTTTTGTACGCTCCATTCCGTAGGCCGAGTGTGTCACATCCAGCTCCTGGCGTGCAAAGGGGATCCGCCGCTTTATTTTTCTACGTGGTATCAAATGAAGTCATTATACATACCGCCACCTTTATGATCCTATTTTTTATTTTAGTTGTAGATGGCTCTTTGTTTAGATGGCTTTGCGTCAAGCTATTTCATGTAACAGGCCCACTCAATGTACTGTGAATTGGCTATCCTATCAACAAGCATCTAATACTTGAAAAAATTAAAAGTACAATCTCCCCTCCATATGATGTCAATGGCTAACGGAACTTATTCCGAGCTCTGGAAGAAGTAGCGGGGCTACATCGAAACTTCCTACCTTTATCAGATTTGGTTGGTCGTCTGGGCCGTTACAATTTCTGGGGACCTTGCAGTTTATCGTTGTGTTGCTCCGCGATGATCTTTTCTTGATTCATCTGGGCGCATCATGATGTCCTGGCAGACCAACCAGTTGTGGAGGACTAAAACGTTTTGCGATATCCAGTCGACTAGGTTATACAGCACGCTGTCGAGCGAGCTTCCGACCTAGAAGACATGACTTTATTTCCGAGTGAAACAAAGGATGCCAGTCATGCTTTTCCAGACTCTTCCTCCCATAGGCATACTTGTATTTCCAAATTCTGTATCCCGGTTTATTATCGGGGTCTTGGGCTGCGAGGAGCCAGCCGACTCGAGAAATATAGCCAGAGAGTCGTCCACAAGAGCAGAAACGAGTCGTTGGGCCTCATATAGTTCAGAGGGCTTGGGCGGAGAGAGTATATAAGGGAGATTCAACAGATTGTCTCGTATGCGACCAGAAACATTGACCTCTCTAGGTGCCCCTGGCTCGATGTAGGATTGCATCAATCTTTCCCAGGACGAACTTATAGAATAGCGTTTAGTACTTGACATTGGGATATTAGTAGTTGATTTGGTGTATATGTCGATATATTTTTCGACGTCGACGCTAAACTCAAGATTTTCCATACAATGGTGCCGAGAGAGGAAAAGTATGAAGGCATCCCGAGTCCATGGGTTTGATGATGTGCCCAAGATAACTTCGGCAAAGACAGGCCGCCGAAATCCTATGGTACTCATAGCAATTTGCAACCGCGAGCAGATTGGCGCTGGCGAGATTAAACACCGTTGACGAAGTCAAGGCAATGTAAGAAGAGTCCACCAAATATGGCGAGGATGGGAGCAGCAGTAATAACCGATGGCGCCGGCGGCAACCAGACGCCCCACGAGTGAGCAGTGCCGCCTCTGAGGGCGTGATACCATTCATAAAACCTTCCATGTATTCGCAGTACAGCATTACTCATGAATGTTAGTTGCAACCAAGTGTCAGAATCGGTAAGGTTTGTTAGTGCATGCTAGCATACCCGCCAAGGAGCAGGTCCCACTTCTTAGAAAGTCCATACATCTCACTTAAAGCTGTCCACTTTACTTGTCCATATCTGCTCTCTCTGGGCCCATGCACATTTGTCAATGAATCACTTACTCGATAATCGTTGTAGTATATATCAACTTCTCCAGAGGCCTGCTTAGAGCTCTGCAGGAGCTCCACGAAATTTCAACTGGTTGGCATGCCCACAGCTCGGCGGTTCCGGACCCATTCTGAATCCTAAAGGCGCAGCAGGGCCATCGATGCTTTCGCACAAGTATTTCATCCGAGTGCTTCAAATGGGGATAGTCTCCATTGCGATAAATCATCGTAGTGAATTATCCTGAACTTTAACCAAAACCTCACACGGTCGAGCACATTTCTCAAAAAGCTCGTCGGGCTTTAAAGAAACGTCCAGCTGCTAAGGCAACCCAGTATCCTGTGTCATCGCGATCGGCCTGTGTAAGTACAGTATAGGACCGTGGAAACCACACATCTTATTCGAGAATGGGCATAAACTGAAGATTTCGCATTCTTCTTGGACAGGCTATTGAAGATTACTTTTCTAATTTTGATAAGTTGGTAGGGTAGAACGATCGCTCGATCGATTCCGCACCCTAGATCAAATATATAGTACGACTAACTCATTCTCTGTCACCTTCGATCGTTAATTCTTGCCGGCAACAAATTTACAGAAACTGCCCAGCTACCCATGCCAGTAACTTAATTTGCTTAGCTATTTGTATCCCAAATCTCGATCTCGGCCACTTATTTCATAGATAGCCCCCTCCCAACTCAACATGGCTGTTAACTTCGCCTTGGAGTAAAATGTAGTCCGTGCTTTAAACTTTTGAAAGTATCACAGGAGCTATTGGGGTATCATTTGGCTAGACTAGACTAACCGTTAGGTTAGTTAGAACGTGGATCCAGAGCACGAAGCCTTATTAGGCGCTGAACAAATTAAGGCCGCAAATAAACGCATAAACTAACGCTCATCGTCACAACAGCCTAGTTAAAATGGTGAAGATGGACAAATATGTGAACACAATAGCTCCAATATTCTTGCTCTTTTGCAAGCCTCCTACTCTATATTAAAAGTCGTTACCGACAACCTGACAGCTGAAAAAGCTTAGTGCGCCAGAGACATTTTGTTCGCACTTGAGGTCAAGGCCTCACATTTAGTGATATGTAAAATCGGAAGCCTCCTCTTCAAAGTGTGATTATACACTATAAGGATATTATGATACCTTACAGGCTTAGTACTAGGTTATATCAAAAACTCATTGTCGACAATCGGCTCGCCGTAGATATCTTGTGGGATAAGAAGGATAGTTCCCCGGCTTTGGACCTTTGTTACGACATCCCCCCCCCCACAAGTAACCGCTGAATTGCACCCCTATGGCGGCATTATCTGTAAGTTTTAGAATATCGATGGCTAGAAGACGTCGCGCTTCAAAGCCAGCAACTTGCTTGGCCGTACATGTGATTGGGAGAAACTTCGCGGAGTTTTGACCCTCTAATGTATCAAGGATGGAGGCCCATGCATCAGAGGCAAGCTGCGGAAGTGGTATAAGTGACATACTATTGCCTTTGGTCATGGACAGGCGATCTGTGGTGTAGTCAGCTATCAGTCTTGGGCTTTCCAGTATAAGACCCAAATACGTCCGGTTCTCTGCCCACACTTCGTAAACCCAATCGATAAATGCCTGATTCTCAGTCATGTATTGAGGGCTCGGGTCAACATTTTTTGTCTCTATTTTGTGTATTCGGTGGCTGTCGAATAGGCAGGAGAGTTAACTTACAGTTTAAGGAATAAAAGAGGTCGGATGGTCTTGTAGATTGCTGCCGACACTAGACAGACCGACGAGCAACTCGATACCCGCTTGCTCGAGGAGTGACGAAGACCCGATACATATACGACTATTAACCGACTTTATTTACCTGTTCAGTACTAAATGCCAAGCAGGCCTTAGGCGCGCGCTTCAGGTACTGAGAAAATTTGCTAGGCAAGGTTATCAGGAATGAAGGAAATAGCATACCACTCATTTGAAGGACTTGCGGGCTATGGAGAGCCCCGGTGACCAGATTATTTCTTTTTTGGCCTTAATCCAAGTAGCCCCTTCATTGTAGAGAAGTCCGCGCTTTTAAATACGGACGCCATTTGCCTTTAGCTTTGCGTCGAAGAGCACCTCATTCAGCCAGTAGCAAGTCAATATATGAAGATCAGTGCGGTCTGCCACGGGGTCGTAGTATCCGGTAACGGCATATGAACGGGTAATAGCTCTGTTTCCTAAGGCGTTCTGCACATGTTAGCATTGAACGCAGATGCATGTTTACTGATCAGTTCTGACACGTACAGGATACCAAATTATGCCGTAGGCTTTGCCACTGCCACCGTCGATCTGAGAGACTAGAATGAATTTCTCCGTACCCTGCTACTGAGGTACTTGTTATTGCCAGTCTTGATCTTGCTGGAAGGCATACAGACTTAAAGAGCCCTGGGTACTGAAATGAAGAAATACTAGCACGTGTAGGCGAGTTATCGCCGTATACACTTAGATCCCAGGTGATATTATAGTCGCATACTAGATATAGAAGGGGTTCTTGGAACATGGCACTCTGGAGCATATGAGCAATCTCGGCAAGATGGTGATTAGGCACTTACCTTCTTGAACTTGAAATAACGGATCAAGCCTTCAAACCCCCATCCAGGTTCGTCATTCAACTTGCCCCAGTTATCATAGTCACCTGCTGCTCCACGGGGCAACATCATGCGATTGATAGTCGAACCGCCGCCTACCACACAGGCGGACAAGACCTGCTTGGTCAATCCCAGTAGACCAGCTTGCGGTACGGATGTCAAGTTATACATATCCTGCACAGGGCAACCCACCATACCGCCAGCAGCAATCTCGCGACTCTGCCACTGATTCTCGAGATGTGGGTAGCATGCTGCAGGTGTGATCAAAGGGAGGAAAATGAGACTGAATGGAAAGACGCAAAGCATATTTGTAGGTATGCGAAAATTTCCAAAGCTATACCAGTCTACGATGCCTGTGGTCGGTTGAGAAATCCAAGTGGTGCAGTCTTCAGAGCCGAGCATTATACACTTCTTTATGTACCTTGGGCGGCGATTTCAGTCCGATATTGTCAAAGTACATGGTGCCCCAAGTCTACAAAAATCATTGGCTTTTGTCTGTGTATTCTTCCAATATCGCTCATGCGGTGAATATGGATTGCAGGTTCATGGTATATATGCAGAGTTCCCAGTGATGTAGACTATCAGAATACGGCAGGCTTGAGCAATTGGTTGATGATATTTGCGTTGTTGACAACGCAGGGTCTCTGCGCGGGAGCTATTTACCCCTACGGAGCATGCACATCTAAGTATGGTATTTAGAGAGTTAAAGTGAGGGGTAGCTGAAGGTTTTAGAGTCTTAGCCGTGTTGTCGAGCATGCTATACAGCCCATACCGAAATTCAAACAGTGTCAAGAGACACAATAAGCAAGGAGAGTGCACTCCAGCTCTCGGCGCATCTGATTGTCTCACAACGTTAGATACACTGACGATGTAGACATGGCGACCGCCGTAGTGTGTAATGTGAATTGTACGGGATAAGCTTTTAATAGGTAAGCACTCTAGCGGCAATGTTCGTCTGTCCGTTGCCTCCTCAGGAATGGCCATCGCTGGATAAAGCCATTCGCAAAACCGTGCAAGATTACGACAGGCCCAACGGACCATATAACGTCCGATATCAAATAAGCCTTTGGTTCAATATGCATGTCTTATATACGCGGTTCAGCTTGAAACGATTTTGAATGCGCTCAGATCATGGCATCAAAGTACAGAACCCGAGGACTGGTCGGTTTGAATACTGCCATTATTTTCTGAGCAGGGCTGAACATCATCGCAACTAATAGACACGAGGCAGACTCCTGGCCGGGCATTTCTTTTTTGGTCGCTCGAAATAGTTTGCGTTCTCAATACCTCATATTTGAAAGAGACGGAAGAGAAGCATCGCCACCTGGGGTATTTTATCGAGGCGTAAACAGGCTGGGTGTCGTTCCCACGCCAATGCGGCCCTGCAAAAGCCTAACCTAACCTTAGTTAGTTGCTAGGGAGCTCAGACGTGAGAATGCGATACAGTCACACTATATATAGTGCACCGTACTTCATGTAAACCTTCGCATGCATAATTTGCATGGATGGACAAATTGAATGGACAAATTACTGACCAATGGGAGCGAGTCCAGTATCCTTGCGATTATTATGCGTGGATCTCGGGAGGGGTCGGACGTAGTGCTTACAAGGCGGACGTTGCAGCGGCCGACTTATCGATTTCCTAACAGCACATGCTTCGGCCCGGCACCTAGGATTTGGTAAAAGTTTGCAATATCCAAGTTGATGTGCCTACCCTTCAATCTCTTTTGTTTTTAGAGATGGCTACTAACAGCCCGTACCCAGGCGGCACTGTACGCAATAATTCGCACCAGTATCAATCCACGCGACTGAAACAGAAGCGGATTCAGGTCGCCAGAGCCTGTAACGCCTGTCGGGTTCATCGCATCAAATGCGACAACAATTTTCCTTGTTCTAATTGCAAAGCAAGGAACCGGACTTGTAGTAATGACGAGAACACGAAAGTATCAACGCTGTCACAGGCCCATGGGGAGATTGGGCGCCTCCAGGTCAGAGTCAAAGAACTAGAAGCTGAGCTTCAGCGAGAGCGCGAGAATGAACAGCTTACGCCAGCCGATTCGTATCTATCGATCGCGTCTGCGCTTCCAAGTATCGATCATCGCGATGAAAAAGAGCCAAAGCAAAGGTACTGGGACGGTGTTAGACTTCGCCCAGGACGCTCACCAAATGAGACTTGGTTCGGCCCCTCGTCGCTTTATTATTATACCAATCGCTTGAGTACTTTCCTAAGTACTTCATTTCAACATCTCAATTCCACAAACAATATGGTTCCTCTATCAGCCAGCAGCAGTGCGCTCCTCGAAAGAACGGCTACTAATTTTGATGATCTGGCTCGTCATGTCGCGGCATCAGCAAATGATTTGGCATCGACAGCTGTGTATCTCACTCCGGTACAGGAGGAGTACTTCATAAATATGTTCTGGGAGACATACCACACGTCATTCGTCCCGATCGTTGACGAAAGGCAGTTCAAGAAGCACTACCAATCTTTGTGGGTTAGATCTAGCAATTTCCGCAAACCGTCAGCACTAGTCGATATTATCCTCGCCATGTGCATGCAAGTCGGCATCTCAGCATTGCCCAGCGAACGTCAGGGTGCTATTGCAGAAAACAATGATGCCACAATCGCAGGTCGATGGCACTATCGACGAGCTCAAATGTTGCTCTCGCTAGAATCCGAAAGTCCTACTATTGCAACTCTGCAATGCCATCTTCTCTGCATTGCGTATCTTTGTGGCGGCTCTTTCCACAATATGGTAGATATTGCCTGTGCCCTGTCCGTACGAACAGCTCATGCTCTTGGACTTCACCTGGAGGCTCCTGGTACCATATCCGAGCAGGAGCGACAGATGCGGAGGCGCTTGTGGTGGGCGGTCTACCTAGTCGATAGCAAGATCGGGATGAAGCTTGGCCGGCCATTCTTGCTGAGCGACCATCACGTTATGCCTGACCTACCTGGGGATGACTTAGATGCCGCCGTGGGTTCCGGATCAACCTTCGCGCCCATTGGGATGAACACCACTTGGCTGAGCTTTAATCTTCAACAAACTAAGCTTTATCAAAATGTACGGACAGCACACGTCTCCTTCTATGCCAAAGAGCCGGTACTGGATGACGGGCAGATGCTGTGGGATAACGCGCACGCGTTAGAAGACTATGCGCAGTGTCTGAGCCCACATACGCGGGACCTTGACGGGTGGGCTGCTGAAGTGCCTATGGCACTTAGGGTGAATCGAAAGAATGGCGGGCTGACATTGTCCACCGACGGAACCGAACTAGACCTCGAACAGTTTGCACCCATGTGGCTCCAGCGGCAGCGTGTGCTCTTAGAGCTGACGTACCATCACCTGTGTGTCGACCTCTATCGGCCATTGATCTCCTTAACCACAGTGTCGACTGTTGGCCTGTTAACCGAAGGCGTCGGTGCAAAGTGCGCCGCGCATGCGATAGCTCTGTCAAAAATAACGCATCAAGTCCTTTCCTCAACATCTATCTTGAATGGCTGGCATGAGGCTTTCCAATGGCAATGGAGTGCTGCCATGACGCTCATTGGATTCTTGGTTTCGTATCCACACGGATCGTTGGCAAGATCAGCGAGAGAAGCAGTCGACTTAGCAATCGCAGTGTTTGACATCTTCGGGGTAGGATTCGTGGTAGCAGCCAATGCAGCAAAGATTGCGAGGGAGCTCATCATCAGAGTTGATTCGCTAACAGATGCCAAGATTCAGAACGATGCGTTTGGAAACCGAGGAACGACCAACAACACGACAGTGGCTATGGATATGGCCATGATTGAATCACAAGCAATGACTAATTCGGCGTCTTGGACCGACAGGGCATTTGACTTCAACGACATCCAGACTAATAACGAAGGCTTCGGCACCGACCTGTTTGATATGGTTCTCGACGTAGACTTCTGGGCCGACCTTGATGTACTTTGGCCTAACTGAGTCAACCCTCTGAAGGACCAAGTCTTGGTAGAGATCATGGGTGTCTTAACAATGAATGAGGATGAGATAAAAGCGCGCCTGATGTGTTGTTTTAGAAACACAGTTGAGAATGCCCGCAATGGATGACTTGACCAAATAACGCAATTGACCAAGCATACATAGAGAGAGATATGACACATTCATGTCAGTACTATAATATACCATAACGTACCCTAAGAAGGGACATCATACTGCTAATCATCAAAGACATGTGAGGTCCTTTTGTAACATGTCCACAAAGCTCGGCTTAATGTCAATTCCTTCTAAGTCTGGAGTTGCTCCGTGGATAAAAGACCTAACCTAGTGCACTCTCGGTGGGCAGGGATTATAGGCAATGCGACCAATGGGAGCGACTCCTTCATAACTTACGAGTCACCAGTAGGAATCACTCCAGACGCTCCACTACGGAGTCATGCATGCTACATCTTGTCTAGTCCAGTCCTGACGCAGCTGAAGTGGAGTTTAGACGTTCTTATGCAGACCTGCTCGTGCACACAAAGTCCTATTCAATACGTACAGATTGCTGGAGAAAACATTCCGCCAAGAGCACTCCAGCATCTCCGTCACTCCGAACTCATCAACTATGAGATTAATGCGTAGGGATACAAGTTGATATCTATAAAGAGGGCGATGTCCGCCTTCCAATTGATCTGTCTTTTTGCAGAACATCATCCAACAACATCATCATTCATCTATAACAAGAGCTCGCTTCCACCGTTTCTGTAATCAAACTTTCACCACCCTACAGATCCATTTAGTCGCTTACCACTCTTCAAAACATAACCATCACAAGTACGATCAACTATTTGATCCACTATGTCGCCAGCTCGTCGTGCTTTGATCGCTGTTACCTCTGCGCAGGCCAGTCTTTTCAACGGCAAGGAAACTACCGGCGTGTTCATCAGCGAGGCACTACATCCCTACAATGTCTTGAGAGCCGCTGGATTCGAAGTCGACCTCGCTTCGGAAACCGGCACTTACACACCCGACTGGCTATCTCAGCAGCCGGACTTCCTCAGTGGTGACGATCTTGCAACCTGGAATGACACCAACAGCGAATTCCGCCAAAAGCTCGACAACATGCCCAAGGCTGCGGACCTAGACGGCTCAAAGTACGGTCTCTTCTATGCCTCGGCTGGCCATGCCGCGTTGATCGATTATCCCACTGCTTCTGCTTTGCGCAGCGTTGCTGAGCAGGTATGGGCGAACGGCGGTGTTGTCTCCTCAGTCTGTCACGGACCCGCTATCTTCGCCAATATGATCGACCGCACAACCGGTGAGCCTCTGATCAAGGGAAAGAAGCTCACAGGCTTCACCACTGAAGCTGAAGACGCCATGAAGATCATGGAGGAGCTCAAGAGCTGGAAGGTGGAGTTGGTCGAGGACATCGCGGCTCGACTGGGCGCCACTTGTGAGTGATATATCCTCCTAAGACATAATCGAAGCTGTCAGAGCATGAATGCTAATGTGGTAAACTCACAGATGAACGATCCTCTGGAATTTGGGATGACTTTCACATCATTGATGGTCGTCTTGTCACGGGGCAGAACCCAGCTAGTGCAGCTTCCACTGCTAAAGCTGCTGTTGAGGTTTTCGAAAAGCTGTAAAAGGTTCAACTATAATCCAGGTCCTTTAGGTAGCGGCGATTGGGAGGCTTTTGTTTAGGGAGATCAGTGTTGTTGCTTTCACGTAGTGGATAATCGAGTAATCAAAATATTTCACTCTATCATTTGAGTTTGTGCTATAACTTAAGGTTGTAAGCTTACAGATCCCCGATAAGGTTAAGGATTATCCTGTAAACCTAATTGAGAGAACTTCGAACACCCCATCGATAGCCGGTAACGCACCTTAAGAACAGCCGAAGTCCCTTGGATTCCAAGAAGGCAGGCCTTATTAATTTGACCAATTCATCCATCCATTGCTATTGTAGCATCAAAACATGCGTAAATCTTACAGATCGGCCCTCGTAGATGCATCGTGTCGCGTAAAGTCGGCGGCTTCGTACTTGTTGATATGGCAGTTATAACAATCCCGGATATCGTAACTGATATCATTAGATCTGAACGCTGTCTTCTACATCGACAATTGAGAATTGGCCATCGAATCGATCTTGCGTCTCGCAATTCAGCACTTTGAAGATTCATTTTAGTATATATTACCCGTCTTGAGCCATTATCTTCGACTTCAGTAGATAACTCGGCCTGGAAGTATATATTTAACTACTAATATTACAAAATAGTTTCGACAAGTCAGCCTCTCATTATGATTTCATTTTGATTTAAGTTCTTTCACAAAATATCTTCTTTCCATACCTTATAGTCCTTTATTAGTAATTTCATCACTGCTCTTTTGCATTGTATTATATCTGCAAAGACATAGACTATCATAGTTGTTATATAACGGAATAGGCCACATACGCGTTCCATTATATACTGGAAGTGGATACTGCGTATTACTGCCGGTAAGAAACTCTCCAACCAATCCTAATCAGCAATTCATCGACTAGTCTAGTGGAAGTGTTGCATGCCTTATTACTATTGAGTTATGATCTTTAAATAGATGAAATCGGTATAAGGTAATTGATACTTACGAGTTATAAGAGGTTGGCACATGCCGAACACAAGTCCGAAGTAACTTTGAATGGTCCATTGGCAGTCAATGCCGGCTTGGCAGCTCCATTAAGACTCGTTCCACCACTTCCGACCTTAAAAAGGATTTCAGTAATGGGACAATCTTAGCTGAAAGACCAAGCAATAAAACAAAGACAAAGTAGGTGGCATAACGACTAGCTACATCCAAGGGGAAAATTACTTGCACGAAACAGGGAAAATTCACTAATTCTGGCATCAGCTCCGCAGTTTAAAGATCTTATTTCTCGTGCGGCACATCTAATAGCATTGAATATATGATAAGTCAATTTGACACCTGTTCATATCAGGCACAAATCCTCCGATTTGCCACGTAGATATGTTGAAGCTTTTCAAAGCCAACGCCAAAATAATTGAAACTTAATTGACCCTCAAGGGAGATTCCGTTGAGTACGACGGTTCCGACACCACTATACCACACGGTACTATTCGGGCCTTGCCAATACAAAGCATTCAGTCCGATGAAACCAATCATCCTGATGCCAAAGGGATAAACCCAGCCAAATTTATCACCAAGTCAAAATCCCAGACATACACGGCCATCAAGCCTACGACTTCGGCGAGCAAATATGTTTTCGACCTGGAACAAATAAGTAACCAAACACAGGGCGCTTTTTAGCTATTTATGAGATGAAGCTTAAACTAGCAAATATACTACCTGACTACGATACTGAACACGTGCAAGAGAACAATTAAACAGCGGCTTTCTAGCGATGGAAGTACCAAATTCTGCCACTAGATTGAAGTCAATAGCAAGGTATTTCTATAGAAATTAATAAAACTCAGCAGCTGACACGAGGAGGACTGATGGCAGTAAGGAGGTGTGAGAATACGGACTAAACACAGTTATAAGTCCATTTAGGGATATGGGACAGACCTTTTGCGCGATATCATTCGAACTTATCACCATTTTGTCGTATATTTTATTTTATTTCTTTTAGACTAAGATAAGTTTATTAGTCGATTAAACGCTGACACAAATTACGAATAAAAGTACTATCATGCGTGCGAAAGTGAAGCAGATAAGCGACGAACACCACAGCGGGCTAGTATACTACAGTGCGCGAGATGGCCATCTTAGTATCAAGGGGCAATGCGGTTAGAAAGATCGCGTCTCCCCACGTCTTTCAGCACAGGGTCAACTCAAGGACGAGCGGAAACACGTGGTAGATTGCTTTAAGCAGATGGTATAACGTGCAATCGGTAACCGGATATCTTGGGCGCAGCACTTCAAAAGCGTTGACATAGAACATACTGCAGAAACACCGAGCTTGTTCCACTCTTAGCTGCACTTGGGAATTCAGAACACGGAAGGAGTTTGCTATCGGACTGGACATGGAAGGAGTTTGCTATCAAGTCGATGGAGCCTAGCCTCTAATTGCGGGGTTATGGCCAGAGAATCACGGTATCTTGCACGCATCTGGGAGGACTTGGTTACGTCAATGCATTTACAAGTGTCTAGAGCCAACGGATACCAGCTCTGACACAGCTTGTTGGTGGTTAAGATCTTCGTATCTGTTGTTCAAATGCGGGGGGGGGCTCTGCTGTCACTGATGCACAGGCGACCCAAGCTAGAGAAGCTGTGGTTCATACTGCAAGTATCGTCTAAGTCAACATGCGGAGATCTGCTTCTCCTCCTTGACTAGATGCGCTTCCCGGAGTAGGAAGGTATTGTTTATAATAATGCGTCTATCGCCGATGATATTTTTTTTTACATATAAAAACTACATGTCCATCGTCGCCTCTGTTTGATACTATTGTTCTTACAGGACAGAGCAAGTTTTCGGTCCCCTCTTCGCCATGGATAAAATCGTCAAAGTCGGGGCTGTTCAAGCCGAGCCCGTCTGGCTGGATCTAGAGGGAAGCGTTGATAAAACGATTGCTTTGATCGAGCAGGCTGCTTCTGATGGAGTTCAAGTGCTGGGCTTTCCTGAAGTATGGATTCCAGGGTATCCCTGGTATGCATGCCCTCTCTTTGTCGTCTTCCATCGTGCTCATGCATTAGGCATAGGCAAATGTGGACATCACCTGTCATCAACAATGGAGGCTGGGTCCACGAATACATGGCCAACTCTATGGCTCGTGACTCTCCCCAGATGAAGCGCATCCAAGCAGCCGTTAAGAAAGCCGGCATGGTGGTTGTCCTTGGTTACAGCGAGCGGGATGGCGCCAGCCTCTACATGGGCCAGTCGTTCATATCGGAGGAGGGCGAGATCCTCCATCATCGTCGCAAGATCAAGCCAACCCATGTAGAAAGAACAATCTGGGGTGATGGGCAAGCCGAATCGTTGAAGACAGTAGTCGACACCAAGTTTGGCAAGATCGGTGCGTTAAATTGCTGGGAGCATCTTCAGCCGCTGCTCAGATACCACGAGTATGCGCAAGGTGTGCAGATCCACATCGCCAGTTGGCCGGCGGAGTTCGAGATGCCAGACCCGGAAAAGATCGCCTGGCTCTATCATGAGACTGGTGAGGCGAGCTATCGGGCTAGCCAGTTCATGGCGATGGAAGGGTGCACATTCGTCGCTATTGCGTCACAGATCCTTACCGAGAAGAACCTGGAGAAGAACATGCTCACCGGAAACCCCGTCACAAAAACAGTAAGTCCAACCTATCCCTATTTCATCAAAACAAGCAGCGTCTTAACAGAAGCTCATCAGCCTGGCGGAGGGTTTTCGATGATTTTCGGACCAGATGGAAAACCACTCTGTGAGGCTATCTCCGATGGGGAGGAAAAAATCATCACAGCAGAAGTCAACTTGAGAGACATTGACAAGCCGAAATCTTTCATAGATGTCGTCGGCCATTATGCAAGGCCTGATTTACTAAGCCTGTTGGTAAACTCGAGGGTTGCCAAGCATGTCACCATCAATGAATAGGTTAGAGCTCTGTGACGGGGGTCTATAGGATAGGTGGCGCCCGGTTAGAGATTAGTTAGTCTAACTTTGGACAGTGTTAAACTCAACTACGCAGTTGAATAGACGGCTGTATCATTGATACGGTCATGTAACTGGCCTGGCAGCTAGTTCAATTTACACTGCGCATCCAGTTTTAAACTTGTTGAATTGTTCAATGATACAAGGTTCGCCTTGAGTCGTTGAGTATTAAGCCGCTTATTGAGCACATCTCAAAAGGGTCTGACTAGTCTAGTGGCATCTTTAGTATTCGGCTTGGGCGATATATATACAAGGGCATCAAAGAATTACGTAGTGTTACAGATATAGGCCAGCTCGGGAGATGGAAGAGGTGCGCTTGACGGGTGTTTTTGTAGATTTATATGATTGTACAATAAGTTACATCCGTTGCCGCCAATAAGCGCACAACCACCATGGTATGACCTAAGCCACAACGCCGTCCCTATGCAACCTGATCGCTTTTTGATACCGCTCATCGAGTCCACCTTTCCTCCCATATTATATGCCAGTAATATCTACATCACGATACATGTCCAAACATCGTCCAACATCGTACACGCACAAAAGAGAGCAGCGCGTAGGCTGATGTTGCTACAGCCTGCCTCTTCAAAACTCAACTATCTTATATCGCAACGACAGAGGCTCAGATTCGTGGACCCCAGCCCCTGTTTGACTTTGGCGGCATGCGCTCGAATACCCATTTCTTATTCTTGCCGCCGTCAAAGCTCTTCGTAAACTTTGTGCTCTCAAACGGCTCATACATGTGAGGAATCAGCTGAGGCTGACTACTGTAGGGCAGGATCTTCCTTGGCCGTCCTCTGGCGGAGCCCGTTGCTCCGCTGGCAGACCCCGAGCCGCCTGCATCTGAAGTTGACGATTTCTTCTGGTTCTTTAGAATATCGCGGAGCTCTGCATCATCGTTGGTGATCTGGGCCTTCAAAAAGGACAGGTCGTCCGCGGCTGTCACCTCGTTGAGAGATTCCATGACGGGGACTCGTGGAGTGTAGGAGATGTTGTCCAAGTTCGGCGCGAATTTCTCCGGAACGATCGAGGGATCAAGATATGCCTGTTTACCCTTTTCGAGGAGCTGCATGATATCCAAACTCTCGCCTGGCGGGATAGATGTTGAATGACTGGGCGTAATGCAGTCCATATCGACCTCCTTCCTGAGCACATGATCGATGTCCACCGCCGAGAAGTATGCGCAGGCTTGTGGTAGATCGTTGATGCCTACCTGCTGTGCAAACATAGCCCTGGTCCAGAGGTTGGCGATCTGCAACGCCATGGCTGCCCGGTACTTGTCCTCGTCCTTGACGAGGTAGCGGATTTCGTCATGCACCGTGATGGCAAGGCGGGCGTCGATGTTGAATCGTCTAGTCAAGAAGTCCATACCGACAATGAGGAGGTGCAGATAATCGACACCACTGGACTGGATAGCCCAGTTGATACGACTGGTTAAGAAGCCACCTTTGCTGACGAAGCGACCCATCAAAGCCTCTGTAATGCCAGCACCAAGCACGGGAGTGCGAGGCTTATCTTGCTCGGCAAACTCCTCAAGCTTGTTGAAGACGAACGACTCGGTACCACCACGCCAGAAGGCTCGCTTGTATAAAGCCTTTCGATTTGTCTTGGTACCCTTGGTGGTGGCATAGAGCTTGCCGGCAGTATCAAGTGTCTCCGTCTCCGAAAGGCCCGGATTGAATTGTCGGAGAAGCGTGGCAGCAAACTTTAATCCCGCGCCATATATGCGACCGTAGTTGAACACCTTTGCATCGTTACGGGTTATGCCGAGGATGGATGCCGTTCGAGAATGCAGATCTGTGCCTGCAGCCTTTGTGCCTTCCAGTGTCATGAAGCCGATGGCATTGCCGCCGTGTAGCTTGAAGATCGCATCACCAATGACGCTTGCAATCCACAACTCCTCGGAGTCGACGTCAGCTCCCACGAAAGTATAGCCTGGCGGTGCTCGAACCATGGCCTTTAATTCGGAACCCACACGATTCTTCTTTGCGTTACTAGCTGTAAGCCATGTGTTCTCGACAGCTCTTCGAGTGATTGTTCCCATGGGAATGATTTGGGGTAGAATAAATCCTTGCTTATGCGGACTCTTGCCGCCGCTTGCCGATCCTGGTATCTTTTCGTTATTGTAAATGACCATTTGCGACATGATTCTGTCACGAGCGCTGATCCAGTAGGAACAAGAAGCGTTCATTTCGAGGGCTTCCTTGGCGAGGGCATATTCGGAAGATAGCGTTCCCTTGTCAAAGTATGTCAAGTAACCCTTGGCCAAAGGATTCGCACACCGTGCAGTAGGACCATCCTTGTGGGGTAGTTTGAAGTAGAAGTTGTTGCGATCTTCCTTGAGCGCCTCGATGGGCTCGTCACTTAGGTCGCAACGAACAAGCTGGGTTTCCCTGTATTTCGACATGTCGGCAACAGGGACCCTGAATGTCCACCCATACTTGTCCGACCAATGTAAAGGATATCCATCCCACATGAGCCTGAGCAACAACGGCGCTATGCGTGTCCTGACGGAGATATTGATTGGTTCGTCCTTCTTTGGGAAGAGGTCCTTGTACCATTTCGGCATCCCAGGCATCTTTTGACGAGCGGCAGGCCTTGGAGGGTCGCCCTTCTTCTTGCCCTTGACCATCTTGACTTCCATGCCAGACCAATCGAGTTGCCTCAGCCAAGGGTCGTTCTCCCATGTTTCCGAGTCGTGTTTCACTTCTAGTGCCTTCTCCGTCAGCCCTATCAGCCGTTCTGTGACGGCATCGGACAGCTTGTGATATGTTGCCTCTGCGTTGGCGATATATGCATCCCAGGATTCGTCGACTGGTAGAATGACCGACGACAAGTGCCGCAACGCAGCAAAGCTGACTGGATGCGGGCATGTCTCCAAGAAATTTGGGAACACAATTTTGTAGACCCTGTGAGTCACGGCGACATCGGCGGCGCAGTAATCTAAGAGGTGGTCAAGCTTGCCCAAGATCTCGTCCCGACTCGATCCGCCAAAATCGTCCCGAGCAGATTTATCCAGAGTGACGTCGAGGTGGAACTTTGCGACATCTCTCAGCGAGTTGATGGCACTTCTCTCGACCCAAAGCTCCTCCTCCTCTTCCCTAAAGTTGGTGCTGGCCAATAAATTCGCGAGATCGGCACTATCTGTCTCCTTGGAGATCTTGTCCCGCAACTCCCTGCTCTTTTTGTGCTTCATCCATGTAGGCCGCTGTTGTGAGCACATGCCATTCACAGCTACATGCAGAGACATGGTGTCGAGGAATGAATTTCTGGTCTGCTTCAGGTCGTATTCCTCCAGAATTCTTGCTCTGTCGTATCCAATATTGTGCCCTACAATGATTCTATCCTCGGAAGGGTCTCCGAGTGGAATCAGGTGTTTGTCGTCTTGAGACTCGCCGAGAAGCCATGGTGACAGCCAAGCATACCATGCGTTGGGACTCATTGCGCAGGCCATGACGGCGAAAGAGCTCTCTTTCCACATGACCTCGGTGTCGAAACAGAGGAGCTTGTCGTCGGGCGCCTCAACAGGCTCAGATCGTCCATCAGCGTAGTACTTGGTCCAACCACTTCGGCGCACCCATTTCCTCGGTCGCGGAGGCGCATTATCTTTGGCAAACTGCTTTGCGTAGGTGAGGAATGGCTCGGCGCAATCGACGCCTAGCTTGTGAAAATGTTCATCGAGGGTCCGCCCGTGTATTGGTGGTACATCGAAGGCAATAGGGGGGTTGTTGTCGGTGTTCTTTCCGAGAAGATCATGGCGCCGGAGGTGGTCTCTTGATAGCTCAACCAACTCCTTCGGCGCCGGGGTGTTTCCACCTGGAAAGACCTGATCGTAGACATGGGCGCTGAGATGCTGGACGCCGATCTCATTGAATCTGGCCTCGGATTGTTTGGCCAGACTTTGAGAGGCAAGCTGCTCCGGGATGGGTTCCGGCGATGGATGTGCGGCTGCGACTGTCGATTGCCATCGCGATTGCGACGGTGGTGATATCCATGCTTGCCGTTGTCCACGTCTCTGGCTATGCACCGCTCTGTGTCGGGCCAGGCGCACGAAGGTCGCAGTGGATGCGCGCCTGACGTGACACCCTGCATGATTAAGCATTGCTAACTTGTTATTCTGCACATGGCCTTGATGGCGGAGGAGGACGTCTGGGGCCAAGGTGTCTGTCGAATGTGGCACCGGCGATTGGAATCAACATGGATGACGAGATAGATCATTGTGTCACGGATAAGGGGCTAGTCATGCTAAAGATTTTCGAGAACGAGTGGACTCGTTCTGGTACTGGAATAGGTTACTCCAGACCTGCGGATTGCTTGGTAAGTTACTAAGGTTAGTTATGTACAGCGGTGAAAAGTGGGACGCGACCGCCAGCTGCAAAACCCTGGGACAGTCTTGGTAGCCAAGGGACTACTACTATACGTAAGTATGGACAAAATCCCCCACCATGTACATATACTACATGTGTGTAGCCTACAGTATCTATATGGCATGCATGTGCTTTGTTCTGGCCAGCGAAATGCCATATTGTAGTCCGTCTACAGTACGGTAGAGCTGGACTTGCCATACATGGCCGTATCTGCAAACGATCTGACAATACAGCACTCCGTACACGTACACGCTTGCGAAAGGACCATGCCTAAGTATGACCCACACTGCAGGGCATACGTGCGGAAATCCGAAAAGAGCCCACCACCTACCTACTGTAGGCACTCGGGCTAGTAAACAAACTCGTAAGTACCATGAAATTGACAATGAGCAAGACATGACCGTGACATGCTTCAACAAAATCTCTGCGAATCCGTAGGTCAGATAAGACAGGCCGCTTTTCCAGCCCAGCAGCTCGGTCGAGCCCCGCTGTGGAGAAGGGGGGGGGGGGGGGGGGAGCTTCCCGTCGCCTGCAGGGATGCATCCATATGATGAATGCACTGGAAAGGTTCGCGTGTATGGTAACTTACTACGTATGGTATTGCTGTCGTTCCAGGGAAGGGCCACACTACGGTACCAAGTATGTACATACTGTAATCTGCGAAGTTCTGAGTTAGCCACAGTACGAACACACCAAAAGGGCTCCGTAACCAACTCGGCCGCATACATACCTATGTAGCTAACCTTAGTGCGAAATACAAGTCCAACTAGCTTTGGCCAATTCTGTCGCGTTCTACTGTGTACTTTACCTGTTGTTATTGCGAAATATGTACAACAGGCTTCCAAGCAGGCTGTTTTTATGCAGTTGGTATCGTACCCAGCCGCCAAAACAAGTGTATACATTCGTGGAAACTGCCAATTATTTGGGTCTCATCCTGTTCTCTTTGCCATCTTGACTTTCAAGCTTAACCGTGCCTACCATGAACGAGCATACCTGGAGACAGCCTGGTTAGCCTGGGACGTCACCGTAGTAATGAGAAGCACTTGAGCAAGTGGCGCACGAAACTCTATACCTCGCTACTTCTTGATAACTGAGTCGTCTGGGCCAATGAGCATTTGGGCGTAGTCATGGCGTCTGGGAGAACAAAATCTGAACGTGTGGCGTACATTCAGCTCTGTCTAGGAGTTTGGGAATGTGAGATTTCCAAGGTCGATGTGAGGCTTCGGGTGTGTCGTACCGAGTCTGATGACTCCAGCAGCACTATCGGGCCAGCTGTGCCATGGGTAACACTTCCGAGACACACAACGCTAACCCTGCTGAACTCCGCATTTGGTACTACCAGCAACTCACCTTTTACAGCCATGGACAAAAAGCCTCCTAAACTCGCATTGGCAAAGAAATGCGAGCTGTCCGATGCCACCTCCCAAACTTTGCAAATCATGTAACCCAGCTCCGATTTGGTTTGGCCACTCGCTACAAGACTGACGGCCGCAGCCATTGCTAGCCAGCAAGCGAAAAGTATCTCTCTGTTACAGGGTACCAGAATCCACCGCATTCGGGCGCCGACGCTGCATGGTACTCAAAAGTACTTTGCATCTTGCGACGTGGGCATCGCATGGGACCTATATCACACCACAGTACGGATCCGTACACTCACCACATGTACGTTAGTTACTGTATGGGATGACAGAAGGAAAGGCTCCCCATGCTACAAGCTCCATGCTCCATGCTCCATGCTCCATGCTCCATGCTACATGTTACATGCTCCAATGCTCCCATGCTCCAAGGCCGCCGCATGCCTGGCCCTTTTTTTTTTTCTCTCGTTTAATCTACGAATGATGTGTTCCGACATGGCCGCGGTACAAATTTTCAGCGTTGCGTCTTTCCGAGTACGATGGAGGCATATCGCCCACCCTTGGAAAATGATGATGAATGATCAGGTTTCTTGTGCATTGCTTTTGCGACCTTTCCATGGTGCTTCATAATAAGCACTTGTTATAGTAAAGAAAGGCGGTTCAATCCTCAAAGCCCAACACTTTTGTAATTAATTCTAGTTTCTACACACATTCACATTCACATTCGCATACACATACACGTACACGCTTGCAACCGACGCGGGACTGTGTATAAGACCACAAGCTCAGATGAACCTGGCTTCCGTTGGGTGTTGTTGTTGTTGTTGTTGTTGTAGTTGTTGTTGAACATTCGACCAGTAAACCACCAAAGCCACCAATATTCACCACCCAGAAGACGCACACGTGCCTGCCGAGGACATGACAGCAAAACAGCATTTAACACGGTCGACATCGGAAGAAGCATCCATATCCAAGACAGCTTCCAGTGGGCATGAAGCGCAGCAAGGACCAAGTCACAACTGAACATCTTTTTGACTCGACACATTTTACGACGACTGGCGAGATCACAAAAGAAAGCCATTCTGCATCCACATGGCCGCAAACTATGGCCACCAGATCGATGGCTTCGAGAGCTTTTCAGGTATATATTGACATTTCTTAGACTCTCCCGGTTGCATTTCGAAAAGAAAAAAAAGAAAAAGACTGAATCAATCCTGTTTGTTCTGACTTGAGATTCTACTCCGACGGAGATATCATCTGACTGTAACTTGTTATGATTTCTAGATGATATAGCTCTGGGGGACCATCCAAACACTGGTGGTGACGGTGACGGCGACAGGCTCGGTCTCATGTCTAGCGGCGCCGCCCTGAATCCTTCGCCTCGGAACTTGCAAGCGTATCGGCCGCTCGAGTACAACTTCAGTCCACTCACTCCGTTCTCCGGGGACAACGTCAATTTGTTGTTCACGAGTTGTGCTGCCCCGAGTTCTCTCCCATCGTTCCCAGATACCTTTGGTTTGTCCATGCTCGGGCCAGACAACTTGAATCTGGGGCTGAACCTGGACCCGAACCTGGACCCGAACCCGCCCTCGAGCGTAGCACTAGATTCTACTTTTATCCCACATAGCGCCTTCGATCCCTACCAAGCGCCCGCCTTGCCACCACCAACCGCACCCACAGCAGCAACGACGAACTTCGACAACGACTACAGCCCGTTCGCGTTCGGCGGTATTGACAGCGACGGCCAGTCGTCGCGGATGCCAGTAAGCGGAGAAGTCACACATCCAGGGGACGCGAACAGCAGTTATTTTGGTGGATTATCCAGTGCGGGCGTCTGTCCATTTGCCCCGCCGAGGATCAGCGGCGACATCAACGCCAACCAGCAAAACAATCCCTATCCCTATCCATATCCCTATCCATATCCATATCCATATCTCAACCCAAACCCGAGTCCAACTCCAAGTCCAAGTACAAACTCCATCCGGACCCCGACGCAGACGCCGACAACACGATCGAGTTGGCCCAACTCCTTCACCAACATCTGGCAGCCGTTGTTCCCTCAGTTTCCTGCACCACAGCCACAGAACCCATTCCCGCCAGACAACTCCACAGGAGCAGGCTGTAGCCGCCATCCAAACAGCGACGACTACGTTGCTGCCCTGTTGACCCGCGACTTCTCGTCTCCCTCGCTGCCCTCGCACGGTAACAGCCCGACGGGCCCCGAGACCCAATCTGCGCAGTTTCCCCATCAATACCAGGCCGCGAACCTCGAGCCCACCTCACTGCTGCAACTACAGCTACAGATACCACCCAACCATTACAACATGCCTCCCCGCCGCGATTCAACGACGTCGAGGGGCCCGCCCACGGCCGCCTCAAGTAGGCCTCGAAGGCGATCGAGCGTAGCCAGCACAATTGACCTCACCTCGCCCAAGATAGAACGCGACGGCGAGTCGCCCTCCGGCGTTGACCCTCAGACACCCATGGCCCCGCCTCCCTCCAGAAAGCGATCGCACACCGCCGCCAGCACGACGCCGCAGGCCACCTCCCGGCGACCCTCGGCTTCGGCGAGGTCGCGGCCCATGAAACCGTTGCCCCCGAAGCGTAAGGCCTCCAAGCAGGAGGATGCGGACAGTCTATTTGGCGATTCGTCGTCCGTGCTGGGCCCAGACGACGGCGACGATGACGTGCTGGACCTGACGGGCACGAACGAGGTCCCGCCAGAGCTGCTCAAGCCCAAGGAGGACAACCGCACCAAGCTCAACAAGTTCCAATGCTCCATCTGCATGGACGAGGTATCGGGCCTGACCGTCACCCATTGCGGTATGTTTCTCTTTCTTTCGTTCTTTCGTTCTTTCGTTCTTTCTCTCTTTTTCCCAATCTGTTTCCTTCTTTTTCTTTTCTCTTGCGAGGCTCTAGTTCTTCTTCATTGTCATCGTCATCGCAACAACTGCTGACAAAGGGACAATACAGGCCACATGTTCTGCTCAGAGTGCCTACACTCTGCCCTGCACATCGACCATATGAAGAAGACGTGTCCCATCTGCCGGCAAAAAGTCGACATGAAGGCGAGGCCCGGGCAGAAGCAGCCGAAGAACTCCTTTTACCACCTCGAGTTGAAGCTCATGACGTCGAACCGGAAAGGAAAACAGCCCGTGGGCAGGTGAGATTCAACACTATTGTTTTGTTTTTGGTTTTGTTTTTTGGGGCGGGAGAGAAAGTGAGAACCCGCCGAACGAGATGAGAGGACTGGCACACATTGCGGTTTGCAGTTTGCATTTGCATGATACTAGGCGTTCTTCATTCATGGGGCGAAAAGGGAAATGATACCCCCCCCCCCAAAGTATATCGGCACAGGGAGGACAGGAATGACAGGAATGACATTGGACGGCAAGGAAGTACCATGTCCGTAATTGAGATACTTATTCAGAGCTATTAACTGCTGTGCTCAAGAGGCCGCTTGACGTACAACCGGGAACATACTTCGCCCTCTGATGTCAAAATGAGAATCCGTGTAGCTTGTATCATCATGTCCACATGCGAATTCTATCCGTCACACCAACGCTGCGACTTCTAAGCCGTTGCATACGGTCCGTCTCTGCGTCCAATCGTAACAACCTGCCTCTGCCTCGGCCTCTGATCATCCCGGTTCAGGGAACCTCCCTCCTGATCGACATCTCGAGTTATTATTCTAATACCCCTCGGGATCCCAGTCTGGTAGTTTCTAGAGCACTCTTCTATTATCGAGACGGCCAACGCCCAGTACCCTACATGTCGCTACAATATCGCATCGCGCTCGAGCAAGCCGGGCGTGAGGCCGTCATCGTCGGCGCCGCTCTCGCGGCCCAGCAGACCCCTCTCCTCGACGCCGACGCCCTCTTCCCTCGTGCGTCCCAGCCGCCCGCCAACGTCGGCGGCGGCACCCCCGCGGCCGCCGTCCATCCTGTTCTCCTCGGCGCCGTTCAGCACGTACCAGCAGTCCTTCTTGGTGAGGAGGCCGACGAGGCCGCCGCGCTCGGTGAACAGGACGTAGCGGACGCCGAGCTTCTGGAAGTACGAGACGGCGAGGTGCAGGGAGCTGCGGGACGGGAGGGTGAGCGGGGTCTGGTCCATCCAGGGGCGGAGGTCGAGGGTGGTGCGGGGGTCGGCGAGGGGCTGGTGGGAGAAGAAGCACTCGGTCTCCGGGGGCAGGCCGCGCGAGGGGCTCATCGAGGTCGCCGAGTCCAGGTTGTAGACGAGCTCGGAGCGGTTGATGTAGCCCAGCAGGATGGCGTCGCGCGGGTCCGAGATGACGGGGAAGCCGCGGTACTCGCACGAGTCGAGCACGCTGCGCAGCGAGGCGATAGTGTGCCCCGTGGCCGTCAGCACGACCAAGTCCTCGATCCGCGTCATGATCTGCCCCGCCGGGATGTCCGGTATGCTCTGGGCGCCGGTGCCGTCGTCGCCAGAGTCCAGGAAGGGGTAGCCGTTGAAATGAATCCAGGACTCGTAGATGCCGCGGCGCGAAAAGGCGTCACCTACCCATTTTGACAACATGACCGCAATCATGATGGGCAAGACGTACGTGAGCGCACCCGTGAGTTCGAAAGTGATGACCACAATAGATACGGTCATGCGGGTGACGCCTGCCAGAGTTGCGGCGGCACCAATGATGGCGTAGACCCCGGGCGTGATGCAGGGGATATCGGGCTCACATTTGCTGAATGCGATGAAACCTGGATGATTGTGCTGCCAGATCTCCATGATAAGCCCGACAGCTCTGCCTGTGAGAGCGCCAATGGCCATGCTGGGCAGGATGATGCCAGCAGGGATCTGAAGCCCAAAGGTAATCGAAGCCAGAAAGAAGCCAAGTATAGCTGCGAAGAGGAGCAGCACGATGGTGCCCGCAGTGGCGGCACCAGTTTTACAAAGGCCGAGCGGATCGTCCAGAATCTGTGTACAGTCCGACAGCAAGTTCGTGACGAGCTCGGACGACTGAGCGCGCATATAAAGATTAGGGTAGTTGATGAGCGCCGTAAGCAAAGCGACAAGAACGACCTGCGTCAAGGGTCCCGGAAGCGGCCAGGTGGTGGACTTCTTCCACCGCGCTACGGCCATGTTCGCTCTGATGAAAAGACCACCATATATTCCGCCCATGATGCCTAGCATTGCAAAGGGGATCATCTCAAACCCATGCCAGCTCGAGCCGTAATGGACCTGGAACAGGACGAGCTTGCCAGATCGAAACGGATCGAAAGCTTGGAGCATCACGGCAGCGGTCATAGCACAGACGAATGACTGCCACATGGTCTTGTCGGGGAAGTAATACGAGAGCTGCTCGAGACTGAAAAGCACCCCGCCAATGGGTGACCCAAAGGCAACAGAGATACCGGATGCAGCAGCTGCTGACAAGACCTCGCGTTTTCGTGCTTCGTTCCCATTGATGCTGGGAAAGAGCTTGATCAGCAGATTTGCGCAGCAGCAAGCTACGTGAACCAGAGGGCCTTCCTTGCCAAGCCACATGCCTGATGCGACGGCGAGAGCCTTTTTGCACTATTGTCAGCTAGATACTCAGACGACAGAAAGGGCCTTGAATCGTACCAAGCCGAGGCACTTGGTGACTAGTGTCCATCCACCAAGAAACCTTCGAATGATGAACCCTCCCAACATAGTCTTGATCTCTGGGATACCACTGTGCTTTGCATAAAGGCCATACTCCTTGACCAGGATGCCTGCACACAGCGCAAAGGTGACGGAGAGAAGCAAAAAGAAGAAATACTCAATGAACCACTTGCCGCCGGCGCTCGTGATTCCTAGCGCGGCAGCCCACGGCTTCCATCCCACACATTTGGCACCTTGGTCGTATCCGAAACAGCAGAATCCCCTGTTCAGGTAGAACGCGCCCCCGTCTGGCCCCGACGAGCAATAGCCGGCTTTCAGGTCGCCCAGCCAGTCAGACGTCACGTCGATGCCTGCTGCCAATGCGCCAACGGCAATGCCGGTAAGAACGAGAATGAACCAAGTCTGGGAAGCGTCGAGCAGCTGTTGTACATATCCCACAATTCCTGACGCGCTCGAATAAAGGACTCGGAGTCGCTGTCGCTCTTTCGTATACTCGAAGATCCAGTCGATGGCCGTAAGATCCTCGTAGCCGACTCTGCGACCGGGCCCCTCGACGTACCAGTCCAGCGGTATCCCGTCTTTCGACCCATTCGTCGCATATCCACCTGCGTGGTTCCTCGTGGGGGTTGTGAGCCCGTGTAGTCCAGTCGGCGTGTTTGCGCCCGAGATATGCGGCGATCGTGAATTCGGAGATCGTGGAGGTGTGCCGAGACGGTTTCCGGTGATGGCTGAGAGCAGACGGGCAGGCTGCGAGAGCATGGGTTCTTTTTGTTTCCGCTTGAAGCTCACGGGATGATCCAAGGGGTCGTCGCCCAGGATGTCACTATCTTCTGGGGCGCCGAGCAATGCGCGGTCCCCATCGTCGTCATTGTCGTCGAGACTGCGCCCATGCGCGGCTCGGGGCGGCGGTGCATCGCTGGTGCTGCGCGAGGCCGGAAAAGAGCTTTCCTCGCCTATAGATATCCTACTGGGCATACTTGGTGAACGGCAGAAACAACTGCCATGTTCGATCGTCTGGCGATTACAGTGGTTACCTGATCATCTGGCGTCCAAGACTATCTGGCGTTCCAGCGATGGCGACGGCTGGAGCATGAGCATGAGCATGAGCATGTAGGGGGTCGGCCACAGGGCGCTGCAGGGGGGCTTTGGTTACGTACCTCAGATCACTGATAAGCCCCGATAAGCAGCTCGAGGCCACGGCCCCAGGTGAAGCTAACTTACTCTCAGCTCTGTACGTGTAATGCCAGCCAGTTAACTTAGTGGCTGCTACTGAATTGTGACCCGCCTACGGAGCTGTGGAGAGAGGTGACTGACTTGGACGTTCGAAATCTGCAAGCAAATGATGGCCTCGAAACTTCGAGATGCCGCAAATCCAATATAGACTAACCTAACCTAGTGAAGTCATTCATCCATTCATTTATTCATTCATTCATATCTTTGCCTGATTCGAACTTCCTCATTGACATGCAGTGAGGATCTGGATTACACCGTTCTCGGCGACGATCAATCGGCTTCTCTGTTAAATTTTGATGTTCTTAATTTGTTCGATCTAATCCGGCCCTTCTTTGGTTCTCACCAATGATCGCGGAGGCGAACGCAACGTAAAATTTGCATGGACTACGCCAGCCCATCAGATATAGGAAATGGACAAACCCCAGCCACAAGATACTCAGGAGCCAACCCCGAATGCCACTACTGTCGCACCGGTGGAGAGTATCGCACAGCTTTTGAAAGCAAAGGATGACACTTCTCGCTTCGTTGGCTTAGCTCTGCTAAAGTCAACCTTGGATACTGATGATGGCTTGAGGAACGACCAGGCTGTGATATCCAGGCTGTGGAGCTCCGTATCATCCAAGTTCCTGGATCGTCTGTTACGGACGGGGTCAAAGTCTGGTGCGAAGCAGGCAGATGCAAGGGAAATGCTCGACCTTGCGGCCCACGTTATCTACACATTCGCGGTTCTGCTTCCAGATGACGAAAAGTCCGACGGGAAGCTTCTTGCTCGAGTACCTCTCTTGGTTGATGGTCTATTGCAGAGGTATGTTGTTTGGTCCAAATGCAGGGGTATGGACGTGCATGTTGATCAATCTAGCTCGGAAGAGACGACAGATGTCATTCTCAGGGCACTCCTTACAATTGCCAGCTCCTCTCACGATGGGAGCACTGCTTTCTTGGAAATTCTGGATTGGTCGTCGCTCACTGAGATATCACCGAAGCAGCCTATGGCCTTGACTGTTCTGGCGTGGGCATGGACTAATGGCAGTGCTCCTGGAGATGCAAGTGCGCTCGCAACCCGCATCGACCAGGCCATCGCTGCTCTATGCGCATCATACAAAGGCACGGATGCTGTAACACTACTGGATTTCCTAGGCAAGCTCCTCAGTCGTATTGATCCCAACGTAAGCTTCCGCTTATCCTCGCTTTAACTGGACTCGGTACATCTCTTCGTTATGCTTCGTTCTTGTCAGAATGCATTGGCTGACCTGCTTCCAGTTTTTATTAAAGCAACCTACGTGGCTAGAACCGATCGTTACATTCATACATAGCCTTGTGTTATCCAAGCCTACAGCTGCTAGCCGCGAAGCGTATACAAACTGTGCTGCCAACCTTCTCGTGGCATACGGCGATACTGCGAGCGACATGCTGTTCAAGGGCGTTTTCAACACATCAAAGGCAGTTCCTCATCTTTTCATGAACCTCATTCTGATTGACATCCGCGCATGCCTGCCAACATTGCTCGAGAAGCTCAACACTTCGGATTATCCGGCCACTTCCGAGAGGCTCACCTCTGGCCTCGTCGTCATCTCTTTCTTCATCAACCATCTGCTCCACATGATGGAGCGAGCAGACTCGGAAGACATATTTAGTGAAGTACAGCCCGACCTATTGCTAAAGCTCAGAGATTCAGTCGTGGAAACGCTGTCTCTCGTAATGGAATATCTCAGAGACCGTTGGGATGCTGCAGTTTCTGGGGCTCAAGGTCTGCATCCGGAAGCTCGCGCCGGTGTGGCACATACTGCTTCAGGATCCCTCAAGACATTGGCTTGGGATTCTCAACACGAAACCGCATCTGAAGACCGGCTTCTGCTGGCGGCTCTCAAATGCCTAGGTGATTGGTTGAGAGAAGACGATGGCCCCACTCTGAGAGGAGAGGCTACGGGTCTCATGGATCTACTCGTGGATCTTTACCAACCAAGTTCTGCAGCGCGGGTTGGAGTCGCAACGCGCCCACTAGTGCTAGGCGTGCTTGACGGCATTCTCAAAGAAGAGGATGGGGTCCAGGCTCTTCTAGAGCATGATGGTTGGTCGATCTTGAGCAAAGACCTGCTTAATATCTTAACAACGTCGGAAGAAAGCGACCAACTTGGTCACGAGCTTGGCCAGCACATATCCGCAATTCTGGTCATCATTGTCGAAAGCAGAACAGCCACACCCGAAGACTGGCTAGACGTCGTTACGGCGACAGCCGCCTATAATGTTCCACCTAGTGTCCAGCCTCGGTTGTCCCTACAGCAATTATGGGCTGACGTACTAGAAGTATGCACCGCACTCTTCACAAGGGCGCCACCGGGCATCAAAAGGCGATACGTGCATTCGGCCAGCGCGTTGAGTGGCATCGCAAGAAGCATCAGCGAAAAGGATTTAGATCAATCTGTCAGCAGTCAGATCTCTGAGTTCTTGCAGCTCCTTCAGCGAGATCCTGTGCTAAATGGTCTGCAATAATTCAATCTTCAGTGAATCAATCTTCAGTATATCTCCATGCAACCCGCGACATGTTACCGACCAATCACACTGTCCTACTTCTCTTCTGAAACATCAGTCTAAAGGGCGGCGAAGCTAGTGTGAAAGCGTCCTGGATCTTCTGCTCGTACGACTGCCAATCGTCTCCTTCTGCAAATTGAAGATCGAAGCTCAGCGCAACCCTCGCTACCAAGCTTCTCATTTCCCGCATAGCCAACGTCTTCCCAACACATGCATGTTTACCTAGCGAAATCAAGCGTTAGCTACGGTCGGCAATTTTTGCGCAGTTCATCATCATACCAATATTGAATGGGAAAAAGCCATTTCTGTCAGTATGTATGGTAGATCCTTGCAACCACCGTTCTGGGAGAAACTCCAGGGGGCGCGCAAACCATCTTTCATCGCGATGTATCACCCATGTCGGCGCCAGCACATCGACATCTCCGGGTATGAACACTTCCGGTCCAAATTCGGATTCTGGAATAAGCAGCCCTTCCGGGTTAGTGACACGAGGATTCCCACTGATGCCAGATGGGCGCAAGCGGAGGGTCTCATGTATTATGGCATCAACCCATTCCAGTGTTTCATTATTACCGATAAGCTTTGCATAGGTGAAAGAGTCAGCACCTCCAGGGAAAACCTTGTCGAGAACTTTCTGGAACCTCTGAAGCAGGGCTGGCTCTGCAGCCAGGAACCATAGTGCGTTCGCAAGCGCGCTTTGCGTCGTATCTGTTGCTGCCGCGATCATAGCGCGGCTATCGTTCTCCAATGCCTCCGCCGTAGAGTTGGCACCGGGTCCACCTTCATCCATGGCCTCTAGGACATGCGCCATGACATCTTTACGATCCTCGTCGCCGTCAATTCCAGATGCCTTTTCTGCCCGATACCGGGCCTGCCTGTCGTGTACAACACCCGCACAAAGGTCGAGGAAGGGGACGAAATCACTCCCGCCGCCAGGTAGCTTGCTGAGGAAGTACATGAGCCACGGCATCCACCGTAAGCTTCCAAGCACGTAATGAGCTTTCCGCATGGCAACCAGACCGGGATGCGCCACTTGTCGAGACGAGCTCTCGAAGGAGCGGCCAAACCCCACTAGTCCGGTGATGTCGAACGAGAGTCTCCCCATCGCGGCGGGTACACTCACGACTTCCTGCTCCTCGGCCTGCTGTAAGAATATCCCGATGATTTCCTGGACGTCGGGATCGAACCTCTCGATCGATCGCTCGCTGAATCCCAGCTCCCAAGGTCGGCGTCTTTGTTTATGATCTTCCGGTACACGAGAGAGCGAGAAGCTCTGTTTTGTGTGGTCGCTTCCCGTGTGTGACCACCAAACGCCTTTCCCGAGTGCCATCAGTTGAGGCAGAGCTTCCGCTCGTGTGATGGATACAAGTCGCGGCCCGATACGCACAAAATCCCCATATTGACTATGCACATCGCTGAGGCGCTGATGAAACTTGAACTCGCCCGAGCTCTTCCTGACGGTCCACAGCGAGCTGAAGCGCGCAGCCACTGGGCCGGGAAACTTCCCCGTTCGATGAAAATAGCCACGGTATATCAGGATGGAGCTCACAAGGCTGGCTGAGAAAGACAGCATGCACTTGACAAGGATATATAAGGCTGCCGGAAAGGGAACCTGCCAGATATTGACCGCCCACAAGACGATGACTAGGCCCTGCACTGCTGCAAGGCCAAGCAGACTCCAGACGTAAAAGTCTATTTCGACCCGTCTAGCATATGCATGATGAAACACGAGGCCGGCTAGGGCTGAAAGGCCCAGCAGCGTTGCGCCCGACGGTTCCTGACTAAACAGCATCGTTGGAGAAAGTGGTATTCTCTTAATCTTCTAAAGAGACATTTCCGAGACCCGGTTGTATACTTGCGGCATTTATAACTTTTCTGCAATGGCACAGGAAAGTTCCGCCGTGGCAACACAGAGGTATTCGGTAATGCAGCCAAGGTTGGCAAGACTATCCGGCATCATATGATGAGGGGGAATGGCGAAATTTGTATGCACTCGATCATGATCCGGATTACAAACGCGACTCAGCGACGTATTTATGGAAGGAGACTTGCCAAGAGATGGATGTGTCTTGCTGCTAGCGATACCGAGGCTAGTTTTTCGACTAGTTCGTGTTCCCACAAAAAAAGAACTCATCAAGGCTCGCCTGGTACCCGTCCTAGCTGCTGAGCCGAGAGACTGTCGGGTGTTTATAAATCATCTATAGGATCGGTGGGTCGAAATAAGATGGGGCGTTCATCCCCACCTGTCAAACCACTACAAATCCGCAAATCCCAGAGCCCGGATGTCGCTTCATGCGCTAGCCTACGTGGCAGGGAGTCGATGACAAGGCAAAGTGAGGAGGGTGCAAAAAGAATTTATGATTTCAACCACAACTAGGGTTGGAAAGAAGTATCTACAGGCCTGGGGAATACCGCAGTTTATCTAAGAAATACCGTGTTTATCGGGGATTTGCCTTGATCGGGAAATCTTGAGGAATTCCCATCCCCAGTCCCAACCCAGTCGCAACAAATCGTGAATTTCAGTATGACCCACTTGGTAGAGGGACAGTAGAAAAAGGAAATAGCTCTCGGGAATTATTGAGCGGTCTAGATCCAGGTTTCCACGACCCACACTGCATTAAACACAATTGCTCAAAGCCTGCTCAAGCTCACTCGAAGTACAAGTACCTTTGCTCTGACTAGAGGTCATAGGTCCCGCCGGCTATCGCGGAACCGCTTGATTGGATCGGCACATATGGTGAAGAATCGTATATTCGATATCGCAGCGTCGCATTCGTTGTGGGGCGCATTGTTCTTCTTTGGGCTCGATACATCATATCGCCAGCAAGGACGGTGAGCTTTTCCAATCAAGTGCATACCGTACCCGTTTCGGCGGTCGTGCATATCTGTAGTTTCGCTAGCGGGTTCTCGTATCTTGGGCATGGCATGCCGTCTCGGTCTTCTGACATGTCCGTCGCCTCTTGATATGATGCCAATCACGTTACCATCGAGCGATTGGCGCGGTTTGCGCCGAGTCGGTTGAATCATCGACAGATTCGACGAATGGTGGCGAGGAGTCAATCGCCAGTGAGTTGAAATAGCTCGCCACACCTTACGGCAAATGCCATGGCCATTTCTTTCGCGGCTCGACGCTGTTTGTTTTCCGGATTTAGTTCTGACCATCCACGTCAGCCGAGAGGCGTCCATCGACGCACTATCATGATTCACGATCACATCTAGAATCAAAAGTCGTCAGTTCGTACGTGGACTAAGGCTTTCGAAAGCGTGGCTTGCCGTCCCGTGAGCCGGGAACTCTTGGAACTTATCTCCTAGTGTTGGGCGTTCTTGCAGCGATCTGCTAAAAACGCAACACGTACGGCATCAAACCAGAGCGAATTATCTCCTCCCGTCCTTCAGTGGGTTTCCCCGTGGATTCAAGCCGTACAAACGAATCATTGCCGCAATCGTTAAGGTTTCCCCACATTCCTTCTTGCTTGTTCGACGTCTTGGATAGGGTTGGGCAAAGGATGTGGTCGGGAGCCCCTGTCAGAGCTAGGGACTAGGCGTGTCAATAATGGTGCAAGGAGCGTGTGAGAACTCGAAATCACGAGGCTCGAACTTGCAAGGCCTCGAAAGGGTCCAAGATTGACTCGCTTATAGGCCCTCGTTCAATGAAAGGCAGGAGTCTGCCGAGTGCCATAGAGCAAGCCTGGATCATTGCTTCCTCTGGCTTGGGAGTCCAATCCGCCTCCCAAGCCTGGCTGTAGTCATGGATCTGTATACGCCGCAGCCGACCTGCCCGTCTCAATCAGATAGTCAGCTGCATGAGTGAGGACGAGATGATGGCTGCGGCTGCTGTTCTGGTACCGTTGGAGTTCCTCTTGACCAGCGGTGCGCGGAAGCAGCTCCGGGGACTCTTTTGAGCTCCGCGGTTTAATATCGAGCACTACAGAACTGGACCGTCGCTCCTGGTTCCGGCTTGTGGGGGTCAAGTGCCCTAGACCAGACTAAGGAAGGAAACGTTGAATCTCAAGACCTGTTCCACACCGTCAGAGACCATTATTAGCCTCCTAGCTCCGCGCCAGTCCTCCATTGAATGATCAGCATGAGTTATCGGTTCGAGTCTGACTGCCTTCCTACAATGAGGATACTTGGCGCTTGCGACTGTTTACGCTCAAAGACTTAGAAAACCAACTGGAGCGAAGTCGACTTTGAAGAGGGTCGGTTGAAACATGAAGTTGGCGTACTATAATCATAAACTTTCTGGCCGTGCCGCCAGGTGATAGGGGAATTAGAAAACCGGATTGCTGTGTAGCCACATTGCGGAATATTAATTTTAAAGGAATTCTCCGGAGGTGCATTTCAGCCTATCACTCGCTCAAGGCTTTGCATCTTGCATACCTCGCTCAAGTCGGAGTACTGCTAAACCCATTGACAACAACAATCAGGACCAAACACTTCACTCTTCTGCACAAATGAGCTCTTGGACTGCTGTGAGGCGTAGAGACTTAGAAGCGACTCATATGAGAGCTGTGGAGTTGTTCCTCGCGAGCAAGTACGAAGTAAACAATCGCGACAGTAAAGGGTTGACTCCATGGCGGATGGCATTGTGTCAGAAATAATAATCTGGCCTCAGCATTACTGCTTAAGTACTCCCAGACTCCAAGGGCATCTTGGTTTCAGAGTGGCTCGATACATTTGGCAAAGAGACAACTGGCATTTCAGGGCTATCTTCGTTGAGGGACCAGGGCACCAGATCAGTATTATCACTAATAGTGCTTCATTTCGATAGTTGGTAGTAAAGAATGGCTCTTGTAGGGTGTCGGATCTTGGTGTCTCCTGATTGGATGTTGATAAACTCCTTTGAGGATGTATCAGAATCTTGCGTCTTGATAAGATAATCCAATACCGGCTTCGAACGTCTTTGCAGAGTCGTAAGACCTCACCCGAAGGTCCTGGTGTAGACACTTGCGTTTCGCTCTGCTTTCCGTCTAATAAGAACACTTAACCGGGCTGCTTCAGCATTCCAAACTACATTAGGTTAATGCATAGAGATCTAGGCCATCGATATCGGTCCACGGACCATGGGCGCTCGTATTGTGCCTTAGTCCGCTACCGTACGGGTGGCTGCTGATTAACGGAGCCGAATTCTTCATACAATTTATGGCATGTGTGACCCAAAGATGGATTCAAATCTACGAACTTGATGATAAGCACCTTGTCGAATCAGTGAGTTGTGTTTATTTATTTGGCTATCTGCTATCCGAACAAGGAACAGGGCGGGTTTTGAGTCATCGATGCTAATGTGGAAGGGCTTCTCCGAGACTTGCCCAACTTCAAGCAGAAAGGCAAAAGTCCTGATATGATGCGTTGTTTGGCAAAAGACGCACAAAAATTGGCCGAATCAAGGCAAATCGTCCAAGATATTCCAAACTGCCCGTAGCTTTATCACTAGTCATTTGCATATAGTACAATGGCTGCGTCGTGGACCTGCAACAGTTGGCCGACCTTGAAGGCAGCATCACCGACAAGCTCAATCGTCTAGACTCAACACTCAAAGAGCTACTGCAGATCGTGAGTAGAATTATACATCTTGATTATTGTAGCTGATTATACATAATAATTCTCTTGAGCTGCGATTACTGAAAGCAGAACTTCCACCAATCTAAATCAGAATGTCATGTTGTTGACGTATGTGAGCATCTTCTATATTCTACTGGCACTCTATGTGGTGTGCGCGCTAACCCGCATCAAAGGTTCCCGGTCATCACTGACTTTATAGGCACTCTGAGCCATTCCGAATCTTCCGGAGCCTGACACACGGAGTCCTTCCATCATCATTTCGGCAACTGTAGGCTTGGTTACCTTGCTCGTTGCCTTCGATCTCGGCAGCATTGTATCTATAATACGAGAGACATACTTCTCATGGAGGAACAAGGTGGTCGAGGATATGCAACAACACGAACGGTGGAAAGCTAGAAGAAAAAATGAGTTGCAAAACTCTTTGCAGACTGTAAGAAGCACATCAGAATGGTTCATCGTCATATACATCCTCTCGCGATGTTTGGCCAAGATCAAGAGGATCCCACAAGATGGTGCGACAAAACCGAATACTGCTTATCACAGCACCTCAGTTTAGTTAGAACCGTAGTAGAGACTTTCGTAAACTCCGGAGGGGTCCTAGAGCCTTCGGGAGCCTACTAGTCATAGGCCTACACATGCGCCATTGATACGACCCCCTTAGCCGGTTCAATGTATATGAAACTGTTCCTCCCTCATTTGAGCTCCCTCATCGTCATATTCTTGCCTGACGTACTCTCCACTCATTGCGTTGTCAACATAGGCCGGCCCTATGAAAGCGTAGTGGCGTTGCTTAACTTTGCGCAAAACAACACAGTAGCTGCACCCGTAAAGCAAACATATCATATCATCTTTCTGCATGTTGGGCGGACCGACGCCAACATTGCCACCAGCTGTTGCGAAAAGTGTTCGACCAATCAGTGGGCTGAAGAGAAAGGTGAAGTACTTATATTCCAACATCATTTGCTCATCGACGGGCGAGGCTTCTTTGTAACGACTGACTGACTCCCAAGTCTCGTATGGGTCTAGGGAAACCCTTAGGCCGTGCATGCCTGTACCTCGCCACCTATCCCCCGAGACCATATTCATGAAGCGTTCATGGAGATTCCCAGACGGTGAGCCTCTATGCCGCTTTCCCATTGCTGCTAAGACGAAGTTTTCCAGTCTCTTCAGCCTCGGCATCGTGGGCCATGGTTGGCCAATCTTCAGTGATTCCAGGGGAGGGAACTTGTAAGGACCTCTTACAAGTTCGACTACGCCAATACGTTTCCCCTTGACATGGAGAATGCTGTCGGAGATGGTCGGGTTGGATTGACCCCCAACGGAGGCAGAGTGGGCTGACAGGGATACTCCGTGATTAACATTGCTCAAGTCGCGCACCCAGGACGGGTATTGAGGTGGCAATGTTCCAAACTGGCATAATATATCCAGTGTCTTCTCTTTCTTGATATATGTTGAAACAACGGTTCTGCATAACTCTTGAAAATCGATTTCATAATCCACCGGAATCTTGGTGCGGTAAAATTCGGGTGAGATGCCCCTAATTCCGTAGACCCTATCACGCTTGTCTGTAGACTCCAGCGCGCCAGATTTGGATAGAATCTCCAAGAAAGATGTCTCCTCGGGTATGATACTCAGGTTAAGTAGAAATTTAGGCCCCAGCACGCTATCGTGTCCTGTGTAGAAATAGTTGTCCAGGAAATCTCCTAGAAAGTGTCGAAACTGGTCAAACGGCACGGATTGATGACCACATTTGATAAAGCATTTGCCGCTTGATCTGTAGCCCGATGCCAACTCCTGAACTACCCAAATGCGACTCCAGTAGGGTCTAGCCCATAAGGATTCGAGTTGGGAAAAAGTCGGCTCTGAACGTCGGCTTAAGACCTCACTCGTGCCGATGGCGTAGCTTTTGATGTATTCCATGACAAGACCACTTCCATCTGCTTCCTTTCCAAGCCAAGCAATGACTTCAGCGGCGGCACGGTAGATCTGTGGCATGTGTTTGACCTGGTCAGTCCTTTCTGGCAGATTTCCCTGATCGATACATATTGCATCAACCCATACGACGGTTGTCGCTCTATCATTGCGGAGATGAAAAAGAGCCGTGTGCAGGTTTCTAGTTACGTTGACGCGGCGGCCATTCACATGGATTGGTAGCGGGTCGTCGGAACTCCCCCATGCATATGATAGGGCATGGAAATGGTAGCCATCATCTAACGATGCGTAGAAAAGATCGCACTCAAGAGGATCGCCCTCCTTAGCTGGTTTAAGCCTGATCAAACGGATGATGCGTGTCCATGTCTTCGAATCGCCCGAGGTGACTGCAAGCGGGACTGCCGCGTAGAGCTCACAGAAATCCGTCCTTGTAGAAGAGCAGGGAGTTGCGCAGTGACATGATACCGACACAAACGTTTGTTTTTGTTCCGCCTGACGGTTTTTTTCATTCTCGAGTTTCGACTTCACATTCGCCCGGTGCCTTTGTTTCCTCGCAGCCTCTTTGCTCTTCTCTGGCATTGTCATTTTGGTGTTAGGGGTACTCCCGTTGGCTGTCTTATCAGATGAAGACAGTGGATCGTCATGGGTTTTCCTGAGGCGCCGCGTCGGAAGTCTCCAATGCACACCTCACAAACGAGATTTGATGTCGAGATACTTTCTATTTCGCGACCTCTCCTATCTCACCGAGTTTGGCGTCACATTTTTTCACGAGATTGAATCTATCGGCAAAAGGGCCTGTGTCGAGTAGTACCACAAGACATTGACGTGTGGTTGGTTTGTGGTTCGGTGAGCAGGGCTTGCACACACTGAGGCTTTGCCCAACGAGCCCTGAACTGGTCTAGTGTCGGCTGTCGACACAGTCTGCATCAGCACTTGCGGTAGTTCTGATAATGGTGAAACATGACTTTCAGCTGTTCATGGACCTTTATTGGGCAATTGGTGATTTTTGAAGGGGTCGGCTTACGCTGAGATTTTTGAAACACTCCCCAGATGACGACATTGCGCTTCTAAACAAATGCACTGCCTCTTCGCGCCTACATTTGGGGGCTATGGCTGTGGCAGTCGGTGGCTTGGACGGATTGACCCAATGAGGCCTCCGCTCCACCCGAACTAACGTTAGCTGCCCTGAGTATAAAATGAACTTTAAGTTACCTCGTTGGAAATTACTTCATCTCCTACAACTTCCTCTCATCCCGTACAACCTTGATCAGACAAACATTTACTGTATCACACACTTCATATCTGAATCAAAGTCATATCTGAGTCAAACCCGGCGTCAGACGTGCCCATGGTACTGACGTTGGTCCGAAGACCTGGCGTTCCTATAAAACACACATTCCACAACGATCGTCGGCTAGGACCTCTATCCATCATGGATTGGGTATGTCAAGATCCTAACACAGAATACTATCTAGCATCAAATCTAACACGTATCCAGCAATTACATAAAAAGCGAGGCGGTATAAGTGCAAATGGAGCTATGGAGCTGCACAGAGCGCCTCGACACTCAATTCGTGTATTGTCACCGGGCAACTTGACCCAAAGCACGGCCACAGGAGATGTCGTTGCTTTTAGCCCCGACTCAGCATCATATCTGGACCGGATCAAGTTGTCGGACGGTAGAACCCATTGGTGCGACGATTCAGAAGAACGGCTTACCAGTTCGTACGGTCGTAGTTATCAAAGAGATCTAGCCACACCCTGGTCACTGAGCAGCTCACATGGAATTGAATTCATGCTCGGTGCAGGTTTGTTGGGATCCCCGCAACTACTCGAGGAACGACAGGCACAGAAAAAGTACGAAAATTAAAAAATATTACCCGAGCACAGCAGTCGCCTCTACGTGGCGCAAGGGACCAGTATCCGGCTTACGGCTATGTCTAGTCGAGTCGGGGAAGCGAAGACCTGCTATATAGGAAGTTGGAGACAGAAACGGAAATGGTTGATCAGCACGCTGGGGAAACGGCTTATTTTCCTACTGGGGGGCGGGGGCTTATTGGAGGCGTCGGCTACTGGGGAAGTGGCATATTAGCACATTAGGCTGTATGCCAGTGAGTTGCACGTGGATTCTGCATGAGGTGGGCAATTCTTGATTCCAGCTGTAATCTAGGTCCTTCGTAGTTTCATATCTTGAAAGTCCGTCCTCTGAGACTCCAAAAGCTTGGTTGCTTGGGCGCAACTCGTTGACAATGTGAGCTGCTAGGCCAAGCAGAATGCGCCTGAGGTGATCGCCTATGGGATTACCAGTAATATCGGTGGGCTCGCCCTTGTTTATCGTAGTACAACGTTCTAGGTTCCAGTTCGGGCGCATTACCAATTCTCCGCGAATACCGGTAACTTGCGATGCGGAACGCAATTGTTTGCAACAAGACAACCGCTAGCCAAACAGCACCAAGAGCTAAACAGGCTGCCCAAGCTTTACGATAAAGCGGCGCATCGCTCTGCCAGCGACAAGTTTGATTAGCTATGGAGGCCACTTCTCAGATGGAAGGAGACTTACACCTCTGAATACTTGGTTTCCATATGTACCACCGAGATTCGAACATCCAACTGAGATTTGTGGTGAGTTGTGATGTAGGGCTTTTGTATTGGTGCTCATTGGTGGGAATACTCACTGTAAATAGCGTAGGCGATGGCCCGCTGCTGCGGCGTCTTGGTGTTGAGCGACAACCATGTCACATTGATTGGCTGCCAAGAAGGAGAAGCTTGTGTTACGACGTATGCTGCATAGAACGACCAAGAAGACTTTGTCGTTACTGGGAGGTGCTTTAATTCGTTAGGACCACAACATAATGAGCTCGAAGGACACATGGACCTTACATAAAGAGCGATCAATCCTGCTAGAGTCCAGATTGCGACAAATATTATAGCATAACCGAATCGTTTTGTCCGATCCACGACTGACGCCAGCGCAACGCCGAAGATGGAAGCAAGAAGTGGCGCTGGTGAGTTCAGCAAGTTGGCACGTACACTACTGAACCCAAGAGACTGGATGATCGTGGCGCCCCAGGTGGATAGACCATTGACGGCCTGGAGGCCGCTCAGGCACACGATGAGATAAGGCCAGGTCGTTCGATCGAGGAGAACATCGGTACTTCCGGACATTAGCAGAATCCCGCCTAGACTTCAGAGCCACACAACTCACACGTCCTTCAGGGTGATTTTCATGGTAGATGATTGACCTTTTAGAGGATCGGATAAGAGGAGTCTTGCAACGAAGACGTCAGCTTCACGTTCCGTCAACCAACCCCGCGTCTTGATCAGTCCACCGAACAGGTGCCCAGTATGATGGGGTGATCTCGGAACGAGTGCAAATGCCAGGATACCAGTCGCTTTTACAGGTCAGCAAAAGCTCGAAAACATTAAGTGGAGGCTGTTCAAACCAATTGTCGAAACTCCGCATATAATGAAAATCCTATGAGCTATTAGCATGTAGGCGCTTATTATTGCGTATTGGTTGACCTTACCACTGCCATCCAGCTAAACCGCGTTTATCGGCAATGCTTAGAGCACCGGCTGAAATCAAAGATCCGAATGCAGCAGATATCGATGGTCCGAAGAAGAAAATGGTGGTGCGTTTGGTGATCTCGTCGCGAGTATACCATCGGGAGAGGGTATAGAGGCCACCAGGGATAAAACCACTTTCTGCGAGACCAAGAAAGATACGAGCGGCATACCAACCACTGGCATTCCGGACGAACATTTGAAGGACTTCAATCAACCCCCAAATAATGACCTGCGCCGGGATCCAGTAGTGTGGTCCGATGCGATGCAGAACGATCTAGGAAATCATCAACACGTTGTGTCCAGATAGATGTGATGGTCCAAGTTTGACCTACGTTGGAGGGAATCTCTAGTAGCACAATACCAAGCCATAGCAGGGAGATACCTATATTCGCTTGGTCTCTGGTCATACCAGTGTCAGCGAGGAACGTAGATGTGAGGACACCGGACACGTTGGTGCGATCGATGGCCATCCATGTAAACATCAACTGCCTTCTGTGTCAGCCACCACATTTCGTCCAGAAGCGTCGGTACTCACGGAGAACAGAGGCAACAAGATGAAATCTGCCTTTCGCACTACTCGTCTCTCCTCCTCTTTTGTCCATGTCACAATGATCTGCTTCTCGTTTCTCTTAATTTGTTGACTTAAAACACTATCCTGCACACTATTCGCATCAGGAGTCGTTACGGCGTTGTCAGAAATATTGACTGATGCCTTAATCTCCTTGTTCAATGCCTCTGGTGTTCTCTTGGTGACTATTCCGGGCAGGGCGTTCGCTAATGCAAGCGACTCTGCTTCTTGATCCCCCATGCTGCTTCAAACTATGCAGGACGAAGTCTAACACATTCAAGCCATCCTTAGCATACGCACAGTCACCATGGGACAGTTTTAAAATTCAGCAAGTACATGGCCTGGATTTCTTATTGCCCGCCATCGCCATGGGTCGACTTGATGTCGCCATACCCGGACCCGGCCACGGATCGGCTGCTGGGTATCGAACACCGAAGACACTACTGGCAGCGAGGCAGCGCGAGTGGCAACCAATGGCGAGTCGCATAGAATCGCAATAACTACTAGGTAATGTCGCATTTGACCTTATCAATGTCGTGCTCATGTGTGGGGTTATCCCGGTTGACGGTCCCGAGAGCTGTCTATATGGTATGTATTTGCGGGGCAACAGCATCTTTAGATGCGCCAGCAGCCGCCTGGTGAAATGCCCGCATGGTATATTGTCGCGGGGTCTACATCGCTTGATGTTAGCAGACTGAGAGACCGACTTAGTCGCTGGGCGTTATTGGTGCTTCGAGCTCTCACGTAACAGACTAGACCAGTCCTCAACAGAACCAAATGCTTGTATCATGGTTTGGTTAATCATGGGAACAATGGTTTTGGCTCTTCATTTGAGCCTTCGATAAATGCATAGATATATTATGCTATTCGTATCATATTCGAGGAAATGCCAATTCATGTAAACCGTAGGTTGAGATATGAGAATCCCGCTTCGACTATGTTCTCCCCAAGTGGTTCCACTTGCGCATCACCAGCAGCACCCGCAGCGACTAATAGCGGTGTAAAATGCTGTTGAGATGTCTGTTAGTATGATGTTCGAGCGAAATCGACAGCTTACAAACCTCTACTGTTGGATGCGACCGACGGAATTCAGGCAGAGACTCCAACTCTAGCATTGCGGCCTTACGCTTTTCCGGGCTGACCTTGGCCACCGCATCACGGAGCGCTTCATCAAAAGTCATCGATTCTTGAAGGACCTGGGCTGCGACCGCCTTCTTCTCCTCTTCTGTTGATGCTTGTTGAATTTCCTCCCTCGAAGTAAACGAATGCACGGCCATTCCTGAACCAATTATTACGTATTCGTGTCTGCAAACAAGTCAGTACCTCGAAAGGCGCTCTTGATTCATCGAATTCTAACCTGAAAGAGTTGAACAATTCTCCAAGTCGAATCTGACTCTCTAGATCATACCCGTGAAACGTCGAGACCTGTATGATAGGCACATCCAGCGGGTCATCTTCAGGGAACATGACCTTGAAAGGAACCCAGACACCGTGGTCAACGCCGCGCTGCACCCGCTTGGTCTTGATACTAGAGTCCTTCAGGTGCTGCCAGATACCTTTGGCGAGCTCGGGAGCATCTTCATGAGGCCACTCGTATTCATATACAAACGGTTTTGAGTCATGGAAGTCGTTCACGAAATCATGCTGTATCGAATTGTGAGAGGGAGTGTCAGATGAAACGGGAGACGGACTTACCAGTATGTACGTATTCTTCTTGACGTTGACTTCAATCACACCTGGACCATGAATCTCACCGGCTTCAAAATGCCCACTAAATACAACGATCGCCTTGGGGCGTGGTTTGAGAGCGAGTATTTCCTTGCCAATCTCACGTAAGTTATTTCGGATAGTATCGAAACTGCGCTGTTCCTCAAACAAGAGTGTCACTCCAGCATGACCTATGAAGAACACCGGGAATGGTTTTGCGGGCTGGGTTGCAGAAGGCATGGCTGTCGCTTGACAAAATCAAGGGCTTGTTTGAATCTCCACATGTACGGATGTGCAAGTTGGTAGCTATGAGTGGTCGACTATATCCTGCTGACCTTCGGCAAGCATCCGATAATGGATGTCGTAATTACGCGACTCCTAGCTTAGTGCTAAGTTGCGTGTGTTGTGATTCGATGGCGTGATCAAATTGGAGCACTACCACGGACGTATTGCTCCGCGAAAATATGATAATGACTGTATTACAGAGAACCCCGATAAGAAGAAATTAGTATAGAATCGTTCTTGTTTCAACGAAGAAACCACATCGTCTCATTAATGATTTAATATTGCTCTTCAATGAGAAATCCCTACCGGACGTATTTCCCCGAATTGCGTTGATGACCTTGAACGTTGTATACACCATGCGTGGCCACTACTAGTTGATCAAATGAGTGAGGCTTCGGAACGGATGCCATTATTTGGATCATAGTATGCGAAAAGTACTTATAATAATTATCTAACAAGAGTTTGTGCCATTACCCATTGAGCCCTATTCATAGGTCACAGAAAGGGGTTTCTAAGAGAATCGCCTCTCATAGTAGTCGATACTCAAGCCTAAAGCCTCACACTGCTCTAATTCCGTGAAAGGGCCTTGGAAACTTGGCCATTGTAACGTTCGCTTTGTCAGACTCTTCTTCGTGGATGGCTGCCACTTGCCTGCTTTAGCCAGCTCATCGATCGTGTTGTGATAACCCCTAGCCTTCAAGTACCCAAGGTCCGGGTTGGGGTCATAAGCTCTCGCGAATGAAGCAAAAGAGTCAAGTACAAATTGCTCGAAGGGCAAGTCATTCTCATCTCTCATCGGCAGACCTTGACGTACCAGATTGCCGAAGACATAATATAACTCACCCGAATGGCATTTGAAGTATTCTCCATTGGGGTCACCATATGGGTGGCTTGCAGTCTTTGGCGGTTCGCATACGTCAAGTGCGGGCCATCCCTGTATCTGATATGTACGATTGAACTCGTAGTAGTAAACATTCGGCTGGAAGACACCAGTTTCTAACCCAGTCTTGACAGTGGCCTGGTCGATACAGCGGAAGATGCCATCTGTCGCTAGTCGTGCACTCATATTGTACAGTGCGAGCGTCTGGTTTTCGAGTGCTGGTATGGGGAACAAGTTCGCTGGCGGTACTGAGAACCCGGAGGCATTTAGATATGCTGACTGGTTTGTAATCTTAGGAAAACTGATCATAGCAGCTCCGTCGTCGCGGGTGGTACCCAACATCAGGCGCACATTAAGCGGAGAGCCGTATAGCTGGAGTTCATCGGCTACCAGATACGTACCGTCTACTACGGGATATCTGGCAACTGTGGCCAGGTTGGCGAGATCATAGGCCGACACAGCTCGTAAGCAATCAACTTGAGAGACTGCATTTGTGCAGTTGGTAGCATTGAGAATGGCATAACCCGCGACTGCCATCTCTTGGTCGATGGTGTAGTATTTTGAGTAAGTAGTGCCGTAGTTTATTCCACCCAAGTTGCTAAGAGGAATTGCCGCTGCAAACTTGCCGGTGGCCTTAGGAGACGCGATAAGAGCACGTACGCTGCCGGCGCCTGCAGACTGGCCGAAGATTGTGATGCGATGAGGGTCGCCACCAAAGTTCGCAATATTCTTCTCTACCCAGTCCAGCGCATTGACTTGGTCTGCGAGTCCGAAATTTCCATTGGTCTTGCCGTCGTTCAGAGCAAGGAAGCCCAAAGTCGTCAGCCTGTAGTTGATGTCGACCACGACAACGTCGCCGCGCGATGCCAGGTTGCCACCATCCGCTGTCGGATCATTTCCAGTACCGCCTGTGAAGGCACCGCCATGAATCCAGATCTGCAGTTGTTATTTAAGCTGCACATGCGTCATCACGTTCAAGATAGACCTACCATGACTGGTTTAAGGTTCTTCTTGGAGGAATGAGGTCCAGGCAAGAAGTTGGTCCAGATGTTCAAGAACAGACAATCCTCCGAGCCTGTGTTGCCGCCCTGAACACACTGGGAACCATACTCTGAGGCTGATACTTGGTCGCCATTTCCGACATATGGCGTTGAGTATGTGAAGCGTTGGGGCTGTGAAGCATAACGAACACCCAAGAACCGGAAGCTATAACGATCCCGGAAGCTACATTTTTCAGAGGTCATTCCGGGCGGGTGTTGAGGGAATACTTACCCAGTCAAATACTCGTTATTGGAGTGGACCATGACTTGCCACTTCTCACTCGTATCCTTGACTGTCTCATTTGAGAATGGAGCAGATTGTGTGCAGAGGACTGGAAGCTTAGTCGAGGGTGCTGTTCTAGACGTGCGGCCATCGTAGTCAATTGTGCTACTGATTGTTCCTTTGGAAGCAATCCAGAACCGTGATTCTCCTTTTTCAGAATTGAGATACTTGAGGTAGTCTAAAGTTGGCGTTGAGGTCCCATTCCTCGGTGACCACAATTGCTCGCCCAATACTGCACAAGCTGCATTGGCGTCGTTATATGACCGCGCTTCTAGGACGATGACGCCGGAGTCTGCGCCTGCGGAGGCGGTTCCTGAATAAACTTAGCACATTATTTTATTCGCTCTGAATTTGTACTGACCTTGCAAGTCATTGTATATCAATATGGCGATGTCTGAATTGAGACTCCTCGGGGATGGGGCTGCCAAAGCCGTCGCCGACAAGGCTGCCAAGTACAGAGAGCGCAACATCACAAGATGATTTCTGGCAGTAGAGCGAGTCAACAACCGAGGCGGGAATGTCCAAGCAGCAAGAAATCCAGAAGCCAAGACTTGGATCTCTTATAGAATCCGGCCCATTTGCATGGCGGTGACGGCGGCTCCGCACGGCCATGCGAATAGACGCATGGCAATGTTCATCTGCGTGTTAACATAGTGCTTCCGCTGTGCCGAGGTATTCCTCCAATCAGCTTTCGACAAAGAGATTGCCCGAACCCCGAGCCATGGCTTTCATGATTCTAGCATACCAAATTCCAGGGACAAGAGATCGAGGGTTGCAACATCGCCCCGCGTTCCCGGCACCAGCCATCCTGGGAATTGGGGTATCGCTTGTGCAACCTTTAGGCTAAATCGTGGATGTCACTGTCATTGCGCAGCTGTTTAGTGGGACCAACTAAGGTGGTAAGTCTCGACCACCCTTGAGGTATCCCCGAATGAAATCGCCATGTTTGCAGTTGAGTTCTTATTAAGAAGCTGGTAAGACGAGACTATTGAAGTAATCATCGTGGTAATAACCATAAATGCTGTGCGCTACCGTAATTGGGAGCCATTTGTCAGATAACCGCTGCTGGTTGCCTTGCTGCCGGTCACTTTGTGGTTGTTGCTTGCACGGCTAGTTCGATGTGTAAAAATTTATAGATAGAAATTCTTTTTTTACGCATGGAAACAAAGAAAAGAAAAAGAAAGAGAAAAAACCAGGACGGGGGTTAAAACTACGGGGCAGAGTATGCCTACCTTCGTATACAAGAGTGGCCTGGGGCAGAGAGTGGTGGTAATTACTTGAAGTATTGGATAATACGGAGTAGGTGACTGTGGGGCTAGGATTTAAGCATGAATAGTTGTGGGAGCTCAAGGGAGTTGGAAAGTCAAACCCAGCGACAGCAGTCCAGTATAGCGGTTCTATTCAATTCCCGGTGAACCCCTGGTTTTAGTTAAATGACCAATAATGGTGGGATCTGGAGGTCAGTCGATATCTTGACATATAGTCGTTCGCATACATCATCATGTAACAAATTGACCCACGGGAATTGAGACAAGGTCTCCTGCAAGCCACCCGGACTTGAGATGCCAAGATACCGAATGCTAGTGATGATGTCCGGTAAAACCCACGAATCCTCGCACTGCTTTAGAATTGTGGTGCGGCCAATGAATAACATCCACAGACGCAACTTGTGCCATGACTGGGACGTGTGTGAAGGTTCCACTGCAACTGATTTAATCCTCGCAGATAGCTTTGGCAACGATGGCATTTTCCGATTGAGTCCAGCAAAGAATGATGCCATGAAAGACTGCAGACCCAAACACAGCATGTCCGATAGGCCATGCGAAATTGGCGGAGCAGACAGGGGATTTATTGCATTGAGTCGGTATCCAAGGAAGATGATAACGTCGTGAAATAAATCGCCATCGATCTTTTGGGCACTACTAGTGTGCGCGTTTATCGATTGCGCAAGTTTGAAAATTTCGAACGTAATTTCCCTGAGATCCTCTGGAACTTGGGCAAAGACTGTCGATAGCCATAAAGAAGAAAGTGTATGTGTCGTATTGTCTAATAACTTGATGATATGATCACTGGGTATGTCCGCGTGAGAGAACTTTGTTGGCGTTCCAAGGTTAAGAGCAAACTCTAAATCTGCCCTGTGAACCATTAACTAGTGCTTGCATGCAAGGCACATTATCAGCTCACCTAAATATCTTTCGAGCCAACGCGGGATGAGTCTGTGCAAGGTGGGATATACCTCCACGCATGCAAGCCATATGCCGAAGGCCGTCGAGATGGACTAAGCCTTGCTTGTGGTCTCCTCTCAAGCGATAATACTGGGTCATCGCAACCACGGCAGCAAACGTCGTGTCTGCAGTTGCTTCGCGCCCAGAGAGCTTCTCGTTCACCAAGCGGAATGTGTGCGCAAGATGACGCAATGATTCTGCTGAATCTTCTTTGCCAATCAATGGAAACCCTGATATAGCACTAACCATTGCTATTATGCAGTGGAAGTCTTCTGCGTGTCAGTCTTGATACTCCCAGCAACAGACCCACACAAAAGGAGACGCGTGACTTACATGCCTCATCAACAAAAATGAACCTCACCCACATAGAACTGGCCATGTCGTGCTCAATGGCAATTTCAAGTTGTCTTGGGTAGAGTTCAACGCGGATGAACGAGAAGACTATTCGCAATGACTAAGTTAGGTAGGCAAACGGGGACTTCGGAAATTGACCACACACCTTGCCGAAACATGCGCCTCGATGTGGAACTGAGCTCGAATGTAGAACAAAGCGATACTGCATCAAAGTGAGGACGTTCTATCGTGATACGTTGCGCATTTTCCGAACGGGCCACAAGGGGCTCGTTTGGTCCACCAACAGACAATAGCGGCGAACCTTCAGCTGGACGCGGTTTCCGCCTTGGCCGTCCCTTGCCGATGTTCTTACCTTTGGCGGCATGACTGCGTATCAGTCTTCTCGTGTTGGAATCAATCGAACTGTTGTCAATGAATTGCAGAGTCATGGTAGCGGTGATTGCCTTGCTGCGGAAGGCTGAGCCATTTCCTACCATTGCCTGTAGCGTCAGAGCAGATGACTGGTGTTGTGAAAATGTTGCAGAGACAGTGGGGAAGTCGGACAGTGCTGCAGGTATGTACATAAGCCGATTGAAGCTGGTGCACGTCCTTAAACACTTTCAATGACCTCGTCCTGTCCTATAAGTCGCCGCTTGAAACGTGTAGCTCCTTGTCGCCATGACGCATTGACAACAGCTAATTACAATTTGTAATATAAACGTGACAGTATCATATGTCTCGTCAGTTTCTATGCTAAAAATTTTTTAGAAAATATAAAATAAAAAAGCAGCGAGGTTTCGAACTCGGCTTGCATCTTGTTACGTTGGCAGAGAACACTGAAAAGACGGCACGGATTTTCTCTGGTAGAATGCTGCTTCGTTAGTAGGTATTAAGTTAACTTAATCGCTATAGTAAGTTTGGGGGACTTGAGCACTAACCTAGCGTTGAAAGGCCGCCGTATATCACAAGGGCCCTTGCGCTATGGTAAACATACCACCCGAGACCTGAGTGCGACAACGATAGCTCATGTCATGAAAATCTGAACGGCATTCGATTTGACCACATCACTGCTCCTTTCATTTAACCAGAAAAATTTGTTTAGTCATGGAAACAACAGGTATCATTACTATCAAGAAAAGTCTAACGCGCGTAGTCGTATGCATCATTTCCCACCGTAAGCGAACAAAGATATGGTATAAGCACCTCATACAGCAAAACAGCCGTAGCATCACCGCCTCAAAACCAAAACCAGGACAAAATTCACTACCGCTAGAGGACAATTAGATGCCCGAGTCATCCTGTTTGTAATGTGCCTGAGATGCCGAATTGTAGAACGGGACCCAGGTTCTGCACGTTTCGTTGAGTTGGTCGACATCTGCGGCAATCAGGTCGGGTATCTCTGCAGGTCTCTCGACTAGCTGCAAAGCGAGGCCTTGGCTTGCGTGAAATGCAATGTGACAATGAATGAGCCAAGAGCTGTAGACATTAGTAATTTTCTCGGGGTGTGGCTCGCGGAGATGGCTTACCCAGGGTTGTCTGTCTTGAAGGCTATCACGAGGTATCCATTACCATATAATGTTGCTGTATCTCTTCGCGGCGGGTTCTTGGTGTTGAGCTTCACGCTAGAGTCGTATTGTGTTGAGCCTTGGGCCAGAATATAAAAGTCATGACCGTGAAGATGCATAGGATGCCAAATATCTCTTCCGGTTTGGTCCTCAAGTATCCAGTACACCCATTCGTTGGTAGCCTGTACTGTCACTACATTACTCTCAGGAGGGAACTTTTCATCGCCTCTGTAAATATCCAATAGCGTCGGATTCTGCCAATCGACCATCAGCGTCTTGGTGCGGAGAGTCCACTTGAAGGTAAGGTCCGGCTCCATATAAACGGTCATGCCTAATGAATCCTCAAAGTCACTGCTGCCTACATCGTGAGATACCCAGGGAACTAGGCTCTCGTAAGGCTCGTCCCCACACGAATTTGTAATGGTTTTGCTGACGCTTGTGGTGGGAGTTTCAGAGGTATCCGCACCGACGTATCGCACAATGCCTCGGATGTTGTTCTTGTTGAGATTATCGTTCCTATTGCAGGCAGTCTGGTAGATTGAACGAAGCCAGTAATTTCCCACTGGCTGATCGGCCTCGACGATTATGTCATACCGCTCCCCACCAGACAAGACGATATTATCTGTCTCATACGGCTCGATTGGTACAAAATCATTTGCGATCACGGTGAGCTTGTGGCCGTCAATAGTGAACTTAAACCAGCCATCGATCTGAGTACCGATGATACGAAGTCGGTACTTCTTTCCCTTCTGGAAGGTGAGCTCGAAACGCTCGGTGGTGCCGATGCAGGCCGGGTCACTGGATTGGCTGCAATCATAGGGATTTAACCCGTTGATGAGACCGTTTTCACCAACTGGTTGGACGTCAGCCGTTTTTCTCTGCAGAAGTTCCCATATGGTGAAGACGCTGGTGTGGGTCCAGTCTTGTAACACGACCGGACCGATGTCAATATCATAGTTTGCAGTTGCTGGTCCGTGAATGACGATCGGACCATGGAGACCTTCACCGAGTTGTAAGCTGAAGTGCGAATGGTACCACGAGGTTCCGTACTGCGTCGCACGCCATCTATAGGTCTTCGTCTGGCCATGCGCTAACGGGCACTGGGTCACTCCTGGTACGCCTGTTCGTGCGTCAGCCTGACTTCCTTCAGGGATTGCATGGGCACTTACCGTCGCTGAAAATACTGTTGAGCTGCCGAACACCATGCCAGTGCACTGAAGTGCTAGTTGTTTGTTAGCGTTGCAACCGACATTGGTTGACTGAAGCCCTTGCTCACCCATTATCAGGTATGTTATTTGTAATATGAATAACGACCTCGTCTCCCCAGTCTGCTTCAATTGTCGGACCCGGCAACGAACCATTGAAGACCAATACTTCGCGCTCATATCCATCTGGTGCAAGTGTGGTGGATTCCGCAGTTAACCAATACTTTGTCGCTAGTTTAGTCATACAGCTGGGAAAACATTATTGATCCTCTCATACCTCTCTCGTCACGCCTGTATAGGGTGTCGTCACATAGTAATCAGTGTCAATACTGTAATTTCCCCAACAACTCCGTGATGTTGCTGTGTTCACGCAATAACTTGCGTCTAATTTCGGCGTCTTCGGCGTCTTCGACGTTGGAATTGCATCTGGTGCTGATGGTGACTCCTGTATAGAGCTCGCATCTGGTCTTCTCCCTGGCTTCGTCATGAACTGTGCGTGGACCAGAGATTCATGGCCCAGAAGGGTGGCTAGAATAGCCAAAGCACGCATCGCACAGCTGAATGAATGGATGGACTACTTGATACTACGAGCCGCGTCTTGGCAAAATTGCAGGTTCGTTGCTTTTATCATCTTATCAATGAGTTGCAGCTCGCGACGCAAGCCGTGCTAACCTATTCATATAACCCACAATATCTGCCAAGGCATATCACGTCGGTCTTAGCTATTTCAGACATATAACCTTATTTCGAGAAGGCGTTTTCAGATGCTAGATACCTTAAGCATCATAGTGACCTGCGATATTGGCAGATCGGAAATCTGGTCCGGGCTTGGCTCTGGTGGCGGGCCGGATTCGTCTGTTGCACTTCCAGAAAGGTATCTCAGATGCTTCTGATGTTACCCTTTGGGATTAGGAGTGGCGATAGAAAGTCAATCGTGGGCTGCATGCAGATCGGTAATCGGCTAGTTAGTCTAGTACTAGGTCCTATTGTACAGTCAAGCGGGACTTTGCCGCGCCGATGTGCATGACTTCAAAGTTCGTGGTAACTCGACTTGTGGGACCGTTGGAGTGGAGTATTACGATATCGTGATCAAGTGGGCATGGCTTGCAATAAAACAGTGGGATGATCTAAATTGATCCTTCCGGCAGCTGTCGAGAACAAACTTAATAGTACGTATGCAATCACTGCACCGTGAAACAGTATAGCACGGGCAGCGAAGTGCTGTCGAAGTTTTTGGTTTGTGGCGCATGCTGAAGGGAGGTGGTTGGACGTGGTGGCGCACCATTCAATCGCCGAACACGCTGTCAAAGCCGAAGTTGGGTGCATGGCAGCCGCAGGATGGAATCTTGATCAACACTGCAAGAATCAGATTTCATGCCATTGTTCATGCATACAATAGGCTAATCACCCGAAATAAGAAAAAGTCTCGGGAGTCCTCCAGCATGAGGTTTCAACACTAAGGTTTTGCGTTACTAACTGAACTCAAGAATTGTACCCCCCCATTTGACGCATTGGCAGCAATCTTGCATGACACGCTGTTACACTGTTATGGTTGTTGATTGTTATACTTTATGAACACGGACTCTATTCTCCTGTGGTGGAAGCCAAGAGTTGAACACATGCATCTAGACTGACAGATCGTCGCAGCACGTTTATCATTGTGATCGATTATTTGCAAGCCCGTAAGTTCACAGTCTACGCCACTTGGTTCCTTTCTGTAGGTCTTTTTCTCACAGCATTTGAACATGCGGCTGGACCAGATACTAGCGTACCTAGACCCCGATGGGTGCACTCGTCAAAGAGTATCTATTTCCTATCTGTTTGGGCCACAATCCGTTATCTTTTCAGTCAAACGTTGAGACGGGACGATGATGCTTGTGCGCGTAATTGGAAATAGTAAGGGGGCAACATTCCCACAGGTGATGTTCCCTTGGACTGCACAAATAGCAAATGGCGCATGCATTTCAATGCAGTGTGGCAATAATCTCCGTGGTTGCATCCAAGCGTTACAGTTCACATACCAAGATCGGCACATGATCAGAGGTCTCTTTAAGATTGATGCGAAAGTCTGGAGGTACAGACAAAATGCCGAACTCGCCCACAAGTAGATGCTCTAGCCAGGCCAATGTGCATATATGTAGTAGAGCTGCCTCTCAGATTCTTTCATGCCCTCCAAATAACTCTATGGACCCAAAGGCTTGCTCTACCGAAGCGCGGATACCCAACGAAAGACCGATGCATGATAAGTAGCTGGAACGAGAGCTGGCTAGACCATGGATCTTGTATCCGAAAGCATTGGCGCGGTAGTTCATTGGGACGGCAATATGTTCTTAGAAAAGCAACCCAGACCGTTGGCGATCGGGGATGCGATGCGGATTATTTCCTGAAGACCACCGCTTCCCTCGATAATATATACCAATGATAAGTAAGATACTTTTTCAAACACCTTCGCCCCCCACATGTACAGAGACAGGCGGTCCTCAGCTGATCACCGTCCCATGGCGCTGTGACTAATGTGTTTGGCCTTTAGACATTTTAGTTATCAAGTAATGGCTAAACGTAGCAGTATGAGTTTCAACCAGATCCTCAGAATGTTGCATTGAACTTCTTGCTTGTTCTCCTTTGTGGTTGTGCAGGACATATTCATCGGAATTTCACGACTGATTTGCAGTTTGACTGCACCTGATTACGTAGAGCTAGGGCATCGTGTCTCACCTGGATACTCGAGTCGATCGACTCAGGCAATGAATCTATTAGAATTGTCACACAATGTAGACTAGATTTGGTGGTTACGCCTTCAAATTACAGATTGAAAATAACACTCCTGATAATAAAGCTAGTGAAGGTGACTAGTTGAGCAACTTGCGCATGTTACAAACATATGCAACGACGGGCGGCAAGGGCTCAAGCTAGAGTTCACACAAGTTGGAGTCGATAGTGGTGATTCCTGATCAAGCAGCGTGACCAGTTGGAGTTATTCGACTATGTTCTTGACTATTCTTGACACTCCCGAATACAAGATTGAGACAGTTGAAAGTCCCAGGCCCATCGCAACCCGTCAGATGTGCAGTACTGATGTTCAGACACGTAGTCCACACTAAGAACATCCCTTGGTTCTAGAATCTGTCAACGGGAGTGAAGAGAGGCCTCTGAAGATTGCCTTCCTGCAGCACGCAGCTACTCCGCTGCAGCCACAAACATGGGGAGCACTGGTGACAAGACCTCTGCTACATTGGCACCTTAGAAGCCATGTGTTTCCAAAAATCGCATCTCTTGCCTCTTCCCCCCTCCCACGTTTCAGCATCGACCTCTCTAAATGCATTTTCTAACCCCGGGCCATTATTAATAGTGATATTCCAAATATGAAGTCCGAGCACATCCTCTAATGTAGGAGTCCCTCCAGTTTGATTGAAATTCACCAGGCGGTTTTCTCCCCATTTCGGCCAGTTCGATAAGACGTCAGAATGAGGATTCTTGGCAACGCCGCAGGGAATATTGGGAGACCCGGTTTTGATATACGCACCAAGCATTCTACGCCATGCGTGAGCGAAATCAGGGCCTTGGTTGGGCAAAGGTTGGCCTAGTAGCGAAGGCGGCCCGTCAGACTGGCCTAGGTAGGCGTATAGATCGAGTCCGTGAAGAGCGGGCGGGTTGGTATAGGTGTGCACATACGATGATTTGGCGGAGTCTTCAGTAAAACTCGAGGCTAACCAGTATGAGGGACAATGATAGGATGATTCGGCTATAATAACGTATGCGCGCTGTTGGTTTCCGATGGCAAATGGCGAAACGTCCACTGCAGTGGGACCGCTATCTCCTGCTGTTGCAAGGCGAGGATTCGATGAGTTTTTCCCGTACTCAGATAGAGAATATACCTCAAGAATTGAAGCAATGTCGTCTTCATCGAAGTGTGGAAACGAAACGTGTAGTAGGTCGAGAAGATCCTCTTCAGTGGCAACGGTCCGAGGCACGAACCAGGGCGATTCATCTGCATTGTAACTGACCCACATATTCTGCCCGTTAACTTCCTTCTTTTCAAACAATTGCTGGGATGGGAGAGACTGTATAAAAGACCCATCTATGACAGGAGTAAAGCTCCACCACCCATATGGTCCAGCATAATTTGTTTCGTTATTGGCACGCTGAAGCGTTTCATTATCCTTCCCACGCAAGCAAGATAGCTTGTCATTCTCCTCGCCGCATCCGCTCAGTCTGGCAAACTGTTCGTACAAGGATGTCGGAAAATCGTCATTATATCTGAGATGTTCATGATTAATAAAACCGTCAGTACCTCACACCGTATGACTTACTTGTACTGCCGAGAGAGCCAAGGCGAGGCAGCCATACCCTAGACGGGGTTAAATAACGCCACTATACCGAATAAACGAGATACCTTACATTTTTGAAGAGCTTGTTGCCTTGAGTACCACCATATGCCAACGAATGGTGCAATACCGATCCAGCACCGGCAGAAATGCCATAGATGGTTACTTCGGACTTATTTCCGCCAAAAAGGTGGATGTTCTTCTGTATCCACTCCAGAGCAAATTGCTGGTCCAGTAAACCTGCATTCAAAACCCCATTCTCTTTAACATCTTCTGAAGACAAAAAGCCGAGGGCGCCAAGCTAGGAGGCTTCAGTCAAGCTAGAGCAAAGAAAATAAAAATAAAACCGACTGAGGGACTAGCTTACTCTATAATTAAGAGAAACGCCGAGAAATGAATTTTCATTCTCATTGATCAGTGCAGAGAGGTCTTGCCTTCCGTCTCCGAGACCATACCCTCCACCATGGATGTAAACATAGACAGGGAGATCCTTGGCTCCGTCTGGTGCATAGATGTTCAGGAACAAACAATCCTCGTTCGCGATTGCATTGGGTGGATAATAAGGGACCCCGATGGCCGTGCTCTGAAAGCACGGCGGCCCAAAATTGTCAGCTTGCGCCGAATTCCCGGTAATTTCTGGCTCAACGGGTCCTCTGAAGCGAAGATCCCCAATTGGAGCGGCCGCATAACGGATACTTATTAACGTTAGCAGTGACATAAATCGGCATTTGAGATCATACCCTCTCCATATGTTTAAACCACTAAGCTGGTTATGAACACCTGTATACGTCTCATATCCAAGATCGATTGTGAGATCTTTGGAATTGGCGTGTATCAGCGAGGCTAAGCCTGCTACTATCAAAGTGCGTAGATACATAACCAAGCTGATTAGGCGTATTGATGGGTTAGTTACTTGGCTTGGTGGCCAAATGCTCTATTGTGGGCAACTTGACGTGCTAATAGTCGTTGTGTTAGGAGGAATTACTCGATGATTTATACTTGAGGCTGGATATCTTTTGGGGGCGACAATGCTCACAAATCTAGTGGAAATTTCACGGCGGAATTCTAGGATGGCTTTCGGGGTTAACTCCACGTGCCAATATGTGCAACTCTCATACAGATCATCACCAAGCCCTAGAGCCCTCGGGAGGTTGAAAACATGTAGCTCGTGCATTGCAGAAGATCGCAGATTGAGCAACGCTTGTAGGGCCAGATGCTTACACATTGTAGGGGTCATACGAAACTCACAGCAGGCACAATACAGAGCCTTTACATGTTCCTTGGATCTGACTAATACCAACGCTTTAATGGTTCAGGGCAAGGTGAAAGGACTCTTCCGATGAATCCTTCTTCAAGGATCATACATATATCATAACTGCAATGGAAGAATGACGACAATACTATACTGGAGAAGCTAAACAAGAAAGGAAGGTGCAGAGATATCAGGGTGTAGCTGGAGTACATAATGAGGGATGATGATTGGACGCAAATGTCCTATGAATGTCGCTAATAGCAAACCCCTTGTCTTTTAGAGGACCACAGCACGGTACCGCCATGCTCGAAAGATATCACCGCACGAGACAAGCTGCAATAGCTTCTCATATGACATAGAGGTCCATAGCCACATCAAGATGTTTCGGTCTTTAGATGTAATTATGAGAGGCAATAAAGCAATATGAATAAATCTCCCGATCGAAGCATGCCGGCGTGTTGCAACTGTTCTGGTCCCGAGGGTTTATAATTCGTTAAGTAAGTCTTAGTAACACAAGTTGTCCCATTATCGGGGCAGTCGCACAGGGTAAAATTCCGAACCCCACGTCCGAATGCACATTCATAATGAAGAAAAAGCATACGTCGCCTGGTCGCGTAGTTGAGGTGGATCCCAAGTTGTTATGCACATGGAACACTAGAGGGCGGAACTCCGCAATAGTGGAAAGTGGCACCCAATCAGGCAATGAGGACTATACGGGCGATCTGTTGTGCCGTACTCAATCGAGACACATACTTGGCCCTGAGATTAGATGTTTGGCCCCCGACCTGGTAGTACGTACAGTAAGTCATGGGCATGTCAAATCGTGCCACCAGTGAGATCCATAGTAGTTGATACAAATATTTACACAGCCTCTGCTCCCATGTGTCTCAGCGTTTGATCAATTGTCACATTTCTAATGGCGATGCAACCGAGTTGGCTATGAATTAGTTACAGGGCTGGAGGGTTATTTGCCACTCAATTCTCGTCTTTCGCATGGCATGGCCCAAGGTAACTGCTGAACGAATGACGGCATAAAAATTGAGTTTCTAGAGTTGAAAAGACGTTGGATGTTTGTGGTATAGGACTGTTGATACTATTAAATTCTTGTCACAGGGTTAAGAGCTGCATAACCTACCTTATAGATTGGTCCTGCAATAGCCTAGCGACGTCAAGAGTAAGTGATTGCCCTTGTAAGTGGCTGCTCTTATAAGTCCGAGGCTAAGCACCTCTACCGACTGATTGAATTCGTGAACGAGAGCATAATCGCTCTTCAGTTCTCTATTTAATTCATGACACTAAATTTGGATGGGATATCAGAGGCTTCAAGCTATTAATAGTGCGATTGTGGTTTACTCCTATATGGATGGAATCGTCATGCGTGTGATACCAATCACAACAAACTAAGTCGCCTTACCAATTCGGGTCATATACACAATTATGCTTCTCACGAAAGACTATCTAAGTAGTTATCGTCCCTAGTGTTGGACTTTGAGTTATTCTTCATTGTGCCTGGCATTGCCAAAATGGTATATATGGAGACAAGGGATTTCTCTTACCACCGTTAAATTATGATCCTGTTGCCAACCATCCTTCTGAATCCAATAGTCGAGCTACAATAACGAGATCGGATCTTCAATTCGCAAAATGTCCATGGTAGGTATCTAAACGGCGATCGAACGCCATGCCAACGTGTGGTGTGGCTATTTCCGGTTTTGGACCTGGGGAATGGTAGTAATGTGAAGGAAGGTTGGAGAGCATTGGTTGGTGATACCCAGTGTACCTACGCAAGAACCAGTTATGTGCGCTCTGGAATCTGACACTGGATTAGGTGACCGATACTGTACAATGGCTCTTGTCAGCGAGTTCAAACCAGGCCAAATCATGTTCCAGCAACGCGTGCACGCGATAAAAGGACAGTTTTATGATGCTTATTAGATCGACGTTCTGTCCGCCAGCGTGTTGAATGGGGGAGAAATACGGTTTGTAGCGTTCTGGGTTTGCTAGTAACCACAACCGAGGTGAATCAGACGAGCTGAGCCTAGGTCGGTCTAACCTAAGGTTAGATTAGCACACATCAAGTGGGCAGCTGGGGCCAGCTATGAACGCTAACATGCATAGGTACTTGGAGTGACGAGCAAGTGGCTTAACGTCAGCGGGAGTCTGCCGTAGCCAACAGGACTTCCCTTCAACCAACAGCCCAATTCCATCAAGCCAGTGACACCCAAATTCACAGAATCTCACCCGAGATCAGTCCGTAGGCAATCCCTCGGCAGTTCTTCGAAATGTCGCTCAAGCAGTTACCGAGCGAATTGATCCTGCAGGTGTTCCAACAGATTGATGATGCGAAGGCTCTCCAATCGGTTGCTTGCACGTGCGCTGAGTTCAGGGATGTCGCCGAGATATGCTTGTACTCTCGAGCGCTTATCACTCAACGCGCATCGATGGAGCAATTCATGGAGCTCTGCCGGAGTGACACTCGACGTGCATCTTATATCCATGAACTGCAATTGTTGTATTCGGTCAGGCAGTACGACCGCCTTGAAACTCAACCTGTTGATCTGTTATATTTTCCTTGCCTGGGGACATTTGTCTCAGAGAGCCCCTTCTGCAATGGGCATTCGCGGATAGGCAAAAACGACGAAGGTATCTGGAAAGCAGATAAGGAAGCATACATGCGTGCTTTTGAGAAGGCCTCTTTGCTTTCTGGGATCCCCAAAGCTGAAAAACCATTGAGCAAATTGAGATCAAGTAAGTGGCGAATTCCAAGCTCCGTGCTGCAAACTTTGAGCTCACTCAAGGCCTAGTAACTCTGCACTGGACAACGAGCATCCACCTCAGATTTTGGGAGACGAGCCCCGCATGTCCCGTCTTCTTACTCCCGGAGTTGCACGAGTTAGAACTCTCTTGCGTGAAGATTAAAATCTCCGAATCGGACCCCGATTTAAGTGCTTTTCGGAGCAAGACCGCCCTAAAGTCTATTATCTTTCGCGAGAGTATTGTATCGCCCGATGCGCTGGAACAAATCCTGTCACTACCATCAGGTCTCACGACGTTGGTATTGCACGAGCTTAACTATCACAGAACTGGCACTTCGTTTTATAATTTCTTCAAAGACGATCTGGAAACATCTCAACGCGCTCTTTCGCTGCAAGCCACCAGCCTCCGCTATTTCGATTTCTATGGACAATATACGGGTTACACTGGCCGCCTGGAGCGGCGTAGCAGGTGCTTGGATCTTTCAAACATGACTGCTCTCACGTATTTACAACTCGACTCGGGCGACTGCAATATTGAAACTCCGCCGCCGAACCTTGAGACTCTGTGTCTTACTAACGTAGACCTCAGACTTCTAAGAGTTGGGATGCGGCCCATGTTACTCAAAAGTGTCAACCTCGAGGAATGCCTTAGGAGTTGCTCTGTGCGTAAGACGGAATTCCGTTTAGACCTACGCATCCACCCACAGTATCCCGCCTGGTCCGTCGGACAAAGAGAGGACGTGTCGATCCGCCAGGTAATTGCAAACTTTCAAAACAAGCTTGACACATTCAAGCACACGTTGGCAGAGCTTCCGGAAGAGGATGAACCAACGGGGCCTTTGAAACCTGACAATGCTGGCGACGGAGCTGCTTCAGATATCTCACCTGAACTTGTTCCAGTTCGTATGAGGGTTCTGACGGCGAAGCGCGTCTCTTATATTCCCCCGTATCTTTATAGAGAGAAGGCGCCAAAATGGATTGTTCGATACGATTCAGACTTTTTGGCACACCCTTACAACGAAGACAGGACACTAGCGGAAGATGACAGCAGCGGAGATGAGGAAATGAGCGCTGCCTTCCGAAACGGCGAATTGTCATGAGAACCGCCGAGTTTTGCATCAAAATCAACTTTTGGATTCTGCTTGTGTCTGCAAATCCGGTGATGGGCATCCTCGACTGAATGTCCGCACTGTGGTACTGAAACCACGACGAACCTAGTCGCTAAGCGTTCGATAGTTCCTCACTCCGAGCTACCAGCCTGAGTTTGCCGAGTTCACGTTGACTATATAGCAGTCGTCACCACGTTAAAGGCCTGAAAACCGTGTTCCTCAGTTTAGGCCTCTACTTTGCTGGGGGTTTGGATCGAATGTTGGGTGGCTCACTATAGGACCAGTTGCTGAAGTCAGCAGTGAGGGATGACTCTACTTACTGACTACTAGAGCTAGATAGAAGAAACATAGGCAGGTACCCACTTCATAGCGTTCAATTATTATTTGAAATTGGTCTAGATTTGCTCGGTGTGGCTGGGTTTGAAGAGCCTTTCATCGCATATACTTCTACCATTCGTGTCTTTAAGTTTGCTGCCGTATTTTCATAGCCTCCAGGCGGCAATAGCTGATAGGAGAATCTACCATCGATCGAAGCCCTTAATTCATACTAATCTTCACTCCATCCAGCTACAAGCAAGCAATTCAAGCTTTCGTGTTCAGTGGAGATTCTTCTAGCTAGTTGGCAAATCCGTCCTCCATAACCACACTTGGAAACTACCAGCCAGCTTTGGCATTACGGCCACTTCATATGACGACTTACTGTTTGTCTTTCTACGTTTATCAATTTGCCTTGAACAACACTCCCTCTTTCTCTCATGACGACACTACCCAGCAGCTCTACTACACTTGAAGTTACATAGACTGCACATGAACTTTCTGTGTTCGAAATTAGCAAAAAGCATTTCACTGTTCACATGGCCAATCAGCAAGGGCCGCACTCCTTATAATAACATATATTCTCTTCTTCATCATACCTCCACCCACGACAGCGTGGCATCATCTCCTTCTTACAAGGCGGACCGACGTGACTGTCATTGTTCACTGGCGTTGAAACGTATTGCCACCGGGTGAGCTCTAATCGTCGCTGTTGCCATTATTTGGTAATTTTATCTGTCCGTGTATTCACATGGTCTTGACTTCAACAGCATTTCCAACGTGCCTTCCTCCACTCCAGCTTCCCCAGATATTCACATCTATTTAATATCGCAACTCCTCCTGTGTCCAGTCTCTTAAGACTACTACCTAACTCCCACATCCCTTATAATGTTCTAATCGCCGATGCCTAAATCTATAATCTCCCACAACGGTTCACATTTGCACAAGCCCTTCTTACTACACATGACTTTGAATCGGTCTTCCATTTCTGATTGTAACTATACACACACATCACCCCTCAAAGCTTGACTGGGTCGCTATGGCAGATTCGCAGCTGTATTCAAAGGTTCCACTAGAGGTTGTCCTTCATGTCTGGGAGCAGGCAATGAAGGCCAGAGGTGTCCACCATTTCCGTGTCTTTCCCAAAATCAACGGTGTCAATGACCAGATCTTGGGCATTGAGCCTTGGGCCACAGACACAGACGCTGCCAAAGACGTGTCAACATGGAATCACCGCTGGACCATTGCACATGTGGACCATGCTGCCTACGAGAAATACAGGCAATGGTTGGCCGACACTACTGGCCAAGGCGCGCTCTGGGTTGCTCCCTTCCGGCTGAAGAAAGGACAACCTGGCAAGATCGATGAGCGAGCAAAGGTTCATGCTAAGCAGGACCTAGTTGTTGTGACCTTCACTGGAATATACATCAACTTCGACTTTCTTAATATAAGAGCTACCCAAAATCAACTCCGAGGTCTTCGTTCCATTGGTCTCAACTGGAAACAAACCCACACTGGCCACGACTGGCACATCATTCCGTTCATGTGCCTCTGCCAAAACAAGCCTCATGCGCACCTGAAGCACTGCCCTCTCAAGATCGCCCAGTTCTTGCGCTTGTTTCCGGACCTTCGCCATTTTTATTTCATCTACCGTATCTGTGCCAAGGACATCAAGCAGTCAGAGACACAGACCCGGGCCCGAGGCAACATCAGTAACAAGGGCAAGGCGGTCCAGTGCAAAAAGAGTGGGGCAGTGATCAGTGGTAGAGTGACCAAGTTGCAGCCGGTAAAGCTCACGGCGAATGAGAAGATTGACAACACCCTGTCCGCTCTTCGCGGTATGTGCAAGCCTACTCATGCAGTGTCAGGGCCGATCGCTAATCATGTATGGCAGTTTATGCGGAGAAAAAGGAACTCGAGGTCTGCTCTGACTCGGAACGAATGTTTATCGAGGTCGATGAGAAGGGCCTGGAGCGATTTGTCGACCATAAAGGCCTGCTCGACGTCATGAAACGACTTCAGACGGCATATCGAGCTGTCAACCGCCACCGCTCAGCTGCGCAGAAGCTGGAACTCGGTAAGGCAAAGTTTCACTTTTTAGTCTGCCGAGACCACATGTCGAGAAAGTGAACTTTTCACAATGAGATTTGGGGGGAGCGCATTCAAATCCCTGTCGCTATTATCTGATCTGTTCAGCTTGAGCAACACGAGATCCGTCTAGGGGCCTTGGGGGTTGTCTTCATGCGATGGTTTAATGGACAAGGAATGGTTTTGGCGCATTGCGTTCACTCATGTTTAATAGATTCACAGACCAACCTGTGAACAGATTCTGACTCTATACTAATTTAGCGATCTCTTTTACCTTTTGTCTTTATTTCTTAGGAACATTTTGCACACGTGTTGATGTGGTTCTTCTATCTGGTAATTGCTGCACATGATGCTGTGGTATATAGTCATGGGTGCTAAATCTAAACCTTAGGGAGCCTGAATGGCTCTAGTTAGTGCTAGGTTAGTGGAGTGGATCAGCGACTCGACCTGCCTGCTTAATCGCCGAAGTCGGCGCCAGTCTTCATGTACAATCCAGAAGCGCTCAGTGCTTCCAAGTTGTGCCATAGCGTCATCGCGACATCTAAAGCAGCGCACGATGTTGAAGACGACATTTCAAAGTGGTGCAAAGGATTTCGCTGTAGCACTGAAACTTGTAGGTCGAGGCAGTCTATCAAATACCCGCTCACCATGATCTGATATGCACAGGTGGCTCGGAGTTCCTGGCGAATAAGCGCGCAATCATGGATTGCAGTCCCTGCCGGGATTCTGGCCATGTTATCAGCATGCTTCGGTGTCGATATGCTGCTGGAGATGGGAGGCGTCTCGTTTCCGGCTTCTGTTGCATGTCTCATCATCCTCTTTCTGGCGCTTCTGCTTTCGGAATGGGTTCTTGGCGAGCATCGCACGCGTCGCTTTGTCGGCTATGTTGATATTTCAGTGAGCTATTTGCGACGAAGGTCTTTGGATATGAGGCTCACAGGACTTAGGGAGGCTGGTCACTGCGCTGGATCAGCATCTTCTTCACGCCGTCGTTTGTATTGCTGCCTCTGAGTCCACCCATTGGAGTAATTGAGGTGTTCAAGATCATAGCCGTATTTGGTGAGCATTACGAGCCGAACTCTAGCACGCCAAAGCCCTGCTAGTCGCCAATTACTAACAGTATCAGTCATTGGCTTTCTGTTAATGATGGTAGTCACAGCATACTTGACCCGCGCCATTCAGCTAGCTTCAGGGACCTCAAAACGTACCCTGACAGAGCGTGCTGAGGAGCTTGGTCCTCAGGGTGATGAGATACCAATGACCACCACCCCGGTGAATGGCGAACAGCGCGATGCTTTAGCATTATCGCCTGCAACGTCGTCGTTGAATCTCACGATCCCGTCGCCGGCTGCTGCTTCTCAGACGACCTCACAGATCCGACTCCATGACCCAGAGCCAGTCACACCTCCGGAGGCAAATGGAAACGGTGAACGCTCAGAGCTCCCCCCACAAGCGCCGCCGCCACCTTCCCGAGCGCAGAATTGGGCACTTGTCATTGTCCGACATCTTGACGTGCTTACGTATAGTTTCCTGTTTATGTTCGTGGGCATCCCGGCATATTATGCTGCTGGCTATGGCATGCCGACGCATCTGAGTATTGGGGTTCTCACATACTTCGGTGCTATCGCCTTGCCCGCTGCTTGGAGGCGATACCTTCATCCTGTACTGGTCTCATCCTTCGCTACTGTTCTCATCATCTGGGTGCTTGGCCTTGCCATAAGTCGTGATCTAACAACCACTTTGACTGAATACCGCACTGGGGTCAAGTACCTACAGCTCTGGAATGGCAGCCATGAGCTCCCCGGAGCTGGTGATATCCTGTCAAGCGTTCTGGATGCGAGCATTGTTGCTCTAGCACTTCCGATGTACCAGTATCGACGAGAACTTCGCCAGCATTTCTTTGCCATAGTGACGCCAAACATTCTCGTGTCTATAGCGTCTCTATTTGCGTACCCGTATATTTGTTATACTATTGGCATTACTGCGGAGCGCAGTTTAGCATTTGCTGCCCGGAGTCTCACACTCGCCCTCGCAACACCCGCCGTGGTGAATTTGGGCGGCGATACATACACCGTTGCGGCAATTGCCATTGCGAGTGGCATCGTTGGTGTTCTCGCTGGGCAGCAGATTCTCGGATGGCTCAAAATACCTGAAGGTGAATCGCGTGCTACATGATCAAGTCTTTGTGGGTACTAATATCTCGGCAGATGATTATGTCACCAGAGGAGTTACGCTCGGTGCGAACTCATCAGCTATTGCTACTGCAATGCTTCTGCGCACTGACCCACGTGCAGCGGCATTGTCGAGTCTTTCAATGGGCCTATTCGGCACTATTACTGTATTGTTCACATCAATACCGCCCATCGCGAACGCCATCAGGTCTTTGGTTGGATTCTAAGTCGAAAGACGAGAATGTATCGAAGGACCACGATCACTAGAATAATAATTATGAGTAAACAAACAAATAGCGACCGTTTCACATATAACTTATTACAATTATATATATATATAACTAGCAGGGTCTCCAAAGCCATAGTTATATGGTAAAATATGTCGTAGATTATCTTGATAGGCATTTGTCATTAGGCACTGGACGTGCTTAAATTCATTGTTAGTCAGGGCGTTACCCCACTAAAATATAAATGCAACAGGCAGATCTTGTCGTGTATCAATTATGTCTACTTAGGTTACAGCAGTCAAGGAGCATGATGAGGCTATCTACTTCCATGAAAGGATACAATTAATCAGATTCCTGGAAAGCGCCTCCGATTATTGGACCCAGAACTATACCAGCCCCATGTTAGCCCGGTGCCAGAAATATACAGTGGGCGTTCCGCAAGTGTCGTGGTGACAGCGATTGAAGTCATAACACCTATGTAGAGTCCAGATCCACCGATACCGCAGATGACGCGGCCCACAATCATGGCTTCGATATTAGGCGCAGTACCACAGATGGCAGAGCCTACTTCGAAGAGTGCCACATTGAAGATCTAGAGCCATTTGGAGTTGGACCAGCTGTAGATTCTGCCCCAAACCAGGTTTGTCGCTGTAGCGCTCATCAGGAAACCTACCCCAACCCACGAGAGGTCTTGCAGGGAGTCAAATTTCTGAACAGTGATGGCCTGAATATCTGCAACGACGGTTGCATCCAGGGCATATAAAAAGATTGAACACAGGATCGAAATCATAGCTAGAGCCCATCTCCATCCACTGATGTCGTGAGGATACTGCTCCACCTTGGACTCTTCCTGCTTCTCGTTGTCCGGCGTTTGTTCCCTTCCCATTGGAGGCCTCGGTGCACTTAGGACATTATGCTCTGAAACATGGCGACCGCTCTGCTCAGCTACCCTGGTAGTTCGGATGACCTATATACAAGACTGTCTGGCAGGCAGCTTTGTCGTCGTCTTAACCGGTGCTGGGAACTAAGCCCTGGGTGTAAAAGACCGTGAATTTGGTAAGGGCTACCTTTGTTGACGGATCTTGTTCGCGCAGTGACTCGTGGAAGCTTCCTCAATTTCATCAGTTGTCGATGCAGTTTGGGAAGAGGATTTAACGTGGCTGGTAAAACACGTCTTTTATCGTCGTGATTTGAAATACAGACAGATCGCATGAAAAAGATTGCAAGATTACAAATTAGATATCCTGCCTCCAAAAGAATCACCATACTGCCAGAGCCCTGTTTGTCAGGTGCAGAGCAATTGTGTTTATGATTGAGAGTTCTCCTTTCGTCGTACATGGAGCTGGTCAATTCACAAGACACACGAACTCATTGGCTTGAGTATCAAATTGGGGTGCATGCATTAGTAAGTTTCGGGGTCTATTGTCGATCTCTGCACCCAATGCGAGGTCGCAAAGATGGTATAATCACCTAGCGCTGGTGTATATTTAAAACGTCCAAAACAGAAAAGCAGTTTTCCGAGAAAGGGAAAGAAATTTGCGAAGGGTAACGAATATTCCAAGACCCACCTCCCACGGCCTCGGTATTATGCAGGCGAGAATGCTCAAACCACAGCCAACCATGCATCGTTGTCATCGCACGCGAGATTGAGGTTGAGGAGATTCTTGATGTGGGGTAGTCGCCATAGTATAAGAGCTATATTGTCACATTGCGGCCAGATCGAGTCCAAGGTCCGGTATTGTGTGTCCAGGAATCGTCTCTGATTTCCCCCTCACCGGCGAAGTCATACAAGCAGCCTGGATCCAACTCCTCTAGAACTATCAACCATTTGCAGGCAGTGAAGCCACGGTCGATGTCTTCCTTCAATGTCAACAATGGTATCAGTTATGTGCGTTTCGTCAACCCAACATGGTCCCAAACTCGCAGCTTGTATACCGAGCCAACAATGTGACATTTGCGTACGTTAATTTCGGGCGGGATGAAGATAATCCTGGCGTTTCATCACTCGTAAATTCGCAAATCAATGTCTTCGCCTACCATCTACAGGGTGTCTCAATAAACAATAGCCCAGAAACACTAGCCAGCCTGGCTCGGAAGATGCAACAACAACGCGGGGAGAACAGCGCACATGCATCTTGCAGCATTAGTGAAGTCGTCAAGGATACAGTACAGCTGGACAAGCTGTTCAATACAGGAGTACATCTTCAACGCCGTCCGATGTCCATGGGGAATGAGATTTTGGGTATAGATGATTCACTCGAGGATAGTAAGAAAGTATGTATGTAAATCAATGATAAATATACCCCACCTTGCCCGCGTGCCAACAGGACCCAAATGATGCTTACAATTGTCGACCGGTTTGATGTTCTACTTCGAGTAGCACACATGACGGATGAAAATGTCCCCATAACATCTTTCGACTTTGATGCTCAAAAGTTCAACGAAGAGCAAGGTAAAGAGACCGCAGATAGCTTTTTGGTGCGGGCTTCAGAATATCATGTTGGAGTCGGAGGTTTGGAGAGCCCTGCGTAGCTGTTCTAAGCTTTCAGTTCAGTTCCAGTATCAGTTCGTGGGGGCCTCTCTTGTAGCCATGCCCCAAGGCCTATGTATTCAGTGAAATTTTTAAATCTTTTTGGAAATTCTCGATATTGGATAACTTAGCTTGTCAAATATTCTTCGACTCGAAAGATTTGCTCTAGTTAGTCGTAATGATTGTGCCTGGGCGAATCTCTGGGCAAAACAATCGAGGGAAGACCCGATGCCGACCCCGACCCTAATGCCCGAGTCCGAGAACGCTACCCCCTGGGGAACGTCTCGAGGCCGCTTACGTGTACCGTTCATGTTGGCGTACACGAGCCGCAATGGCTGAAAAGCGTTTCCTTCATGACACCCTACCCAACATTTCCACGGTGCTTGAGAAGCCTACTGGTAAAAATTAGCGGCCCTCTTGCGAAACCTTGCACGATGAAGTGGTCGTAACTCAGCCATTACTTTATTATCTACTGATCTGTACGGAGTAGTGCTTCAAGATTCTACAATGTCTCCATTTAACCTATAATAGTCTAGGTTAGGTTAGACTAACGTTAGTATTCCGTACTGAAGACACGACCTCATCTTTGAGCGCCTCAACAGCCAACTCTAGCAGTAATCAATGGATGTTGGACTTAGCAATTCAGTGTCGCGCACTCAACAACGCCGACGCGCTCGTGCATGCACTCAGTGTCGCAGGAAAAAGCTGCGATGCGATCACAAGAAACCTTGTAGCAATTGCACACGTGCAAGGACGAAGACGTGCACGTATGCTTCTGAAGAGGATCAACCGCGACGAAGCAATTCTCCACGCAATCCTCATGCACTCTTAGATGAGCCTGTCGTTGGCCATGGCACTTCCACGCCACATCGGATCCAGGACGCAACGACGCAGGCTCGGGGCAACTCCCTTGATCCTCTATCCCAATCGCAAGGAGAAGTATGGTTTCCTTCGACGGTAGCCAGCCTTCTAGTACCCAGCCCACTTGGACCGGGCGATACCGATCACAATGCCGGTGAAACTCAAGCCAAGCCCATCGCTTCGGCGCTGGACAGCCTTACCGCTCCCGTGCGAGGTGCTATTGTGAAGTCACGTTATTCAGCACCGAGCAACTGGATGCATTCCTTGTTACTCGTACGTTTCCTACACTCCATGCCACGCTATGCTTATCGAACGTTCAACTAGTTCCCTGACACTCTGAGTTGGTTTGACAACGAGATTGCCAGCAAAGGGGAAGTGTGGCAGGCCTTGCAGACTTGCAAATCATTTTGTCGAGTGATCAAGGCCAATCAAAAACTGACGTGGACAATTGGTGATTATGGCCGGCATCTTCCTTCGAAGCATACGGCAGATAGACTCATAGATGCCTACCTTCGCACCTTCGAGAGCATTTATCGAATCGTACACATTCCCACCTTCCAACATGACTACGAAACACTTTGGGAAAAGCCAACGAGTGCGCCAGCTTACTTCGTGATCCAGGTGCAGCTCTGCCTTGCTCTAGGTGTGTGCCTATCCCGCGACGCTTTTTCGTTGCGGCCCCAAGCACTGCAGTGGGTTCACGAGGCCATGACGTGGTTCAGCTCTTCCGAGAAGGCAGGTCTCTCCATTACCGGCATGCAAAACACGTGTTTGCTGGAGCTTGCACGGAGATGCATGCGTCAAGTACATGGCGACCGGGCATGGATAAGGTCAGGAACATTGCTACGGTCGGCCATGTCAATTGGGCTGCACCGGGATCCGGCGAACCTGCCAGGCATGCCAAAAGCGCAGACTGAGATTCGTCGCCGACTATGGGCAACAATTCTTGAACTGGAGCTCGATGCATCACTTGACGCCGGAGGAGCTCCTCTAATTTCACTTCGCGATTATGATTGTGCCATTCCAACGAACTTGGACGATGTGCAATTAGACTTTGATTCTGGTGCCGACTTGGTGACTCAAGATCCCACGCATCGCACGGATACATCTCTGCAGATTGCTATCGCGCACACATTTCCGGTGCGGCTAGCCATTGCATCATCCTCTAACGGCATCCAAGGCCGTATGTCTTACCAAGAGGTCGTCAAACTGAGCGACGATTTTCAGACCGCCCGTCGCGCTTTCAACGCCCATGTGGCATGTCTCTCGCCAAAAGTGGGTCACTTCCAGCGACTTTATTGCGACATGATAATGACCCGCTATATTTTTGCACTCCACATACCATACATTACCGTAGCATCGAGCAATCCGGCATGTCTGCAATCAAGGGATCTGTGTCTAGACGTCGCTTTAAAGATGTGTCATTCATCTTTTCATCCCACTCTTGCGCGAGACCCGTTTCTCGGAGCATCCCAGGCAGCCGCGACAGCTGAATCACATTGCGATGAATACACCCATCTAATGTTCTACGGTTCTGGTTCGTATAGGGCTGTTTTGTTCCAGGCGATCAACGTCGTCGGTTCGGAACTGGTAGCCATTTCAGCTAACTGTTCCGGGTCTTCGTTATCGAATACGCTGCTACCATTTGGGAGCCTTCGCGGCCTTGAACTTCTCTCCTTGTTTCGGGTCGGGATCGAGTGGTCAAAACATCGCACTACAGCAGTTCAGAACGACGTAAAAGAATTTGTCATCATGTCCGCAACGCTTGGGGGTGTCAACGCCGCGATTAAAGGGTCCTCCATCCATGAAGGGATAAGCACAGCCGGTAAGGAGGCTTGTCTCGAGGGGCTCTCAATGCTCACTCCATTGGCGTGTGGCGAGGATCCCATACCAGAGGAACCGCCTTTGCTCGATGCAGAAGCATCAGCCATCGATGACTTCTGGACTGCGAACTGGAATGTTCTACAGGAAGACTTTTTCATGACCACAAGTTGATAAATACATACTAAACCTTTTGGAGGCGAGAGTATATATTTTTCTGAAAAAGTACGAGCGACTGACCGGGTCTATACTACAAGATTACAGATTACAAGATTCGAGACTAATCAAAGACGTCGACCGCATACCGAACATTCCGCATCGTGGCCCACCAACTCTTCGCATCCGCCTCTGTCAGGTGTTTGCCTCTGGACTCTGCAATTTCCAGCTTGAAGCGTACTGCAATATCTCCAACTGCCTTGTAGATCTCCTTGGAGCCGCATATGTATAAAAATGCGCCCTGGCGCCACAGCTTCAGCAGATCATGTCGGTCGACCCATAGTCTATCTTGCACATATTTGCAGGCATTTGACTCGCGAGGCTCTCGACTGAACGCCCTCTTAACAGCAACAGCGCCAATATCTTCCGGATGTTTCAGTTCCTGGTCATACAAGTCATCCCGACCACGCTGTCGGCATCCATGATACAGTACCGCTGGTGGAATCTCGTGTCCGGCGCCAATCATGGTCGCGCGCTCTTCTATAAAGCCTCGAAACGGAGCTATGCCGGTTCCTGCGGCGACCATGATGAGGGGAGCCGAATTGGAATCAGGGGATAAGTGAAACGCATCGTGCGATGGCCTCACGGAAACGTGAAGCTGGTCACCGGCCTGTAGGCTAGCAAGGTACGAGCTTGCAGTGCCATGGAACTCTCCCTGGCCTGATCGTGCTGCCCCTCTGATCACCGAAAATGTGAGCGATGCTACATGGGGGTTCCTAGGTGAGCAGGAAATGGAGCTACGCGAGACCATGATCAGCATATGCTACTGTATGTCATGATGTCGGAGGTGTGGTATGGAGGGACTTACTATTGCCGCACGTGCATCGGTGGGAGCATGCTCAGGAATTGCCCGAAGGAGATATCGACAGATGTATGCTTCTCTAGCAGTTCTAATAGTGAAGCCTGCTTAGCTGCGACTTCAGCATCGTATCCGTCGGCGCCAAGCCACTGCAATGCTCTCTTGTCTTGTGCGCTGATCCCGACTGTATCGGCAAGCGCACTGACATCCCTGCGCGTCGCTGTTTGTCCAAGCTCAACGTAGTCACCAAGGATGCTCTGTGCTGGCACTGGGACGTTCGTCGGAAGCCTGGACCCGCTGTCTTCGATAGTCACGGTAGCATCCCACTGTAATGTATCCCGTATCAGTTGATCAGATCAAACGATAGGCAGGATCTTTAACTTACTGGCAAGCGGAGCCTTCGCAGGGCGCGCAGCACTGTCTCTCGAGGATTAGATGGCAGTATTGTCAAGTAATCGCCAGCTCTGTAGGAGGATCCGGACGGTAGCTCGATATCTATGTGCTTCTTCAAGGGTTCTCCTTCCGCAGTCAAGGGACGACTGGCAATGACACGCGCTTTTCCCATGTCCAGGTTCAGCACCGTCAGGCGCATGTCAGATATGTGTGCTTGCAGAGTACTTGCAACTCCTTTACACGAGGTGGCATTATCGGCAGGAAATGCGGCTCGGACAGCTGGCCAAAATGTCTGTGCGAATGTAAGTGGTGAGTTGAGTTCGGGGTCAACATTAGAAGCGCGCCATGTTCAGGATTGAAGTAGGGGATCTCGAGGACTTACGCTGTCTTCCCATGTCTCGTAAGCGATAAAAACATCGTCACTTGCGGCGTCGGTGAGACCGATCTCGATCATTCTGTCAGCACCAGCAGCCTTCAGAGCGTTATCCACAATTTTGGGGACGCGATGGAAAGTCTGGGCCCAATCGTGATTCCCACAGCCAAAGACGGAGTATCTGATACCTGCCAACTCCCCGCTCTTGACTGATTCGAGCCATTGAACAAACTGTTTGGCGTTATCTGGCGGCTCTCCGTCATAGCTCGACGTGAAGATTACGACGGGATGGTCCCGTGGTATCTTTCCAATGGCGCTGTTCAGACTTTCTAACCGTGTAACTTGGTAGCCGTGCGAAGGGGCATTCGAGGCAAGACGATGCGCCATTGCTTCGCATGTGCCGCTGTTCGAACCGTATAGAATAGTCATTGGTTGACCATGGGCACTCGCTTGCCTCGGTAATGACTGTCTGGAGGGCCCCGTGGCGTGTTTAATGTTTACTACTCCATTCGTGCCACCATTCAGGCGGCGGCCCAGCGATGTCGGAGTTAGACCCTGTCGGAGAACCGCTCTGATGTGAAAGTCCTTTGGCTTGATTGTCAGTGTCTGCTTGTGCTCCAGAACGTAGTCGGGATCGTCCATTTCAAAATTGAAGTTCTGGAAAAGAAGTACCATGGCAAGAATCGACTCTTGCCATGCGAATGGTCGTCCAATACACTATAGTCGCAAAAGTATCAGCAGCAATGTCTTGTGTTACATCCTTCGCAGAGCAGCATGCATGTCTTTCCAATCCGATGTGGTGACGAGTTAGTATCACTAGGCATCCACTCACACCTCTCATACCACTTCCAAATGGTTTCCAAGCGTTCTTAGGAAGCTTCGCAAAATTCGACGACGACATGCGCTCCGGTCGAAACACCAACGGATCATCAAACACTGCTGGATCCAGATGGGACTTTGTGAGGAGCATCAGACAAGAGTCACCCTGCTTCACCTGGTACTTCCCGCCTAGTAGGGCTTCTGGTTCGATAGCGTTGCGGGCGATGATAGGGATTGGCGAGTCTAGGCGCAAGACTTCTCGAAGCACCTACATCATTGCGTCAAGGTCCGTCAATCGATATGAGATGGGGGCCGTGACCTACTGCCTCTATGTAAGGAAACTTCTGCATGTGGTCGACTGTGACAGGGCCGTCTCCGACGACAGAGTCAACTTCTTCTTGCACCTTGCGGTACGCTTCAGGATGACGGAGGAGTTGGTGCTGCAAGACGTGTTGAGTTAAACATTCATTCAGGAAGGTAGAGGAGCGTGATATGCCTACTAAGACTTACCATGGCATAAGAAAGCGTTCCGGATGTAGTCTCATGGCCAGCGACGAGAAACGTGATCAAATTGTCGATAATTGAGGAATCACTCATCTTCTCCCCGGTCTGCGTGTCTCTTCCTCGCAGCATCGCAGCTAGTAGATCTTTCCGGTCGTTCTTGGGGTTGGTGGCCCTCTCTTTCAGTACGGCTTCCGCCGTCCTACGTAGAACTTGGATGTGACCCTCAAACTCTTCGTCCTGCTTGCGAAAAAGGAATGCCGGTAGTGGCGGCCTCTGCGGGCGCCGACCGCTTTCCATCAGGAATTCTCCCATGGCGCTGACAAACTCATGCTCCTTCTCCGAATAGAAGTTGTTGAAGCGGAATCCCATGGAGCACAGAGCTAAAGTATCGAGAGCAAGCCGAGTAAAGTCATCGGCGGCGTGGATCCGGGTATTTGGGCCCTGTCGGGCCCATTTTAGCACAAGCTGAGAAGCAATGTCGTGCATCTCGTCGAACATGTCTCTGATGTTCTTTGGCCCGAATGCGGGCATGAGCACACGATGAGCAATGCCCCAGTTCGGCTCGTCGGGAAACGCTGTGAAAAGCCCGTCGTGAATCCCGTGGCGGAGCTCAGCTAACACGCTGGCGGGAACCTTTCTGAAGCGGTTCTCGTCGCATAGCTCATCAACTAAAGCAAACGTCGAGACGATTACGAGCTTGGTTCCTGGGAAAGTAAGTCGAAATATTTCTCCGTACTTATCTGCTAGCTGTACGAAAGAGCGTAGAGAATCGTTGGGATCGACGTCTGCAATGTTGCCGATGACTGGATAACCCGGCGGTCCAGGGATCTTGACTAGAGCCATGATGATGATGGCCGATTTTTATTGCTGAACATGAGTTGGTTGGAAATTCATACTTTTCCACTGTTTCAAATTTCAGCAGTCATACATATATACCACGTTTCTGGTTGCCTTGGACACACAAGGATGCGAGCCTACCTGCCGACCCCGATCCCGACTTTCAGTGGGCCCGGGGTCGGTAATGGTGGTTATGGCGGCCAGTATTCCGGTAATTAGCGTTGCTCTGCCGATGGCCTCGGATTCGGCCTCGGATCAAGTTGTCCCGTCAGTAACACATCGATTATAAATTATATCAATGTCAAATCGTCCGCCTCACATTGGCTTACAAAGCCTCACGGCAGCTGGAAAGATCATCTTGATGGTCCTTTCGGGCAAATGTTTCCATTGGTGTATGCACCAGCCTTCAAACGTGACGGGTCAGAATTGAGGGCTTACCCGTATTCTGCTTTCATGGTCTTTGTGTCTGCGAAGTAATGGAAGTACTGAACGTTTATATAAATCCTCATGCGATCAACCCGGGCGCGCATTGAAGCATCGATTTAGGTTCATGGATTGATTGCACAATTTGTTGTGATAGCCACTGTAAGCACTCGCGTAGCTTCACAACTTAAAAAGCACTAATCCTACGAGCAAGCTCTATAAACCCACCAGCATGGCGTTATCGCTCTAAGCTGACACAAATGATCCATGCGTCGGAGCAAGAAGTACGTTTGAATAAATACGAAACGTTGATAGTGAAAGTTAATGAGGTACAAGGCGGGAAAGAATAAGCATAAGTTTGAGATCCACGAATTGAGTGATACCCGTCACGTTCCAGTAGGTATTCGTGCATTTCACTTGGTTAAAAAGCCTTGGGGGCAGACAAGTGGGATATCAAACCTCTCCAGTCTGTTTGGTCGCCAATTCCAATTTTAAACTCTTATCAAGCAACCATGGCCCGCTGTGCGAGGAGCGGTTCTCTGCGATCTACGGCAATTGTGGCTATAGGAAAGCGGCTCGTTCCCCTCAAGGCTGGAAACTCACTGACCAGCGCATAGACGAAATCAGAGAAAGAAGACAGAGAATCTCTGTGTCCGTAGGCAGACGTAATAAGCCGGCGAATCACAAAGCTTACCATCCAACATTAATCAGTATCAAGAACTAATGTGATTGTGCAAACAAATATCCTCTCATGGTAGGCAAATACCAAGTTTAAGTTAGCAGATCAAAGATATGTTAGGAATATTAGTTGTTGGTTGTTAGTCATGAATTATACCAGGCCTTACAACTTCGTACTCAGTGGCTCGGATGTCAAATTGTACTTCTAGTCGCTGATTCCTCTTACATTCTGGTTACTTATATATGTGCTATGAACAATTGTGTTGACAAATGGTGATAGTGGCTCTTTCTGCGGTCACAATACATCGGTCTCCAACAGCGGGAGATAAAGAACGTTGCCCATCACAAATTGGTGAACAGCAGGATCAGTGAAGCATACATCCCACCATTCAATAAGTAGGTCCACAAAACTGTTGCTTCGTGATTTGTACTGAGCTACAAAGGACTGAGAGCTGTCAAGCCCTGCCCAGACTTTGGGTAAATGCGAATCATTGGTGCCAAACACCACATTCTGACTCCGACGAAAATGGGATTAGGCGCATATACCTTCAAGTCTTGACGTTCGTTCGCTTTGAGATTAGCCGGCATGTAGAGGGTTGTGAAACGTTTCCTCTTGACATTCTAGAGGAGGTGCGAACAGGTGCAGGGAACAAAAGCGGCTGTTACTTTTCCAGAAATATTTTCATAATAACGTGGAAATGCAAATTGTCTTGATTCATTGAGATTACAATAACCCAATACGAGTGACAAGCGAACTCATAGTTAAGTGAATGAATTTCATAACTACATTCTGAGACTGATTCAAGTAAACAAGCCTCGGTTTGGGGGAACGTTCTCTGTGATAAACTGTCGCCCATAAGTATAAAACCCAAGACAATCTCCCAGCAGCGTTCGGCTCTGAGGTTACATCTTCGAACACAGACAAGAAAACATAATGGCAACAGCTAGTGATAACCATCAGACTGTCGCTCAAAACGACCCTTTCTATCAATACAACATAGCACTACAAATCATGCGGCTTCCTCCAAATCTAAGCACGACCGTTGACACCATCGAAATACTTTGCGACCAATTGTTAAACTCCTTTATGCCCAGTGTAGCTATATGGAACAATATCGCCCAACGAATTCCTGGTACTCTCCTGGATTACGAAGGTCGTTACCTCCGGATCTATGCTTTGAAGAAAAGCTGGTCTAATCACTATCGTACCGTATCGATTCATTCTACCGGTTGCTCAATTGCCCGTGCACCATTATGTTTGATGGACAGCTCTGATACACGATATCTCCATCTCTGCATGAAGACCAAATCTAATAACAAACTGTTCACGTTAGTGAAAGACAGAACAACCTTCCAGGTGCTTTTTGCATGGACCATTGCAAGTGAATCAATGGCCTGGAACGGCTCGTGGACACGGTTGCCACTAGAAAACGATTGCCAACTTCAAGCCCGCTGGGTGGGAGGTAAGTGTTCCATTTATACGTCATATTTAATATTGCTTCAGAATATTGATGCAATATCCAGGCGGTCATCATTCGAAGTTCGAACTCATCAGATCAAAATAGCATCTTGTCTTGATCAATCCAAACGACAAGCATTTCAAGCACTGGTGACTCGCCAAATGGCTGGCTGAACGATTATCACGACTCAGATCGTCCACAAAGCGTGGGTCGCGCGTCGAGGCTCGAGTCGAAAATCAAAAGCGCTGACAACGGTTCAGAATGACAGCGGTCCTCTCACGTCAGGTACGGAGTACGAATTTAATGTTTGGGATCCACTCATGGAAAACAAATTGGGTCTGCTCCCTGCGGCTACTTGGAACGAGCTCAAGGCTGCTTATGATGAAAATTTGGAAACTGGTGCAAGTGCGACAGGCATCAATAGAAGGCTTTGCGAGAAATGGAATCTGTGTGTACTTGACGATGCGACGCCCTTCTGTTGATTCCTAAGCTGAGTAAATTCTTTTTTTATGTAGTTCCAGCCCAGATGCGATCGCTTTCAAAGAGTAATTACTGCGTTACCGCATCCAAACTCTGTACAAAGTAGCTAGATAATCCACAACTACACGAAATGCTCTGCCGGTTGATAAAGATGCCAAATTCATAGGGCTAGAAACCCCGAGGAGTGGAAACGCCAGATGGACAGAGAGAACATTCCACTGCAGTACTTGTGGTTATGCTCCCGGCATAAATATGACAATCTCGAAAATATTTTGGCATGGAGCGCAGACGCAAAAGGACAAGTGGCGGACTTTCCGACTCGATTTTCAAACCTTTTGGACGCCATTATTCGCTTCCCAGCAACCTGTTCCCCAGACACTTCCGATGCAGAAACCTCCTATGGTTCAAGGTGGGAGGCAGTTTCCTGTGGGAGGGATACCTATTGGGCTATCTGGACAAAATCCGGGAGGCAAATCCACGGTTGACTCGCATTACGAGATATCATGCGGAAATGTCCAGCCAACAAAAATGACCTACCAGATACCAGACATGCCCCGCGATTGACGGTGGTGAGAAGGCCGGTCGACCCGAATCCTACGAGCTCTTCCCCGGAAGACCAGCTGACCGCTCAACTCCAAACGCTGTTGACGCCTATCCGCAATGCCGTTAGAGGCCCATCTGGAACGTACACTATGTCTTGAACCCAACACATGTAGTTGTTTTCCGCTGATTGGGCGAAAAGAGTTCAATCGAGAGCAATAGATTCGACAGATTTAAAACCACGTCTCTATAGGCCTTTGTGCTATGAAGCTTTCTAGCCATTGCCCACCATACGGGTTCAATGTCAACACTTTCATCAGGTTACTTGACGTGGAATGGGGAAAGGTAGACCGAGGGCAACGCATCGAGTCACGCGGCCTCGCCCCGCTGACAAATCAATACGTTTTATAGCGAACGCGACTTGTTTGTGTTGCTTGGTCAAAAGTCAGTGAGTAGCTAGAAGGGAGATAGAACACTATACATACGGTGGAGCAAGGGCTTCGTAAGGTCGGAAATATAGGAGGCTGGGACCTATCTCTACAGTACTGGTTGATGGGCCACAGGGATCTTCCCGCCGGCGGCAGAGAGCTCCGGCTCGGGTTGTACACGATAAGAGGCTCTGCGCATACTTTGACCTTTTCCCAGGAAGATCTGGTTGCGCTCATGTAGTTGCAGGCGTAGAAGGTCAGACAAGTCCCCTCAGGACTGTCGCTGGGGCACACTGATGAGCGGGCACTATAACTTAAGAGTGGATACTATCCGCCACGTTCTTTTATTCCACTGCTTCGATGATGTCGCCAGAAGAGCATGGAGAACGCATCACTTTAAAACAATTTTCTGTGTAAATGAGTGGTATCTATTCGTCATTGACCAAAGACAAAAGCTACAAGTATTTTAAAACAATATACGCCAACCATGCAGTAAGTCCTATAGCCTTGGAAACATGCACCTCTGTGATCATAGACTACCCAAGACATCCCCAACAGCCTCACTCAGCATCCTCAATCCAAACCAGTCAGCAACTCCTCTATAAACACCCAGCCTCTTAACCACCTCATCCCTCTTAACGCTCTCCGTCCACGCGCCCGAGCACGTACAGTGCTCCGCGAACTCGTTCAGCTTGACGCCACCACATCTGGTGCACTTGACATCCTGCGTTGACCATTCAATGATGAACCTCTCTACATCAGCCAGCAGCTTCTCCTCGATGCGCAACCTATCGAACTCGGCCTCGCAGTACCCACAAGTCCAGGGCTTGACAGCCGCGGCCCTCTTCAGCTCGCTCTGGACCTGTTCCGGGCTGGCGTCGGCGGGCAGACCGGCCATGAGGCTCTCCATGTCCGGGAGCAGGACCTCATCACGGCAGAGATCCCAGTCCCGGGCCAGCGTGCACTCTGGACAGCTCCACTGCGGGACCTTGAGACTGGAGCTCGGGTTCGCAAAGGCTGCTTCTTTCGAGAACTCGCGCACGTCGAACATGGCAAGCAATTCCTTTCGAAGGAGACGCGCCTCGTTTGTAATGTTCTTATCCAGAGAGAGGACCTGCATGAGGGACTTGACTAGCTCCAGCACAGCGTTCTTGGTCGGGAGCGCCGAGTTCTTCTTGGGTCGCCCGACAGATGACGGCTTGCTTAGGTCTTGACTACCAGGGAGCAATGGGAAGGACCAGTCGGACGCAAGTTCGGGATGCAAGAGCTCACGTGCTTGAGTCGAGAGGAGGGACTTGATCTCTTTCTTCAGCGGCTTTTCAAAGGCAGAGGTCAGGATGATCGGTTCACGTCCTTCCTCATCGACGGCATCGATCTGGGTGAGACTCTTGAACGGCAGCTGTGTCATGCGCGGTGTGGAGTCGGGATTCGTGACACCCCGCTTGAGCGTGTGCATAGTCTGAATGAACTCGACGACCCAGTTCTGGAATGTGTCCTGTAGGCGGACTGGTAGGAACATCTTCATCTGCCAGTTCATGACGACTTCAAGCGTTTGCGATTCAGCTTCAACAACCTCTTGGCAGCCTTTACCGCCATAGTTGAATTCGTCATACCACACCAGGTAGTCCCAATACTCCTTGACGTTCAAGTCGATGAAATGGAAGAGTGGCTTGCCCTTGATGCTCTTGAGGATGTATTGGCTGTAGGCATAGGCATTGCCGACTTCACTCTTCGTGGTCTGCAGCAACAGTCGGTTAGAGTCGGCGAATACGACTTGCGAGCCGACCCGCCGGAAATCTGCCATCAGCTGCAGAAGCGCCTTTCGCGACATCATCTGGACGTAGTAGTGCAGCGCGCGGTCGTACATGAAACTGTCGGGCGATTCAACCCAGCGCACGAGATGCTGCACAAGAATATCCGCCATTGGGCTGCCCTTGCACGCTTCCGCCCACCAGGATTTGACCATTTCACGCAATACCAGCACACCAGCGTTGGCGAAGGCGTTCTCCGAGTATAGTGCCTCAGATCCATCGTCACCGCGAGAATCAGCAGCGGGGTTGAAAGATATGGAGTCAGATCCCTCAAGCTCGTTGATCAGAGAAGAAGTGAGAATAGTGTTGATGGCCAAGTTTCGCACGTCCAGGTCGATACACACGGACGCATATGTACCTGGGTTATTGACCGACGGCATGCTGACAGTATCAAGAGACCCAGTAACATCGTCTTGTTCGTACCCAGCATGGTCTGGCTTAGGCGCTGGGGACCACCACAAGACGACGTTGTTAGTTTGCAGCCGACGAGCATAGGCGATATCAATTAGGAAGCGAGGATCATCGCGCTCCAGGTTGCACAGAGGGATGTCACCATACCGTGCGAGGGCAGTGAGATGCAAGATCCAGGACCCAAGGTTGAGGTAGTGGGTGACGAGGCGCTTCGCGATGACGGATTGCCACCCGAGAGGCGGCAGGGCACTATCTGCTTGGTCGTATTTGAGGGGGAGGATGGGGAAATCAGACAAGATAGGCACGTCGTGCACTAGCTGACTCCTCTGAGACGACTGGACGACCAGCATCATAGGTCGCAGCTCATCTTTCCTCAATTTCTTTATCAAGTCGCCGATCTCAAGATGTGCCTTGCGCCGAGTGGTAACTTGGGTCACCTTGAAGCTGAGAGTGTTTTGATACGCGAAACATTCTTGCCAGTTTGTGCCCTCCCCTTCGACCATCCTTCTTGTCAGCAACTCATTGTAGATCTTCCCGACATTTGGCAGGTCGGAACTAGCGTCCTTGTTCTTCTGTAGGATGACGATGTGTGCCTGCTCGCCGGTTGTGGAGAAAAGCCCGAAGATCTGCCTCTCTCCTGCAGTGATGTGCGAAACATAGATATACGCCAGTGGGTTAGTATCGAGATATGGCTTGGGCTTGAGCGGCCGCTTGAGGTTACCCAAATCGAATCCTTGCTCAAGACCCCGGCCAAGGACGCCAGGTCGGCTTTCGTCAATGGTCGCCAAATTGCCCAGTTGTAGGACTGCGCGGATATTGAGGGGCACTTGCTTCTCATAGACTCCCTCAACACTAGGGTGGTTGAACAGCAGGGAGAACTTGTCTGCCTCGGCGAAGTACACGTCCTCTGGCACCGTGAGCTTGAACAGATGTGTCGACGAGTGTCCATTTGGCAGGGTGTGGTTGACTTGTTCGGCCTCACAGCCTTCGACGTCAATCTCAGGCAGATCCTTACCTTTGAGATTGAGGAAGACAGTTCGAGGCACCTTGACCTTGAGGGTGTGAATCTTTGCATCGATGAGTACATAGGCCATCACAACACCAGGATTGTCCGTGGTCTTCAGCTGCAGGACTTGCCACGTATTCCTAAACGTGACTTCTGCCTGGTTGCGGAATGTTTGCTGAAGGGTGTTTCCTGTGTTGCCACGACGCTCACCAAAAAGATGTCGGCGTCGGGCACGGGCTGCTTTCTGAATCTTCCACTTCTGCTTCTGGTACTCCAGGAATTCTGGATAGTCTTCCGAGGGATCCGGCATAACCTTGGGTAGAGCAGCAAAGGGATCGAGGTTCTCTCTTTCGGGCTCGGGCGACTTGCGTTTCTGTGTTTTGGGTGCTATCTGTGAAGCATTGATGGCTGCGCTCGTGCTTTTTGGTTTGAGAAGCTTGGCGCCAAAGTCCTCGAGATCGTCCATTCGTGAAGCGGATATGTTGGTGATATCTTCCAGCGGTCCTTTGGATGCAAACATGTCGGTCATCTTCTTCTGCTTCATCTTGTCATCCTTGATGTTGATTCGCCTCTGCAGCCAGTCCGGATGAGGTATTCTGGGCACAGGATTCCGGACTTTCTGTAGGGCGGCTGGAATAGTGATAAGCTTCTGGATGACGGAGCCAAGACGCTCGAGGTAGTAGTCCCAGTCGAGCAATGCACGAGGATCCATGTCGGACGGCTCCTCTTTGAGCCACTTGGTCAAATATCTTCGCTTGATCTCGGGTTCGGCGGAGAAGATTGCCACAGGAATAGCTCGCTCAGTGACGGGAGCATTTCGAGGCTTGGCGCAGATGATGTACTTGCAGTTTAACCCCTTGTCCTTCACCATCTGCTCTCCCAAGAACTCAGCAAGACGCTTGGCAGTTGTAATGGATGTCGACTTCTGATTCCCGTATTCCTCCAGCGTCTTGGACATGCTTCTGTTCTCGCAAATGAGGTCAATGAGTTCCTCGTCAGCCAGCGTCGACCCTTTACTATAGAGGACGTCCAGCCATTGATTAGCAACTTTGGCAACAGCAGTGTAACACTCTGCAAGGGTCTCCCCCTCAAGGAAGAACTTGAAGATCTGTTGCTGGAAGATCTTGATAAGCTTGAGCTCACCACGTCGCTTGACCTCGAAGCCCTTCAGCTCAGCCAGGCTTCCGTCGTCATTGAAGACGGCGTAACGCTTCTTCAAGTTCTTGTCCTCCTCCTTGGACGTCGGCAGAACCATGGCTTTGTAGGGACCGTCAACCTCGAAAAAAATGGAGTTGTCGCTGTGTGTCTCGTACTTGAAGGTCTTCGGGTCCGTCAGCGTCTGATATTGGTGATTGGTAAACTTGGCGTGCACCAAATGATTCAACATGACACAAGGATACGAGATGACAAGCTTCTTGCCGTTTTTGAGCTTGAAGGCGAAGTTCTCCGGGAAGGTTGCTGGCAACATGCACCAAATACCATCCGTGTCCAACTCAAGCGGACGCCCAAGTCGCTCGACCAGTTGCCTGGCAAGCTGGATAATGGTAGCACCCGTCAGACAGGTCACACCCGCCATTTCCATGGAATACCATCGGGAGCCTTTTCGCATGACGTAACCGTAGAAAGAGTTCAGAATGACCTTATGCGCAAGTTGTAACGAGTCGAACAAGACGATCATCTTCTTAGCGTTGTCGACTTCTGATGCAGAAGCACCAGCCGACTTCAGACTGTCTGTCTTGCCCTTCCATACTTTGGCCTTGCCCTTGTAATCGTAGCGACGATCTCGGAAGTCCTTGACGGTGTCGATATAGAAGGGGTTTTCTCGCTGGCAGATGATCGCCTCCCGTACGATGGTGGTCTGCTCCTTGATCTTGTGGTACACCTTTTGACTGAATGTTGTGAGACGCTTCCTGACGAGCGCAGCCCGCTCCTCCTCGGAGAGTTCCTGGAAAGTCCTCATCGGACCCTTGGGCCACTTGGGAGGGAACTTTTCGTTCTCCAGGGCATGTCTGATCATGTTGTACTCGTCTCGCTTCGCGGGAAGATATTCTCCTCTCCATGCCCATGGTAATCTCCTGTCGCACGTCTTTCCAGGTCGGTTGAAATCGCAAGCCGCGCAGTCGGACTCCTGAATCATAGAGTCTGGCTGCAAACGATTCGTCGTCATGATGTTGGGATACATAGACGCGACATCCAGATGGTAGATCAACGGTCTCTCGTTCCGGTTCGGCGTCTCCCTAAGTTGAAGCAAGCGCTCCGCAATCTGATCTCTGATCTCGTCGTAATTGACGACATCATCCATGGACTTCTTCTCTTCGACCTCGATACTGAACTTCAGAGCCGCGTCCAGGTCATGGAGAAGCTCGTCTACAGCACCGGGATCTACGGCAAAGTTGACCGGAATGTCCGCCCGAAAGACACCTGCTTCGATACTCTCGACATGGCCACCAACATATGTCTCAGCATCTAGCAGATGTCCATCCCAGAATGACTCCTTTGGCGAGACGTGCTTATTTGGTAGGACAATCTCTTGCTCGAACGCTTGCACCATCAACAACATCTCACACAGCGTACCTGTTCCTTTTCGCAACACATCGTCACCGCCCAGCGGTAGAATCGTACATAGAGAGAAGATGAAAGGGTGGATGTACTTCATGTAAAGGTAGTATGTCGCGACGGCATCGGAGACCGAGTACTCTGCCAGAGTCTGTGGTCGCTCTGCCGCATATGGTGTCATCAGTTCGGGGTCGAGCTCGTCGGGGTCGTAACCAAGCTTGGCCACGGTGACAGCCTTCAAACCACGACTTCCTTGAGGCAAATATGAATCACGGTTAACCCAAGCGAAACAGTCCATGTGGACACCATAGGTGCACTTGTAGATGTCCTCGCTGTCCTTTTTCCATCCGATCTCCCGGTACATGTCGATTCCATTGATGCTTGCTCGCGCTTCCACGAATGGCCAATCGAAAAAGTCACCGTTGTATGTCGCGATGACGGTCGGTCTCGCCTCCTTGATGTGTGTAAAGAAGCGTTCTATGACAGCCTTCTCATCGGGCTCGTTAAAGATCATGAACTGTCCGGGGTATTCCGGTTTCGGGGTGTACTCGAAATCGGTGATATCTTCCGAAACGATTTCTCTGTTGGTGATGAGGAAGCCCTGGCCATCGATCATGTACGAAATCATCATAATCTGATCGATAGCAGCATCGGGAAACTTCAGCGGAAGTTTTGTCGTCTCGATATCGTAAGCCATGACGACCGGGTCGGCCTGTACGAGACGTTCTGCATTAAGTTTTATTGTGGTGATGCCGTGTTTCGCTTCTACAAAATACCACTTGCCGACTCGTATACCTGATTCCGCGTTAGCAGGAAGAGCGTCTAAACGGTAGAAGGGCAGGGGCGTCGTACTCATATCAATCATTACTCTTACATGGTAGGGAACGTCCCATTCCCGAATATCGACAATATAGTCGCTCGCATCAGCGAAAGAAGCGTTGTGTCGTTTATCGTCATCTCGTGAATCATCAAAGAGGTCGAAGCCTGCTTGTTCGCTGTGGCCACCGTAGTCAGCTTCTCATGCTTCTTCCATGGCAGCCTCGACCTCGAGGTCTCAGGGGTGGTACTCACGCTGCGACCTCGGCATAAACATCCACTGCGCCCATGGCCTTGCGGTTCTTCTCCGCCACAGGCATTATCTCCTTCCTAGCCGACATTAGATCATTCACGTTCCTGAATCTGAGCTCCAAGAAGGTCCTCCTGTAGCCCAACAGGTGATTCGGCATGCTCAGATCCTCCTTGTCGATCTTCTTGACGTTCTTGACGACGCCGCCGCCGGGGACCCGTTTTACCCATTCCTCGACCTCGCTCTCGTGGCCTCGCCGCACGGCAATGAGGAAATATGGTTCGTACTCGACAGTGGCCTTGAACGTCTGGCCGTCCTCCTCGATGAAGTAACAGTCCAACGCCGCCCGGCCGCCATCAGACTCGGACAGCCCCACGGTGGTGGGCTGGACGTTGACGAGCCAGCCTTCCTTTTTCCTGCCGGATTCGTAGCGTGGGAAGCCCATGAACTCGTCTATGCTGTTGACGAGGGCGGCGCGTTCGGCTTTCTCGTCGGCGGATGTGCCCTCTGCCCGTGACGTCGCGGCGAAAGTCTGGGGACGCTGGCCATGAAAAGCCCTCTTGCCGCCGCGGCGGGCAAAGCCTTTGGTCGGCTTGCGGTTAAGATGTGTGTTGGGCATTGTCGCGGTTTCGGGTGTCGAGCGCGAGTATGAGTGAGACCCGTGAAATCGAGGATATGCCCCGGGAGGGAGTGGAGGGGGAGGGCTACGAGTTGTCTGAAATGGAAATGGTGGATTTGAACGTCATTGAGAACTCGGGACAATTATACAGAAACGAATTGAGAGGTTCGAGGGACTCTCGAATGTCGATTGGGAGTTCTGGGGAGGCTTTAGGGCAACTATTTTGGTGGTGGTAGTATGAATGGCCAGTACAAAATCAAATGCCAAACCCGGGAAGTCCAACACTAACACTAACACGAGTAACTTACTTTACACTTTGAAAGGACGCGTCCGGCGTCTCGGTTTGACGCGAACATGGACGTGGGAGCGCGTAAATTGACAGACAGGGAAAAAGAGCTAACTTACTTAGGCTTTACTGCATACATAGTACGCGACCCCCGTCACCGTGCAGTTGCGCCAATCTACTAACCTAACCTAGACTAAGCCCAATGTACAAATGTACCAGTTGTTGCATAATAACTACATTACCCTAGGTTAGTCCAAGGTTAGGCACAAGATGATGCACGGTGTGCCCCAGCCCCCACCCTGGGAAGCATCAATTGGGATTTCGGGAGCATCGCAGGCGTCATAGCTCTTTTTTACTGGAGACGAGACACTGCTGCTCTCGCTTTGAGGATTTTCAGGTGCTGGGAGCCGCCACGCCACCAGTATCGGATCATCGAGTCCACACAGCACAATGCCACAAGATCAGGGGAACTCGCTCCCACAGCCTCGAGGCCCTCCGCCGGGAGAGGTCAACCCCCCCGACCATGTCAACAAACCCCAGGTCTACGAGATATTTCACGGCTCCAAGCCAGAAGATCGAGACGGCACCGTCTCGCGCGCCCCCGCCGACGACCAACAACCCAACAGGCGGCCGACAATCTCGGACGGTATCAAGACTATAAAGTCCGACGACTTTTCCAAAGTCACCCAAATACCATGTGCCAGGGAGGGCTTCATGACCGGTATCGGTTCGGGTTTCGTGCTGGGCATGGTTCGATATCTCGCAGGAGGTTAGTCGCACACCCAGAAAACCCAGCAACCACCCTCGCATCGCTAACTGGCATGGCCAAAATACAGCTCGGATACCCAAGGCTGCCAACTGGGCTGCCGCATCCTTCATGCTGGGTTCCGTCGTACAATTTGAGGTCTGCCGGTACCAAAGAGACGAAGAGCGCAAAGCCATGGCAAGGGTAGTAGAGGTCATTGATCGAAAGCAGGCAGAGAAGAAGGCAAAGGCCGACGAAGTCGCTCGTCTCAGAGCAGAGGCACGAGAAAAGGCCAAGCTGGACTCCCAAAGGAGCTGGTACAAATTCTGGTAAAAAGACGAAGAAAAACGTCCCAAAAAATATTTCGTGCCTCGTCGTTCGGTTCGACCAGTGGAGAGCTTGACATTTGTACCATTATTGTATAAACCATCCTGTCGTCGATCTGGCAAGGCCTGAGATCTAGCACAGGGAATTGAAATGATAGATTGCTGCCTCCGTCTTCCTCCACACAGAACGGAGCCTTGCAATTCAAAGATAACCATGAAAGTCAAACAGCTCTTGAAGAGCGTTTCCCCTGCTGCAAATTCGAACCCCTCCCCGCCGTCTTGGGAATAGATTGTGGAAATCTCTTAATGACTGACCAGGTTGCTCTTGCAAAATTGCTGATAAATTTACAGGACACTGCGCTACAGGACACTGCCTGGTTTCTAAGTCATGACCAACTTTTCAGGTTCCGCTTCGGAGAAGTGAACGCGGCTCGCAGAATGCTGTCTTTGTAATTCTGTCCCTCCACCGAGTGCATCTCGGCGCCGTTGATTTCGCTGGGCTCTAGCCTCGGTCTCCTCGCGCTTCTTGTATTCGGCTAGCTGCTTCTTCCGTTTCTGTGCTCGCTGATATGCTATGGCAGGCGTAGGCCTGAATCCGATTCCGTTCAGTCCTGTGCCATCGTCATCCTTGTCTTCAGAGTCGTAGACCGTGATCTCGTCCTCGTGCCAGGTCAATGCCGCGCGAACAGGATCCACGATGGCAGGCGGTGCTTCCTCCATTGACCCTGTGCTCTTACGCCTAGATGCATGAAGGGGCGGTGTGCCCGACCGCCTACGACCACGAGATCTCGAATCCGACAAACGATTAATTGAGGGATAGGATTTCTTCAGGCCGCCCAGAGATCCGTTTCGAACCACTCTCACCAAGCTCGGGTCCACGCCACTCTCCAGAGTGAGCGTTCTTTTCTCGTCAATCTCCACGGGCTCGGCTGCCTGAGCACTGCTTTCTCCCTTGGCGCCAGGAGATATGTCCCCTTCGAACTGTATGTATTTATGGCGTTTCCGGGCGACATTGTCGTCACCGTCCAGCTGCATGTTATTTTTTCCGCCCACCTCATGGGTTCCGCCGCCAAAGCCAAAGATCACGGGATCTGGTAATCGCTTCGGGCGCTCCTGGGCTACTGGCCGTTGACCGTTGATGCCATCTGGCGTCGATGTGACCTGAACCCCGCCCCCACCTCTCTCGAGTGAAAGGTCGCGAAACTTGTTAGCAACCTTGGTGCGAGGACTACTGCTGCCATCTTCAATTGAGTCTTGCGAGCTAGGAGGTTCAAACGTGAAGATTGAGGCTGTAAATAACTTCGAAGCGGGCGTCTCGCTGATGATATCATCCCGCTTCCGCTTGGGAGTTGCTTTTGGTGAATACGGGCCTGACATAGCGGATGGCTCCGTACGTCAGGGTCCAGGTAGATAATAGCGTACCCCGAGTTATGCGTGATGATATAAGATCCCGCCGACAACGTTTATGGTGATGATTTGTAGCAGTCGATAGAGTGGAGAGAAGAAAACAGAAGGTCAACTTCACTTTGGTGCTTTGTGTGGTTTTCGAGGTCGTTACCTTTTGGGGATCGGTATTTCAACTCAGTAATCCAAAGTCCTCATTATTTGATTGTGTGAGTGTATGGGGTGTGTGGAAATGCAGAGTCAGCTTAGGTATGAGCTCGATTTTGAGACAGGTTCCAAGCTTAGTCTAGAAGGCGATAGTGTTGGATCATGGCTCCTGCCTTAAAATAGTCCCCGTCCCGTGCAGATGTTCAAAGAAACACACGCCATTGGTTGGTAGCGACCACGAAGGAGGATGGCTGGTTGGTTTACTACAATATGCAACTGCGACTGTCATCGCCAACTACCATTGCCCAACCAACAACCGCTTTTCTTTTCTTTTTTCCTTTTTTCTTTTTTCCCACCCGGTTAACTGAGAGAATATGCAGGACTGCAACACTTGGCTTGTCGCGCATCGAGGTCTACGAGTACGTTCAGGAGATGAACGATTGATATTTCTGCAGCTTCGTCCAACTTTTGCCTAATAATGTAAGGTTCGGTGGCGGCGCCAATCCCGCGGGCAATGGTTTCCGTATCGTACGTACAAGCACATCACAGATATCGTGATGAAGCAAATTCAATTCGCTCAGAAATCGACCTGTAAGCTCAAATAGTTCGACGAAAGATATCCGATCTTCCTCGCTGCCGATAGCTGGTAGTCGGTGCTTGTAGCTGTATCAAACCCACAGCAGGTTCTGGTCGGCTTGAGCTTGATTTTAATGATGAAGATATGTAGCCGAGATCATCGCACTAAGCCATACATCACATGATATGCTGTAGCCGCATGGACAATCTGCTACATATAGATGAATTCAAATCATCTTTTATGGCGGATCACAGGTTTGGCGGAGCCTCTCGATCATAGCTGCGCATGACACATCCCATTTCTCCAGCTCGGAGCAGGGCACCTTTGGTACTAGCCTTGGCATAATTCCTATAAACGCCCCAATCCCAAGTGGCCCCCAAGCACATACACTGCAATCCACGGATTCGGCGGAGGATCCGGTGAATTGCAAACCGTCTCGCTGCACATCATCGCTCTCCAATTACCCCGCCAAACCCCACCATCGCGTGGGACAGTGACATGCGCTTCACCACATGTTGGTAAATAGCCTGAATCTGTACGACATCCATCTCAAATATCTGCTGTGATCCTGTGAGGGTAGGGTTCTCTATTTCTTATTTCTTTTTCGTTCTCGTGTCCTCCTCAATCAGTATTAGCAGACTACTTGATTGTTACTTGAATCCACAAGCAAAGACACATACAGTTCGCCACGATACCAGTTCGTGTTGTTCAACTCTCCAAACTAACCTACATACTTGGCCTACCCCGCATACCACCCACTAATCTAGCTACCTACCTACCTACCGAAGCTACCTACTGTACCTTACCTAGCTATCGTACAACCAAAACCACCATGTCTAGCGGGCCTGAGATCTCCCTCCTGCCACTCGGCGCCATCATCCAGTCCTTCGTCGTCGACGGCGTCAACATCGTCCAGGGCTTCCCGACGCAGGAGCTCTACGTGTCGCACAACGGCCCGTACTTTGGCGAGACCATCGGCCGGGTCGCCAACCGCATCAAGAACGCGAGGATCGACTCCCTCAACGGCTCGAGCTACCCCCTCGCCGCGAACAACGCGCCCAACAGCCTGCACGGCGGCGTCGAGGGCTGGGGCAAGAGGGTCTGGGAGGGCCCCAAGCCCGTCGGTATTAGGCAGATCCCCGGCGTGGATGGGCTCGACGGCGGCGAGAGCGTCGAGTTCAAGCTGACGAGTAAGGATGGCGATGAGGGTTTCCCTGGCGAGGTCGTGGTCAAGGTCATCTATACGACCGGCACGCAAAACGTCGCTGGAAAGGAGGTCGTTGTGCTCGGGATCGAGTACGAGGCTGAACTGGTCGGCGGCGCAGAGGAGACGGTTGTCAACTTGACCAACCACTCGTGAGTTGTCCACCGGGTCCGCATCGTGGAACATACACGTACTGACAAACCCCAAGCTACTTCAACCTGACCGGTGGCAAGACGATTGAGGGGACTGTGGTGCAACTTTGCACTCCTTCCTATCTACCTGTCGACTCTGACGGCATTCCAACAGGAGGCCCCGAGGTGTTCTCTAAAGTCGCCACAGACAAGACTTTCACGCTGGGCGCAACAGACCCCGATATCGACGACTGCTTCGTGGTCGACGGTTCAGCATCGCCCAGCTCTGGCCCCCTCGACACGAGAAACCAGCCTTTGACAAAGCTCGTCTCTGCGCACCACCCCGAGTCCAAGATCCACCTCGAGGTGCTCAGCACGGAGCCTGCTTTCCAGTTCTACACTGGCAAATACATTGACGTGCCTGCTGTTGAGAATGTCCCAGCAAGGGGATCCCGGAGTGGCTTTTGTGTCGAGCCCAGTCGCTTTGTGAATGCGATCAACGTCGATGAGTGGAAGAGCCAGGTGCTTGTCAGGAAAGGCGAGAAGTATGGTGCCCGCATCGTGTACAAGGCCTGGAAAGAGTAGAGGCGTACTTCTCTCGCCGTCTGGGGTATATTTATGATATCTAATAATTTAAATCTCTTATCGTGGTGTGGTGCAACGCTTGACATGCTACACTTCTTCGTCTTCGTCGCCCTCCTCTTTCAAAGGCGGTGCCGGCGCTTTTGCCTCCTGCTTCCGGAACAGCCCGGCAAGAAATTCGTTCGTGCTAGCCTCCTCAATGCTTTTGTCTTCCCGCTTCTTCAGAAAACGCGGGAACCGGAGACTCAAGCCTCTGTCCTGGTTGACCAATCCGATGGCCGCCGTGTAGGTAGGCGAGAGTGTGATGTCGGCAAACGCCATCTCCCAGACCTCCTGAGGCTCGAACCAAACATCCGGATGTCCGCTGTATTCGACGAAACTCGGTTTCGTCCTGCGGATATTCCTGTGCTTCCGCTCCGCGTCTTCAGCATCCCCGTCATCCAGCGCATCTTCCCCGTCCCCCTCCTCCTCTTGGCCGTCGTCTGCCTCGCCATTTCCCTCGCCGGATCCATCGTTGTATTTCGCCCGGTTCGCTTTGTAGAACGCGTCGGTAAACCCGCTCATGCACTTACAGACAGCTTCCAATTGGCCCGTCTCCTCGTTGCGACACGCGAGCAGGATGGGCGACCACCACTTGGCCTTGCGGCCTTGTCCGTGCCATGCCGCGACGGGGACAAGGTCTATGGTGTCAAAGGATGACGAGTAGTCCTTCTTGACCTTGAGCCAGGAGTCGAGCCGCTTGTCCGGCTCGTAGGTGGCGAGTAGGGGCTTGCGGCGCGTCTTCTTTTCCGTCGTCGTATTGCCCGCCGACTTGGACCGGGTCTTGGATTTCGACGGGGTCGAGGGCTCGCTCTTGGGCATGTCCGGGGGCGGGTCTATCTCCGGGGCAGGTAGGTCCAGGAGGTTATCCAGGATCTTGACCATGATCCCCTCGCACTTGGTATCCGTTGCCTGCTTGAAGAAGTCGAGAACCGCTTCCGAGTCCTGTGACGTGGCATCTAGACACTTGACCCAGGTGAAGTGGTGCGGGATTTCTGTGAACAGGGACTTGAGCATATCCCGGCGCTCACGAAACGACCTGTTGAGCAACGGTTGCCCGTTCAGGTACATCAGGTCGAACGCGAACAGACACACGTCGACAGTGATGCTTCCGATGGCCACATCTTTTCGCGCTCGGTTGGTTAGAGTCTGGAAGTTCTTCAGGTCTCCGGTTTGCCGGTCCACGGCTACTACTTCGCCTTCCATGATGAAACTGCTGACGCCTTCGCTGCGGATCTTCGGCACAAGATCCACTAAGTCTGGGTATTTGTCTGTCATGACTTCTAGGTGCCGCGAAAATATAGATACCTTGCCCGCCTCGTCGCAATGCACCTGTGCTCGTTGGCCATCGTACTTGAACTCACAAGCAAAGTCTCGACCCTGGAGCTTCGTGAGCATCTCTGAGAGATCCCTGGTAATACTACCCAACATTGGTCTGAGAGGGATATGCAGTGTTAGTCCGCACCTTATCAGCATTTCCTCGCAGACGCCAATTTCGAGCATAACCGGGATCAGGTCATCATAGTTGGGTCGTCTTGCGAAACAGGCTTTCACAATCTCGGCGGCTTTGCTCCAGACCTCTGCGAGCTCTTCTTTCTTGAGCGCTGCCAGCTCCTTCGTAGACCGGAGCGGGAAATCCGCGCCACTTGGCCGCGACAAAAGGAAAGCCCTTGACAGCGCAATCAGCATCGTCGTCTTGACCGCCCCTATCCTCAGGTGCTGGCACAATGTCCGCACCACAAACCTGCTCTCCTCGCCACCCCGCGCATCCTGCAACAACCGATCCACGAGTCGCTGCTTGGTTTCCGCACTGCCCTGGCCCTGACTGTTCGCAATCTTCACCAGCGCCTGGTATACGCCTTTGATGGTCAGAGGCTTCGGTTTCCGCAGAGTGAAGCTCTGCTTCTTCTTCGCCTCAAATGCGACATCTCCGGCATCGCCATATTTGTCAAACAACGATTTCATCGAGCGGCTATCTAACCCACAGACCTGCTTCAGCGCCTTGGAGATCGCCGAGCCCCCTAGCCCCAGTTCGAGCGAGACGTACGGCGGCGAGATGGAATTGGTGGCCAGCCACACCGCTGGAAGGAGACTTTCAGGATCAGCTTCGATTATCATCCTCAGGCAGTTGACCAGCGTGTCCACGATCTTGATGCGGCTGCTTGTGCTATTGATTAATATGAAGCACCGCGTCAGGAGCGCGTAAGAGGCATTGCCGTCCTCGCTTGCCCAATGCGCCTGAAGTTGCGGCACGTACTCGCTAGGATCGAAGGTTAAAGGGCTCTGATCAAAGGGTATCGTCTCCGAAACCCTGTCAACGGATGCCGCCGCGGATTGTAATGACAATGTGCCCTTGCCCTTGCCTTTTGCGTCTGTCGTTGCAGGAAGTGGTGCTGGAAGTGGCACTGGTATGGGCGACGACCTTGATTGCTTCGTCACGGCATCTGTGGTTACTTTAGGCTCGTCATAATTCTCCTGGGCCCCGTTATTTTGCACCAGTGCATGATGCGGTGATGTTCTTTTCTCTTCCGCTGTTGTAGCTTCTTGGTTCCATTCATCCTGTAGTTTCCTGGCAAATTCCTCATCCGTCATCTGATGATCTTGCCCAGCGTCCACCGTGCTAGCCTCCGTCTTTGAAGCAGTCGCATCATTCCCATTCTGCTTTTGTTTTGTGAAGAAGTACTCAAGTCCTCTGGAAGGCAGTGAAGCTTGTTTGGCGTCCTTGTTCAGCTTCCGCTTCTTAGCGGGGCTTGCCATGTTTCTAACCAAGATTACGGGTGCCAACACATCTGTATTGATATTGAACACTTAGAGCTCGATCGGCACCACTCCAGGGGAATACGTAAGTTCGGCAGGTTTCTGTTGGCCTGGACATGTGCAGAACTAAAACCCACCTCTTTGCATGATGTCAGCGAATGCGAAGGCATCCTGATTCAAGGGTCAGTGCTTCTTAGTGGCGCTCGCTTGAAAATAGTGGGGGATGGTTTGGCCACTGGTTAAGTTGACAAATCAGTGGATATTGAGTTGCTTTTTATATCATCTCCATGCAAGTAGTGAGGTCGAAACAATCTATTAAATTAGTGACACTTAGTCAAGCTACTATTAAGCTCAATACCAACTTAGGATTATCTAGTCGTGAAGCGAGGAAAATGGGTGTATTCTCTGTCGATTTCAAGCCAATTCTTTTCGTGGTCTCATTGGATGTACGAAAAGTAAAGGGATTACTACGACGTCTCGAACCGGAGAATTCATGGGACATGGGTAAGACTATGATATGCAGTTACAGCGACCATGAATGTGTGGACTTGGTAGATCAAACATGTTCCAGTATGCTCATAGGAAAACAGGTGAATGACTGTGGATGGGCGAAGAAGAGTGCTCGTCTACGTCACCATCAGCAACGCTCCTTGTGATGAGGTTTCTAGCAACTCTGCAGTTGCATCGATCTATGGCTTCGGAAAAGTCTTCCCCCGAGTGCGCGGAACCTTGTCAGATGAGCCGCAACAAATCTAAGCTTCCCCATACAACGCAAGAATTGAACGACCTTCATCGTATCTGAAACTTGCAGCCTTTCCAATTTAGACAGACATACACGTCTCATGCTCGCCCACCTGCCGTAGCCTCGGAAAATTTGCAATTGTTTGGCATTCGAACGACTCTAGCCGACTCCATCATCTTCTCAAACATGTCAAACTCTAAAAAGAGCAATTCCATGGATCTTGTCGGCCTACAGTGCCTAATCTTGTGTCAGTCTACAGGAACGATAATGGTCAAACTATGCCCATTCTTCCTGTAGTACATAGCCCGGTACCATATGAGCCCAATGAGTTGCCGAGCAAGGCTGCGAATTCCCAGACGCAGCCTATAGTGTTTAGTGGAACATGGTACATGCTCTTTGACATCGGTTGGGCAAGACCATGTAGTGTTTTGTGTAATTCTAGTTATGGGGAGGCAGCATCCTCTCAAACCCCAGTTTACGGTCGCACAATAGAAATTATATGTACAAAGACCGCTCTTGTTATCAGTAAACCTTGAACTTTTGTGACGATTCTACTAGATAGTCTACCCGCAGTTATTGTTTACTCCGTGCTTAGTTTTGGAATCGGCACAACTCGAATCGAACAGTTTCGAAGGGTCAAATCCATGAGGATTGCACCAACTGTCGGGGTTCATCAACGCCGTTCAAATACATCATTCAGACATACCACCAACACGTCCATCAAAACATGGTCCCAGAGAGATTCTTGAGGATGTAACACTGATATATAGCGTGATTCATTTAACCAGATTCTATAACTAATCAGGCTATAATGATGAGATATGGGTCACAATAAATGCCGAAGATGCGGATATTGACTCAAGAGCATAGCCTATTTCACCTTGATTAAAGAGATGTAAAGGAGATAGTCGGTGCTCTCCTAGTGACATATTTGGATAGCCACTGGCATCGATAATGGAAGAGTTGTTAAGAAGTATAAATGACGTTCCTAAAGCAGCCTACTGCCATAATTTCCGGACGAGCACAGTGACGCATGGCCCCCTTACAACGTTCCTGGTCAGCGGTAACAGACCATAAGCCTCTGACTAGTCCTCGGGCTGAAACTTTAATCCTGCAAAGACCTGCGATTTCGTTCAGCTTGCGCTTCAACAGCCCGGGCTAATTAGTTCACTCCCGAATGAACAGCTTGCGAGACCCGCTAGAAACCACGATGATTATTCACGTATCGTTGGTGGAATGTGTCGAGAGTTATAGAGGGCCTCTACAGCGATTGGATTTTTGAATCAAGCCCAAATACCCTAACAGAAGTCAGCAACTAACGGCTCGGATTTAGTAGGGAGAAGATGACAAGCACACTATATTCAACGTTACATCACACCAACGACTACGCACATCGGCGCATCCAAGGATACAACATCACATCAGTACTATGGATTTCTGCGGTCATCAATGGCACCGGAATCCCTGAGCTTCACTTATGTCAGTCTTAGTAGTACTCTGGTAGACGGATACCACGTGCGATTCGTCTTACACTATAATACTCCACCGCACAGGGAGACCTGGGCGGGGTTGACTCAACGAATACTTGCATTCCGAAGAATATGGTACGATTCTCGGAGCGTCTGTCGTTTCCAGTGGCCCGTCCTGGGTTATGCAAATAAGCTGAACAAGTCGGTGTGGCCGTCGGACTTGATGATGCCGGTGTAGCAGTCACTAATTTCCGAAGATTGGTGAGGTTTGGATCGAACTGTGATGTCGCATCTACCACAGTATTCCCCAGACGTTAGGAGCTTGTATACCACTGCCGCGCGTGAACTCAAATTGCATCCCCATCGACCGCGTGGCTTTTGAGATTGCATGGGAACGGAAACGGTATGGTGACTATAAAGCTTCAGCTCACGGCCACCGGACCGGTGCGGAACTAGACTACAGCAGAGCAATTGATCTAGCCGGCAACATGGCGGATCCTACACTCGTTGGAGACAATTTCGGGACTGTCCCGCAGCGTCGCAATTGATTGCTTCATGCCCTGTGGAACACGAGGTCCTAAATTTGCCTAGAAAGGGTCTTGCCAGTTGACCTGCTTGGAAAAGTCTAGCTAGCTCACAGGTTCGATCATGCATATCTGGGTCGACACGTTTAGTGCAAACTTTAAAAAGTCCTCGATCCGACATTTGCAATGAACCCTGAAATACTGCAAGGCCCCCGGGTTTCAGCAGTCAAGGATGGCTCGGAGACACCAAGTAGCCGTCAGCCGCGCAGAGTAAACTTAGAACTGATCTTCTCGAAGTTTGTTCTGCATAAGACTTGTGCTATGACATGTGAAGAACTTTGCAATGGCGCAGCCCGCTGGCGCCGTCGTTTCACCGGCGATTCGGTATTTCGATCATGAAGCGTTCAGAACTCAGGCACGAATGCTCTCGAGCCAAGACATACCTATTCAATTCGAAAATTCCCTTTGTGCCTCTCACCTCGGTTACAGTATGGAGTGGCCCGACAATGTATGTATGTAGAAGATCTTTGGTAACGCTTTGTCAATGTTTTGAGATCGGTGCGCTAGTTAGACCTTTAGGTTCCATTCTCCCTTGCCAACCTCTCCAATTGGAGCATACGTTGTAGTGGTGCCATGAGTCGTGAACAACTAAAGTGCTGTCGATCACTAGCCTCATATGACACTTGTGCAGTACTGGTCCTTGGGCCTCAACGCGAAGGACGCAGGGGAGAGTCTAGGATGAAGATTACACATTTCGCTTGATTGATACATCGAGATTGAGAAGTGTTTCAGCATGTCAGATCCTGACAGGGCTTCCGACTCAACCTTATCTGCCATGTGGTCCCGTTGTGAATACTTCTGATCCCATCTCTTCCGAGATCATCGCCTCCCAAGATCTTGATGCTGCACAGGGTGTGCATTGCACATCGGCGACCGATACAAACATGGATGATGACAGAGGCCCACGGCTCCTCGCCTCGTGTTGGACACTGGTTGCCCTGAGTGCCATATTTCTAATCTTGAGAGTATACTGCAAGCTATGGCGTGCCCGTGGATTATGGTGGGACGACCACTTGATGATTGTTTCTTGGGTATGTTGTGCCCCATCTCTTACACACATGGTGAAACTTGCTAATGACAGCTATGATACCTAGGTATCCTTATTGATTGCAGTATCAATCAATACATACATCACTTCTCTGGGTTTCGGCCGCCACCTCTGGACAATCAGCGCTGAGAACAAGAAAACCATCAATCTATGCACCATTCTCGTTGCAGCCTTTGGAATTATGGCAACGACAATCAGCAAAACATCGTTTGCGCTCACACTATACCGAATCATGTTGAACACTTGGTTAAAACGTTTCCTCATCTTCGTTATTGTTACCATCAACATATCGATGAACCTTGTTTGGATCTTTGGATTCGCCAAATGCACGCCTACCGAGAGAGTCTTTGATAGCAGCGTTCCTGGGACCTGTTGGGACAGGACGAGCTTGCTTAAATATCAGTTGTTTTCTGCTTGTATGTCAATTGGACCCTATTGTGTCCGTTCCGTCGCTAACAGCCGCAGATTACTCCTCACTTCTGGATTTTGTGCTTGCGTTTCTTCCATGGAAGATCTTGATGGGTATGGTTATGCTCCGACGGGAGAAGATCGGTGTTGCCATTGCAATGAGCTTGGGAGCGATGTAAGAAAGACTTGTTAAACTAAATCAACTATAACAGCTTGACTAACAATTATCAGTGCCGGCGCTACTGGCATTGTCAAAGCTGTATTAGTAGTCAACATGACAAGCACAGATATCACATATGATCGCGTTGATCTGACAATATGGACTCTTACGGAACCTGCAGCCACCATTATGGCAGCGTGCATACCTGTTTTGTGAGTTCAGTCTTTCATGAGTTTAGGGCTATATGATATGAGCGAAACTTGCTAAACTTTTACAGGAGGATGCTATACAAGGAATTAAAGTCAAGTCATGGAAGTTACTTTCGAAGCAGATCCAACACCGCTCCGTACAGCGTCAATCGGGGAACCACTCAACCAGATACAAAGTCGAGAAGGACGACGCGATATGGGGCCCACCCATCGCATTATGGGCGAAACTCGGTTGTGATCATGTCAACATCAGGCTGGCAAGAATCGCAAGAAGCCTTGCAGGACGCAGGAATGGTTCGAGCCGAAGCATCTTCAGACATAAGCGGCATCGTCAAGACGGAAGAAGTAAGCGTGGAACACCAGCGACTTAGTAAAGTAAGCGGCGATGGTTCGTTTGAGTTAAAGCCCATAGAACCGACCTACAGGGTTGGCAGGAGGAGAGACGACGCTGTCTAAACCAGCTAATCTCATGTTCAAGTCATATGATTTTTCAACTCCTGTGCAGCTAAGGCCGCCGGTTTTCGCTTTTTCTCTTACTTAATTTTGACCATTCGTGACCATGATTGGTTGTTTACCATTGAGTTTATATTGTGTATGGCACCATTTAATATGTCGTAGAAGACGTAATTTCCAAGCCCAAAGCCAATGGCACGCATTTTTGACAAACATTCAAGAGACTACAATTATTGTTAGCGATTGCCGGAGCCGAACCCCACTACATCTGGCGTGATTCTAGCGAGGAAATGGCCTGGGAGGCTTGCATAATATGCCATTATTACCCAAGACAAGCTAAGGACCGCTATGAGCATGGGCTCCCTGTTCCGAAGGAGACAATACGACGTACTGTGGTGACGGTAGTGCCCCGTATTGCGTGTCCTGAAGAAAAGAGCGAGTCGGCTTCTCCTGGGGCCGGCGGAGGCAACATTCCATAACATACTGACGTGATGTGCTCGTTGCATATTGCGTACCTGCAGGTTATTGAGCCATGAGGGAACCCGCCGCACATCACATTCTTCGATCTGGTTTGAAAATCTTGGTAAAGGACCGATCGAGGTAGTGATCGGCAGGTCTATTGAAGATTCGCAAGTTGTGTGTCGGAATGACCATTCCTGGGGTGGAAAAGTTGAGGAGTCTAGCGCACATCGTGACTTGACTGATCCTTGTTCAGCCAAACCTCAGTATGTCAAGCATGTGTGGGGAGTCTCCATTGGCCTCGGGGTTCTTCGGGGCAGCTGGGGTTGGGTGAAGACTAGACCTTTTCAACGAATCGTCGCCGGAATTGACCCGGGACTAGCTGCTATAATGGTGGAACGGTATTATGGATACCCAACAGTAAGGGCTTCCTGAGCCGCATATATACGATCGGTCCTGGACCAAAGCATGTGAGAATGGTTGATCTCTCCGTGTCGAATCTGTACTCCGAGACAGCATTGTTTGAACCGGGCCCGAGATGCCGTCGCTTAATTTCAGCATAATCGTTTCGGCCCTTGCCGGCCTGGCGTTCTCTAACCCTCACGGCCGACACTCGGGCTCACGTCAGAATGCTGATTCGTCTAGGAGCCCCTTAGTGGACCTTGCTAACGGGACATACTACGGCTTACACAACGAGTACTATGACCAGGACTTCTTCTTGGGTATACCGTATGCTCAACCTCCTACTGGCTCTCTTCGATTCGCACCACCCCAAGCACTTACAACATCGTTTGCTGAACCTCGAAATGCAACCGAGTACAGTTTGATGTGTATCGGCTATGGTTCGGATACTTTGAACCTGGGAAATCCTGTCTCTGAGGACTGCTTGACCATTAATGTTGTCCGTCCAGCTGGAACACAACCCGGTGACGACCTCCCTGTGGGCATCTGGGTCCACGGCGGCGTAAGTTCCCTTGAATAAGAAATTGATGATATCCGGCCTTTGCTAACATTAATCTTCACCACAGAGCTACGTCAACGGCGGGTCACGCGACCCGAGGTACAATCTTACGTATATTGTTGACCAATCCGTCAAGGAGGGCAAGCCGATTGTAGCTGCCTCAATCAACTATCGATTGTCTTACTGGGGATTCCTGTTCGGCGAGGAATTGCAGGAGGCTGGTGCTGGCAACATTGCCTTCAGAGATCAGCGCTTGGCGCTGAGGTGGCTTCAGGAGAATGTCGCAGCTTTCGGCGGTTCGCCTCAGAAGGTGACTATTTGGGGAGAGTCGGCCGGTGCTCGATCTCTAGGCATGCAGCTCGTGGCTTACGACGGAAACCACAACGACCTGTTTCGAAGTGCCATCCTCGAGAGTGGAAGTCCTGTCGCCAAGTTTGCCAACGCTACGAATTGGCAAACCTATTTTGACGCTCTCGTCGAGAAGACAGGATGCACTAACGCCACTGACCGATTGAGCTGCTTGAGAGAGCTACCAGTGAAGACACTCAATGACATCTTCAACGGTACAACTCCTCTGGGGGTCACATCCCCTACGCTCAGCGCTGTTGTTGATGGCGATTTCATCACAGCTCAAGGAGCCGAGCTTTTGCGTGACGGCAAATTTGCCCATGTTCCACTCCTACTTGGCAACAACTTTGACGAGGGTACTGGATACGCGAAGCAAGGCATCAACACCACGGCGCAATTCCAAGCGTACTTGACAGGCTTAGGATTTGACAGCAACCAAGTGGCGACTCTTACCGAGCTGTACCCTGACGATCCAGCTGTTGGCATTCCCGGATTTTACAATGCCACGCCTCCGGCCTATCCCTATGGCCTGCAGTTCAAGAGAGTATCGGCTGTTGCTGGAGACTATCAACAGCACAGTGGAAGAAGACTTACAGCAGAATCTTATGCTGGTGCTAATCTGCCCGTCTACTCGTACATGTGGAATGTCCACGTGAACGGAATAGCACAAATCTACGGAGCTACGCATTTCCAAGAGGTTGCTTTTGTTTTCGACAATACTCAGGGTCTTGGGTATGCGAGCAATCCGTTTGATAACAAGCCCGAGACTTTCGTGGAGCTAGCCGATCTAATGAGCAAGCAATGGGTGGCATTCATAAACGAATTGAACCCGAACCTCAACGATTCTGCCCAAAGCCTTGTGTGGCCTCAGTACACAGTTGATCAACCGGATAATTTCATCTTTGACGTTAACCAAACGGGTCTGGCGTACGTTGCGAAAGACGACTATCGGTCGACGGAGATTACTTACCTCCTCGAAAATATTTTTATCTAACGATAATTGTCGAGATACCCTTTGTTTATATAGACTAGACTGGAATAGATAATATGAAGAGCGGTCATTTCAAGGAACCCTAGCTCCATACTTTTGATTGTTCCTCGATTGAACCCCCTTGCTTGATCGATTGTTGCATTTTGTAAGTGTTTGCAGATTTCTTATATTCAGCGAAATATCCAAAGTTCACACGTGAGAACAGGCTAGGAGTCGTGCAATGCTTGTTTACTGCACATGTTCACGTATCAGGTGGCTACAAAGTGCACACACACCGCATTCTTCAATGACTCAGATCCAACTGAAAACGGCACAAAGAGTGCACGCCTCAAATGTTCTCATCAACTACATGTAGTTTGCTTCGCTCTGCGCAAAACTACCTATGCAACGGGCGCTGGAATTTGCGAAAATGGCGGCCGTAGCGCAGCTACTACATACAACGACTCAATAGACGCGCAACATTCATGCGAATTGGGATCATAACGCTGGACAACAAACCCTGCTAAGGCACTTGACTATCTAGGTCTGCCAGTAATTGATCACACCTGGCTCAATTATCTGGTCTTACTTGGGCATACTCGGTAGAGCGTTACGCTTCGTGTGAGACGCTTTGGCAAAAAAATCGTCAACGTTGCTGCATTTACACCAATACTTGAACAGCAATAACAAATCTCAAATCATCATCACCAGGTGATCCAGAATCAAATGCTACTTGCAAATCGCAGTGAAAAGAACCATGAAATATCCATATTGACTTCCTGAATAATCTCAAATTAATGGTTGGCATGTACATCCTCCAGCGCCGTCGATAGTGCATTGCTCTCCCTCCAGACAAGTGGCCGCAATCATCCAAACACAGGAGTGACAGATTCGGATATTCGATGAACCGCTTTTTTTCTGTTCAAGGAACCAGTTAACATATACTTCTTTCTCCAATTAGTCTAAAGAGGGAAAAGGCGGATGACGTACACTTTTCGCAGCCCCAAGTGCCGGATGCGCATGTCAGGTTCGGACTGATACCTGTCACATTTGAGAACGTTGCATTGACTGTGCTGGAAGCCACACAGAGGGCGAGCAGCTTGAGCAGGCGCATCGTCTAAGGGCGTAGTATATGATCTCCGGTATGAACAGGTTATGAGATGGTTTAACTGTTTGAATTGTGTCATTATTGATCTTCAGCTGGGAGGTCTAAATACTTATTCCATATCCCTAACCCGGGGGGCCTCCCGGGGCGGACACCCTGAGAGGCTGGTGCGATTGAACAGTATTGGCCTCGACATCACACTTAATTGGTGCTTTTCCTACATCTCTGTGATACCTAGAATCTAACATAGCTCACCGATCGGTTGCTCCCACGGATGTCCAGCTCAGCCTTG